>NC_072795.1:132460000-133085000 GCF_028583425.1 Eublepharis macularius
CGCCTATTCAAACAAGAGATGATCTTAGGAGGAAAGTTTGCCTTTGTGGACTTAGAAATTCTTCAGATTCCAGCAGAAGCAAACAAAATGAAAGGGAGGGAGTGATATAAATTGTCTGAAATGCTGCAGTGAATTTAGTGTTTGCTGTACTGGAGAGAAAGAGGAGGAATTTTATACTCCTTGTGCATATGTGATGAGCATGTCTTTCCAATGATCCTTTTCCAGCTGTAAATCTTCCAGCTAGTGGTGAAATGCTTTTTGAATGTAAAGGCTGGGTGGTCAGGGTCAGGGCAGTATCTTCCCGCTCCTTTCCCCAGACAATTGAATACTTTTAAGGAGCCCTGCCCTCCTAGTTACATTTCATGATCTGCCCTTTTTACATCTCTCTCGAGCCAGGGAAAAGAATCTTTTTCTGAGACGGACAAAAGCTTCAGTTAAAGAAATGTGCTCCTCTCTAACTGTAAAGCAGGAATGAAGAATTTCTTATAAGTTCCCAGAAGATGTTTGTAAGGAAGACATTTCTCTATTTCTGTGAAATACTGCTTGCGGCTGGCAAGTCTTTGTCACCGTTTGGTTGAGCTGGTGTGAGGTTATGGAATGTCCAAGAACATTCCATCTGCTTAGGGAGCTTGGAAAGCAAAGTTGAGAGGAACAAAAAATTGTCCACCTTCTCTGAGAAGCGGAAGTTGGCAGTTTTGCTGGAATTTGGATGGAGGGTGTGGGTGTGGAGCAGGCAGACGTTTAGGCTGATCAGGGAAATCTCAGAAAGTTAGGGAGCCTCAGAGAGTCTAGAAGTAGAGACGCTGAAGAAGGCCACACACACAAAAGAAATATAGAATCCTAGGAATCTTTTGGAAGATCCTCTCCTTTGTCAGTGCAGAGAAAGTGTGTGTGTGTATGCATGTGTGTGTGTGTAAATTTATATCCCTCTTTTCTCTCCAATGGGAACACAAAGTGGCTTACGACATTCTTGAACAGAAGACAGACCATAAGAATTCTCATGCTTGGTTATCCCAAAAGTCCATCTACCCAGGGCTTTTTTTCTGGGAAAAGAGGCGATGGAACTCAGTGGGTTGCCCTTGGAGAAAATGGTCACATGGCTGGTGGCCCCGCCCCCTGATCTCCAGACAGAGGGGAGTTGAGATTGCCCTCCGCGCCGCTTGGCGGCGCGGAGGGCAATCTCAACTCCCCTCTGTCTGGAGATCAGGGGGCGGGGCCACCAGCCATGTGACCATTTTCAAGAGGTTCTGGAACTCCACGGAGGCAATCTCAACTCCCCTCTGTCTGGAGATCAGGGGGCGGGGCCACCAGCCATGTGACCATTTTCAAGAGGTTCTGGAACTCCGTTCGCCCGTGTTCCTGCTGGAAAAAAACCCTGCATCTACCTCTGCAGTCCTGTTTCCAGTGGTGGCCAACCAGATTACCAAGGAAGCTCAGGAACAGAGCGAGAATGCGACCGCCCATTGCCTGCTACCCATCCCTACCATTAACTATGCTCCCTCCAAATTGTATTAGCAATTGCTTAAGACTGGTAGATATGCCCAACACCTATAACTATAAGCCATTCAAAGCCATTGGAGAAGTTCCTTCTTGTCATCAGGACCAACGGAAGGGAATTATTTTCTCACAAGCCTAGAATTGGGTTGTCATTTGCTGGACACAACATGAAGACATTCCTGTTCAAACAATTGTCATCTGCAAGAAGGAAAGTGGGAGCCTAAAATTATGAAAGGCAGAGGGAAATGACAGTGAATTGGGACATTTCCTGAAGACAGTTCTGAAATAGATTCGAGTTCAGTAGCAACTTAAAGACCAACGAGATTTCTAGAGTATAAGCTTTTGAGAATCAATGGCACCTTTGTCAGATATCTCAGAAATCTTATTGATCTAAGGTGCTACTGGACTCGAACCTTGCTCTTTCGCTTCAGACCAGCATGGCTACCTACCTGAAATTAAGTTCTGGAATACTTACATTATTGAAGACACTCACTTGCCGCCATTCTGTTCTTCCATGGTCCTATTCTATTTTAGTATAAATACATGCAAGCTCCATTAATAGCAAACATTTGTCTTGACAGAGAAACTGGTCCTGAACACAGCTGTCCTTCAGACAAGTCTTGTGTGTGTGTGGTGCCCTCAAGTCACAGTTGACTTATGGCGACCCCTGCCAGGGTTTTAATGGCAAGAGACTATCAGAGGTGATTTGCCATTGCCTGCCTCTGCAACCCTGGTCTCCATTGGAGGTCTCCCATCCGATTACTAACCCAAGGCGGACCCTGATTAGCTTCTGAGATCTGATGAGGACAGGCTCATCTGGGCTATCCAAGCCAAGGTATTATAGAACTAGAAGAGCTACAAAAGAAGGTGATACAGCACTGGGGGAGTGAGTAGGAAGGGAAGGCACCTAGAATCGTACAGTGAGGGAAGGTTGTGAAGCCTTCTATGCCCATTGTGTTGCCTCCAGGGCAACTTGTTGGCTGTTGTGTAAAAGGTGGTGCTGAACTAAATGGACCACTGTTCTGACCTTCCAGGGCTCTTCTTATGTTCTTATGAAGCTGCTGTAGGAAAGTAGTTAGGTGGTTCGGCTGCAAATCAGCACTCTACTGGTTCGAATCCCACTACTGCCATGAGCTTACTAGGTGGCCTTGGGTCAGCCATTCTTGTCAGCCCCAGCTCCTCAGCTGTATTGTAAGGATAATAATAACACTAACTTGTTCACCACTAATCTGTCTAGAAGAGCAGTATATACTGTTACCAGAACTGCTCTTTATTATAATGGGGAATTAGCTATAGCAGTCTGTAACTTAAAATTAAGCGCGGATCATAACCTATGTATACGGAGGTCCCGATCCCAGACACTCTAGTGAAAAAGAGGCAGACTACAAATAGGTTCAAACACGTGTATTGTCTAACAATGTGGCGTAAGCCTGAACTTGCACAAGCATACAAGAAACACACAAGATCTAGGAAATACAGAGTAGGAAATACAGAGACGTTCGCATTAGCTGGTTCCCAACAATGATAGGGGGAATACTCACTTATCCTGGAGCGAAGCAGAGACACAGCAGCGAGGGTGGCCCAATGCCAGCACTGGGACCACAGACGGACAGCAAGGAAGTCTGGATAGGAATGGCCTAAGCACCGAGTGGTCTGGGAGACCAGCTTAAATACCCCAAAACGTACCCTGGGGCTGGTGCTGTACTTGGTGGTTCTCACAGATTAAAACAAAGGTTCTAATGGGCTACTGAATGGCTTAGATGGGCCACTTTAGTAATCAGATTGTGATAAGTGACATCTCAGGAAGAGGGGACAAAAGAGGGAGGGGGAAATCCAAGTGGGCTGAAAGGATGTTCCAGCGGACAGGGCTTGTCCTGATGTCATCAGCTCTGGAATGCGGAGGTTTCTTTGAGATGCATTCTCTAAGTGCTTGGGATGGTCGGCACTTAGTTCCTTCTCCGGGGCGGCTCCTAAGATATGCAGAGCGGGACGAGGTACTCTCGCTGCGGACGTGGTGTGCCCGCCTCGCCGAAATGGCTTCCCAAAGCAGTCTTCTTCTCAGGGTCTTCTGGCTGCCTGAGAACATGGATGCCGGCTGGGCATAGCTGGGGCTGGTTTGCAGGTTGCCCGGTAGCGAGGGCAAGCTCGGGGACCGGCCCGCGGGAGGCTCCAGGCGGGAACTGACCAGGGAGCGCCTAGCCAGGCTCGCTGGAGGTTTCCCCGGCAGGCGCCCGGCTGCTAGCAGCGGCTTGGGCCCATATGAGGCAGGCTTCCATGGAGGCAGGGGGGAACAGCACTTAAAACACAGTCCAAAGCAGGGAACAGGCACGGTCCGTGGCAGATGGCAATGCAGGCACGGGGCACACTTGTAACACAGTCCAAACACACACTGGGAAATCCAGATATAGGTCAGGGCAGGGCTGCCCAGGAAGAGAGTCCTTTGTGCAGTTATCCAAACATGGAGTCAGTAAACTACACAGTCTATTGCAGCAGCAAGGTATTTGACACGCAGGCAGGAAACTGACACGTGTATTAGAACACACACGTGCAAAGCAATCTTTGGTGCAGCAGTGAAACAGCAACGCAGGAAACTTTAACACAGTTCATGGCAGGCCTTAAAGCAGGGGAGGGGGCCTACTTGGCAACAATAAGTGCAGTTGTTATTATTATTATCATTGTCATCATCATCATCATTATTATCATTATTATTACTAGGGTTTTTTTCTGGGAAAAGAGGTGGCAGAACTCTCAAGAGGAAAATGAGGAAGAAACACATGGGATTCTTAAATGATGTTATTTTCAAGCACTATTGCCGAGTATTTTCAAGAGGTGCCGGAACTCCATTCCCCTGCGTTTCCCCTGAAAAAAAGCCCTGGTTATTACTCAAGCTGGTAGGCAGATGACTCAAGCTCTCACAGGTTTCTCATTTATTCTGTATCTTATTTCAGAACTTTATTTATTCTCATAGTCTCATATTTATTCTCTTATTTATTTATTCTCTGAGTCTAAAGAAAAAGTACAACATTGGTTACAGTTAAGTAGAAGAATTGTAGGATAGGACTACAAGCAGGGATTTCCCTCCCTGCTTGCGACTACAGAACTTTAGGGGTCTGGGATGAGGCTCGCAAATGGAGGATTTGCCAACACTGACTCTCAGGAAACCATCAAAACCAACCAAACAAACTCCTGAAGCAACTAATATCTATCCTGTATTCACATAAGGGAGAAGGGGGATGTGGGGAAATACTTAGCCAAATTCCAGAAGGAAAATCAGTGGTCTCCCAAACCAGCAAGAACCACGTTGCCATGAAAGGCAAATCTGAGAGCTAAGCTACAAGAGATGAACTACACGAGGACGAGCATGTGAAGGGAGTTGCAATATTAGCTGGGAAGCTGAGTTTTAAAAGAGATCAGAAGGCTTTGCCAATTTCCCCTCTCTACAGATCTCTGCTCAGAGGGTTTGTTTATTACCTCTTAGAAGGGGAGGTGAAACTGACAGAGCCTTAGAGAGGGAGGGAGGAAATTAACAAACCCTCTGAGCAACCATTTCCCTGGCTCTGTAGAGAGGGGAAATTGACACAGCCTTCCAATCTCTTTTAAAACTCAGCTTCCCGTCTAACATTGCAACTCCCTTCACGTGCTCCTCCTTGTTTATTTAGTCTCTTGTAGCTTGGCTTTGAGTGTCAGTTTGGTTTAGGCAATTTTGTTGAATGTTTCAAACTGCTTGAGGTGTTTTTTTTAAAGAGGTATTTATTTACTTTTGAGAACTTGACAAATGGTGAAGACAACACGAGCAGGGGTTTCCATCAAGTACAAAAGAAGCTGTGGGAATACACTTAGGAGACTGTAGTAATAGCTTCAGGTGAGAAGCTATTACTACAGGCGAGACTGTAGTAATAGCTTCTCACCTGAAGCTATTACTACAGGTGAGACTGTAGTAATAGCTTCAGGTGAGAAGCTATTAAAGGAACACACGTCTCCATTCCAATTGCTTTACAAATGTTTTAGCACATTCCTTCATGATGGGGTGATATGTTGTTGTTTTTCTTTCCTTCCACTACTGTTCCATGAGTCACCAAGCAAATACTCCAGCCCATTCATGAAGAGCTGAAACTCACGTGGAATACAAGCTGCCATTTAGGTGGGGCATAGGCAAGTTTCAAGGTAGGGATGGGGGAACACCTAAGGCATGTGAGAAGCATGCCTGGTCAAGTTGCCTCTTTGTAACAAACTATCATCTGCATCCCCTATTCATCTGTGTGGTCCAGTCACTAATAACAGGCAGAGTGGCATGTTGTGAGAAATACGGGACTGCCTCCAAAAAATGGCAATCTCGATTCAAGGCACCCCTCCCTTCTTGTATGTAACATATAATCCTGTTTCCATGGTGGTCATGGAGCTGAGCATTTGCTGCCTCTGAGGGAGCAGGGTAGTGCCCACAGGACCTGGGGTAAACAGAACCACATGTGGCAGAAAGTGCCTGCATTCAACTGTCAATATTGGAGGCAGTTTTAACTTTCTGTTAAACCCGAATAGTCTATTGAGCATATTTTAGTCACCTTTGTGTTTATGGAATGTACATAAGTGTTTGAATATAACGGAATACGTGTTATTGGAAGGGTGTGGGAGCAAGTACAAAAGTGAGCACCAGCCCACGTGTTCTAGATAGCATGCAAAAAGTCTTAAAGAGTCAGAATGGGCTACAAATTACAGCTTAAATATAAGAAGGAATTTTCTCATGCAGTTTGCTAGAGGCTTCTCCTTCTAAGTTCATAATCTTACAGCCTCTACATTTAATAAAATTAAGAGTGTGGGCATCTTGTGGTCTTTCATCATGCATATTCTATTATAAATTCTTCCCCTTCTAGCACTCCCATTTTATCCTTCTTCATTCTCCCAAGATCCTTTCCTTGTCTGGATTCCCAGGTTGTTGGATTACTAAATTTTATCATGGTTACATTAAAAGCATACTTCAAACCCCTTGATTTTTTTTAATCTTTAGGGTTATAACACTGTGGTCTGGTGCAAAGGATAAGGCAAAATGTTTAATTCTTATTTGCAAGGGTTTCACCAGGGATTTGCCTGAAAAACCTTCTTTCTTAGCACTTGATGATATTTGGAAGATCAGAGAAAGAGAGAGAACATGAAGTTTAAGACTAAAGCTTCTATAGGACATTCAGCTAGCTTGGTGTAGTTGTTAAAGTGTTGGACTAGGACCTGGGAGACGCAAGTTTGATTCCCCAGTCTGCCACGGAAGCTTACTGGGTAAGACACTCTCTCAGCATAATCTACTACACAGAGTTGTTAAGAGGATAAATAAGAAGAGAAGAGAAACATGAAAGTCACACTGGGTCCTTGCTGGGGAGAAAGCAAGGTAGGGTATAAATGAAAAATAAAAGCATGCAAATTGTCTAAATGATCTTTCCTATGGGCTTCAAGGTCCAGGTTAAGGACTCCAGCATTGCAGGGAAAATGTGACCTCCCAGAGGTCAAGAGATTTTGGCCAAAAAAGAAGCAGCGCAACCTTGGAACTTGTTGGTAAAATCAAGTCGCTTGGGTTTACAACTGGTGGAACTTTCCTCGGAAAATGTGGCTCTTGTATTTCTTTGGCACCTTCAAAAACTTTTTTCCCAATTCCAACTATGGCTTCCAAATATGGCAGACCACACACAAATGCCAACACTGCTGTTGACTGCACTGCTTCAATTAAAGCAAGTTACTTTTTGTATAGGCTCCATCCATCCTCGGAGTTTTTCCTTCCATTTAAAAGTTGCAGTCTATGTAAAAGAAGGCAGAGCTCGAATATAATACACTGGCATTCTGAGTTCTATTTATCTGCCGTCTAACTGAGACCGAGCCACGGGGTAGAACCAGGAGCACTACAGGCCAGACATCTTCTCTGCTCTCTACACTGCATTTCAAGTTGGGATCCACCCCCACCCCCCACCCCAGGGTAATTCCGCACAGTCTAAATAACCTGGATTAGAGTTCCAACTGGTTCAAATTGTAAAATGAGTTCTGCATGGGGAAAGGCTGCATCTGGTACAAAGGCAATCTTTCCTCAGCTCTTCTCCCTGTGGACATACCCCGATGCTTTCTTTACAGCAGAGCTCTGGCCGGGTTTTAGCAGGGCAGAATGTTTACGTTGCTGAAAGCCCAGAATCAGCCTTTCCGCCTGCTCTTCTTCCCCCTGCGTCCTGATTGATCGAGCAGCAACGTTTTGGCATACTCTTTCGATACCCTTTCTTCTCTTCCTCTGATCCACATCATTTGTCCTCCATTTGTCACTGCAGTTTGCATGCAATTGTCTTCCTGCATTAATCGTCTGTGGCCATTCCTCCCCCCCCTATTTTTAAAAAACCTTTATTAAAAAAGCATTGCATCATTGCACCATTACAACACATTTCTAAAATGAATGTAATGCACTGCCCACTAATCGATCGTTTGGTTCCCAAGAGCAGGCGATCTTATCTCATCGCCTTTTTTCTAGGGATGTTGGGACCTGTCATTCATTCCAAAGGATGTTTTATTAATTTTTTTAATTCACAATGGTCTGACTGCCTTTCTGCCCCTTTTGTGTGAGGAGCAGTGGCGGGAAAGACAATGTCCAATTGTGAAGGTGAAGGGGTGGGTAAAGGGAACAAGGAAAAGGGCCATTGCAACGTTAATATGTTGCACCATTGCAGCGTATGTGCAAAAAAATATTTTTTTTAAAAAAAAAGACCATCACTAATGCTACTTCTGACACAGAAACAAATTCCCCCATTTAATCTGAAACAGTACAGGGGTTTCATCTATAGTGCGGAAAGCAAATCCCGATACACATTCAATTACAGCAACATGTGCAGAATGCTGGAAAGCCAAATTGAATTGCATTTTCTTGAACTGAATACAGAGGAATATCACAGTAAGTTGACCGTGCAGTATCACCCCCAGACAAGAATGATAGTAGATATCAGGGAATCATGAACAGCCAGTCAGATACTAATACCTACTATCTAGCTTGGTGATTATCATGGGGCTCAGTGAGAGTGAGGACTCCTCTGGAGGAGAGGAGCCTCATGTAGCCAGCCTAGCCAGCCCTGATCTAGCAGAAGTGGGTGATCAGGAGGAACAGCTGCTTGTGGATCAGAATCCACAGCCGGCAGCTGAGCCAGAGGCACCGACACCCTCCAGCTCCAACACCACCGGTGAAGCTCGGCCAAGAACGTCCAAACCTCCAGCCTCACCCAGAGAGTGCCACAGACAAAGGCAATGTGTGGAGCTGCAGGAGAGGTGGCAAAGCTTATGCCCCCTGGCCAGACGCCAGCTGCTTGTTGAGAATGATGAGGAGTAACCACAGGATAACTCCCAAGCAGCTGGCTGCAAACCCAGCCTGTCTATAAAACCCAGCCACAGAAGGCCAGGAGGTGTGGAAGCAACGTGTTGGAATCCTGTTCCTGATGTGGCCATGCTGCAGAACCTTGCCTTGCTCTGTGACCTCCAGACCATACCTTGACTCTGTTCCTGTGTAGCCCTCGAACTGACCGGTAACCTACCTATGGACCTCCTGACTTGGCTTTTGGACTTTGGACTCACCCTTGGCTTTGGGCTCATGATCTGACTTAAGACCAGACTTGGACTACTCTGCTTGGGCTGGCCCAGCCCATGACAGTGATACTCAGTCAGGGTGTCATGTCTGTCACCCATCCATGGCATTATTTTCAGCTGAAGTGTTGCTGTGAACCAGTGTTTTGTGCTAAACCATTGTTCTATGCTGTGTCTTGATATCATATTGCTTATGCCATAACTTGCCTTGTATTCACAGGCCTGCTGTATCCAGAGTGTCTTATCTCTTGTGCTTTGAAGCTCAGTGTCTCTGACCTTGCAAACCTGCTAGTTCTCAGGGGGAAGAAGAATACCGTGTTTCATCCTTAATCTATTGCCTCTTTTATGTCTAGACTAAGCATGTAAACTATTTAGGGAGTTCTTAGGACTGCTTCGCGCTAAAAGTTATGTTTTCCTGTTGGGAGGGGGAATGTGTACTTGGGACCTATATGAACCATCGTTTTTACAGATTCCTATCAAGTTCTGATCAACCTGTGGACATATCTATGAACATAATTTGATTCCTTGAATAAAGCCTTTTCAACCAAGACCATGGAGTGCTTGCTGCGAGGGTACAGGGATCTATCTGCCATAGCCTGTCATCCATAGACCTGACAGAGGGTCTCAGAATCCATGTATCGCTCTTTGACATGCCACCTGTGACTTTTCTGAGCATCATTTCCCAATGTGACACTAGGATAGCCTGTAGTTTCACCTTCTGGGAGACATAGCAAATCCCTGCCTGAAGGAGGAATATGCTAATTCCCAGCAACATCATCCAACGGTAGGCTAGAAGAAAAAGATCCAGGTTCAGGAGAACCTTAAAGAGCAACTAGATTTCCAGGATATGAACTTTCAAGAGTCAGAGCTGGTAGACAGTGGAATCTCTGGAACAGTCGTTTGGGAGGGGAAGAAAGGCTTGTCAGCGCATCAAATGGATTTGGCAACCAAAGAGATGAAGCAACACAGAGATAGGGCTTAACCTGGAAATGATAGGCTTTGGCGGGGCTTTTTTTCAGGGGGAACGTGGGGGAACGGAGTTCCGGAACCTCTTGAAAATGGTCACATGGCTGGTGGCCCCACCCCCTGATCTCCAGACCGAGGGGAGTTTAGATTGCCTTCTGCGCCGCTCCAGCAGCGTGGAGGGCAATCTAAACTTCCCTCTGTCTGGAGATCAGGGGGCAGGGCTACTAGCCATGTGACCATTTTCGCCGAGGGCAACCCACTGAGTGCCACCACCTCTTTTCCCAGAAAAAAAGCCCTGGGCTTTGGTATCCTGGGTTAAGGAAGGTAGGCTATCTCAGGAAAATATGAGGTTAGGCTTTAGGTATTGGATCAGGGTAGGATCCCGAAATCAGCTAACCTGATCTCCAGGGCTGGTTCTTAAGGCCAACTCAATTCTACTGAGGAAGTATGAGGACTGAACAGATAGTTCATATTTCTGGCATTCGTCTCGTGGGTTAAAGGCAGCAGTAAAAGAATTAGATCTTATTGAGCTTTAAAGGCAAACTCCTTTCTCTCCAGGGCAAGTTGCCTGTCATTTTGCTGTACATCAGGGAGTGCCTATGGTGACACAGTAACACTCTAAAAGAAACTGCCATCCAGGTTAGCTGTCAATATTTGAGGCCCATTTGACTGATTATATCTGACAACCAAAATAAGCTTCTACCCTTCTTCAGAAGTGACAATAATTGTTGTTCTGTTAAATTAAAACTGCCTGTCTGCATAAGTCACCAGCCGGGAAGGAAGAAGAATTCACCTCAGGAACCAGAAGTAGCTCTGCCCTGATCTACAGTTTACCTCAGCACAGTACGTAACCGTTAATCGCTTATTGTACTCTTACCGTTCTTTAACAATTAATGAGGGGAAGAAAGGACCCATTAAGAGGCTGGTGCTTCACAGGCACCTGTACTATTTTTTAGGAAAGAGGGCAAGGTTATCACATTTCGATGCTCATGGCTGACAGGCGGTTCCCACTTAGCGCAGAGAGGTTCTAACCACCCGGTCTCTTGTAACACTAGAGTTCAACTTGAAGGGTACTTTTAACATAGGGACATATCTGTCTTTTAACATCCAGCCTAACAAAGAGTTCTGGAGAGAACTTGAAAGTTTGCGCATTGCTTTGTGTCATAAATCTGACTGGCGAGACCTTCTCACTCCAGATACCCATGGGCTGGCTAAGGTTCGACCCAGGTAGGAAACTCAAGCCTACACGCTCAGGGGTACTCTGATGATTTAAAAAGTTATTATACATTGAACATTAATACTACTCTCTTATTGTATGTATGTTTGGTGGGATGGCACATGGAGCATGCAGCAGACAAGTGGTTCTTTTGGTTGATGGTGGTCCCTGGCCCCAAGGATGCTTGCCTGGCCTTGACCAGGGCCACAGCCTTTTCGATCCTGTTGCCCACCTGGAGGAACTCTCTGTCCGTGGAAACCAAGGCCTGGCAGGATTTACTATCTTTCCACTGAGCCTGCAAGACAGAGATGTTCCACCAGGCATATGGTTGAGGTTGGGGCTGACTGGGCTCCTTTTTTGGCTGGTTTCCTGTTGAGCGGAGAATATAGCTTCCTCCTTCCAGTTGTCTGCCAACCAACCAAACAGGCTTGCCATTGCCCATACCATGGGAAGTATTAGATGGGGTTTCAGCATATGGGTCACTGTTAAAAGTTGCTGCCTCTTGTACTGATTTTTATGATTTTAATGTAATGTACGTATGTTTTAATGTAACTAATAAATTTAAAGGATTTTAATGTTGACTTTGACTGTTGTTACCTGCTCTGAGCTTGCGTGCAGGAAGAGCGGGTTATAAATTTAACAAAATAAATAAATAATTGCAATTGCGGCTCTCTGTGAGTCACAGAGTGAGTACCACTAATCTAGCTGTACAGTCCTTCCTTGTGGGTAGCTTGTTGATTATCAAAGACGCTAGTCTGTTCTCTCCCTCCATTCGCCTGCCTGCCTGCCTGTCAATTGCTAGTCATCACCAAATCCACTGCCCCCTTTGCTCCAGGTGCTTGCTGACTTACCAATTGTTGTGGTCTGCACCTTGCCGGTGTCCTGTAATTATGAAATCCTGCTTTGTGGATCTTGGCTTTCTAACTGTGAAATCCAGTGTATGCAATGTATTATCCTGTTTCTATTCTGTTCTTTAATTTGTGAAATCTGGTTTTATTGCACGGCCCATGGTATGTACTATATTGTCTTTTTGAATTGTCATTTTTTTAGTCTGTAATTCCCCTAAAGCCTCACCAAGAGAGCCAGGTAACAAATGAAGTAAATAAATAAACTGGGACATGTGCTTCTGACAAGGAGGAGGAATATGGCTGCCGAAGGGTGTGTTTTTAGGAACCACATAAAATGACTACCCATTTAGGAACCAGAACCAGTCATTCTATCCTGAGCCAGGATTTATTGATTTATTATTTTGTTTCTGTTCATTGTAGTCCACCTTTTTCACTGAGACTCAAGATGGATTACACAGTGTAAGTCAACTTGTTCAATGGTGAGGACATTCTGCTTTGCAGAAATTTGGAAAAACCAAGCAGGAGTCTGATACACAGCTGAAACAATGCAGAAACAAAACATAAGCAATTTAACATGACATATAAATTGACATGGAAACTACCCAGTAGGAGCATACTTAAAGCAACAGGCAGTACACAGTAGTATAGTCTATGGTCCCTATTCCTTTATCAAAGCATTTCTCTTGACAGTGGTGACAACACCATGCCCCCTCCTCCTCAATTCCTCTCAGGGTCAAGCCCATCAACCACCTAGCCTAGTGGGGTGACTGGCATCTTATAAAGGTCTGTACATCAGTTGGCTGATCAATGGCAGCTGGTCCTTTAATAGTCAGACACCCACTGACAGCCACCTCTTTGACAGCCAACTGTATGACAATCAACCACTGGGAAGCTCCATGCTGGGGGCAGGGAAGGGGAATGAAGAAGCAGAAATTGCTCAGGAGACACTATTGGTCCCTCACATGCTGGACCACACATCCATATGGCTTCTGGGTAGAGGGAGGCTACTAGACATTGTAAAGGGACTTTCCTCAAGAAAGAAGGGGACTTTTCTTGAGGACTCCTCACCTAAAGACCTATGTATGAGCTCTGTTGAAGCTGGAGGCAAAATCTGCCTCGATGGGCAAGCTGAGGTCAGGTTGGCCCTACAGTAAGGACAGAATTTCAACAATTTCTTTGTTTTCACTTTGCAACTAAGATTTTAACCTTGAATGTGCTATTTCCCAGAAGAATTTCAAACCCGTGACAAAATTATGACTTCAGCATTGAGGTGTTTATGTTACAGTACAATCTGATTGTCCTGTCAATCTCGCTTGCTGGGTGCCATATATCTTGGGGAATGTACTTCTGAAGAATTATTTTTATCAACCTTTTGATCTTTCAATCTGTAAACAATCAAATTTTGAGGGTATATATGATTCTCTAATGTGATTGTTCTTTATACACATGTCCTAATGAGGGTGTATCATCTGGGTTTTATTGACAAATAAAGCTCATATTTCTTTACAGATCACTGACTGGTGTCTTAATTATTAGGGGGTGTTGACTGAAAGGGAAAATAAAATTGAAGCAGAATACTTTGCATAAAATTCCCTTTCAGACATGTCCCAGACCTCACTATGGCCTTCAAAAGGAAGTGGCAGTCCCTGGCAGTTAGATCTCCAAGTCCCTCACAGCAAGCAGGCAGGTGCGTTGGTTGAAGAAACTTTATTTAGAGATCTATTCAGTTCAGGTATGCACTCATAGGTAGAAGTTGGCAGAAGTGATTATTCAAACAATAGAACTACTAATTATAGGGGACGTTCTCCCACTCACTGGCCCGTTTGCATTCAGGCGCGAAACCCAAAAAGTTACATGGGAACAAAGTAGTTTAGTCTAGACATAAGAACATAAGAACATAAGCAAAGCCATGTTGGATCAGGCCAGTGGCCCATCCAGTCCAACATTCTGTCACACACAGTGGCTAGAAATCCAGTGCCATCTAAAGGACTGTCAGTGAGGCCAGGACACCAGTAGCCCTCCCACTGCCTTCCTTCCAGCATCAAGACAACAGAGCACCACCTCCCCACAAAGAGAATACCATCTATCTCCTGTGGCTAATAGCCACTGATGGACCTCTGCTCCATATATTTGTCCAGTCCCCTCTTGAAGCTGGCAATGCTTGTAGCTGCCACCACCTCCTGTGGCAACGAATTCCATGTGTTTATCACCCTTTGTGTAAAGTAGTATTTTCTTCTATCTGTTCTAACCCGACTGCTCAATAGTACAGAGTGGAATCATTCCTTCCTATGAAAAGATACATTTCAGTACACAGCTGCAGCTTCGGCCCTAGGACGCTCAGAAGTGAAATGCATATTTCTTAGAGATAACAAAGAGGCCACTGGCTCCTCTGGAAAGTAGTATTAGGAGTTTAGACACTCTCAGGTGACTTATATAAAATGCATAAGATACAGTATTGAACGTTGGCATTATAGCAGTATGAGTTTAAGATGCAGTGTAAGATGCAGAACACAACAACGGCATGGATGCTTGCAGAACACAACAGTGCAGAACACAACCATGACATGGATGCTTATATACATGACAGGAAGGGAAGAGGTGGCAGCAGAAGTGGTGGCTGAGGCCAAGGCTGAGAGACCAGCTCAGGCTCCCAGCTTAGAAGGGAGTAGAGGTGAGAGAAGGTGTATTACAGGAATACCCAACCCCTGCCCTTCTCTGCTGAGGCCAAAGGAAGGCACTTGAAGCAAATTATGCCCTGGTGCATGACAGCTGGCGCCAGGATTCTTTCACTCTGAACCATTTCCTTACAGTATAGCCCTATTCCCTACAACAATGGATTGTACTTGGGTGTGTGTGTGTGGCAAAGAGGAGAGGAGGTTTCTCCTGAACATTGACTGTGGCACGAAACCTCTGGAATTGGTCAAGAAAGCCTTGGTGTGTTACCTCAGGTTCTGCCTGAACATCTTTATCCATCATTTCATGCCTCATTCCTTTATTGTTGACTCCAAAATTATCCCTCCTGATACCATTTTAATCATTTGGAGATATGGTATAATGAAGATTTTGTTGTTGCTATTTATTTTAAAGGTTTTGGTTCAATTGGATGTAGGGTAAGGAGGGAGGCTCAACTGTATCAACTTAATGTATTATCTGATCGTCCTGTTTTTCTACTCATAATAAAGACAGTAGCATTTTCTGGTCCTTTGTTTTGCTTTCTTTGATTGTGGTTGTTGCCTGAGAGTTTTCCACTGTTTATTTTCACAGTTTATGAGACACTCTAGAAGCATAACAGACTGGAGGCATTTGATTTTGCCAGCCCTTGTTATCACGAACCTCACAGTGCACTCTCCATGAAAACCACTCTTTCTCACAAGAATTCACCATGGAATTAATCTAGATATTTTAGAGATTAATGACTAAATGGCTTCAAGAGTAAAAACCAATATTTATCACAAATCAGGAACCATTCAATGAGATGTTCAATGGGAAACAACAAATAAACCTGTTGCTGGTAGCACCGAGTCATTACTTACCCATGGGGGGACGTTGCATCACAACATTTTCCTGGCAGACTTTTTGTTATGGGGTGGTTTGCCATTGCCTTCCCCAGAGCCCCCAGAGCCCCATGGCACAGAGTGATAAGTTACAGTACTGCCGCCCAAGCTCTGCTCACGACCTGAGTTCGATCCCGATGGAAGCCGGGTTCAGGTAGCCGGCTCAAGGTTGACTCAGCATTCCATCCTTCCGAGGTCGGTAAAATGAGTACCCAGTTTCCTGGGGGTAAAGTATAGATGGTAAGGGCAAACCACCCCGTAAAAAGTTTGCCAAGAAAATGTCATGATGCGATGCCCCCACCCCCCCATGGGTCAGTAATGACTCTGTACTTGCAGCTTTACCTACCTTTAATAGCATTACACCAGGGAATATACACATGAAGCTGCTTTTTAATGAATTAAATCCTTGGTTGATGCTTGCACAGGAGACTACCTTTACCTTTAAGTTGCTGGTACAAATTTTTGCTCCTAAACACTACTGATCATGTGCACGAATGATAGCACGTGCTCAGTAGCAGTAACTGAAGCCCTATGCCTTTTTCTTGCCCACAACTGGAATCCGATTTTACCACCCTATAGTAAATGTGGTCAAAACAAGCCTAAATGAGACTAGATTAGATCTAGGTTTAAACCGCCACTCTGTCAAGCTGATGGACTGTAGGATGAAACATTTACACTACATTTAACAGCGACAAGAGAATGTGGAAGATATTAGGATATATTCTGACTTTGCAGTGGGTAAGAATATCACCTAGAAAGAGTATTTCTCAGGAGCATCTACATCTCTAGCCAACTTGCTGGATCATGACTAATGTTGCAAACAAAATGATTGTATTTAGAAGGCATGCATGTCAAAGACACAAATCCATTCACTTTAAAAATAAGAGTAGCTGTTTCACTTGTCAATAACGCAGCAATAACTGTTAAGAGATATGAAAAGTAACCACATCCAATGTTCTTTAAATGAGCTCCTTTCCATGCAGCTCTCTGAAAAGAGACCTTTAAACTCTGCTGAGATTCGTCTTCTTGCGAAACCTACACTCCTTGCTCTTGGAACCAGATTAGAGTGTCAGTCTAGGAGTTTGCTCGACCTTCACAGTTTGCATTCCCCTACCAGTTTGTATCCCAATGTATTTTTATGATTTAACATAACCTGAATATAGACACATCTTTATGTTGGCATGTCTTAATGCTTTACCATCTGCAGCCTTGTCCGGGAGATACGTTGGTATTCCATACTCAGAGAGAACATGTAATTGGGACCTTAATCCTATTGAATCCATTGACCACACACTTTTAAGCTGTCCTGGATTTTTAAAACTTAGACCGGAGCTGATTTCCCTCCTAATTAGTAAACATTTTGTTTCTCTAACTGCCGAGATTCCAGATTACTAAGCAAAATGAAGATGGATGGGTCACATATAGGGATGCTAGATTTTTGGCTGCCATAATTGAAATACAGAAACATAATATAACAACTGCATAAACTCTATCATTATGAGAATAATTTCCCATTAACAACCTAAATATAAACTCTTAACAGTTGTTTGAGACCATTGAGTTGCACGAACAGTAATAGAAAAGAAAAGAAAGACTGGGATCTGGGAGAGCCAGGTTCGAATCCTTGCTCTGCCATGGAAGCTTGCTTGGGCCAATCACACACTAACCTATCTAACAGGGTGGTCACAAGGATAAAATGGATGAGAGGAGAATGATATAAGCTGCTTTGAGTCCCCGCTCGGGGAGAAAGGCAGTGTATAAATAAAGTAAATAAATGAATAGTTTTTTATTTTGTGTTCCACCCAGAGTCTCAGCTAGAGGAAGGCAAGCTATAAATAAAGAAAATAAATAAATAATACATTTGTGAGATTCAGAATTGTAGCCTAGACTGGAGTATTCACTTCAGCTAACAACTGTCAGGCTTGTAAATGTTTTTATGACCAAAGGCCTGAAACATATACAAGCACAAGTTGGAAACATGTTATTCATAATGCAGCAGGTGGCACAGACTGGCTGCTGGAGTCAGCTTCCTGTTGAAGGAACAGAACCGAAAACTTTGCAACTCATAAAATGTAGGCAGCAGTCTAGGAAATAAACCCATGTATAAATGAATGACCTGTCCAGGGACAAGAACGGAGCAAATGAGAAAATGAATAAGAGGGTGAGTGAGGGCTGAAGACCCGGCCAGGAGAAGACATTGAACAACAGGAGTAAGGAAACCACCCGCTGGAAGATCACCAGATGACCTTCACCTTTGCAATTAGAAAGGGCTGTCATCACCTCCCTGACCAGGAAAAAGCGGAAGTAGGGAGGCCATGAGAAAAGACATGTGGCAGTAAAAGCGCCAGAACATCTGTGGGTCTAGATGTGCAAAACGGAACAAACAAGTTGAAAATATACTTGGAAATCACGGGTTCGGCTCGCTCAAGTGGCTTTTGGAACGGTGAAACAAATCCAGGGTGTTTTCCGCATGTGCTTTTACACCAGCTTTTCTGAGTATTCCGTCCACAAGGATCAGATCTACTTTGAGTCTCTGTAATTCCGCGCTTGTGGGATTCAAACCGAAGTGGTGTCTTGTTTATTTTTGCTGCACTAGAAAGAAGTCCCATTTCTGTTGTGGCTTTTCTGTTTCATCAGTTGAATGGCTGAGGCCTTGTCAGTTTCGTCAGCTGATCAGCTAAGGACAGATCAGCAGGGCTTTTTTTCAGCAGGAACGCAGTGGAACGGAGTTCCGGAACCTCTTGAAAATGGTCACATGGCTGGTGGCCTCGCCCCCTGATCTCCAGACAGAGGGGAGTTGAGATTGCCCTCTGCGCTGCTCAGCGGTGCAGAGGGCAATCTAAACTCCCCTCTGTCCGGAGATCAGGGGGCGGGGCCACCAGCCATGTGATCATTTTCTCCAAGGGCAACCCACTGAGTTCCACCACCTCTTTTCCCAGAAAAAAAGCCCTGCAGATCAGTATCCTCAGTTGATCCACTGAGGAAACGTGAAAGGGTGTTTTTTTAATATACCAACACTGCAACATTGTTGTTGTTTTAAGGGGGGATTTATGTTTTACTTCTGAGGTTAGTGTGCACAGACAACACACTTCTTAGTCCATTCTTAAAATTTCTCTGAGCCATATTCCAACTGATAGGCTTAAGAAATTTGTAAGGTTTTTTTAATGCACCATCATTGGAACATTGCAGTGCTGCCACATTGTTGTTTAATTTTTTTCAAGTGGATTGGTTGCTATTTGACCTATCAGGATGAAGGGGGATAAAAGACGGGGTGAAAGGCAGGACCAAGGCCAGACCTTACACTGAAGAAAGCATTCTGTACTTCACAAAAAAATAAAAGGTCCTGGTTTGACTTAGCAGGAGGAAAAAGGGGGTATATGTACAGGGAAAAAACCTGCAGAAAACCCAGGGGGAATTGACTTTGCAGCTGATGCAGTCTTTCACTGTGCAGAATGCAATAAAGTCTGGGAAGCAGTTTGGGGAATTTTGACCATGTCTGCAAAACTCTGGAGAGAAATCGATGCAATATGGGCCCAGAAACGATGAAACAGCCCAGTCTGGAAAAGACCCAGGAAATGAAGCCTTAATGATTCCCCTGCCCAGAACAGTTCATGTGGTTTGTTTTGGTTCTTAACCACACACCAGCAGCTCAGGCAGGCAGTTGTGGGTCTGCAGCTTCTTGTTCTCCTTAACAGCAAGTCTGCATGCAACCAATTGGATCCCAAGGGGAGAGAATGAGCTCTCTCCATTGACTTTGTTGGCAGGAAGAGGAATGTGCAGAGTGCGCTTCAGTGCACTTCTCCCAGGCAGCGGCATTGTCTCCCTGCCAATCGGGACCTAAGAGCATGACCCCTCCCTGCCTATCAGCTTTGGAGTGAAGGAAAAGAGGAACCAACTCAGTGTGGTCTCTCCCTGTTCCTGCGTCTGCATCAGTGAATGATGGCTTGGAGCCCATGCATTGGAGACTTCACTTTCAGGTATGCCCATTCATCCCAGTTTCCTTTCCCTTGTTTTTATTTTCTTTCTTAAAACTTGGTGGTGTGGGAGGGTAGATGGTGGTGGTAGTGGTTAAATTAGGAGGAACTTGAAAGGAGGTAATCCACCTACCTCTAGTTTAAATCAAACAACCCAGATGCCTGAGATGAAGCAGAGACCCTCCCTTGATGATGTCTCCGGATCAGTCAGCACTGAAAACCCCGGCCAGTCATTTGGATGAGTTCGGCACATGCTTCTTGCTATGGCATATGCTGCAATCAGTAAAATCCAGGCTGTGTTTCTAGGCATGCTGATGACCTCCCTTCTCCTGGGCATCTTGGCTCAGAATGAATCCCAGAGTACACCAGTGCAGCGACTGGCTGAGTCTGGCCACCTCCCCCTTGTTCTCCCTCAGTCCCATTAGATAAGTATCTAACAACTAGTAACCCAGCCCATTGTGTAAACAACGGGCTTGGGAAGGGCATGGCACTGCGGTGGGCTTCTTCATTGCTGTGGGGCCACCAGAGGGCCACACCAGCATGCCAGGCCTCCCTCCTGCATGGGTATAAAAAGTGAGTCTTTGCTAGGGGTGTGTGATTCAGGTTTCGGATTTGGGTAAAGTACCCGAATCAGACCCAATGATACAGGATTTCTGAATCAGGCCCAGCATGCGGGGCCTGATTCGGAAACCCCAAATCAAAGCTTCCTGAAGTGATTCATATTGCTTCAAGAAGCTTTGGGTCAAGGGGTTTAAATGCCCCTTTATGTGCTGCTGCAAAGCAGCATGGAAAGGGGCATTTAAACCCACAGATCAGCTGCTTGGACGGGATCACAGCTAAATTTTATAAAGTAATGAAGGAAGACCTTGTACCGATACTAAAAAATATGATGAATGATATACTTCAAGGAAAAGGACTTCCAAACACATGGAATGAAGCGAGCATTTCTCTGATCCCGAAAGAATCACAAGACTTGTCAGATGTGAAAAACTACAGACCAATTTCACTGATAAACAATGACTATAAAATAATGGCAAGAATATTAGCAGACAGGCTAAAGATATGGCTAATGGATTTTATAGGAGAGAATCAGGCTGGATTCCTACCAAACAGACAATTAAAAGACAACTTGAGAGTGGTTATAAATGCTTGAGAGTGGTTATAAATGCTATTGAATATTTTGATAAATGACCAGACAAAGAAGTTGGCTTTTTCTTTGCAGATGCAGAGAAGGCCTTTGACAATTTGAACTGGGACTTTATGTTCGCATTAATGGAAAAGATGGATTTAGGTAAAGAATTTATAGAAGCAGTGAGAACAATATATAAAGAACAAAGAGCGACAATCTGTGTCAATGACGACCTGACAGAGAAGTTTGAAATAAGCAAAGGTACAAGACAAGGATGTCCACTATCCCCTTCGCTCTTTGTTATGGTTTTAGAAATATTATTAAGGCATATTAGAGAAGATGACAACATAGAAGGGATAAAAATAAAGGGATCTTCTTATAAGTTAAGAGCTTTTGCAGATGATGTGATGTTTATAGTAGAAGACCCAATACAAACCTTGCCAAGATTACTGGATAAAATTAAAGAATTTGGAGACTTAGCAGGATTTTTTATAAATAAAAAGAAATCAAAAATAATAACTAAGAACATGACCAAGAAGAAGCAACAGGAATTGTGTGAACTTACAAACTGTGAAGTGGTACACAAGACTAAATATTTGGGAATAGAGCTGACAGCTAAAAACATTGATTTATTTAAGAATAATTATGAAATGCTCTGGTCACAAATTGAAAGAGACATGATAAAATGGAATAAATTAAACTTATCGTGGTTTGGTCGGATTGCCACAGTTAAAATGAATGTGCTGCCCAGAATGATGTTCTTAATGCAAACAATACCAACCATTAAAGAAAAAAAGCAATTGGAAAAATGGCAGAAGAAAATATCGGAGTTTGTGTGGGCAGGAAAGAAACCCAGAGTAAAGATGAAAGTACTTTGTGATGCAAAGGAAAGAGGTGGAATGCAGTTACCTGATCTTCGACTTTACCATGAAGCGATATGCCTAGTCTGGTTAAAAGAATGGGTGTCTTTAACCAATCATAATTTGTTAACCATGGAAGGTTATAATAAGCTTTTTGGATGGCATGCATATATGTGGTACGATAAGTATAAAATGGATGCAATGTTTCAGCACCACTATCTGAGAAGGAATTTATTGTTGACTTAGCTAAAGTACAAAAAATATATAGATCAGAAGAAACCACTGTGGATTATACCAGCTGAGGTGATCAACCCAAATCTAGAGTATAAGGGAAAAGAATGGCTTACCCTCAAGGACTTAACAGAAGTAGCAGATAAAGAGCTGAAGCTTAAACCAAATGAGGAGTTGCCTTTTAAGTATGGTTGGTTACAATACAGACAGATAAAAGATTTATTTGACTCAGACCAAAGGAAAACAGGTTTTAGAATTAAAAACTCAGAATTTGAAGAACTTTTGTTAGGAGATAATACTAAAGCAATTTCAAAAATGTATAAATTGTTATTGAAGTGGTTCACTGAAGATGAAACAGTCAAGGTACAGATGGTAAAGTGGGCAATAAATTGTAATAATGAAATAACGATGGAAGCATGGGAACAATTGTGGAAAAACACATTAAAAATATCAACAGGTACCAGTATAAGAGAGAATGGCTATAAAATGATATATAGATGGTATTTAACACCGAAAAAATTAGCCATAGCCAATAAACAGCCATCCAATAAGTGTTGGAAATGTAAGGAGCATGAGGGCTCTCTATTTCATATGTGGTGGACTTGCCGAAAGGCTAGAGACTTTTGGACTAAAATTTGTGTTGAGATGTCTCTGATACTCCAGTATAATGTTGTTAGAAACCCAGAAATGTTGTTATTATCTTTGCATTTAGAAGATGTTAATAGAAATGATAAGACATTGTTATATGATAACAGCAGCAAGAATGTTATATGCTCAATACTGGAAGAAAGAAGAAATACCTGAAATTGAAGAATGGACAAGGAAATTGTTGTACATGGCTGAAATGGACAAGTTAACAAGAAATTTGAAATATCAAGATCCGAAAAGGTTTTTGGAAGATTGGAAAAAACTAAAAAAATATATGGAAAAGAGATGGGATGTTAAGGGACAATTATGGCCTTTTGAAGGGTTTTAAAGATATTAAGTAAGATAAGATATAGTTAAGATCTTTACCAATAACGAGACAAGAACAACTATAGTATAGAAATAATGTGACAATAATAATGGGGGGTTGGAGTGCTGTTGGAAGTCAGCATGGAAAAGGGGGAGGGAAGGGGGTGGGGAAATATAGCTGTGGGAAATTAAATGAATTGTAAATGTATTTTAATTTGATTGTATTGACCCATCCAATAAAAATTATTAACAACAACAACAAAAAGATCAGCTGCTTGGCAGGGATCCAGCTGATCCAGCTGGTGGGGGTTTAAATGCCCCTTTCCATGCCGCTATGAAGCAGCACAGAAAGGGGCATTTAAACCCATGGATCAGCTGTTTGGCAGGTAGATCCCTGCCAAGCAGCTGCTCCAGGCCTTCCCCACCACCCAGCTGGCTGCTGCACTGGCGGAGGAGGTGGCAGGGCCCCCACAGAAGCTGGCTCCACACTCCCCCACCACCCAGTTGGCCGCTGCAACAGAGGAGAAGGTGGCAAGGACCCCACAGGAGCCAGCTCCATGCTTCCTCGCCACCTAGCTGGCTGCTGCAGCGGTGGAGGAGGCGACAGAGGCCCTGCAGGAGCTGGTTCTGTGCTTCCCCACCTCCCAGCTGATCAGCCTCCCCTCTCCTTGCTCACCAGGTAACTGGGGCGAAGTGAGCTAAATACCAGAATCCTGAAATACCAGAATCCCGAAGCTGGTAATTCCGGATTTCCCCCCACTTTGGGTGCACACCCCTATTCTTTTTGATGGTGCACACCCCTACTCTTTGTCAACACGGCTTGCCTTTTATATCGGCATGACCTGACTCTGCCCCAGATGTCTTGGAGCGTGCCTTCGAAGCTGTGACTGGATGGTTGAAGCAGAGTCGGTTGAAATTAAATCCCACAAAGACGGAGGTCCTGCATGTGGGTCTGGGGGCCATGGGCATGGCGCTCTGGCTCCCTGCTCTTGATGGAGCACTACTTGCACCGGTTTCGAGAGTTAGGAACCTGGGAGTGATCCTGGATGCCTCCCTGACTATGGAGGCACAGGTCGCAACGGTTGCCCGGTCTTCATTTTTCTATCTAAGACAGGCCCAGCAGCTTGTCCCCTACCCATGACTTAACTGCAGTGATCCAAGCAACGGTCACCTCTAGACTAGACTACTGCAACTCGCTCTACGCAGGGCTTCCCCTGGGTCTGACATGGAGGCTACAGCTGGTCCAAAATGCAGCTGCACGAGGAATTGCAAGGGTCCCAATTAGGGAACATATAACACCTATACTATGCCAGCTGCACTGGTTAACAGTTGAGTACCAGGTTCAGTTCAAGGTTTTGGTGTTGACCTATAAAGCCCTATGAGGACTGGGCCCAGCATATCTGCAGGACCACCTCTGCCCATATGTACCCCAGAGGATGCTTCGTTCAACAAATAAACAACTGTTGGTGGTCCCTGGCCCAAAGGAGGCCTGCCTGGTCTCGACCAGAGCCAGGGCCTTTTCAGTCCTGGCACTGACCAGGTGGAACTCTCTGTCTGAGGAAACCAGGGCCCGGCGGGATTTATTATCTTTCTGTCGGGCCTGTAAGAGAGAGATGTTCCGCCAGGCATATGGTGGAGGCTAGGCTGGGCCCCCACTGGCCACACTAAAGATCTGTCCACCACCCTACATATGAGCCAGGGCTTGAAAAGAAGTATTTTATCATCACCATCTGAAGAGAAGCTGTATTGTATAAAGTTGTTTTAATGTTATTTGTATACTGTTTTATCTGTTTTTAACTGTATTTATGTAAATTGGAATGTTGTACTCCGCCCTGAGCCCGCCTGGCGGGGAGAGTGAACTAAAAATCTAATTTAATAAATAATAATAATAATAAATAATATAGTAGGATATACACGCCTTTTCCCTAGAAAGTTGGCTTTAGTTGCCTAGGAGGATAATCCTGGAGAAAAATCCAAGGTTATGACTTTGGAAGGGAAAGCTCTATGGAGGAACACATTCAGTATGTATGGAAGCACAAAACTGCATATTTACAACATGCCAGATCCAAATTTATTGATCAGGCAACGGAGTTCTCTTTGAGCTACATTTAACATTGCTTGTTATATTCTGATTACGTCCATTGCTTCCCTTAATTGATCATTTACTTTACTTTTTTTTAACATGGCAGCAATTAATAGCTAAACACAATTGTTAAAAAAGTGTCACGGGCAATTAAATTATCTTCACACTCTTTTATGAAATTTTCAAATACCTCCTTTTTCCAGGCAAATAAAGAGTAAATTTTCCTAAGTTACAGCTTATTCAGATACAAAAAGTAGCAGCAAGCAGTACAAAACAGTTAGCAAAATGGCTGTGTCCCATGATCCTTTTTAAAGGGACAGTAGCCCTGTGGTGCAGATAACATGAGGGAGCACAAATAAATTGTTTAACAATAAAACACAACTTTTGTTTGGTTGTTTTGTTTTTCTGGGCCCTGACTTTTTTTCATGCTGTTCTGAGGCAGAATTCAAAGGAATTCACACCATGTCATTTTCAATTTCATCTCCATTTTCTTCGTGTGCTAGGCAATGTATGTTTAACTTATGCATTTTATTGATAGGGTACCATCTGTGATACCCTGACCTGAATAGCCCAGGTGAGCCTGATCTTGTCAGATCTCAGAAGCTAAGCAGGGTCAGCCTTGCTTAGTAATTGGATGGGAGACCTCCAATGAAGATGAGGGTTGCAGAGGCAGGCAATGACAAACCACCTCTGTTAGGGCCAAGCTACAAGTGACGAATGACACTTGAACAGCAAGTGTATTTCTCCCTGTTCACTTGCACTCCACTCAATCCACTTGCCGTTAAAGTGTCATTCGTCACTTGTAGCTTGGCCCTTAGTCTCTCACCATAAAAACCCCACCAGGGTTTGCCATACATCAGCTATGACTTGAGGGCACTCTCTAACACCATTGGTGATATTTTTATACCACTGGGGAAGGCCTTTGGGTCAAAACGGTTCTGGTTTCATTGATTCTGTGCATATGGCAATGAGTTGTACTATTATATCTGCACATTAGTGATTTTACTTATGTATATACAAGGTTTTAGTACGTGTACCGTATGATGATTTTAATCTAATTTATGTATTTCTAATTAAACTTTATACAGTGTTTTCAATTCATATTTTTAGTTATTTTCCACACTTCTATTTTTTTCTGTTCCAACCCGCTTAGTTTGCAAGGTTGTTGTTTTTCTCCCCTTTTTGCTGTCTTTACTAGACATGGGCATGATCCAAAAAATAATCCCGATTTAGCTGATCATGATTCCGCGGCAGCGCCGAACCCAGGTACCCAAACCTCACCGATCAAGTCCTGTTTCCGATACAGAATCGGGAATCGGGAATCAGGAAGGCTGATGCGGGAGGGCGCCCCACGGTTTCCAGCGCTAAAGGAATGGTGGGTGAGGAGGATAGAGCGCCCCACCCGAGCGCTGAACTGGGAACCGTAGACAGAACCGATCAGCCCGGTCCCGATGGCGCAAACGCCAAAATCGGGGCAATTTTCAGTCCATAATTCCGATCATGCCCATGTCTAGTCCTTACCACGGCAGCCACTATGCCAAACCCATTCTCTCTTTTCTATCAGATATATGACAATTAATATATTTCCTTAAGGGTAGTTCAGTTTCACCTAAGTAGACATACACAGTTGTTGACATGTAACAGCCCTAGATGCAATAAATGGTGTTACTTTGTTCTGTGTATATGTTATTGGCATGGATATAACCACAGCTCCCCTGGAGCTGCAGCCACACCTGGTTGCATATCTATGCTACCGCAATCAATCACAACTGGATTTTCCTGCATGGATAAGACAATCCTGTCATGCATAATCACTATAGTGTAATGATAGCGCAGTATCCAATGACGTATTGGACATTTTAACCCTGACAGTGAATTGTTGCTATTGTGCAATACCCAAAGAAATGTGTCTGGAACCCAAAAGAATCAGGGAACTGAATAGCTGCTATAGTTCAATAACAGTGTAATATTGTTATCAGAAATTGTTATCAGTCCCTGGCTCCAAGGAGGCCTGCTTGGCCTTGACTAGAGCCAGAGCTTTCTCAGTCCTGGCTCCTACCTGGTGGAACACTCTGTCTACTGAGACCAGGGCCTGGCAGGATCTATCATCTTTCCGCTGGGCCTGTAAGACAGAGTTGTTCCACCAGGCTTATGGCTGAGGCTGGGCCTCCGCTAGCTGGAGGATACAACATCTACCCCCCTCCCTATGACAGCTGCCCACCACTGTTCTTAAGATGCTGCTATGTTCAAATGTACTGTTGCATTATTTGTTATCAACTGTATTGCCGCCATCAGGAAAAAGAGTGCTGTTATTTTTTATATTTTTGTATGATGCTTTTATATGTTTTATATGGAATGTTTTAAATGTTCTTAATGCTGTTATCCGCCCTGAGCCTGCTCGCGGGGAGGGCAGAATACAAATACGATAAAATAAAATAAAATAAATAATAATATCAAACGAAGTATGGGTAGAACCTAAAATAATCCAGGAAGTGGTTTCCCATTATGCAATAACATTGCAATATCCAACCAAGTATGGATGCAGCCCTGGGCTGATTCCAGACGGCCCTCCCCATGCCGAAACGTCGCGCGTCGTCGCGTGAAAAACACAAAATATCGCGTTTTCTCGCACGAGTTTTGTGCGACGTCGCACAAAACTTGCGTGAGAAAACGCGATATTTCGCATTTTCCGCGCAACGACGCGCGACGTTTCGGCATGGGGAGGGCCGTCTGGAATCGGCCCTGGTCGTGCTGTGGGCTCTGGTGTCCCACTATAGCAATGTCCGGACAGGCTTATCAGAGATCGTCTGGCTGCTTCTTCCATGTCCCCAAACATTCTTTGAAATGTGTGTGCTGTGCTTTGTGCAGGAAGCAGCAACACTAAACCTTGTCCATTCGTGGAAAGGATTGGTTTGGTTGGTTGCAGAAAGCTCATCTTTACAGACTTTTCCACATGCGATGGGTAAACAGTGGAAATACACTGGCTGGGATCACAAGTTGACGGGAGCACCGACAGGCTCTTGAAGCTGTCAGCCCTCTCCTACTTGCAGCCAAACGCTTCCTCTCTCAGCTACTTTCGCGACAAAATATTACTTATGCTAAAATCCTTAATGCGTGATGCCCTTTAAAGAGGTTGTTTCATTTAATAATGTTCATTGTGTTAGCTCCCCCTAAAGTAATCACTAACTTTGATGAGAACATGTTCCATGTTCCTTTATTTGATCTGGGAATAGAGTTAGCACGTCTTTGCTTTGGTATCTGCTTCGTTTGCTGGTATAAATAAACATGAAGCTGTCGCTGTCAGGGGAAAATCCTCTGTGTTTTTTTTCACTCTCTGCTATTACACACCTTTGATTTTATGTTAAGAGGATTCTCCTCCAACACGGCACTCCCTTTAAAGTACACTCAGTCACTACTTCCTTTTTTTCCCCTGTGGCTTGTTTCCTTGTGTAAGGGAAAGAGGAGGGACGGAAACAAAGTCTCTGTCTCAGAAGAAGAGGACTCTTCCCTGGGACACTTTCCTTTTTGAGTAATTGGCTAGATTGTTGGCTGTGGTTAATTGTTGGGCTGTGAATAGCCAAGACACACCTGAACTTCGCAAAACTCCAGCCACAAAACATGCAAATGCCCATCTTGTGCTTAACTGAATTTATTACTCGAGGACCTTAATAGCATTAGATAAAAGTAAAGGTAGTCCCCTGTGCAAGCACCAAGTCATTACTGACCCATGCGGGGGACGTTGCATCACGTTTTCTTCGCAGACTTTTGTTACGGGGTGGTTTGTCTTTGCCTTCCCCAGTCATCTACACTTTACCCCCAGGAAACTAGGGACTCATTTTACCGACCTCAGAAGGATGGAAGGCTGAGTCAACCTTGAGCTGGTTACTTGAACCCAGCTTCCGCCAGGATCAAACTCAGGTCGTGAGCAGAGGTTGGGCTGCAGTACTGCCACTTACCACTCTGCACCATGGGACTCCTAATGGAGGATTCACTATATAAGAGGAGAATCCTCTTAACATAAAATCAAAGGTATGCAATAGCAGAGAGTGAAAAAAACACAGAGGAGTTTCCCCTGACAGTGACAGCTTCATGTTTATTTATGGCAGCCCCGTGGCACAGAGTGCTCATGATCTGAGTTCAATCCTGGCGGAAGCCGGGTTCACATAGCTGGCTCAAGGTTGACTCAGCCTTCCATCCTTCCGAGGTCGGTAAAATGAGTCCCCAGTTTCCTGGGGGTAAAATGTAGATGACTGAGGAAGGCAATGGCAAACCACCCCATAAAAAGTCTGCCAAGAAAACGTTGTGATGCGACGTCCCCCCATGGGTCAGTAATGACTCGGTGCTTGCACAGGGGACTACTTTTACCTACTTTTAATAGCATTACACCAGGGAATATACACATGAAGCTGCTTTTTAATGAATCGAATCCTTGGTTGATCAAGGTCAGTATTATCTACTCAAACTGGCAGTGGCACTTCAGGGTCTCAGGCAGAGCTCTTTAACAATCTGTGAACTAGTCCTTTAACTGAAGATGCTGGGACTGTCTCCATGCAGAACAGATTCTCTACCCCTGATCCACAGCCCTCTCCCAAAAGGTACAGAACCTTTTTGGTCTCAATGCCCCAAAGAATGTAACATCAACTTTTGAAGATGTTAGTGCACCACCCAGCAGAATGGGGATACCCATTTTGCCAGACTCACTTTGGCATTGCACTTTGCCAGATAAACTTGGAAGCAAGCTGAGCCCCAGCAGCAAAGCCAGCACCTGGGGGATGCCACGTGGCTCCCGGGGGTAATGACTAGAGATGGGCACGAATAGCAATAGGAACCAAAAAAAGCCATGAACAGCCCAATCTGCTGTTCGCTAACAAGCTGTTCGTGAGGCCCTATTCTAAACGAACAGGTGGTCGTTGCAAGCCTCGTTCATTGCTGTTGGTTGCTGTTTGTCAAGCCAGACAGTCTGGCGCCTGCAATCAATTCCCTTGGCAATTTAGGCAGGGATTGTCTGAACTCTGTCTGAACTCCTGCTTTTGCCCTGGAAAGCCCAATCTAAGCCCAATTTAGCTTGATAGGCAGGTCTTCCTTTCAAGTGTGGAGCTCCAAATTTGTTACAAGGGAACAAAGACCAGGGGGAGACAGGGGCTCCCAGCTCTGACTTTGCCGACAGTGGAGAGGGAGAAACAACTGCTGTTGCCATTTTGATAGAGTGCATTGGAGCTTGAATTTTCTTTGTGTGTGGTGGGATAGGGATCTACCTCTTCAAGTTCCAGGGCTGCTGCCAGGCTCTGGGCCAAGCTATTATTTATTATTAGTACCTTTCCTGGTGCCTGTTCAGGTCAGGTTTCTGGGAGTGGTGCAGTAGAGATCTTGACTTGGATGATGGCTGGAGGAGAGCCTGCTGGACCCCACGAACAGCCAACCACGAACATTTTTGTGAACAAGGACATATTCGTGGTTGTTCATGAGTTCCTGTTCATGGATGGCAATGAAAAACAAACATCATGTTCATTTTTTTTCTGTTCGTGCTCATCTCTAGTAATGATGAGAGATGGGCATGAACCTAAATATGAACCAAAAAATGCACGAATCAGGCCAGTTTGTGTTTTGCGAATCAGTGGTTAGTGGAAGCTCGTTTCCACAAACTTCCACTAACTGGTCTACCGGTTTGTTTGGTTCATATTAAAGGGACAGTTTAAATGTCCATTTCCCCGAGGAAATGGCCATTTAAACTTTTCCTGCCCCTTGCAAGAGGCAGGGCCCTTTAAACTATCAGCTGGCAGGCGGTAGTAGGCGATCCCAAAAACGGTCTCCTCTGCTGCCCTGTGGGCCCATGCGGCAGCGGAGGAGGCCAAAAACAGCTCCCCCACCCCTCAAATGGCTGCCGCAGTGGCCATTTTAAGGGTGGGAAGGCTGTTTTTGTCCTCCTTTGCTGCCCTGCAGGCCCACAGGGCAGCAGAGGAGGCCAAAAACAGCCTTCCCGGCCCTCACAGGAGGAGCCTGTGGGCCCACAGGGCGGCTGGGCCGCGGCCTCCACCACCCCAGCAGCAAGGTAAGTGTGGTCCTGGGGCTGGGGCTTGGGCCGTTTAAAGGGCCCTGCTGCTTGCAAGCGACAGGTCCCTTTAAACTATCAGATGGCAGGCAGCAGGGGGGGATTTCCCCCCTGCAAGCTGATAGTTTAAAGGGAATTGCCCCTTGCAAACGGCAGGAAAGGGCCCTTTAAATGATTAAATGCCCCTTTCTCTGCTGCTAAGCAGCCAGAAAGGGGCATTTAAACCCCACGAACAACAAACTGGTTCGTGAACTTGCACTAGTTCATGGGAGTTTGTGGTTCGTGATTCGTTAAAACCCACAAACCATGAACCCTGTGGTTCGGGGTTTTTTTTTGGTTCATGACCATGTCTAGTAATGACAGGCATAAACTATGCCCATCGCCTTCTCTTCTGGCATGATCCCTGGCATCTCTGTCAGTGCCTCAGGGGCCCTGCTAGATTGCTTGGCCTGAAAACTGATCCTGCCCCCTGAACAAAATAGTCTGACACGCCTCTGTTTGGCACATGTGCCAGAGATTCCTGGTGCTGTTGCATATAAACAGAAGTTCAAGGAGCAAGCATGGCTACCTGATGTGGATTCCTGTGCATGATCAAAGGCTTAGCATTTGCTGTACATGACCTTTTAGTTGCTGCTTATATTAGAGCTGTTTTAAGCCTTCCTTCATTCTGGTAGCCTTATCCATAGACAACCTGCAAGCCCTCGTTGATATATTTGAACAAAGCTATCAAGGCTACTTGTCTCCTAACAATGGTGGAAAGTATTATCAAGTTGTAGCCAGCTACGGACACTTGTAAGAAGGGCCAGCTGACCTCCAGCATGGTAGATGATGTCACCTGTATAGTGAAATGCATTGGGAGGGCCCATAGATTGCCTTTGCGCCATGATCAACCATTCCATCTCCGAGCTGGAGTCAAAACTCTGCAACCTTCATGGTCATGTACTTATGGTAAGAGAACTCTGAAAAATACATCTTTTCACTTGGAGGGCCATGAGGCAAGGAAAAAAAGAATCTCCCAAAGGAAATACAAAGAGAGGCAGAATCAGGAGATTTCTTCCCTTGGAGAAAGAGCCCTCCAACATATAAGAGACCTCCAACTTTTAAGGCATGCTGAGTCACCTCTTGCAACAGTTGTGAGGATAAAAATGGGAGCCTGGAGAATTAGGTATGCCTCCCTGAGCATCCATGGAGAAAATAGTAAAGAGTCCATTAGTAAAGAGTCCAGTAGCAACTTTAAGACGAACCAACATTATTGTAGCATAAGCTTTTGAGAACCACAGCACTCTTTGTCTGCCTTATCTGACGAAGAGAGCCATGCATCTGATGAAGAGAGCTGTGGTTCCCGAAAGCTTATGTTACAATAAAGTTGGTTCATCTTAAAGGTGCTACTGGACTCCTTTGCAATTACAGACTAACACAGCTAACTCCTCTGGATCTTGGAGAGAATGTGGGCTAAAAATAGGAAACTGGGAGTGGGCTTGCTTCTGGGAATTGGGTGCAGTTTAAGTGGATTTCTGTGGGGACATCGGAGTAGCAATATGGTGCCATGAAGTAATAATACTTCATAACTCAAAACAAAATTGGATAGGGAAGCATTCCTTTGCTGGTGTTGGTGACTAGTGGGAGGGGGTTAGTCAAGATCGAGCCAGAATCATCCAGTGCGGAGATAAGAAAATCCATGCAGCCAGTGATTTCAGTGGTGCAGTATCAACCAACAAGAACCAGTGTGGCTAGAGTGACAGGCTAGGATCTGGGAGTTGTAAGTTTGAATCCCCACTCTGTCATGGAAGCTTGCGGAAGGTGGGACGCGGGGTCTTGGACTAGTCATATACTCTCAGCCTAACCAACCTCATAGGGTTATGATTAAACAGAATGCTGTAAGTTGCTTTGGGTCCCCCACAGGGAAGAAAAGCAGAATAGAAATGAAAGAAAGAACAAATTTAACGAAACTGATTCAACTATTTGATCAAGATGGGTAGCCATGTTAGTCTATCTGTAGCAGTAGAAAAAAGCAAGAGTCCAGTAGCTCCTCTAAGAGCCAAGCTACAAGTGACGAATGACACTTGCCTGGCAAGTGAACACGTAGTGATCAAGTGGAGGGCAAGTGGAGGGCAAGTGAACAGGGAGGAATACACGTGAGTCTGTTCACTTGCCAGGCAAGTGTCATTTGTCACTTGTAGCTTGGCTCTTAGACTAACAAGATTTGTGGTAGGGTAGGAGCTTTCGGTGACTTACGAAAGCTCATACCCTACCACAAATTTTGTTAGTCTTAGAGGCGCTACTGGACTCTTGCTCTTTTCAAGTATTTGAGAAAGCTTTCTTCTCTAATACTAAAAAGTCCAGTAGCACCTTTAAGACTAACCAACTTTATTGAGGCATAAGCTTTCATGAACCACAGCTCTCTCTGCAGCCAGGGATGGGGTGCAGGGTTGGAGGAACGAGGACTATAACAATAAGCAGGACACAGCAGGTTGGATCCCTTCTAAAATATTTGTACACGGAAGGAGTTCTGTGCGTGGAAGCACAACGTCTCTGCCTTCCCTCTCCCGGGGCAATCTGAAATGCCCTCCTAAATGTTAGTCGTAGGGGGACAAAATGTGATACCGAGTAAGGAAATTACCATTTCTGTAAGCCTGAAAGGCATTAAGAGATTGTTGACTGTGGCTCTTTGAAAAAGGTGCACTTTGAAATGGGACAATAAGGATCAAGACGACCTGTTAGAGGATACAGGACTAATCACAGCCACTTCATGAGAATCATCTAGTCAAGATTTATTTAAGGACTCTCTGGGCCAAGCTACACATGACGAATGACACTTGAACGGCAAGTGGATTGAGTGGAGGGCAAGTGAACAGGGAGAAATACACTTGCTGTTCAAGTGTCATTCGTCATGTGTAGCTTGGCCCTCTGTTACTATTGGGATATAGTGCTTTGAATATTTATGAAAAAACAGACCAAAATTGATTTGGGGGTATTTACAGTTGAAGGATGCTATTTACGCATTTGTGCCTTAAGAATTTTTGCACAATATAGTATATACAAATCCTGTTTGGGACTAGCACTTTAGCACCAGCACTTAGTTGATTCTTTGATGCATACCTCGTGTGAGATGATTTGTTCAATATGAAGCCCCTTTAAAAGAAGGTTCTCCTACTAATAAAGAGAGCAAACTTGGAAATATAGAAGTGTTTGAGTTGCGCACTGTTGCTGGTAAAATAGTAATTGGTATAACATCTGTACTTATTATCATCATTTAAAGAGATACTTAGTGAGTGTCCGCGGGTTCCTTGCTGCATAGTTACTATTTAATACGATACTCTCTCTTGTTGGTTGCAGTCCTAGGGTTCAGGCAACCCCCAAGACCAACATAGGGAGGAGAGAAGGAGGGCTGTCACAGGAAGTATCCCACTTGTTGGAAGAGGAGGATTTAATGTTGTCGCTTTTCTCAGGTATCAGAGGAGGACAAACCAAAGAGTTAGAAAGATAGAGAGGTCAGGGCACTCTGTTTACTATTTACTGCTCTGACTGTCCTTTTGCTATATAGATTGCTATTCTCAGGATTTCCTCCTCCTGACTTCCTTCCTCTCACCTCTTCTCTTCCTGGCATTGTTCCAGGCAACGCCTCTCTCCTTCTCCTCCCTCCATCTTGGCAGCATAGATGCAGGCCCTGTCCTATCATCCATGTCCATCTTTAGACTAAAGTTCAAAGAATTTATTGTCTATAGCCATAGGCCGTCACAATTTACCAAACGTTGACTAATGAACAGTTAAATCCATTATCACAGTTTGTAAAAGTTAATTAAAATTAATTAAAACAGTACAGTATGCCAAACTATCCCAGGAATCACGAGACAGCCTCATTCAGTACCACCTTAGATCTTATCTTTTTGGCTGTGAGTACAAACTGAGAGACTCTGTAGGACACGTGATTATCAGTGGCACATAACAAAAACACAATCTTCTCGATTTCAGAATATGTGTTTGTGACTGACAGGATTCCAGCCAAGAATTTAGCACTGGGTACACTATATAATGGACAATAGAGTAGGTAGTGGGAAAGGTTCTCCACTGTAGGTGATCCACAAATGCAGGTGCGATGCTCCATAGGGGCGCGAGAATAACGCCCTGCCAAAAGAGCTGTTTGCATCATCTGAAAGCGCAGAGCAGTGAAAGACACTCTGAGGTTGTAATGAGAAATACTGGCTCAGTAGGGAGATCTAAAATGGTCAAATTTGATTAGTTTACACCAAGGAGCTGCCTTAGATTTTAATATTGATAGCCGATCCATCACTGCGTCTGACTTGTAGATCCACTCCTTAAGTGGGAGGTTGTTGGCTGAGACCCCTAACAGGTCATCCGGGATGGTATACCTTTGGCAAACGGTGGATAGAAAACCAGGGCATGTGGGGTCTTTGGATAGTAAGTAATTTACTGATTGGCAGCTTAAGGAGTCAGAACTGGAAAATTTGGTCCTTTTCCGGTATTTTAAAACTGCAATGTGTACCCGCGCCCTAAGGGAGGGGAGTCCTGTTTCAGCCCTCATCAGGGCGGCAGGAACACCTTTGGGTAAAGCCAAAATCCGTCTCAAGAATTGGTTTTGGATTACCTCAAGGCTGGTTAGAATGTCTTCCTTCCAACCCCACACTTCAGCTCCATATAGGAGGTGAGGGACTACCTTGCTCTTAAATAATTTCAGTGCTGGATCTATCAGTCGACCCCCCCCCCTTTGTATAAAAGAAATGTATGATTGACCCCACAATCCTAGATGCTGAGGATTTAACCATCGCAAGGTGTATCTTCCAATTCAGAGTCTCTTTAAAGGTTACCCCTAGATATTTAAAGAAGCTGCATCATTGGACTGGGTTGCCAGGATGCTCCAGCAGGAGATTTTTGGCTTTCTCCTGAAAACCATTACTTTTGTCTTTGTGTAGTTGACATTGAGTGCTTCTTCATTACAATAATGGCCTAACAGGTCTAAGAGTCTCCTCAAGCCGATCTTGGTCAGGGAGGTTAGGACTAGACATGGGCATGATCCAAAAATAAATCCTGATTAAGCTGATCGTGGATCTGGGCTGCTGCCGAACGCAGGTTCCCGATTCTAACTGATCAAGTCTTGTTTCCGATCCGAAATCGGGAATCAGGGAGGCCAGCACCCAGAGCAACCATAGTCAGGCTGTTGCGCGCACGCACGCGCTCCTGAGTCACTCCTGCCCATGCAGCAAGCCGGCTGTCCCGGTGTGCTGCGGAACTGGCAGCAGCATGAGTGGCTCGGAGGCTGCCCGTGCCGTTCACCTGCCCCGCAAGACAAGGGGCGGCCGGCTTTTCCATGCGCCCCTTGTCCTAGGGAAAGGCGAATGGCGCAGGTGGCCTCTTAGCCTCCCGCGCTGCCTTTTGCCTTTCCTTTGTGCCCACCCCATTCCCCCTCCCTCCCCTGGGTTGCTGCTCCGTGTTTGGAAGGAAGCCTGCTAATCAAGGAAAGCTGGGCTTCCATTCGTGTTTCGAGGGCGACAGAAGGTGGGCAAACACAGCTCATTTCCCTGGCTTCGTTGCCCCAGGAATTAATTACTAGCGCCAGAGTGTCTGCAATTCCGAACAGAAACTGACCCATCTGATCAAGTCCCGAACTAGCAAACTCCCGACTGCTGGATCGGTTGCCATGGACAGAACCGATTAGCTGAGTCACGATGGCGAAAACGCCAAAATCGGAGGGGGGGGGGTTGAAATCGTAATTCAGATCGGGCCCATCTCTAGTTAGGACCATGTCATCTGCGTAAAGGAGAACTGAAATCTTCTGTTGTTCCAGAGAAGGCGGCATAAATTGGGGACCTGACAGAGTCTCATTGATATCATTGATGTACAGGTTGAATAGTAGAGGGGCCAGCACACGACCCTGTTCCATGCCTCTACTAATAGGGATTCTGTTGGTTAATGATCCAGAGGTTCCCACCCCAATTTGAGCAAAGGCGTCTTTGTGCAGCTCACGGAGCAGAAACGGCAGTCGCTTATCGATGTTAAGTTTGGCAAGTGTGGACCATAAGCGGGACCTATTGATTGAATCGAATGCGGCAGCCGAGTCAACAAACGCCACATAAAGTTACTTTGTTGGCCCATTTATTCCAGAGTAAGCCAGCTGGTATAGCAATTGACAGTGGTCTATAGTTCCAAGACCTTTCCAAAATCCCGCTTGCGTGGGATGAATTATTTTTTCGGTGGTCGCCCAATCTTCCAATTTTGCCAGCAGATATTTGCTATACAGTTTTGCTGCTGTGTTGAGTAGACTTCTTGGTCTATAGTTTTGTGGGTCATCCTTAGACTAGATAGTTAGTTAGGATCTGACTTTCCCCCTTTCCTAACAAAGTATGGAGTTCCTACAATAAAGAACTCTTATTTATTTTCTAAATATAAATCAAGTGTATGATTTATTATTTTCATTCCTGTACACACCCCAGCCAGAAGAACCAGCTCACAACCACCTATAATCACGCTTCCTATGCTAAACAATAGAATCTGTGAATGGCCCAAACATGGAATCCTTTAATTAGGTTTCTGGGGCCTACATAACAATTTATTTATCACCCCGGATCTTTTCAAAGGGCTCCAGACCAGTCGTGCATTCAATACGGATCTGCCTCAGTAGGCTTCCTATTTTCTCTGTAATGTGTAATTCCACTTTATGTGCTGCATTACCATAGCACACCACCAAGTTCAAAATGGAAGGAGTTTAATTTTAGAGTTGCTTGGCCGATCCTTACAATAGGTTGTCCACCCACTGTCCTTGCTGAAGAATTTCCTGTTGCATAAAGAAACCAAGACAGGCTCAGTCGGGAAAATTTGTATTTCTGCATGCCTGACAATTCTCTGTGCCTCCCAGGCAAGAACTTGCACCAGAGCAAATGAAGAACGTATGTGTATCTTTGAAGGTATTGCGGCCGAACTTCTCACTTCTCATCAGTCTGACAGACGGCTCCTGTTTGAAGCTGTTGTAAAGGGAGCTAAATTGATGGTGGTGGGGATTTCATATGGCCCATTTGTTTTACAGATGTGTCCAGGGCTTTTTTTCAGCTGGAACGCAGTGGAGCGGAGTTCTAGATCCTCTTGAAAATGGTCACATGGCTGGTGGCCTCCGCCCCCTGATCTCCAGACAGAGGGGAGTTGAGATTGCCCTCCGTGGAGTTCCGGAACCTCTTGAAAATGGTCACATGGCTGGTGGCCCCGCCCCCTGATCTCCAGACAGAGGGGGGTTGAGATTGCCCTCCGTGGAGTTCCGGAACCTCTTGAAAATGGTCACATGGCTGGTGGCCCCGCCCCCTGATCTCCAGACAGAGGGGAGTTGAGATGGCCCTCCGCGCCGCATGGCAGCGCGGAGGGCCATCTCAACTCCCCTCTGTCTGGAGATCAGGGGGCGGGGCCACCAGTCATGTGACCATTTTCTCCAAGGGCAACCCACTGAGTTCCGCCACCTCTTTCCCCAGAAAAAAAGCCCTGGATGTGTCAATAAATTCATTTTAATAACTCTCAGTATATTATATGGTATTTGATGCCTGCCTTGTTCTTCTGTTTAGATCAGCCCCTGGGCTCCTATAATCCCACCTTTGTTACAAAACTGATGGGGTTTTTTTTCTCCCTCTCCTGAGCAGCAGAAAAGAAGAAGATTTAAAATTGGCAAGCTTTAGTCTTCTCTCACAAGTATCAGAGGGAAACCAGGGAAAGCTGTTGTGTTAGGAGTAGGAATGTATATTAACTAACATGGCAAAGATGTTAGCTTTTGCTACGGAGTACATGTTTCTTCCTGCCTCTGAGATCCTACACTGGGATTTGGCAAGAACTCAGTATCAGGAAGAAGGGTGATTTTGGGAACTGGAACAGCCCTTTAGGGCCAATACATCTCCTGACAAGGTCTTGCTGTAATAAATTGTTAGCAATCATAATTAGCAATTATAATTCCAGCATGGGAAATTGGGGCTTAGTAAGCACTCACCATAAACCTTCCCTAAGGAGGGTTACTAAGGGAAGATCCAAGGATACAGAGTATAAATGTTGGGTCATTCTCTTCTACAAAGCTGGAAGAAGAAGGAATCTACCTTTCACTCTCTCCTGCCTCCAATCCAGGGAAAATGGTTTCCAAACTATCACCCCTCCCCTCCACATTCATTGCATTTTTTAAAGATCTGCTCTTCTCTGAGTAAGAATCAGGGCTTTTTTTCTGGGAAAAGAGGTGGTGGAACTCAGTGGGTTGCCCTCGGAGAAAATGGTCACATGGTGGGTGCCCCCCCCCCGATCTCCAGACAGAGGGGAGTTTAGATTGCCCTCCACACCAGCGGCGTGGAGGGCAATCTAAACTCCCCTCTGTCTGGAGATCAGGGGGCAGGGCCACCAGCCATGTTACCATTTTCAAGAGGTGCCGGAACTCTGTTCCACCACGTTCCCACTGAAAAAAAAACCTGGTAAGAATTATTTTTAAAACATGCAACTGAAAACCAGGTAAACTTAAGTGACAAATTACTCACACTTTACCCTAAGTACAAAGAAAGCAAAAGAGGATTGGAGCCCTTCTGGAAGATGGATCAAATGGAGAAAGGGGACTGTTGAACGCCACCCATTGAGGAGAAGTAAACATAAATTTTCAGGGACAGCACAAGTATTTTATTTATTTATTTATTTATTTATTTTTATTTATTTATGTCATTTATATTCCATCTTTCTCACTGAGACTCGAGGTGGATTACGTAGTGTGAGATCAGTACAATCAGTAGCAAGGACAAGGGCAGGCATTTCCATACAGTGTCAAGAACATTTTCATAAATATTGTCATAGGGTAGATGAATACAAGTTTACAAAGATATAGCATCAGCAAGGATCCAGTATGGGGTTGAAGAATTGCTGGAACAGAACATGATCAATTCTAGGACTGACATTAAACAACATGAAGCACAGGTAGGATATAGGAGTACTTATTTAAAGCAACAGATAATATGTAAGGCAACATAATGGTGAAGTCTATGGTTTCTAACTCATTAGCAAAACATCTGGGACCCCTACCCTACAAAACTATCCCAAATCATTTTAAAGCATTTTTAAATGATTCTTTTCAGTTTCTAAAATGTGGATCCCACGTTACCAACCCTCAAAGCAGCTTGCAAAACTATCACAGCACTAACTGATCACGGCAAGAGTGCCAGTATCAAACAGCCCATGAAGTCCACCAGCAGAGATCCGTACAATGTCAAAAGCACAGCAGCCAAACTGCTGTGGTTGGCAACTGCACTGTGCATGCATCATTCCGAAACCCTCCCTCTGGGTGGCTTTTTGCCTCCTGGATTTGGTCAATTGGAAATCTGGCACCCTTCCCTGGTATCTCCATGAGTACTCAATGTTCATAATAAGCACCAACATGTCATTGGCACAGAAAACATCAAAGCCTCCTGTACTGGCTCCCCCTCCGGACAGAGCTCTGCAGTCATAACTGAGCCAAGGGCTGAAAATTCCACCCGACAGGCCAGCAGGAGAATTGGGATTCAGTCCAGAATCTCAGGAAGCTAGTAGGACTCTGCCTGCGCTCGTACAGAACAGCAGAACCTCTTTGTGAAGGCCCAGCAACTGATAATCCCGACATACTCTGCCGACAGACGAATGCTAATCTAATCAAGGCAGAATCTGTGGTCGCAAGGAACACTATAGCCTGGGGCTAAACCTGTATAAGCAAATGTGACTCTGTGATCATTCCATTCCACGTAGAACCTGCAATTCTCATCGCTGTTTTTAACCCAAGTGCTCCTCCCTAGACCTTTGTTACTGCTCTGATTCTGAGCCCTCACTTTAGTGACGAATTACACTTGTCTGGCAAGTGAACAGACTCACGTGTATTCCTCCTTGTTCACTTGCCATTCCTCCAACTTACGAAATTGGGTCTACAGATGTGCTGCTCTTTTGGACAGTCTTACAATTTCCCAATCCAGATCTTCCCCCTGGTTAAAACTGATCAAAAGAGATCATGTCAGATCTCCTTACTTAGTGAATATCACATCCCAAAATCTCAGAAAATCATTTACCTCCCTGCGCTTTCAAACAAAGCCGACAGCTTTACTTACAGGAAGATACCATCAAACCCCCATGGCTCTCCGTCTCTGTATATGCAGCGCCTCAGTTCCTGAGGATATTCTACATTACACTTTATTTTGTCCCATGTATGCAGAGGTTAGAGCTAAATTTCTTGCTAATTTGTTAGTGGGGCGTAACTTTACCTCAGATATTGACAAATTAGTTTTTTTGTTATCTGATACTGATTCATTTGTATCAGTATCCCTGTTTGCCTGAGCTGCAAAAAAGATTAGGGCCAAGATTGTTTCCTCAGAAAACTAACTTTCCCCCCTAACTATCTGGTATTTATTAAGGTTCTATTTTATTTTATTATTTTATTTATTTATTTTATTTTAATAACTGTATTTTATGCTTGTATGATAAATTTCTATTTTTACTGTTCTTAACTCTGTATTGTGATGGGCTTTGGCCATATACAATTAAACCTGCTACTACTACACTTGCCATTCACTTGTGCTCCACTTGATCACTATGGGCGAAGCTACAAGTGACAAATGACACTTGAATGGCAAGTGTATTTCTCCCTGTTCACTTGTGCTCCACTCAATCCACTTGCCGTTCAAGTGTCATTCGTCACTTGTAGCTTGGCCCTGAGTGAGCGCAAGTGAATGGCAAGTGAACAGTGAGGAATACACGTGTGAGTCTGTTCACTTGCCAGGCAAGTGTCCTCCGTCACTTGTAGCTTGGCTCCTCAATTTACAAGCAACAGGAATCTGTTCTGAAAATGTAAGGCAGTGCCCTCCCATGTTATATTATGCATGTGCCATTAAGTTCAACTGACTTATGGCGATCCCATTGAGAGGTTTCAAGGCAAATGGGAAGCAGAGGTGATTTGACTTTCACTGCAGAGTCTTCCCTGATGGTCTCCCATCCAAGTATTGTTCCTGCTCAGCTTCTGAGATCTAGCAAGATCAGGCCCCAACATGCTGAACCACTGCCCCCTCCCACATTACACAAATGAAAATAAGTATACTCTTTTGCATGTATGTGGCTCAACTGTGATCAGGATGGAGCAATCGGCATGAACATCACCCCTATTCCACAGTCACTCCATTGGCTACCTATCAGCTACCGTGCTCAATTCAAGGTATTGGTTATCACGTACAGAATTCTTCACAGCCTTGGTCCGGCATACCTACAGGACCGCCTCCCTCCCAATGTTCCTCCACAGCAGCTTCGCTCTCCTGAACAGGGTCTCCTGCAGGTGCCACCCTGCACATGTGCGAAATCAATAGTAGCCCATACACGGGCATTCTTTGAGGTGGGTGGCCCCTACTCTGTGGAACAGCCTGCCTGAGGATGTCAGGAGACCCCCCCCCCCCCGCCAGCTTTCCACAAATAATGCAAAACTGAATTATTCAAAAAGGCTTTTTTACTCAGAAGGGCTGTAATGTAGGGAGGGGGTCTCAGATGCTTCGCTAATGACTTAGGGATCATAGACTTCGCCACTATGTTACTTTACATATTATCTGTTGCTTTAAATATGTTCTCCTATGTACTACCTGTGCTTTATGTTTGCTTCATGTTGTCTAATGTCAGCCCTAGAATTGCTTATGCTCCATTTCAGCATTTCTTCAACTCTGTATTGGATTCTTGCTAATGCTACGTCTTTGTAAACTTGTATTTATTTTACCCTATATCATTGTTTATGAAAATGTCCTTGATACTGATTGTACTAATCTCACACTGGCCATTTCCACACACGTTGAATAATGCACTTTCAATGCACTTTAGCAATCCTTTGGAAGTGGATTTTTTGTTCCCCACATGGAAAAGCAGTTCCAAATGTTCACTAAAGAGTATTGAAAGTGGATTATCCAATGTGTGTGGAAGCAGCCAATGTCTAATCTGCCTTGAGTTTCAGTGAGAAAGGCAGACTATAAATGACATAAATAAATAAAATAAAAATCATTCTCACACCACAAATCATGATCAGAGCCAATATAGTGGATGGCCCTTCTCTGTCTCCTCTATTGTTATTTATTTAATTTATTATAGGATTGTTTTTAAAAGAAATCTATTCAACTTTTAGATAAAAATCTACCAAGGCAGTGGACAATTGAATTAAAAAAAACAATCAATTTAAAGATTTTTTTAAAGCCTTGATGCAAACAAAAACATCACAAAATTAAAAACAGCTATACATCAAACAGTAAAACAGCAATGGATAAAAACAGTTGTAAATAAGGACACACTGAGGGATTGTGTCACGTTTTAAAACCAGCTAGGAGAGTGAAGAAGCTGTTGATATCTGGGCAATTCATATATCTATTTAGAGATCTCCTAGTTGGGAGCAGGCAGTGAAAATCTAAGTCGAGGTCAAATGATAGCTCAAGGGTTGATCCCAAAGTGGCAGCTGCAACCGGAAGCAGGCAAAATGGACAAGCTGGGAGCAGCAGTCCCAAAGCATGCAGAAGATCAAATCTTAGAAAAATAGAAGCAGAACCTATGTTTACCTTGAATTTTCTGCCCAAAGAAGACACTGTACATGGCTCTTTTCTCATCCATTTCATCTTCAAAACAGTCTTGTGGATTAGGTAAGGCTGGGAACCAAGCTTCAAGTGACAAATTACTCTTGAATGGCAAGTGAACAGAGTCACGTGTATTCCTCCCTGTTCACTTGCCATTCACTTGTGCTCCACAAATTACACTTGAATGGCAAGTGTAATTCGTCACTTGTAGCTTGGCTCTGAGACAGCCCAAAAGCATACAATGAGCTTCATCTCTGAATGTGGTGTTGATCTTCGAAATTGTAGTCCAGAGATTCTTAATGGGAGACAAACAGAAGGGGAAATCGACAAATCTTGGAGGAGCAAGCCTCTCATTGAAATTTGTCTGAAATAGGATTGCCAACCCCAGGTTGGGAAATTCCTGGAGATTTGGGAGTGGAGCCTTGGGGAGAGTTGGGTTTGGGGAGAGAAAGGACTTCAGCAAGGACTTCTCCCTCCAAAGCTGTCCTTTTCTCCAGGGGAACTGATCTCTATCAGCTGGAGAGTTGTAATTCCGGCAGATCGCCAGAACCCACCTGCAGGGGTGAAGATGTATATTTAGGGGGTGGGTTAAAAGTGAAGACTGTCATACTCCAACAATCGAACCACAACATGGTTCAATTGCCTGACTGCAAGCAAGGAGCTGAGGGCAAAAGTCAGTCCAAAGACAGATAAGCACACTAAAACTGTGCACCAGAGACCAAAGGCACCGTAATGCAAGAGGCGGGAATCAGGAAAGCGAAAGCAGTGATAATCAAGATTCCCTAGCCTTCATTTCCTGAAGACTTCAGTATTGCTTGCTGTTGCTGAGAATTAACAGGCAATATGCCTGTGGCAGGCCCTGCGACTGGATCACATCTGCAGCCTCAGAAGGGCTGCCAATTCCATTCCTTGCCACCACTTAGAGCAGCAGCAGAGGAAAACATAAAAATAAATAATAAGTTAATTTTTTAAAAAAGTTCACCGGCATCAGCCACAGGGTTATGTTACTTCCAGGGAATAATAATAAATAATAATAATAAACAGGGCTTTTTTTCAGGGGGAACGTGGGGGAACGGAGTTCCGGAACCTCTTGAAAATGATCACATGGCCAGTGGCCCCGCCCCCTGATCTCCAGACAGAGGGGAGTTGAGATGGCCCTCTGCGCCGCTCAGCGGCGTGGAGGGCAATCTCAACTCCCCTCTGTCTGGAGATCAGGGGGTGGGGCCACCAGCCATGTGATCATTTTCTCCAAGGGCAACCCACTGAGTTCCACCACCTCCTTTCCCAGAAAAAAAGCCCTGATAATAAATAATAAGTTAATTTTTTTTAAAAAAACCCACCGGAATCAGCCACAGGATTATGTTACTTCCAGGGAACAGCTGGAAGTGACAGCAGTAACTCTAGGAAAACTATAGCATCTCCAGCAATTCCTATAGCCCCTGCTGTTGCTTCCAGTTGTTCACTGGAAGCAACATCATTGCACTGGTGATGATGCTTCCCCACTACATGTCCCCACTAGGGGTGTACAACAGGGGAAGGGGGACTGAGGTGAGAGGGAGAGGGAGGGAGTGGCCAGTGATGAGAGATAGCTTGGTTGTCTGGCCAATCAGAATTCTCTGATGGGAGAGATCCTTTTTAAAATTCTGCAAAGGAAATTGAAGGCAGCTATGGGTCTCAGAACAGACTCCACTTTGAGTCAGAGACGGAGAAACTGTGCTATGAGTGCTTACTGCTTAGCTGATGGCTGCTCTCTGCCTTGAATTCACTGCCTGCATGGATTTTTGAGATTGCTGCCTGCCTCTCAGAGAACAAGGTGTACATGTTGGCAAACCCATGTGTCCTGCACATCAACAGCATCGCCAAGTGAGTTAGGAGGCTCACCAACTTGAAAGATGAGCTCTCTCGGCTGGTGCAGTGTATGCAGACCAGGAGGGGCACCCTGCCAGCAGAGGGGATGGCAGGGGAGACCAGCTCTGCTGTTTCCTGCACTGCCCATTCTAGGTAGGCTTCCCCCACAGCCGCTCCTGCGATGTCTCTGGAGATGGTGGCTATTAGGGAGGCGTACAGCCCCTCTGGGAACATGAGGCATTTAGCAGGGACAACCTTGCAGAACCTGAGAATTGTTTTCCACCTATCCTCGGAACTACTGGGCCAAGAAAGAGGCAGGCTGGCCTTTCATGGCTCCGATGTTCCTTTCATGCCCTCTGTCAAGCATGCACAGTGTATCTTTCCCCACGCGGGTGATATTGTCAGCCCTCATTGCACTCACTTGCTCCCCTGGAGAGTTGATCAGTTGGTCTTCCTGAAAGTCAACTTGCCACTCTTTGGCTCTGGACTTTCAGTGTGTGAAGCACTCTTGTGCCTGCGCCCGCAGTCGGTGTTGGGGAGTGGGGGGAAGTGCTCTTCCCAAAGTCAAACTGAGGAAGAAACCCAGCAGGAAGGACCCTTGATCCAGTTGGCACAGCATAAAATGAACACTCCAACTTGGAATCCACCCCCCGCCAAATACTCCAGCCCAGCTCTCTTGGACCTTGGCACAAATCTGTGCAGAAATTAAGAAAGGCAGCACCAGAAATATTGAACTCTTGCCACTGGAACGGGGAGATTCAGGGAGATGTTAAGGAAAGTAGAGACTTTGACAGACTATACAGGTACTGGATACAAGCAGAAGCAATTCCTCAGAAGCACCCAAAATGCTGCTAGAGAATACTGTTGTGTTGTTCTTGTGTCTAAGAGCCAAGCTACAAGTGACGCCTGACACAGGTGGGACACTTGTCAGCTTCCCTCAGCTTTTGATGGGAAATGTAGGCATCCTGGTCTTGCAGCTGTAATGGAGAGGCAAGCTGTAAAACCAGGACGCCTACATTTCCCATCAAAACTTGAGGGAAGCTGACAGGTGTCCAACCTGTGTAAGGCGTCACTTGTAGCTTGGCTCTAAGTTACCTTTCTTCACTGCAGGGATGGGAGGGAACAGGAGGGTCCATGAGGAAGGGCAGCTGCAGCTCGCAGCTCTGTTTCGAGGCTCCTCTGAGCCAGTGAGGGTGGCAGTGTAGGCTGCAGAGCAGAATGCAGAGACTAGTAGAGAGAGGAGAACTTGAGTTATGCAAAATTACCCAACCCCCCTTTCACTTTCTGAGACCTTCCCCAGGAGAGGAATACATCTCATCCTAAGTTACAACAACTCTGTGTTTGGTTATTCTGCTGCTGTAGGGATGATGATGTGGGTACTTGGTTTTGTTCTGTGGTGTTCCCCAGTTGGCCCTGGGTCCTGCCTGGGTTCTGTGAGTGACCCCGATTCTGTTGGGCTTGCAACAATGCCCCTTGTTTCAGTTTGGTTTCAGTGGAATTCACTGCGTTGACGTGATTCTCTGGTTTGATGTTGGTGCCCTTGCTTCACATTGCTTCTGGTGGGATTCTACACTCTTACTTCAGTTTGGTTCTTTTGGATTTTCTCTTGGTTCACTTTGCACTTGGAAGTATGTCTTTGGTCAGTGCCTGCCTTGTCCCTGTGTGTTTTTCCTTGAGACTCAACTTGGGATTTTTTTCCCCCACCATAGAAAACAATAGAGAGTGGCTGTGGACACTTTGTTCAGGGGCCCGTAAAATTGGACCCCAATCAATCTTCCTGAAACCTGTGGAGGTCCTTAGTGGACAGTCATGAGCAGCTTCCCCAAAAATTTGGTGCATTTTTCTTGAAAAATGCTCTCCCCAAGAAGTTTCTCCATAGGGGATTCTCTAATCTTGATGAACTGGATTAAAGAATCTGACTCAGATATTAAGAATACCAAATTTTTATAGTATCCCTTATATCTGTATAAGGTATAATGGATATATATAAGGGATAATGGATAAGAGATAATGGACTGAGATGAATTTTTGGGGGGTGCACACCCTAGTCCCCACCCATATGCCAGTTTCCAAGCTCAACCTGACAACTCTAAGCCTCAGGGAGCAGTTGAACTTTCAATTGAAATGCTGCCAGTTCAAATAACAGCAGGTCCTGCCATTTCAGACTGGGTTGTCACCAGTATGTGAATGACACCCAGTTGTATCTGCTGATGGACAACTGGCCAGACTTGGCCCCAGATGTTCTAGCTAACGCCTTGGAGGCTGCGTCTGGATAGTTGAAGCAGAGTCGACTGAAACTGAATCCCTCAAAGAGAGAGGTCCCGTATCTGGGTTGTGGGTCACTGAGTGCTGGGATTCAGCTCCCGACCCTTGATGGGGGGCTTCTTGCGCCCAGTTTGATGGTTAGGAGTTTGGGAGTGATACTAGGTGCCTCCTTAACAATGGAGGCTCAGTTCACCGTGGTTGCCAAGTCTGCCTCCTTCCATCTACAACAGGCCAGGCAGTTTTCCCCATACCTTTTAGTCCATGACCTAAAGACAGTGATCCAAACAACAGCCACTTTCAGACTAGATTACTGTAACTCACTCTATGCAGGGCTTCCTTTGGATCTGGTCTGGAAATTACAGCAGGTCCAGAATGCAGCTGCATGTATCCTTGCAGGTATTCTGTTCTGGGCACATATAACTCCTGACTTACAACAGCTGCACCAGCTCCCTGTAGAATTCCGAATCAGGTTCAAGGTTTTTGTTTCATTCATTCATTCATTCATTTTGATTTATATCCCGCCCTCCCCACAGATGGGCTCAGGGTGGCTAACAACATTCAAATAATACATTAAAAGTCACAAAAACATAAAATCAATAATAATTTTTTAAAAGTTATTAAAATAGTCCAGGAGCAGGCTATTTAAACAAATATTGGGAGTCCGTATACTGGCATAGCAGATGGCTGAGGGCAGCCCCAGAAGAAGTGGTGGTCTTAGATGGAAGAAGGAGGACACCCGCTGGCACTCAGCCGAAGGCCTGGTGAAACATCTCCATTTTACAAGCCCTGCGAAACTGTAACAGGTCCCGCAGGGCCCAGATCTCCACTGGGAGAGCGTTCCACCAGGCCGGGGCCAGGGCAGAAAAAGCCCTGGCCCTGGTTGAGGCCAAACGGACCTAACCTATAAGGCTCTTAGCAGACTGGGACCAGCATCTCTATGGGACCACCTCTCACTATATATGCCCTGGAGGGTGCTACAATCAGCTGGAAAAAATCTGCTGGTGATCCCTGGCACCTGGGAGGCTTGCCTGGCCATAACCAGAGTCAGGGCCTTTTCGGTCCTGGCACCGACCTGGTGGAACACGCAGTCTGTGGAAACTCGGGCTCAACCAGATATATTGTCCTTTCGTTGGGCCTGTAAGACAGAGTTGTTCCGCCAGGCATATGGTTGAGTCTGGGGTGTAGGCCATCTCCTCGCTAGCCTCCTGTCCAGGGGTGGGGGTGGGGTGGTATTGTGACTCCATCTGAGCTTTACATCAGACTGGCTGTTCTCTCCACCTCCCACCTCTTGAGTGTTAATGGGGCAAGGCATATTTTGGGGACCACCATCGTGAGTTTTATTATATGAACTTAGTTTTATCATTGTATGATTTTATGTGCTTTATGTATGTTTTAATGTGTTTTAACCTGATTGTTGCTCCGCTCTGAGCCCACCATGGGGAGAGCAGACAAAAAATCAAATACATTAAAATGAAATAAAATATGGCTTGTAAAACTCAAAGGGGAAAGGATCTGATAAACATCCCTGGAGAAGGAGTCCCACTACGGCTGCCAACCTAGAGGTGGGTCTGAAGATCTCCCAGAATTACAACTGATCTCCCAACTACAAAGACCGGTTCCCCTTGAGAAAATGGTTGCTTTGGAGGGTAGACTCCGTGGCATTATATCCCACTGACATCCTTCCTCTGTCCAAACCCTGCCCTCCCATACTCCACCACCAGATCTCCCAGAATTTTCCAAACCAGAGCTGGCAACGCTTAAGTCTCAGTCTTTGCAGTGCCAGTGAAAAGACCTATAATGTGTCCATCTGGTGAACTTCTTATAATGGTAGAATTCAGCGCATGGTCTCTGCAACCAACCTAAATGCCTAGTAGGTTTGTACACAAGAAGGGTGGCCTTGAGATAGCCATTTAAAGTTCTTAAGGACAAAAACAGCACTTTGAATTGGGCACAACAAGAAAATAGAAGCTAAAGAAGGTGGATTTAAGAGAGGCATAATATGCCCTGGTCAACAGATGAGCAGATGCATTGTGAACATTCTGAAACCTGATCCCTTCTTTTCAAAGGCGGCCCCATGAATAGTCCATTACGATCATCCAATCTGAAGGTCAGCAGGGCATGTGTAACTGTGGCCATTTATTCTGAAGTAGCTACCATAAACTGACTTAAAAGCAAAGGGTGTTTGTTTAAAAATACACGAACAAAAAAAACTCCCCATCATATAGTGTTGGCCAAATGAATTGTGCAAACAGCAACAATTCAAATGGAAACATTGAAATGGTACCTTGGCTGTTTTCACACATCTTATCTGCTGCCAGAACATCACGCAAAACACCCGGAAGACAACGTCTTCTTGCACGAAATCGAGCCAGGAAGACGCAATTTCGCACAAAACTCCCAGATGACAGCGTCTTCCTGGCACGATTTTGCACAAGAAGACGCTGTCTTCCGGGTGTTTTGCACGATGTTCCGGTGGCAGGTAAGACATGTGAAAACGGCTCTAATGTTTATGTGCACGGAGGTGTGCATCCACGTGCTCCATAGATAAGATGCATCCAGACTTCATATTCACATAAAGGATATTTCAGAGACTCGAGTGGAATGACATCTGTAAGAATGGTGTAAATTTTGCATTAAGTGTAGCAATCAATGAACATTTTAATGAGATCTTATTTTAATGATATGATACCCAGTAAGGATAAGGGGAAATGCAAAGGGGAGGGGTTTTCTTTTCATATTTAGTAATAAAAATTAGCTAATGAATTTTTTTAAGTTATGTTAATTATGATCAACACAAAAGTCCCATGTTGAAGCAAACTAGGAGTCTACCAGCTGCATAGGGAGTCAGTTTGATGTAGTGGTTGGGTCAGTCACAGCTCTCTTAGAGTTTTCTCAGCCTCACTCACTTCACAGGATGATTGTTGCGGGGATAATAACAACATACTTTGTAAACTGCTCTGAGTGGGCATTACATTGTCCTGAAGGGCGATATATAAAACGAATGTTGTTGTTGTTGCTGCTGCTGCTATTTATTGGAAGTTCAATTCACAAAGTTGTCTCCTCATGCGAATTGGGCAACATGTTGGGTGTTTCCATGTGGGTATAGTCACTACTCGCAGTTGTGATTCACACAAATGGGAGCTGTATCCAACCGCATGAAAATTCCACTTGTTGACGACTTCACACAACATGACAATTACATGTGTTGCACTTCCGATAGGTGCAGGTTGTGTGCTCCCGGTTTGTGGGAATGGAAGATCTGCAGGAGGTTAATTATAATTACTCAGGGCGAAGCTACAAGTGACAAATGACATTTGAACAGCAAGTGTATTTCTCCCTGTTCACTTGCGCTCCACTCAATCCACTTGCCGTTCAAGTGTCATTCGCCTCAGGGCCAAGCTACAAGTGACGAATGACACTTGAACGGCAAGTGGATCGAGTGGAGCGCAAGTGGAAGGCAAGTGAACAGGGAGGAATACACTTGCCGTTCAAGTGTCATTCGTCACTTGTAGCTTGGCCCTGAATGACTGTACACTGTAAACCATTATGTTACAAGACATGGAAGGCTACATTAAGAAACAGCACAGAGATCAAAACATCTAACTAAACCTGATACAGGTGTGTACCTGTGATCAGGATTTCCTGCAGCATTTCAAATGTATTTGTTTTTCTTCACAGCAGCCATGAGGGGATAATTTGATCAAGGAAGTATCACCATGGGATGAGAGAACTGTTTCCTCATGGGACCTCTCCAAATCTAAATTGCCTCTTCCCAAAGGTGCTATTACCTGTCTATTTTTTCCCCTTCTGTGCTTAGGGGAGAACCTCAATATCATTTCCCCAGTCAACTTAGCAACCCATGTAGTTGCTTTGAAGTAACAAATAAAAGCTGTAAACATTTTTCTTGCAATACCTAGGTGGCAGAGGAAGAGAAATGAAGTGGTATGTTACAGGTATGGTAGATATTATAGCAGAGGCCTCCAGTGTGGCACCCATGGATTCCATAGTGCCACTGACACCTTTCCTCATGTCCACCAAGGGTTTTTAGAAAGTGGGCAGGGCCAAGTTATTGTAGCAGCAGTTGTCCCCACAGTACACAGATTGTATTGTCGAAGGCTTTCACGGCCGGAGAACGATGGTTGTTGTGGGTTTTCCGGGCTGTATTGCCGTGGTCTTGGCATTGTAGTTCCTGACGTTTCGCCAGCAGCTGTGGCTGGCATCTTCAGAGGTGTAGCACCAAAAGACAGAGATCGTCAGGAACTACAATGCCAAGACCACGGCAATACAGCCCGGAAAACCCACAACAACCATAGTACACAGATTTTCACTGAGTGACTGGAGATAAGCTTGTGCGTATGCAAGAAAATATCTTTTAAAAAATACATTTCATTTAAAAGGTATTTAGTTAAACAGAGCTTCTGTCTGAATGGCTGAAGAGTTGTTAAAGTTATGCATGACCTCATTCCCTGTCATTCTGTGGTCGGCTCCACCTCCTGCAGCAACCATTTTGTGGTGGTGCCCACTACCCTGTGCTGGAATTCCAAAAATGCCTGCAGGCTCCAACTACAGTGTCATATTTGGCCAGTCACACACACTCAGTTTAATCTATTTCAAAAGGTTGTTATTGTTGTGAGGAGAAAATAGAGAAGGGAAGAATGTTCTAAGTTACTTTGGGTCCCCTTTAGGGAGAAAACAGGGTTATAAGTAGGGTTACCAAGCTCCGCTTGTTAACCAATGGGGGGTGTTGGGGCAGGGACATGGGGGGCACATGATGTCAGCAGTGGTGCCAATGTCACTACATCATTTGTGGGCACAAACCAGAAGTGACACTGGGTAGCTCTAGAAATCTCTAGAAACTCTATGGTTTTACCCACTACTACTAGAAACAGTGGCAGGCAACAGAGAAGATTGGTGGGTGGCATCCTGCCATAGCAGGAGATCTGGCAACCTTTAAATGACATAAATAAAATAAATAAGAAATAAAAGTCAATAAAATATACAGAAAACACTAATCATGTTAGAAAAAAACAAGGGACCAAATATGTTTCAACAAAGTCTTTATCAGTGATCCATTATCACCAAATAACGGTAACATGAACGGATAACAACAACAACAACATTTGATTTATATATTATCTTCAGGACCACTTAATACCCACTCAGAATGATTTACAAAGTATGTTATTATTATCCCCACAACAATCACCCTGTGAGGTGGATGAAGCTGAGAGAGCTCTGGAGAGCTGTGACTGACCCAAGGTCACCCAGCTGGCTTCAAGTGGAGGAGTGGGGAATCAAACCCAGTTCTCCAGATTAGAGTCCTGTCGCTCTTAACCACTACACCAAACTGGATAAAGAGTGTGTATCAATATGCACACAGTGTTAAAGTCATTGTTTTTTAAGAATAGAATTCCTCAACTGATTTTTGGCTTTTTCAGTTTTGGTGAACTGGATGCTTATTCCCTAGGGATCTTACTAGATTATACACTGAACTTGAGTCAGCAATGTGATGTGATAGCTGGAATGGCAAATGCTATTTGGGGCTGCATCAACAAAGTAATAGCATCCATATCATGGGAAGTGATGTTGTCACTTTACTGTGCTCTGGTTAAACCTCACTTGGAGTACCGGGTTCAGTTTTGGGGATCAAAGTTGAAGAAGGATGTTGAATGTGTCCAAAGGAGGGCAATAAAGATTGTGAGAGGTCTGGAGAACAAGGCATATGAGGAAGGGTTGAAGGATCTAGGTATGTTTAACCTGGAGAGGAGATGACTGAGAGGTGATATGACAGCCATCTTCAAGTATTTGAAGGGCTGTCACATAGAGGATGGAGTGCAGTTGTTTTCTGTTGCTTCAGAGGATCAGACCAATGGGTTAAAAATGCTTTTAAAAGCCATTTTTGGCTAAAAATTTGGAAAAACTTCTTGATAATTGGAGAGGTTCCTCAGTGGAACAGGCTTCCTCAGGAGGTGGTGGGTTCTCCTTCTTAGGAGGTTTTTAAGAAGAGGCTCGATGCCATCTGCAAGCTGATCTCGTTAGATCCCAAAAGCTAAACAAGGTCGACCTTGGTTAGCAATTGGATGGGAGACCTCCAATGAAGACCAGGGTTGCATAGGCAGACAATGGCAAACCACCTCTTTTAATCTTTTGCTTTGAAAACCCCACTAGGGGTCGCCATAAGTCAGCTGTGGCTTGACAGCATTCTCCACCACCACATGCCATCTGACAGCAATGCTGATTCTATGACTCAATATGAATTTAGGCAGATCAGGAGAGAGAAAGCAGGAGGATATGAGCCTGTGCTAGGTTCTCATAACCCTGTCCAGGATAATGCCAAATACCACTTTGAGGTCAGGAAGTGTCATGTGTGTCTGTACCCCTCCATCCTTGTCATTGTTCTAGGGGATGCTACTTTCTAATACTGTGGTTTGATTTCATATTGCAAGTACATCACTTTCGTTTCTCTTCCTCCCAGCCTGAGAACGCAGCTGCATAATCTCTTCTTTGAAGCTCACCGAAATGACCTTGTAATGTCTGAAATGTTACCGTTTATGTTATACCTCTTTCTGTCTTGTCTAGCTGATGTATAAACTCCAGCAAAAGTTCCCAGACTTCTTCCCACTCAAAACTGGTGGGTTAGGGAGGAGGGAAATGTTTGAGTATTTAGACCTGTACTTTCCTCAAGCCTCTATTCCTTTCAAGGAAGCTGTACTGCTTAGAGGCTTTCTTGCTTCTAAGTAAACTATGGGCCTGTATATGGAAATGATCTGATTTCTGAATAAAAAGCCATTTAACCAGGAACCTGTGTCTTGCTGCAATGATCCATGGATTTGTCTGCCATATCATGTCATCCATAGCCTGACAAGAAGGAATTTTCTTCCACACCAGATTGGTCAGGGATCTTGGAGTTTTTTTGCTTTTCTCTGAGCATTGAGCAGGGGTTGGGGTGGGGGAGATGACAGGGGAAGGTAGCTGTGAATTTCCTGTGTTGTGCAGGGGGTTGGAATCGGTGGCCTCAGGGATCCTTCATACTCTATGTTTCTATATTTCCCTCCCCACTCATTTTTTGTCTTTCTCTACTGTGCAAGCCTTTACAAAAATATTACAAATCTACCACTTCTTTATTGGAGAGGGACAGTATGGGTGCTCTCCTACCCTGCTCTCCCTTTTCCACCAAACGGTCGAGCACTGCATGTAGGCCTGGGCATGAGGGCCTAGAAAAGATATCCAGCTGTTGACAGCAGATTTACCTCTTGTGTTTACCACTTTCTTCTCGTATTTTTGCATAGGATAGCCCAGGTGAGCCTTATCTTGTCAGATCTCAGAAGCTAAGCACGGTCGACTTTGGTTAGTAATTGGATGGGAGACCTCCAAGGAAGATGAGGGTTGCAGAGTCAGGCAATGGCAAACCACCTCTGTTAGTCCCTTGCCATGAAACCCCATCATGGGTCGCCATAAGTCAACTATGTCTTGAGGGTACTTAAGAGCAGTTTGGTGTAGTGGTTATGAGCATGGGACTTTAGTCTGGAGGGCCGGGTTTGATTCCCCACTCCTCCACTTGAAGCCAGCTGGGTGACCTTGGGCTAAACATGGCTCTCTGGAGCTCTCTCAGCCCCACCCACCTCACAGGGTGTTTTGTTGTGGGGATAATAATGACATACTTTGTAAACCACTCTGAGTGGGCATTAAGTTGTCCTGAAGGGTGGTATATAAATCGACTGTTGTTATTAATATTATTATTGCCACCACCACCACCACTAAGCAGGGTTGGTCTTGGTTAGTAATTGGATGGGAGACCTCCAAGGAAGACCAGGGCTGCGGAGGCAGGCAATGGCAAACCACTGTCAGTTCTAGGGACAGCAGTCCATGGCAGATAGATCCCCAAGCACCTCACAGCAAGCACTCCAGTGCATTGGTTGGAAGACTTTTATTTAGAGATTCATTCAGTTCATGGGTACATCCATAGATGGGAAAGTTGGCAGGAATGATTTTACAGGCAAGGTACTATTGCTATAAGGAACACCATTTCCCCCCTCCCCCAAGGTAGATTGCATTCAGGCACGAACATCTTTTTTTTTTTTAATTACTAACATCAAAAACTACAAAAAAAAGGGAAAAAGGGAACAAGGGGAGAGGGAAAAAACAACATATAAAAACACACACTACATCTACAAGTATTGTATTCCCTTCATAATACAATTATTTAAAGTTAAACTTTCTAATATGCTATTAGATTGGTAGATCTTATAAAATACAAACTACAGTCAGGATCAGGTCTTCTTCTCTCCCCCCCCCCCCCCCCCGGGTCTCGGTCTCAGTTCTCTCTGAACAGCTACAGTAGCTGCGCTCACTCCCTCCTCCCCACTCCCCCCTTCAGATTCCAAATCTTCTTGCTGGAACTCTTGATGATTAAACACAAAGTCCCTCAGCTGTACTTCTGATATTATCTTGTAGGCTTGGTCTTTATATCTGAACCAGATGCCTTCCGGAAATAACCATTTATATTTTATTTCACGCTTCCTCAGAAGAGCTGCAAACCTTTTATATTTGAATCTTCTTTTCCGAGCTAAAAATGGAACGTCCTTCAATATCTTAACCTTGTTGCCCAGAAAGTCCAAGTCAACATTGTACGAATTATATAAGATGGTGTCCCAAGTCTTCTTAGATGAAAAATCAATAATAATCTCGCGAGGCAGCTGACGCTTCGTTGCATATTTTGAAGATGTCCGATGGACTTCCAGAATATCGCTTTTTAACTCTTCTTTAGTTGCCTTTGCGGATGACGCCAAAAGTTCCGACACCAAATCCTTTAAGTTTTCACTTTCCTCCTCCTTCACATTCTGAAGACGCAATACCGTCTGAGCACGATCCACTTGTAATCCTGTCAATTGATTCTCCAAAAGCTTTACTTCGTTTGTTGCTTTCATGAGTACTGCATTTTCCCGAGCAGATTGCTCTGCCCCAGACGCTGCATCTTTAATGGTTTTCACTTCATTCTCAACTGAGCCAACCCTCAGTCCAATTTCATTTAGCTTATCAACAAAGGGCTTCATAGCTTCAACGACCGACCATTTAACCACCTCTTCAAGAGTTTCTCCCTTCCCCTGTAGTGTCGCCGAAACCGATTTGCTCACAGCAGGGCTCTGCTTTTTCGTCGCCATCTTAGGGGGGGGGGAGACCGCCAACTAAGTTCCGAAACTCAGTGAAAGGGAAGATATCCGGACCTTCTTAGCTTCAACTCCCACCAATCCTTCGCATACGCTTGGAATAACAGAAGGGATTCGCTTACTTACAGGTTTTCACCTTAAATCTGCTTGTTGCCGTTCGCCATGGCCCAGCAGCACGCGATGTGCTGCGCAAGTCTGCCGGCCTCCATAGGAGCAGACGGGCAATTTACCACCTGCATTGACTTCAGGGGGCTCTTCCCGCAGCGCTCCGGACCCTGACCCCCTCACTGGGAGTCCTGGGGGTTAACCCTCGCAGGTCAACCACCCGGTCAGGCTGCTCGGTCGCTTCCTCCTGGACCTGCAGAGAGGAGCGTCCGACATGGCCGGGAAAACGAAACCGAATCAGGCGCAAACATCTAAGAAGTTACATGAGAACACAATAGCTTAGTCTAGATAGAACACTGCAGAAGACTACAAAAAAAACAAAACAAAGTCTCTCTCGGCTCTGAGAAACGGTTCGCAGCAGCAAGTTCAGTGAGGGACATTTTTGTCGACGTTAACAGGCTGGTGACTTGGTCTGTGAGATCAGCATTAGCAGGCAAGGCACTTACGCTTTTAAGCAGGCCAACATTGGTATGACTATATTCCAAAGTACAATTACAAGAACATGACATGAGATCAATACATTAGATCAGAGAATACATAAATGGCATGGATGTGTGCATACATGACGTTCCTCCCCCCCAAGCGCATCCCCCCCCTTTACAGGGGCCCAGGTTTGTCAGGATAAAGTCTGTGGAATTTGGCAATGAGTCTTGGGGCTTTCATAAGTGAACTTTCCACCCACTCATCTGATTCAGTAAAATATTTCCAACGCACAAGGTAATACAGTTTATTGTGTTTTATCATAGAATCCAAAATATCTTCTACTTCATTATGTCCATCTACTAAGACCGGTCGAGGGGCCCCCGTTCTGGATGCCATTTGTCAGGATTATATTGTATTATATTTCTTGTCTAATATTTCTTGTTATATTTATTGAATTATATTGATTGCATTGCTTAATACAGTTGATAGTGGATATTCAGGATTGCTTTCCTAGAATCCTACATACTTCGTCATTGTTATTATATTTCTAGTTAAGCGCATTGCCCTTTAAAAAAATATTTAAAAATTATGAATGTGTAAGTATCATGGTTCTACTTATGGTTCTTTGTTTGTTTTGGATGGGAGCCCATTTGGAGAGTGGCAACCTTATGTGGTGGAGAGTGCCCTCAAATCATAATTGACTTATGGTGACCCCTGGCAGGGTTTCATGGCAAGAGACTAACTGAAATGGTTTGCCATTGTCTGCCTCTGCCACTCTGGTCTTCACTGGAGGTCTCCCATTCAATTACTAACCAAGGCTGACCCTGCTTAGCTTCTGAGATCTGATGAGATCACGCTTACCTGGGCTATCCAGGTTAGGGAGGCAACTTTATGTACCTTCCACATTTTGAACACCAAAGGGAGAGAAAAACATAGCAAATATAGATCTATATCATACATAGGTCACCTTTCTGTCTTGTGGAATAGTCAAGACAGATTTCAAATAGGTAAGGCAATCACATAAAACAATATAAAAGTGAAAGGAAAAGGATTTCTATTGGTATGAGGGCAGGGCTTCAATGCCTTAAAGTCCTCGCCTTTCCCTTCAACTGGCTGAAGGAAAACAAATTACGCAAAACAAGAAAATGCATTCAAATTTGTTTTGAATGTCCATAATTCTACATTTCACAGAACTCAGCCTTTTGTATTGCAGAACCTGGGTTACCGTGATGGATTTTTTTTAAAAAAAATTTAAGGTATGATTAAGATTGCTGATAGTACTTCAGTTCACAAAGGATCAAAAGAAAATTCCAATCACTCCTGCTTGAAGAGAACCTACATTTCTGGTTTCTCCTAAGCTTAGAATAATAGTTTAATTTTTTTTCCTCTTTCTCTCTCTCTTTCTCTCAGGTTTTTATGTCCTTGAGGCTTTTTACCGACACTTTTTTAAAGCTTTTATGGCTGTGATTATATTCTTGCAGTAATATCATCTGTTCAAAAGAGGGCCTTGAAATTGAAAATTAAAATTTGGGCCAACACTCTCTTCTGACAGAAGTTCCCTACAATCATTTTAGCTACCTCAATAAGGTATTTCAGCCATTCGCCTTTCTTTTCGTAGTTTGCTTTTAAAGTCTTTTCTGGTATTTTTTTCCCCAGAATGAGGACACCGTTTTGAATATTGAATCAGCTGGTGATCCTTCTCATAGCTTTCCCTTTGATGGAACTTCCCATAACGAAGCTGTACATTTAGAAAGAACACAATAACGAAGGTACCCGGTTGCAGTCTCCTCTCTCACAGCAAGCAAAAGATGCTGGTGACATCACCTCTGTGAGAGCTGCTTCTCTGAGCCTCTCGCTAAAGCTTTTATTCGCTCCTAATCTCCTAAACCTGTCAAGCTACGAGGGACATAGCCAGGCTATTAGGAAACAGTTTGCGGTGTCAGAAACCAGAAGACATGATTCAGAAAGGAAGAAAACATCGAACTGTTTGTTCCTAAAGAACCCTGTCAATCCCTTGCCGCAACTGTAATCTTCCCAAACCTGATTTGGGGTTCATTTTGTCTCTGAAGCATGGGCAGACCAGCTGAGACAACCACTAATCCAACTTTAGACATGTAAATAGGTTCTCAGATGATGAAACAGAAGTTGTGTCTGCTCTGTTTGTTTGTTGCCGGTCAGCTGTAATTTGAAGGTTTGGTAATGTGCCATGCATCTGACCTCTCCCTAGTGCGGTGCGCATATTGCCCACAGCAGAACACAACCACAAAGCTAAGAAGCCAAGTCTAACATTTATTTATCGTCCGCCTTTCTCGCTGAGATCCAAGGTGGATTACAACTGCATGTGAAAATACAAATATAATCAAGAGCTAGGACATTCCCTGAACAAAGCACAGCAACAGTTAGTGAAAGAAAGACAATGGCTGAATCCACATTTCCTTTTTGTTTCCACGCCTTTTTCGCAACCGTGGCGCTGTTCAAGCAGATACTCAGACGCGTTCCCATTCCATGTGTTCCCCGCCACCACCGCTCCACAATTGTAACCCTATGCAAAATGATTCTTAAAGTTTAGTCTGTCTTGGCTTGGCCTGTGGGGACATTTTCATGTTGGGCAGAAGAGGAGAATGGTTGGGGGGGGGGTTCAACATTGGTTGCTGTGTGCTTTCTTCCTTCAATGTTTCCTTTGTCATGCTTGAGTGTGGGGTGGTCTTGATACACTGTTTCCCAGGACTAAAAAATGATTGTACCTGGCTGGGCCCACTGTCTAGAAACTCTGCTCGGTGGCTTTGGTGCTTTCTTTGTGTTGGCTGGCCTTGCTCTCCCAATCACGCTTAACAAACTGGATTGGTGTGTCTGGCCTTGCTGGTTATGGCCCCCTTTCTCCCATGCTTCCCACCAGGCTCTCCAACAAGTGTGCCAGCTTTGGGCCTACGCAGGCCCAAAGAGAAGAAGTCTTTTTGTGTTGTGTTTTGTTGTAATGGAGGAAGTCTTGAGGGGATGAGCAAATTAGTATTTTATTTCATGATAGTTGTGTTATTTTCCGACTCAGAGTCTAAGACAATGCTGTCCTGCCTGTGGTTGTGCCCTGCTGCCATGTTGCCTACATCTGTCCAAGACAGAAAGTGTTTTTGACCCATTCCCCCCCCCCCGTGCAACACACATCTTGAAATGCTGGTTTCAAGTTTTACTGATTGTCTAATATTAATTGAGTTGGTTGTGTGTTATGTTTGTGTGTTGTGTGACTCGCTGCAAGCATTGCTGTTTTAATGACGATTTGTGCCCTTCTGATGTGTGAATTTAAGAAGTTCTTGAAATGTGGTTTTTTTCAAAGCTCTTGTTAAGGTTTTGTTGAATCTGTGATTTGAGATAGGTTGTGTTAATTTTGTCTATGGGACTTCTGTTTTCATGCCCTGTTGTGCACTCCTACTGTATAACCCGATTCAGTGCTAAAATTTTAGAGTTTGTTAAAAAAAAAAATTTAAAGATTTTCTGATGTGTAGTTAATTGTGTAGTGCTTTTGTGTGGGAGACAATTAGTGTTATATGTTGTGATTTGTTGACCTATTGTACTTTGAAAGTGATAAAATAAAGTTTTTTTAAGCTTGAATCATTGTGTGTGTGTTCCCTTCTTTGATGTGAGGTTGGTTCCCATTATTGGGAACAATGGGGCAGGCTGGCCAGCCTTCTCTGTAGGTGGTGGTGGTGGGGGGTCAGGGGGTGGTTGTCTGTTTGCCAGGTCAGGTGCTCTTTCCCAGGGACGAGTTGGCACTCAGGAGTGTTCCCATTGTGGCACCCCTCGGCTATGCGGATTTGCCCTGGGAAAGAGAGGAAGTTCCCAAAGGGGGAGGGCTGGCCAGCCTGTTCCTGGGGTTATGGTGGGTGTGGGGCTGCTGGGGGTGGATTTGGGTCAGTGAGGGGCTAATGTTGGGATTTGGGCCTGTGTGTGGCAGCAGGGGAGGAATTGGGTTTGTATGGGGTAGTAGGGGGTGGACTTTGGGGGCTGAGAGCACCTACTTGGGGAGGCCATGAAATGCCCCCCCCAAGTGGGAGCAGGCTGAGCCTTGGTGGGGGGTGGGAGTAGAGGTGGGAGAAGGGCCCCTGAGGGTAGGGGGGCATTTTGCATGCAAAATGCCACCCCAGGCAAAGGAAGCCTTCCTCTTCATTTTTCCCCATAGGAAAAAATGAATGAAGATGAGCAGCAGCAACCTAAAGCTATGGCTTTTTTTTAGGAGAGGATAGGAGGACCTGGTTTGGGGAGCCATAACATGGCCCCCCAAAGTCCAATCGTTCTGAAACTTGGGGGGTTGTTAGAGGGGAGATAGAGGAAGGCCCCCACCAAATCTGGGGTGATTTGGTGGGAAAATGCCTCCACCAGGCTTCAGAGAAGCCTGGGGAGGCTTTTTCCCATTGAAAAAAAAAACAAATCGATCCGAATCGATCCGAATCGATCCGAATCGGTAAACCCGAATCGGCTGGGCAATTCGGATTTCTGCTGAATCCGAATCGGCCTCTCGATTTGGATTTAGCAGATTTGGAAAAAACGAATCAGGGTGCCTTTGCACACCCCTATTCTGCATAATCGCCTTTTGTTCTCAGCAGTGTTCTGAACTCAGGGGCCTTGTTTCTCTTGGCAGGAGAACGTATGGCTGGGTTAATGGATTTTGACCAGCACCTCACAAACGCAGAGTAGCAGCTTGGTTATGCAATTCAGAGCCATGTGCTATCTGGGAAGAGCGGTCTGAAGTAGCAGCAGCAGCAGCAACGGCATTTATCATCAGCAGGAAATATTTTCGATAGAGTTCATCTGACCCTTGCAGATTTGGTTAAGAGCCTAGGGGTTATACTGGATCCAGTGCTACTACTAGAAAAACAAGTTAAGACAGCCACAAAAAACGCTTTCTACAACGATGTATTGTCGAAGGCTTTCACGGCCAGAGAACGATGGTTGTTGTGGGTTTTCCGGACTGTGACACTGAGAGATCTCTGTCTTTTGGTGCTACACCTCTGAAGATGCCAGCCACAGCTGCTGGCGAAACGTCGGGAACTACAATGCCAAGACCATGGCAATACAGCCCGGAAAACCCACAACAACCCGCTTTCTACAACCTCACTCTAGCCTGGAAGATGGCTTCTTACCTTGAGAAGGCTGACCTGGCCACCTAGATCCATGCTAGGGTAATATAAAGACTTGACTATTGTAATGCACTATACATAGGTCTCCCGTCTAAGTTAACTCGGAGACTCCAACAGGTACAAAACACTGTGGCATGACTGTTATCAGGAGCAAGCAGGAGCATCACCCTCATTCTGCAGTCACTCCATTGGCTAGCTATCCATTACCATGCTCTGTTCAAGGTATTGGTTATTACATACAAAACTCTTCATGGCCTTCGTCCGGCATATCTACGGGTCCACCTCCCTCCCTATGTTCCTCCATGTCAGCTTCGCTCATCTTAACAGGGTCTCCTGCAGGGGCCACCCTGCACATGGGCAAAATCATCATCAGCCTGTACGTGGACTTTCTCCGTGGTGGCCCCTACCCTGTGGAACGGCCTGCCTGAGGAGGTCAGGAGAGCCACCACTCTCCTGGCTTTCTGCAAACTATGCAAAACTGAATTATTCAAAAAGGCTTTTGTATTGTAGGGAGGGGCTCTCAGATGTTTCACTAATGAGTTAAGGACCATAGACTTCCCCACCACCTTGTTCCTTATGTACTATCTGTTGTCTTAAATATGTGCTCCTATGAGCTACTTGTGCTCTAGAATTGCTTGTGTTCTGTTTCAGCATTTCTTCAACTCTGTATCAGATTCTTGCTAATGCTACGTCTTTGTAAACTTGTATTTATTTGCCCTATGGCATTGTTTATGGTAATATCCTTGATATTGACTTGAGTGAAAAAGGCAGACTATAAATGACATAAATAAATAAAATAAAATATATAAAAGTCCACAGGATATATGAAAAAAGGCTATAGGGTATTCGTGGGAGTGGGCATTGCAGTGTAAGAAGAAGGAATTCAGGCAGATTCCTGCAAACCTGGAAGCAGAGTTTTACGATTGCAATTAGCAAGGGAGATGACCTTTCATCTACTCTTCATTTTACCTAAAAGCAAAAGAAATTTTCCTGGTGGATATCATTGGCTTGAAAGTGTTTGCTTAAATAAGTATTGGTGTCTGATAGCTTCTAGCTACTACATTTACCAACAGGGGTGGGGCTAAGACCATCATATCTTTGCCCGTGCCTTAAACAGCATAGGAGATGGAATTTGATCCGCATGAAGACAAATCTTTGGCAAGAATTACTAAACTGATGGGTAATTGAACTTCCTTGTGGCAGAGCCCTTACTGACAACTGGCCAGTAGTCTGCCTAAGTGATGATGTATATCTTATATTTGTAGATGTACATCTTGGGTTTCTTTGTTCACCGCATACCTAAAAATATTAATGAGACAGCTAAGTACAGGCAGGTGAACTCACTGCACCTCTTTGTTAGAGTTTACCCTCAGTGGCAAATCCAGGTTTCCTACCAAATAAAATCTAGAATGATAGCTCTCGGCAGATGCTTCATTCGGTTCCATTCATGTGTACTAGGAGCCCATCAGCTGTGCATATTGGGAGTACACGGAGTACAGAATGCGTGGATTTTCTCTGCGTGCACACCTCCCATTTACATAAAGCAGAACCTTGGTTTTGCCAGGTCTTCCTGGTACACATGAATGGAAGCCATGTGGACATGGAAAATCCACATGTCGCCCAATGCACATGAATGGGGGACCACAAAGCCGACAGGTTCCCAGTTCACAGGAACAGGACACCGCATCTTGCAGAGATCTATGAGACCGCTTTTCATAACCTAGGAAAAGAGAGATTGTTGTTGTTCCATTTCAGAAGCAAGAACGTTTAGGGAATGAAGATTCAACAGAGTCAAATGAGAAACAGAAAAGAGGTGTTTTTTTTGATCATCCAAGTGCCACTGCTCCTTGTGGGCAACAATAAATGGATACATTATGGAGGCAAAAGAATGCTATTTAGTTTTGAAATGAAATGTCTGGAGTTTCCATAGGCTAAGACTCTTCTCTGCTGCAACCCTGTGCTGCTCATTATTTGAGAAGGATGCCCTGTCCTCCCACAAATATTTAGAGCTACACTCAAACAGCAGTTCCTCGGAAGGCATCTGTCACCTTGACCTGATGTTCCCTTCAGACAAAGAGCTTGCTTCAGCCAGAGACGCTGTGACAAAACAAAACAAAAAGACCATGCTTCATGAACCATCATATCCTCTCCCGGCCTCACACGCACACACCCCTCCAAGAAAGAATTGTGTTTTCAAAGGTAGAAAATGAAAACCAAGCTGTCACGCATAAACAGTGTCTCTGTCTAGCATTTCCAGACATATGCCTGCATACCTGCCATTAATGTGTTTTGCATTTTGTGCTGATCGTAGATGTTTGCTGAGGTTGTATTCTGTACACTGTGTTGATCATCTGAGAGTGTGTACACTGCTAACATGAAATGTACACGAGAGCCAGTAGGGGTTGTCTGTTATCTGTTGAAGGTATTTACTTACATTTCTACAGTTAGTGTCCTTGGATGCAAGCTACAGGCAGTGAGCAATGTATCTTTTCTCAGAGACTGAGATGATTTCATTCTGTACTATATCTAGCCTAAACTAATCAGTTCCCATGTAACTGATTAGTTCCCATGTAACTTCCCGACCCAAAGGGCGGGAAGTTTCCCTATAATTAACACTACCCCTTTCTGAATAGTCACTTCTGCCAATGCATTCGTATAGATCACTTGGACTGTATAGATCTCTAATGAAAGTTACTTCAACCAATGCACCTGAGTGCTTGCTGTGAGGGACTTGGGGATCTACCTGCCAAGGACTGACACTCAGGTTACTAGCTAGAAAGGCAGGATTTATTTTCATAAGTCTAGGGAGACAGCACAAGTCCAAGAGGCCATAGGTTGGGGGTGTGGTTTGTTTGTTTTTCACCTCACTGGCATTGCAAACACTCTTGGGAATGCTTGGCAAAGAATAATACAACCTCACTATGTCTGTCTGGATGTCAGAGTACCAGGGCTACGCATGGCATTGACAAACAGGCCTGCAAGAGGGAGGAAGAACAAGGACAGAAACATCGGCTAGAGTGTGAGTGAAGATGGGAGATCATCTGCCTTTTCCCACTCCAGAGGAATTATTTTTAATCGGACAAAAGTTTCTTTCCTAGAGGCAGCATCAGAGCCATCTGAATATTCAGATTCAGTCCTGATGCAGCTTTTTAAGCTACACAGCATATTCCCAAGGCAACATGAACCCCCTACATTTCAGTTGCAAGAACCAAATGAGGAAGACAGCCAGGAAGCTGGAACTGGAGAGGGTCTACCTCTACAAAAGTGGTGATAGTGGGAGGGGGCAGAGGGCCTGTCGGCAATATGGCAAGGGGGGGAGCAGAGCTGGGAGCAGTGACGACGGGGGTCAGGGTGATGTGCTGGGGGTAGCAGCAGTGACGGTGGCAAGCAAGAACCCAGCAGCAATGGACAGGTAGGGAACCATGACAAGCTGGAAGCCACGATGGTGGGGAGGAGGCAGGAAACCATGCTGGGCTGGCAGTGGAGATGGAGGAAAGGGGGCAGAGAGGCCATTGGCAATGGTGGGGGGCAGGGTGCCCACCCATCTCCCACCACAGCTCCCCCACCCCCTGTAATTCACCACCACCTGGTGAGGTAGGGAGCTTTGGTGGACCCAGTGGCAGCAAGGAGGCTTTGGCAGGAGCTGTGAGAAGGTTGCTTTGCATTGGCAGTCATGAACAGCTATCTGATATTGATGCCACTGTGAGTTTCTCTACCCGAGACCTCTTAATGCATGAAAGTGTGTGGAATCAGCCACACCAGTCTCTCAGAGAAAGGATATGATCTCCCAAAAAATAGCCAGAAGCATGGCCCACATTCTTTTCTCTTTTTTTTGGCTTGGCTTGGCTTTTGCTATTCACTCTACAATAATATCCATTACTATCCACTTCTGAAGAACTAGACACAACTAGACCCTGTCCTAGGGTTGCCAGTCCCCCGGTGGGGGTGGGGGATCCCCTGTTCGCAGCCTCCACCCCCCCCCCACTCACCTGGCCAGTGGGGGAAATGGCATAGGAATGGGCCTCCAGGGGTGCACTTCCAGCACGGTGCAATGACATCACTCCCAGGAGTGACATCATCTTGCAGGCCCCGGGAGTGCTCCTAGGCTTTGAGCTGGGCTGATTCTTAAAGAATTGGATCATTTGGAGCCCAAATCAACCCAGCAGGAAGCCCGGGAGCACTCCCGGGGCCTGTGTGATGATGTCACCCCCGGAAGTGACATCATCACTGTGTGACCTGGCAACCCTATCCTGTCCTCCTGGCCTATCAATCCCACCAGGCAACACCCTTTATCTCCCAGGCTTCTCTCTGAGAGCTGGTTCCAGGTGTTGAGGGGCCCTGGACAGAGAGTGCCCAGGAGGCCCCTTGCCCACTACTAGGCTCCCCTTTTGGCCCTCTCACCCACGTGCCCTCCCCTGCCTGGGCATCCTTCCTTTGCTCACTTGCATGTTCTCCCGCCACCTGCAGTCACAGCTGCCTATGTTGCCCACAACCAAGACCAACCTATATGATTGCAAGATGGGAGCCCAAGATGGGAGCACTGAGTAACCCAAACCAACATTGTCCCATGTACAAACAACAGGTGCAATCCAGACAAGGTGATTTTGGGGGACACCTGCTGATTATAGGGAGACGGGAAAGAAACATGACCTTTACTTTTACACTATAAATCAGTGCTTCCTTTGCCTGGATCATATCTCAAGTAAACATCTGTACAGAGTACACCTAGACCTCTTGTATATCAGGGGTTCAGAGAATCACAGTTCTGCTGTACAACTGGACTAATTTTGCAAAGATGCTGAAACATAATTGTGGGAAGCACTGGCTATAAACAAACTTCCATTCACTGCCATATAAGTCTGGTTTTGCCAATGAGCGTAAGTAATGGCTCATTTTTCAATTAACAATGAATCGGAGTGTTGCATTTATTAATGAAATACATGGCCACAAACAGTTCTAAATCTCAAATGATTATGTTCCAAGTCTCATAGTATCTCTTCTGGCAAATTGGACAAGGAGAGAAGAAAAACATTCAAGGAAAGACAGGCTTCAAAGCTCTGAGCTCCAGATTCACACTGGAAGAATTTTAAGGGTGTTACTGGCCTTCTGGGAGGGGTTATGAAGAGTGGGGAATATGGAAGTCACATGAAGTCAGCTTGGAGGGAAATAAGAATCCTGGGCATGGAGGCAGAGTGAAATAGAAGAGGCTGGAAAAGGTTGTAACCAGCCCTATTGGTGGTGGTAGAGAGGGTCCTCAAGTCATAGCTGATTTATGGTGATCCTGGTGGGGTTTTCATGGCAAGAGACTATCAGAGGTGGTTTGCCATTGCCTGCCTCTGCAACCCTGGTCTTCGTTGAAGGTCTCCCATCCAATTACTAACCAAGGCCGACCCTGATTAGCTTCTGATAGCTGATGAGATCAAGCTCACCTGGGCTATCCAGGTCAGGAACCAGCCCTATTAGCCCACCCAAAATCCAAATCCCAAACCAAAATCCAAACAATAATGTTATATTAGGGCCAACCAAACTGTCACATAGGAAAGGCTGTCCTAAGCAAACCCAAGTCCTCAGTGTCCTCCAACATAAATTAAAGACAGTGCCCTCCTGCGCAGATTGGCACCCTTCTAAACCCTTCTAAACTTTGCTTAAGATGGTGCTGTTTGAGTAGATAGTAGTCTTGGGAATCAACTTCACATTATATAAGAGATCCATTATTGGATCTTCCCATGTTTGTTCACTGTTAAAATGCATCTAGGATGAGGTCTAGGTAGCATTGTCAATTCCATGTTGGGAAATTCCTAGAACTTGCAAGGTGGAGCCCGGAGATGGTGGGATATAATAACAACATTTGCTTTACATACCGTCCTTCAGGACAACTTAACGCCCACTCAGAGCAGGTTACAAAATTATTATCCTCACGGCAGTCACCCTGTGAGTTGGGCGGGGCTGAGAGCTCTGAGAGAGCCGTGACTGACTCAAGGTCACCCAGCTGGCTTCAAACGGAGGAGTGGGGAATCAAACCCGGCTCTCCAGATTACACTCCTGCCGCTCTTAACCACTACACTAAACTGACAGGGGAGGGAGTTCAGCATGAATGTGACGCCACAGAGTCTACCCTTCAGAGTTGCCATTTCCTCCAGGGCAACTGATCTCTGTGGTCTGTAGATCAGTTGTAATTCCGGGAGATCTCCAGGCCCCACTGTTAGCAGTCATACCCCTTCTCCCTATTGAAAGGGCAGCTTATGAATATGAAATATTATAAGCCCCTTCCTCATCTGCCTTAAGGACAAAACACGGCCAGGCAAGGCAGAACAGATACCAAACCCAGCTGGAGTTGGAAAATTATCAGATGTGTCAGGCTGACGCAATGGAGAAGCACTTAAGTAAAACGAAGAGGTCTTCCAGGAATTCCTGCTTTATCTCATCAACACCCTTCTGTACCTTCCTCAACCACCTTTCCTAATCTGTGTTATTCAGGGACCTGATAAGCCCTTCCCATCCGGCAATCACGGGACATCAAACACCCTTCACACCTATAGTTTCTTCCAGATATGTACAATCAAACCTTTCTCAATGTATTGGTTCACCTTCCAGACAAGCCATTAAGCTATTGTTTTGGGAGCAGAAGACGTAATTCTGCCCCATGATGTTTCACTGTACAATTAGACTGCCTCCAGCTACGTGCTACGTATGTGTTCTGGACTCAAATGTCCACCCTCGAGTTCACTTGAGCCCTTTCTCTCCACAAAGCACTGAGCACTCAAGCTGCTGCATCTATGGACTTTCTCTCTCCTAGACTGGCCAATATCGCCCTACCCTGAATCTCTTTCCCTCTTCCTCACTGTCTTCCCAGTTAGCCTTGTGTTTGTGTGTATTCTGTGCAATTGTTCCTTTACTGCTCCTTTAATAAAAACCATTCCTGTTGAACACCCGCCTGGTTCATTCAGAGAGTTCTCTAAGGGAACAATCCAGGTATATATTGGTGGAGATCCCAGTTACCCCCTCTTGCTGCATCTCCTTGAATGCTAATTCTCCCAACTCACAAGGAGACCCCCCCCCTCCATTAGGGTAACACCACCTGGAGAATGGCAAAAAGGGGTTAATCCTTTCTCTTCTGCTATTTCCTCTGTTAGGAATTCCCCCTTCTCAAGCTTCTATTTCTCCCTGTAGGTGAAGACAGCTGTCTTTTTCCTAAGAGAACTTATTAGCAGCTTGAGGTTGGTATCAGGAAGATGATGGGGGAGGGGGGGCGTGGAATCACCACATCTCTCCATTTTGTGGCAATCATCCAAACTGGCCTCCACTTTTCAATATTAGAAATGTGTTGGGAGGTCCAATGGCCAATCTCCCATGCAATATGTAAGCGACGCTTATAGTTCAAGGGTCAATATAATTTAGAAAACGCTTTGTGGGGCTGCACTTGAAGACAATTTGAAATGTTCCGCTAGTGAAAAATGCAGCTGCCTTTTTGGCCCAGTGGTGTAAACTGGTAGGGCTGCCAGGTCTCCCCCTCTGACATGAGGCATCCATCCCAACAGCCCTGGTCCCCCACTGTCACTCAGTAGGGCAGAGGGAGAGAAATGGGATGGAATCGTCATCACTCCAACAATGCAATGTCATTTCCAGTACAAACCTGAAAATGATGTCACCACATTGGGGCGATGCGCTAGGAAACAGAATGCAATCCCAGAGTCTCTCCCTGCTGTGATGGTGCCACTTCCAAGTTTGTGCTGGAATTGATGTCATGTTATTGGAGCAATGGGACGCTCCTGCCAGTTCCAGCACTGGGTTGATAACCCTGTATAAGTACATTACAATAACTTTACTGGCTACAGGTTGAATTCAAGGGACTGTTTCTTACTTGGAAGCCATATATCCAAAGGACCCCTCTTCTGCTATGAGCCAACACACGCTCTTCAATCTGTTTAAAATAATGTTCTTGCCATTTCTTTTTCGCAGCTAGTTTGCATGGCCTTTGCAAAGGGCAAGATTTTTTCTGTGGCTCACCATCGCTCAGGAGTGGCCTTCTGCAGACCATAAGCCAAGCAGTTTTCCCAATGACCTTCAGAAAGGCCTGGAAATTCTACTCTTCCAAAGCACATTCTATTGTACCGTTAAACAAGTTGCACTGACTTTGTACGATAAAGATCTTTGAGTCTGTATTATGGGATGTTATAATGTTGTTGTGTGGCTACATATTATTGGTTTTATTTTTCAATAAATTTGCTAGCCACTTGGGAAAGGTGGGATAGAAGGCTAAGAAAGAAAGACACTGTCTTTTTTTTTTTAGCAAAGTCTCACCAAAGTTTATTTTTGCCTAGTTCAGAGTGTGTCCAGTTATTAATGCACCCATGTATTATAAACAGAACATCATTTCTCCAAGACATTCTTCTCTGGCTCATATTGTAAAACACACTTGTGCTGATATACCTGTTAAATTGCATTTAGGCCACGCAGGGCACGTTGAATGAGAGAAAACCTGTGACTGGGAATTTAAGCAAATAGCACAGTACTTCTATTTTGGTTTTGGTTTTGTCCACTTCTTAGATCAGTGTTTCCCAACCGGCATTCCACAGAATCCTGGACTTCTGCAGGACATCATCAGGAGTTCCAAGTGAAATCATGGAATAAATAAATAAATATTTTTCCCAGAAATTCCGTGGAAAAATTTCAACTGTCTCTTGAAATACCCTGGTTGTTAAGATTATGTAAGCAGAGAGAGAGAGCAGGTCTAATTTTCTAAACAATAATTTAGCAGCAATCGAATTGCAGTCCCTGCCATGAACTTTTTCTGGCCTATAAATGGTTTCATAGGTAGGGGTCCTTAGGATTTGAAAAAAATAATTTAGGGGTTCCTCCATGGGGAAAGAATGGGGAAACACTAGCCAAGTCTGCATGGGTCGATTTCACCAGTTCAGTCCCCATATTGCAGCATTTTTTTCCTGACCATCTGCACCAGATTTGCCGCCATGAGTTGTCACTCCAGCCACTATGCAGCTTTCCCCCAGCTTTCCGGGGAGCGTTTGTACCATGACTTTTTACAGGGCTTTTTTTTCAGCTGGAACACGGTGGAATGGAGTTCTGGAACCTCTTGAAAATGGTCACATGGCTGGTGGCCCCGCCCCCTGATCTCCAGACAGAGGGGAGTTGAGATTGCCCTCCACGATGCTCGGCGGTGCAGAGGGCAATCCAAACTCCCCTCTGTCTGGAGATCAGGGGGTGGGGCCACCAGCCATGTGACCATTTTCTCCGAGGGCAACCCACTGAGTTCCACCACCTCTTTTCCCAGAAAAAAGCCCTGCCTTTTTTAAAAAAATCCACTTTGCGGTCTGCAGTTTCCCCATACACACTCTTTTTTCTGTTTTGGGGTGTTCCCCCCTCTTCCCCCCCCTTGTGCCCTGCCAGTCCACTTCTTTGTGATTGGCTACTCTTGTCTATCCAGCTACTCTCTCTCTCCTCCCATCCACTCTTTCCTCTTGTTTAAAAAAAAATGTTAAGTCCAGCGCAGGATCGATGAATTGCTGGTTTGAAAGTATGGAGGGGGAAGTTTCTTTTCATTCTTTTTGCAGAAAGACAGTACAACTGAAATTGACCAAACTTCATCAATTTCACCTCCCAACTAAGTAGAGGAGGCGGGTCAATTTCACTCCGTTTCCATCCACAGGTGTTGTGAATACAATTTTTTTTAAAAGCTGCCTCCTCGTAGAGGGCAGGCAGGTTGCCATCCTCTGTGCCCCCACCCAACCCCAGTTCTCAACCTGGGAACCAGCTGAAATAGAACTGCCCAAATAGGACAAAGAAAAGAAAAGAAAAAGAAAAAAACCTGGGGCCACGTGGACCAAACATAAGAGGTGCAAACAGCAACATATGAGCCAATTCCATGCCTTTTGGCTTGACTTCAAGGATAGTGAGGAGTTATGTCCTCAGTGCAGAAGGGGCTACTATCCAAGGGCCAAGCTACAGACTCACGTGTATTCCTCCCTGTTCACTTGTGCTCCACTTGCACTCCACTCGATCACGTAGACAGTACTAACAGCACAGAAAAATGGTGTAATAGCCCCTCCAGCTCCTGCCTCTCTGGTTGACTTTTATGGCAGCAGAGAGCTATACAGTCCTTGAGATTCCACAAGGCAACTTCAAAGCCTTAAGGCCGAGCATGCTGCGCAATCCCAGAGCTTATCTAACAAAGCTGAAAGCTATTGCCAGCCCAGTAACCTGAAGATTATACAGGGTTCCTTTGAACAAGGTGTCTGCAACCCACTCGCCCATGGCCTTTGTTTTCATTATGGTGGTGATGCCACAAACCTTCCTCCCAATAGTATGATTATTGTTGTCCTTTATGGTCTGCCTTTCCCACTAGGACTCAAGGCAAATTACAAGCATGATACAAAAACGCTTCAATCAATCAACCAGTAGGTGGATTGCAAAATATGATATCGTTTGAATCCAATGGCAGAGTCCTAGGAAATCTGTGTAATGCAATTGGGCTGGGATTGAAGAACTGGGAGAAAAAAACCATTATCCTTGATAGAGGTCACCTCCTGAGCTGTTCCCTTACACCACAGCTCTGCTCTCTCTCTACAAGAATGCCCTCCTGAACAATTCTGTTGTGCATATTTTACACAATAATAGAGGCACAGTGGGGGTGGCGGAGGAGGAGAGGTTTCTTAATAGCCTCGGGCAGACTGTTCCAAAAAGTGGGAGCCAAAAGTGAGAGAATGAGCGTGAACAGGCAGTTGCCAGTTTTAACAGTTGATGGGATGGCTCCTTCAGAAGGCTTTGCTCAGTTTTAAGAAAACACCTTTTGCCATTAGAAATATTTTTTTCAAATGTGAGAGCTGGGGAGGAGTTTAAGCAACCACATGAGCTAAGGGGTGGGCTCTACAATGTCTTTTCCTCTAATCGTAAACACAGCTAATTTGCATTTCATGTCCATTGTTTTTTGTTCCTTTGCAAAGCGCTACGTAACTTGGTCATGAAGCATAAATAACACAACTGATACTCTTCAGCGTTTAAATAGCGGACTTGACACGGTGTTATTTTCAGGGCTTTTTTTTCAGCAGGAACGCGGTGGGACGGTGTTCCGGCACCGCTTGAAAATGGTCACATGGCTGGTGGCCCCGCCCCCTGATCTCCAGACAGAGGGGAGTTTAGATTGCCCTCCACGCCGTGCAGCGCAGAGGACAATCTCAACTCCCCTCTGTCTGGAGATCAGGGGGTGGGGCCACCGGCCATGTGACCATTTTCTCTGAGGGCGACTTAAACTTTAAAAAAACTCCCTCCTTGTTCCAGCTGACCCAAAGTGACATCATTGTGCAGTCCTGAGTTCCACCACCCCTTTTCCCAGAAAAAAAGCCCTGGTTATTTTTATATATTTATTTTTAACTATGATTTGAGGGAAGGAACGAGTAAATGAGAAAAAAAGCATGTGCAGGTGAATGCCAGAATTATGGGAAGCATTTCTCATGTGCAGCTGAACACAGGATTCTGCCTGTGTGCAGAATCCATGTCCGAAATGTATCTGTGATGTCAATAAGCATCATTCCAACACTGGTTTCCTGGAATAAAATCCTACTGCTGTTGAAGAGAGTGGGAATTTTGCCATACAATCAGTCTATCCCGCCCAATGTTTGCAGGGACTATTTACAGTGCAATCCTAACTTTACCCCGTTTAAGCCCATTGAAGTCAGTTGGCTTAGACTAGAGTAACTCTTTTTAGGATTGCACCGTTACTTGCCATAGGAACTAGAACTGCGAAAAATTAGATATTGGTTCTAGAAAATGGCACCCAGTTTCAGAGCTGATAAAATTTCCCACTGGTGTTTGTGCCTGCAAAGCAAAAGTAGAACGGTGGCAAATATACAGGATTGGATCAAACCATAAAGTTCTCTCTTGTCTTTGAACTCAATTCGGAGTGGGCAAGTGGAAGAACAAGAGCTCAACCCTGCTCCCCCCCCCCACAATTCCTAAGAAGACTCAGTGCTCAAACAGGTAGTAACAAGAGGGGTGTTATTGGAACATGGTTACCAGTTTCTGAAGATTCAAGACCTTTTGTCTCACTTCCTGTTATAAATATTAAAAACCTGAGTGAGGCCAAAAGCCCTTTTAGTAGGGAGAGGCCAAAAGCCCTCTGTCTGCTATCCCTACTGAGGCAGGGCAATGGACGGTGGGAGTCATCGCACCATCACTTCTGAAACAAAACCAGAAGTGATGTCACTGCTGCAAGATCCTACCACCACCTTTATAGTAAAACCATACTTTTGGGAGGATCCTAGAGCATCTCATCAATGCGGTGATGATGACACTTCTGGTTTTGCAGAAGAGAAAAAGTACCAAGTGCAGAAGAGAAAAAGTACCAAGTGCAAGGTGAATAGATTTATTAAAGTTTTGTAGATCTGAAATATTTCCTAGAAGATCCCCTGATGAAGCTTTTAAGTGAACCTTGTAGTGAACCTACAAAACTTTAATAAATCTATTCACCTTGCTCCTGGTTCTTTTTCTCTTTTGCATACTGGTACAGCCATTGTTTCTCCAGCATTTCTGGTTTTGCACCAGAAGTGACATGGCACCAACTGCATGACGTTGTTGTCACCATTCTTGCCCTTTCCCTCTCCAGCTAGTTGCCAGCAACCCTAGGGAGTGGCATTTTGGAGACACCAGATGTAAAAACTCAGGGCTGAGCATTCATCACCCTTCCTGTTTCAGGTATTGAAAGTCTGGGAATGGCCAAAGTCTGAAACTGAAGCTGAAGGGATCTTAGCCTGTGGCTCACAGACTCTGCTTCTGTTTGAGTCTGCTCATGGACCGGACTTAGAGTGATTTTTTTTTTTTGCTGTTTAATCGTATTTGTGTATTTTTAAACATAAGGTGCTTTGGGTCCCTTGTAAGGAGAAAAGAGGCATATAAATACTTATGTGTGTGTTAGGTGCTGTCAAGTCGCCTCCGACATATGGTGACCCAATGAATGAAAAATCTCCAAAACATCATTAATCTGTTAAATATAAATACTTAACTAAATAAGAGCATGCATTTGTTCAGTATGTAAAATACAAATTGCAAGAGCATGCAGCTTCAAAGTGCCTTGGGTCATGCAGAGAAAAGAGAAAATGTTAACCCTTTATCCGCCACTTGGTTTCACTATTTTACAATGGTTCCTCTGATCTGCTATTAACATTGTAAAGCAACTCTATTTACATTTTCTGTTTTAAAATAGCAGGACTGTCACTTTCATCAAAAGAGGCAAGTAGAGATGGGCACGAACTGAAATAAGAACCAAAGTTCATGACGAACCAGGTCAGTTCCAGGGGTGTGCAAGCCAATCTTTTTCGTCTTTCTTGTTTCGGCTTTACCCAAAACAAGAATCTATTTCGGATAATGCCGAAAGCCGAAACGGCTAGCCGTTTCGGCTTTCGGCTTTCGGCTTTCGGCTTTGTTTCAGCTTTCGGCTTTCACCTTTTTCAATGGGAAAATGCCTCCGTCTTCCCGGACGCCTGGGGGAGGCATTTTCCCACCGAATCATCCCAAAATTGGTGGGGACCTTCCTCTAACCCCTCTCTAACAACTCCCCAAGTTTCAGACCGATTGGACTTTGGGGGGCCATGTTATGGCCCCCCAAACCAGGTCCCCCTATCCTCACCTAAGTAAGGGAAAAGTGAGCGTCTTTTTAGCTTGCTGCTGCTAATCTTCTTCATTATTTCCTATGGGAAAAAATGAAGAGGCAGGCTTCCTTTGCCAGGGGTGGCATTTTGCATGCAAAATGCCCCCCAACCCTCTGGGGCCCTTCTCCCACCCTTCCTCCCACCCCCCACCAAGGCTCAGCCTGCTCCCACTTGGGGGGGCATTTCATGGCCTCCCCAAGTAGGTGCTCTCAGCCCCCAAAGTCCACCCCTTACAGCCCCACACAAACCCAATTCCCCCCCAGCTGCCACACACAGGCCCAAATCCCCACATTAGCCCCTCACAGACCCAAATCCACCCCAGCAGCCCCACACCCATAACCCCAGGAACAGGCTGGCAAAGGCCAGCCCTCTCCCTTTGTTCCCTATGCTGGGAACTTCTAAACTCTCTTTCCCTGGGCAATTCTGCACAGCCCAGGGGTGCCACAATGGTGGGCACACTTCTGAGTGCCAGCTGGTCCCTGTGAAAGAGCACCTGAACCACAGACACCCTCCCTCAAATTCCCCCACCACCTACAGAGATGGCTGGCCAGCCAGCCCCATTGTTCCCTATGATGGGAACCAACTGCACAACAAAGAATAAAACACGAACAACACAAAATAAAGTTTTTTAAAAATTATTTTCTCCCTTTCAAAGTACAAGTAGGCAAAGCATTATGACACATTACACCAGCAGTCCCCCACACAGAAAAATAACACAACTCACTTCACATCAGAGAATCACAAAAACACAATTCGTGTCAAAAACACTTTATTTCTTGAACAGCTTTAGGTTACACAGCAGGGGGGCACACCAAAGGTCATGGCAGCAGTATCTTACACAAAAATAACACAACTCACTTCACATCAGAGAATCACCCAAACACAATTGCCACCCCTGGCAAGACAAGCCTCCCCCAGCTGTAAGTAGTAGAGAAAAGAGCACCTACTTGGGGAGGCCATGAAATGCCACCCCCCAAGTGGGAGCAGGCTGTGCAGAGGAAATAATGAAGAAGAAGATGAGCAGCAGCAAGCTAACAATATGCTCACCCTTCCCTTTCTTATGCGAGGATAGGGGGACCTGGTTTGGGGGGCCATAACATGGCCCTCCCAAAGTCCAATCGGTCTGAAACTTGGGGGGCTGTTAGAGAGGGGTTAGAGGAAGGTCCCCACCAATTTTGGGATGATTCGGTGGGAAAATGCCTCCCCCAGGCGTCCGGGAAGACGGAGGCATTTTCCCATTGAAAAAAGCTGAAACAACCCGAAAAACCCGAAACGTTTCGGGTTATTTTGTTTCTGATAACCTGAAACGTTTCGGCTTTCCCCGAAATGTTTCGGATAACCCGAAAAAAGCCGAAAGACATTTCTTTCAGCTTTCTTTCGGCATTCGGAAAGCCGAAATGCACATCCCTAGTCAGTTCATGGTTCATAAACCAGCGGTTCGTCAGAGCCCATTTCTGACGAACCACCACAAACTTTAGGCTGGTTTGTTTGGTTCGTTTTTTGGTTCATCACTGCAGACAGCCTGGCGCCGATCAATCAGTTTTCTAAGCAACAGGGGATGGACTTCCTGCAGACCTTCTGCTGGCCCGGAAGTGATGATTTGCTAACCTGGATGTGACGTTTTCACAAACCACAAAAACTGGTTCACAAACTAGGGCAGGTTCGTGAAAGTTCGTGGTTCAAGAAATGCGATGAACCATGAACCACATGGTTCAGGGTTTTTTCCCACTTTGTGCGCATCTCTAGAGGCATGGGCCGATTCCAGACGGCCCTCTGCAATCCAAAACGTTGCGCGTTTTTGCGTGTCATCTCGCGGAAAACGCGAAATATCGCATTTTCTCGCGCGAGTTTTGCACGACCTCGCGAAAAACTCACGCGAGAAAATGCGATATTTTGCGTTTTCCGCGCGATGACGCGCGACAATGCACAACGTTTTGGATTGCAGAGGGCCGTCTGGAATCGGCCAAGATTGCCATCTAGCACAACTGCAGAGCAAAAGGTTTTGCAGAGCAAAAGCTGTCTGCAGCTTCCATTACTGCAATAGCTGTCCCTTATTGTTTAATATTTCCCAGCCATTTCCCATCACAATATCCACCTGCCTTAGGGAATAACAATTTTTCTCATTTGGCAAGGAAATGAAAATAAAGACAAGAGAAACTTAGAACCTAACTCACAGGCTCATCTAGAGTCTCTCTACACGAGACGCCTTGGCCCATGTTTGTCAAGTGCAGAGAGATGCAATATCAGTCGGAAAGCATAGGTTAAAAAGACAGAGCAAGTGGAGATCACTCCTCAAAGGGTTTGTTAATTTCATCTTTGCCTCCCTGAAATCTCTGTCAATTTCACCTCTCCAGTCTAAAACTGTGTGGGATCACAACCAGAGGGCAGCGAGGAATGAAAATGGGCTGCCTTCCAGAGCCAAGCTTGGACCTGGAGAGGTTATAATGGGCTGAAGTTTCCCTTCTGGCATTTCACGGCCCCTGCACACAGCTCCAGTGTATAGCAAAGCCTTTGCTCTGCCTCCAGCTCTGTCTTTTTAAACTATCCTTCCCAGCTAACATTGCTTCTCCTGACACATGTTCTTCACATGTCAGATGTCTCATGTAGAGAGACTCTTAGAATGGCCAGCACTGTCTATACTAGCACAAGCTAGTCAGTATTCTACTAGCAAGCACCAAACCAGCATAATGACAAAGTTAAAAGAATGCTGGGAACTGGAAGTCACTGAGCTTCAGACTCCATCACACCTCCTCAGCCAATCACAGCATCTTACAGAGACAGCTTCCTTAGCAAGTGCAGAAAGAAAGCACTAATCAGGGCACCTCGATGTTATAAGAATATACCTGAAGTCCTGTAGTGGACTGGCTTCAGCTGAGGTAGGAGGGCCTTAGATAGGAAAAGGGTCAATTAGAGAATAGTGGAGCGGAAGAAAGAGTTTAACACTATTAAATGCTACTTGGATCTATGCAGAGCATTCAAAAATAGCTTCCTCTATCATAGAAGATTGCTTGGCTTGAAATCTCCCAACTGTTTGTAAACTTACCAATGTTCTCTGATTGGATACAGCCCCATGGCAGCAATTTAGGCTGTTTCCACACGGCTTACCTTATTCTGTAAAAAAGCAAAATCTCGCGCGAAATCTCGTGAGAAGACGCTGTTATCGCCATTATTGCATGAGAAGATGCGATAACAGCATCTTCTCGAGAGATTTCACACGAGATTTTGCTATTTTGCAGAATAAGGTAAGCCGTGTGGAAACGGCCTTAGTTAGGGTGGTGGCTGGAGATCTTCCAGAATTACAACTGGTCTCCAGGCCACAGAGATCAGTTCACCTGGAGAAAGTGGCTGCTTTAGGGGGTGGACTCTATGGAATTACACCATGCCGAGGTTCTTTCTCTCCCCAAACCCTGCTTTCTCCGAGCTTCACCCCCGCAGATCTCCAGGAATTTCCCAACTTGGAGCTGGCAATCCTACATTTAGTTGTAGCGCCCACTCCCCATTCTCAAAAGTACCTGCAGCTTCAACAGGTAGGTAGGTGTGTGTGTGTGTGTGTGTGCATGTGTGCGTGCGTGTGTGTGTGTGTGTGTGTGAGTGAGTGAGTGAGAGAGCCTGCCTGCTGAGGGGAAAAAAGAGGGTAGCAGAATTTGCCTTCCATTTAGTAGTACGACAGAGGAAAGTGCAGCCAGCATCTTTTTTTTAAAAAAACCCACTTTCTTCTAGACTCTGGTGAGATGAACATTCCTCGCCAAGACACTTCAGCAGAGAGGTGGTACGGATTTGATGTGTTTTGTTCTCCGGTGCTGGAAGCTCTGGATCTGATTAGAGGACTTGCGCTTGGAAAAAGCATCAGGGCCCAGTTTGAGACATTGATTCTCCCCCTCCCCGCTCCCACCCTCCCCCTCTCCCTCCCCCTTTCTCTCTGGCTCTTTTTATCCCTCTTCTTTTCCTCTATCGCCTGAGGGTACGATCGGCTTTCTGGACGCTTTTCCTGGGCCTGCTTTGATTGCGTCTCCTCTTACTAATAGAAGGGGGGTAACAACACGAGGCAGATGGTGATGTTCTTTTTACAAAGACAATTAAAACTTTCTGGTGTTTTTTTTAGAGAAATGAAAGTTATTAATAAAAGGAAACCATCAAGAAGCTGCACGGCTCCCGTACAAAAGCTTCCCTCAGCAGCTGACTGTGTCTGTTTTCTCTCACCTCTGAAGGGAATCAATATGGCTTTAACTGATTTCCCTGATGCCTACTATTCTTGTGTGGCTTGACTGTCATTGCAGTCATTCTATTCTCCAATCATTCCGACACCCTCCCTCCCTCCCAGTCGCTCCGGGCCTATCCTCACTGTTTTCTCCGACACCCTTGCAAACTGGTTCAGATCCTCTTACCCATTTGCATTCATGGGCTGTTTCTCCATTTCCCCCACCTGCCTTTCTCTTCACTCACAGTCACAGGTTAACATAAAAATAACTGCCTTGCTGGATCTAGGATTGCTAACTCGAGCTTGCGACGTTCCTGAAGGTGGTGCCTGGGGAAGGCATCTGTGTCACTTCTATGCTACGTCACTCTAGGACTTTTCCTAGACTCTGTGGTATACCATAAAAGGCAACCACCGAGTCATACTGACCCATGGGGGGACGTTGCATCACGTTTTCTTGGCAGACTTTTTGTTACCGGGTGGTTTGCCATTGCCTTCCCCAGTCATCTACACTTTACCCCCAGGAAACTGGGTACTCATTTTACCGACCTCGAAAGGATGGAAGGCTGAGTCAGCCTTGAGACGGCTACCTGAACCCGGCTTCCACCAGGATCGAACTCAGGTTGTGAGCAGAGCTTGGGCTGCAGTACTGCAGCTTTACCACTCTGCGCCACGGGGCTCTTCTGTGGTATATACCATAGCTGCATCAGATTAAAGGTCCACATAGTCCAACACTGTGTTTCACTCCGTGGGCAATCAAAGGCCCCCAGAAAACTCCCAGTTGAGGCTCTCTGTCTTTGAAGCAGGAAGTGGTTGTGAATGATTGTTACCTTCTGCCCTTCCTCCAGAGTGGCCTACATGAGGTTTATCTGATGACAGCCTGAAAATAATCAGTCATGGGTTGGCCTTTTGATGGAGTGGGACATTTCCCAATGGGCTGCTCTTTCCAGACTGCTACATGCTAAGAGGGTCACCATTTCTGTTTCTTGCAAGAAGGGCAGTTTTAGCATGAATGCAGCTGTGGCCACCATGTTTGGACCATGGCCACCTCCCCTGCAAGGAAGAAGAAGAGACGGGCGCTGTTGCATCCTCACCAGGAGGGTGGCCTCGGGGGGGGGGGGGGTAGAGCATCCATTGGATATTTAGATCCAACAACTTTTTCTGGTAGAGAAAAAGGAAGGGTCCCTTTTGACCACCCAAAAGGCCTGCATAAATATGGGACCTTCATGTTCAAATGTCATGGGTGAGATTGAGTGAAAAGGCTGGCTGGATCCAACGCTCCTTGGCCCAAGGCCTGTTCTGTTTCTCATTCTACTCCTCTGAGGTAAGATAGGCAAAAAGATAGTGTCAGGCCCTGTATCCATTGTGACTCCATGTTGTATTCAGATGCTTTCTCATGCTGTAAGTTTCCAGTGTCTTTCTGTCCGCAGGTTGCAGACTTCCAGCTGCGTTCCCAGGGAAACGGGAAGGCACCTTATCTCTTAGTCTAAACAGCGTCCTTGGAGGAAGTTCTCCCTCACACTCCCAGGCTTCAACTGTTGCGGGACAATCGGTGGGGGGGGGGATTCTGAGGGACTGTGTGATATACTGCTTTTGGTATCTATCAAGTCATTCTCAACAAAGCTTCCCTGTCAGCCAGAAGCTTTGATACTTTTGGAATAATTATGGACACTTGTGCTATGAATGTAATCTTTCAATAAAGAACCTTTTGACTCAAGACCTTGGATTTCTTGCAGCAAGGGGTTGGGAGATGAATTCAGAGTAACTTGAATTCCATAAACTGACAGATAGTGACTAATTTGAGCTTATCCAGTGAGCTTTGTGGTTGAATGGGGATTTGAACCTGGTCCAGATCCGACAGTCTGTTATCTTCAATGGGGTATAATGCTGTAGACTCCACTCTCCAAAGCCACCATCATCTCCAGAGGAACTGATCTCTGGCATCTGGAGATGGGTTGTAATTCTGGAAGAGATCTACTCCAAGATGTCTACTCTGTCTCCACCTGAAGGTTGAAGTTGTTTTTGGAAGACGACTCGCAGCTCCTTTCCACTTGGAGGATGGTCTACACTCTGAAAATGGAAATAACAGTATAATAATTGATATTTACACCAGTTGGACTGTCAGAACTCATCATGAACTATTGTGGTCACTAACTGATTGTTTAAGGTCATTGACTGATTGAACATATTGGAACTGTTTTTGAATTTTGTATTTAATTTACACTGAGCACTTTGCACTTTATATACTTAAAATCTTGATAAAAATTTATACAATATCTTTATGTATTCTGCCTCCCACATTAGTTAGTATAGCTTGTTAGCAGGTGGAGGCACCCCGGTTTTGTTGTTTTGTCCACCTGAAGGTTGACAATCCTGTGTCCATGTGGTAGCAGAAAATAGTTCGCCATAAACTACCATGCAGACTGCAGCTATCATCATAAACTGAGCACTAAAGTGCACAGTACAGCAAGTATGGCAACAGTTTGGTGTAGTGGTTAAGAGCGCGGGACTCTAATCTGGTTTGAGCCCTGGGGGAACTGGGAACCCTAGCTGCACCTGAAAATGTCCTGTTCCATGCAGCTACTGACAATCAGCTCTTTTAATAACAACAATAACAATAACATTTGATTTATATACCATCCGTCAGAACAACTTAACACCCACTCAGAGTGGTTTACAAAGTATGTTATTATGATCCCCACGACAATCACCCTGTGAGGTGGGTGTGGCTGAGAGAGCTCTGAGAGAGCTGTGACCAACCCAAGGTCACCCAGCTGGCTTCTAGCAGAGGAGTGGGGAATCAAACCCAGCTGTCCAGGTTAGAGTCCTGCCACTCTTAATCACTACAACAACATTCAATTTATATCACTCAATCTGTTTATTACGGTCAAAGACCAGCGTAACACAGAAACAAGAAATTGTTAGGATAAAACAAGGGACCATATGTGTTTCAACAAAGTCTTTATTAGTGATCCATTATCACCAAATGATGTTAACATGAACTGATAACAACAACAACATTAAATTCATATATACTGCCCTTCAGGACAACTTAACACCCACTCAGAGTGGTTTACAAATTGTGGTATTATTCTCACAACTATCACACTATGAGGTGGATGGGGCTGAGAGAACTCTGAGAGAGCTGTGACTGACTCAAGGTCACCCAGCCAAGTGGAGGAGTGGGGACTCAAACCCGGTTGTCCAGATTAGAGTCCTGCTGCTCTTAACCACTACACCCAACTGGCTTTTTTTTAACCAAAATGGTTTTAAAATTTGTATTTATATTCTACTTTTCTCCCTAATCGGCACAACAACTTTGTAAGGTAGTCTAGGGTGAGAGATTGTGATGGGCTCAGGATTATCTGCTGGACGTCCATGACATGTTGGGCATTTGAACCCAGTTTCCCAGGTCCTAGTCCACTGTGCTTGCTCTCTATGCAGAGCAGGACACCAGTAGATAATTTTTTATTTGCAGGGAAGCTCAGATACATAATGTATGAAGCATTACCTTTCTTGAGAATTTGGACAGCAAACGGTCTCTTACCATAATAAGAAAAACAACAACAAATCCAGCCTCATTCTAAAAGCTGCCAACTTCTGGCTTGGCCTTTCTTCTCCGCACACATTTGTTTGCCTGCAAGCAAAACTTTCCTCTAATCCTCTGACATAATTCCAAAAATGGTGCTTTCTTTCTCTCTCTCCATCAAAGGAAGTCAGGTTGCCTTTAATTTGAATGTTTTCCTCTGCCAAATGGAGTCTGCTTGCTTTGCCTACATGTCAAAATTCACACCTTAATCCTCAACATATTTAAATGGAAATAAGACTTATTGCTTCTATTGAAGATGATCATTTTTTAAAAACTTCAATTCTAGACATATCTACTTGGAAGTGAGCCCCCACGAGATTTACCTTTCAGGTGACATGAGCCGTTTTCACACGTCTTCAGGGCTTTTTTTCAGGGGGAACACGGGGGAACGGAGTTCTAGAGCCTCTTGAAAATGGTCACATGGCTGGTGGCCCCGCCCCCTGATCTCCAGACCGAGGGGAGTTGAGATTGCCCTGTGAGCCGCTCAGCAGCACGGAGGGCAATCTAAACTCCCGTCTGTCTGGAGATCAGGGGGCGGGGCCACCAGCCATCTGACCTTTTTCTCTGAGGGCAACCCACTAAGTTCCACCACCTCTTTCCCCAGAAAAAAAGCCCTGCACGTCTTTAAAACAGCACAAAGTGCCATCATCACTGCCTGCCTCCATTTTGTAAAAATTGCACAAGCCTTCTGTGAATATTGGCGTATTTTAAAGATGCGTGAAAACGGCCGTGATTAGGATCAGGCCAGAAGGAGTCTTAGAATCACAGTCTGTTTATGGTTATTTTATTTTTCAAAAAAACTTTTATCTACTTTTCTTACCATAGGGACCAAATGTGGTTTACCAGAACACATTGTAGTACATAAAACGGCAAGGGAAATTATATAATTAACAAGCCTTTTGCTAGCCAGGCAAAAATACTGTGTGCGGCTTTTTAAAAAAATACGCAAAGGTGAACCATCTAATCAAATAGCAAGCTAAACCAGTTGATTTACTTTCACCTGAATTGCCTCAACTTAAGAGCCCCACTTTGTAGAGTGGGGGGATAAACTTGATATAATCTGGTAGATTTTTCTGTACAGTCACTGAAAAAAGGGGCAGACTGAGGGCCAAGCTACAAGTGACAAATGACACAGGTTAGACACTTGTCAGCTTCCCTCAAATTTTGATGGGAAATGTAGGCATGCTGGTCTTGCAGCTTGGCTCTCCGACTGCTATCCAATGGACTTTTCAACTGTCACTTGTCCAACATTCCACCAAGGTGCCTACATTTCCCATCAAAACTTGAGGGAAGCTGACAAGTGTCCAACCTGTGTCAGGCGTCACTTGTGGTTTGGCCCTGAGATGTTAAAACAGCTTGCAGGAAGCTGAGGCAAGTGGCCCCATTGTCCTGGTAGAGCTACAGGGTGCAGCCAGCTTCAACGCAGGTCATGATGCCATTTGCCCACCTGTGGCAAGTTAACCCCCACCCTCAGACCCAATCTCTTCCCCTTGAGAAACTGAGGAGCAGGAGAAAATAATGGAAAAATGGCCTCCATAGTGACACTCTAGGAAACATCCCCATGTCTCTATGGTCTTCAGGAGCAATTCCTTGACCGTCAACCAGAAGTGACGTTGCATCCTCCCAAACTTCACCCTTCCCAGGTCCCACACTCAAAATCTTCCCACATTTGCCGAGGCACTGCTGGCAACCCCAGGTGACAATGATAACTAGTGTCAGTTCACCCTTATTGACATTGCTGTACCTGTGTCCAAGCCTAGCAGCCCCTGCAGCTGTGCCCGCAGGGGCCACTCACAGAAGGCGCTATTGCTCCTGTTCAGGAAGCCCATGGGAATCCCAGAGGACACCGAGGTTTCCCCAGATAGCACCCTCCAGGTGTCTTCTGCACGTGCTGTGTGGTCCTGATCCTTATCTGGCACCGCACACACAGGAATAGACAGCCCCCAATTCACATCTGGCATAGGGTGGTGTGTTACATCTGGTTACATCTGGCATAGGGAGGGAACCCAGAGCTCACCTGCATACTCTGCCATGTATGAAGAGGAATCAACAAGGAAAGCATATCAGTGGGTGCATTTATGTTGTAGTAACACACCACAGCATGCATGCGCAGGAGTCTGTACTGATATGCCATGCAGGCAGGAGATTTCGACCTCCCCTTTTGTTAGCAGACAGACCCCTCCCTCACGCTAAAAGGGCAGTTTACGGATAAGAAATATCCCCACTATATTTTGGTTTGCCCTTTGTGTTTGGAGCCCAGAAATAAATTTCTGGCAAAGTCATTAGAGAGCTTATATTCTTTTTTGATTCTGACAAATTAGAATTTATGCTGTCGGATGTGCATCCCCTTGTTTCCAACAGGATGGCATTTTTTTTGCTTTAGCCACCAGGAAAATTAGAGAGAAAATGTGGTTCTTATGAAAGCAGTCAGATGAAATGAAATGTAATTTTTGTGTCTGGATGTGAATTTTTAGAGATGGATGTAATTTTAGAAATTTTAAAATTTTAGAATTGTAAATATGTTTTTAACTTGTAAAGGCCAATGGCCACATGCAATAAATTTGTCTGTCTGTCTGCCTGTCTGAGAGTTCTCTAAGGGAATAATCCTGGTACATACAGGTGGAGATTTCCCAGTTACCCCCTCTCACGACATCTCCTTGAATGCTAATTCTCCCAACTCACAAGAAGATCTCTCTGCCCCCCATTTGGGTAACAGTTTGCTTCCCCAGATTCCACATTAGAGTGACTTCTTTGTGTAGCCTATGCCATGGATACAACACCTGAGTCTGCATAAAAACCACAGGCCACCATCCAAGAGGAGGATTTTCTGTACCACTACACAGCTCCCATACATTCTAATGCGTCCTCCACTGGGTTGAGCAAGATTCCCAGTTAGCAAATGAGAATTATGACCCAGATCTTGCTGCTATCTTTGATTTTGCTACACACTTCTTCACATTCCGGTCATAAAGGAAAACCATCTCATGCTAATGACAGCGGCGCCCACCCTCATCGTGCAGTTGAAATATGAATAAAAAAATAATTTATGTCATGTGACTGCTTTTTAACTAGCTGCTTTCGAGACTTTAGATGAGGATTATAAAAGACACACATTTATAAATTATTGGCCTGGTGCACATGGGCACCATATACTATAGGGAGCACTTTTCAAGCACTTTAAATTAATTTATTGTTATTCATTCCAGCTGTCTGTGATGTAAACCTTCAGCTATAAATTTGTACCATCATCCAACACGCCATTAAACTAAAGTGGTGCCCGTGCTAGAGCATATAATAAAACATATGAATAAGATTTCTGCAGGGACGTTTCCTCCCCCTCCCCTTAAACTCTCCTCTTGGTTAATGACACAAAAAAGTAAGATATAATGTAAGTCACTCTGCAGCTGTACGTTCATTAAAATATGGGATGGGAGAAAGAGAAAAACAGAAAAGTTCTTCCTTTGCACTGGGGATGAATTTTGATCTTTGCCGGATTGTTTTACTTCCCAGGCCATTAGAAGCTTTGGCAGAGTTTGGTGACTGATGTAGCCAGAGGCCTTTAAGTGACCTGCAACTTTCAACAGCAAGAAGTATCTCCTGACCATAAAACAAGAGAACGGCACCAGCAATTTTGCTGGTGTTCTCTCCTCTTTAAGAGAGCATCCTTCCTTCTCCAAATCATCAAGGTTTTTGTAGCACGCTAAAGGACCTGGGCACACTTGATGCGCAACCAAGCTCCGTTCAACATCATGCCCAGTTTTGTACATAACTACAAACAGGTCAAATGGATGGCACTCATTTGCCCAATAAGTAGTGTGCCTAACAGTGTCAACTGTTGACTTCAGTGATCTTAGAAAAGTGTGATGAGAATTGTCCACTCCACATTGAGAACTGATCTCTGTAGTCTGGAGATAGGTTGTAATTTCAGAAGAAACCCAGGCCCCACCTAAAGATTGGTAATCCTAAGCATATGTCTGCGGACACCTCCCCAGCCTCCCCTTCACAGCTCCTCAACCTTGCTAAGGAGCCCAGCTACGTGGGTTAAAAACAGAAACTTGCTCTAGTACTGTGGTTCCCTTTCCCCCTCCTTCCCCCCATGGTTGCTTTTGCTTTTAAAGAAAATTAAACATTCTAGTAGACTTTTGGTGACCATCTAAGCAGTTCCACCCTTCTAAGTCTATCGAATTCAGTGGATTTAGAAGGATGGAGCTTTGCTTAGCTCCACTGCAATTCACAGATAACCTGTCTCATATCTACATGCACACAAAGCAATCATAAGTGGTGTACTTGGAAGCAGGGCTTTTTTTCAGCGGGAACGCAGTGGAACGGAGTTCCGGAACCTCTTGAAAATGGTGCTGCCGAGAGGCGTGGAGGGCAATCTCAACTCCCCTCTGTCTGGAGATCAGGGGACGGGGCCACCAGCCATGTGACCATTTTCTCCAAAGGCAACCCACTGAGTTCCACCACCTCTTTTCCCAGAAAAAAGCCCCACTTGGAAGTAAATACCGTCCCTGAAGGACCGCCTACCCCCTTATGAACCTACCCAACCGCTGTGGTCATATTCGGAGGCCCTGCTTCAGATGCCCCCATCTTCTGAAATTTAGCGGGTGGCAACCTGGGAGAGGGCCTTCTCAGTCGTAGCATTAAAACTCTGGAGCGTTCTCCCCATGGACATTAGTCTGTGCCCTTCTGTTGCCATCTTTTGCCAGTGACTCAATGATCCCTCCTTCCTGCCGATGGTTTAATTGCTGTTTTCTATGTTTTTGTATGTGTATTTTAGCCCTGATTTAATTGTGTTAATGATGTGTTTTTGATTATTTTAAAACATGATTATATTGTGTATGTTCTAATACGCTAGCTGCCTCGGTGGCACTTGTGAGGGCAGAAAGGTGGGATATAACTTTTATCAAATAAAATAAATAAGTACCAATTTATTCAAAGGAAGGTGTTCTCGGGATGCAAGCCGGAATTATTGTGGTTTACTCGTATTTCTATTCCCACCTTTTAACCAACAGGCCTAAAGGAATCTTACAATAAACCACGGCTTTTTTTCTGGGGAAAGAGGTGGTGGAACTCAGTGGGTTGCCTTCGGAGAAAATGGTCACATGGCTGGTGGCCCCGCCCCCTGATGTCCAGACAGAGGGGAGTTGAGATTGCCCTCCGCACCAGTGGCTAAACTCCCCTCTGTCTGGAGATCAGGGGGGGCGGGGCCACCAGCCATGTGACCATTTTCATGAGGTTCCGGAACTCCGTTCCTCTGCGTTCCTGCTGAAAAAAAGCCCTGCAATAAACATATATATATATAGAGAGAGAGAGAGAGAGAGAGAGAGAGAGAGAGAGAGAGAGAGAGAGAGAGAGAGAGAGAGAGAGAGAGAGAGAGAGAGAGAGAGAGAGAGAGAGAGAGAGAGAGAGAGATAGATAGATAGATAGATAGATAGATAGATAGATAGATAGATAGATAGATAGATAGATAGATAGATAGATAGATAGAGATAGAGATAGAGATAGAGATAGAGATAGAGATAGAGATAGTCTGGGCAGTTGGATCGCTGCCTCTAGCACAACCGATATGCAGGATCCCTCCCAGGGCCTTTCACTGCTGTAGATTCCACACCCAAGATATTCATCAAACTGCATGGTAGTTTCCCTCGCCGGCTGTGGGAGTTGCTGTTGCCCAAACTGTTGCAAGAGCCATCGATGCACATGCTGTTCCAATGGGCGTACATGAGCTGCAAATATGTATCACCTCCATAATTGGTTTCCGGGGGGAATTATGATGTTTGGTTCTGCTTTCCCTGGCAAATATTTGCTTTCGATGAATTCTGATGTACCTAATCCCCATTTGTACCAGTTTCTGCCTTTCTGGGAATGGCTGTCTCATATCATCTCGGAGGGATTATCTACGGAACTTCAAGACATGCTGTGAAACCCTGATTATTTCTTTATCCAGGATGTGGTAATTACTTTGAGAGAACTATCTCAACCATTGTTACATGGGAGTAGGCTATCTGTTAATTTGTATTGCACTATCCAAGGGTGTGGCACTTTACTGAGCATGAAGAAGGAACTACCCTAAGGAACTTAAAGTTTAAAATTTGACCTGGTAGATGAAACAAAGGGAGGGGAAGGAAGGTGGAGAAAGAGATAGGAGAAGATTATGCATTGATTTCAGTTAGGGTTGCTAGCCCTGTGCCAGCAACTGCAGGGAGCTTTGGGGAGAGCAGAGAGGGGAGAAGAGAGGAGGAGTGTTTCTATACCACTGACTTTTTAGGAAGTCTCCCAATCTCTATAGTAAACACCATAGAGATTGGGGAAATTCCTAGAGCATCATGTGGCTTGACTCCCTCTGACCAGCTCTCTGACCAGGCCAGTGACTCTTGACTGGGAGGTCTCAGAGGAGGAGCCTGAGGAGCTAAGGCCAGGGATCCAGGAGGACCAGTGGAGTCAGGGGGGGGACTGCTGAAAAAGAGGCACCCGCTTGCCACGCTCCAGCAATACCAGAGACCAGCCTGCCAGAGCCTGCAAATGACCCCCTGCAGCTGGCCTCTGAGTAACCACTAGGCTTCTGCCAGGCAAAACACGAACCTGGCCCACAGGCCCCCTGGGCCCTCTCCTACTCCGCAGGAATGGTGATGGTGTAGGACCCAGGCCAAGATGGCACAGAGAAAGTGAAGTGCCAGGCTGGCTGTGCGCCACCTCCCTGTAGATCCAGAGCAGAACATTCGGAGTGGCAGTTCCTCACAGGATCCTGGCCCGAGCCCAGCGCAGCCTCAAGAGCCTCAACACCTGCCGGCAGGTGCAGCTGAGCCAGATCAGCCCTCGTGTCAGATAGGCTGAGGCTTGAGAAGGCTGCATTGCCAGACCAACTGGCCCATGAGGTACAAGCCCTCTGCTCCAAGCAGCCAGCTCCCGATGGAGGGTGCTGCCGCTCTGCGCTCCTGAACTGAGCAGGCCACGCTGGTGGCCCTGCTCCACAGGAGTCCTCCACACCAGGCCGTTCTGAAGAACACAGAGCATCATGGACTTGGCGACTGAAAGTAATGTCACAACTTCTCCTCCCTGGTGGGGGTGGGGGATCTCTCTCTGTCACCCTCCACCCTCCACAGCTACTCACCTGGCTGGCAGGGGGGAAAGGTGTGGGAATCGGCCTCCCAGGCACGCTCCAGGAGTGGCGCGACAACGTCACTCCTGGGAGTGATGTCATCGCACTGCCCCAAGAGCGCTTCTGTGCTTCACTGTGGGCCTATTTTGGCCCCAAACAGGCCCGTTTTGGCCCATTTGAGGCCAAAATCAGCCCATGGCAAAGTGCATACCTCACCCCGTGCCTATGTGATGATGTCACTTGGTCACTTCCCAGAAGTGATGTCATCATGTGACCACCAGGCACATACATGCAAAGCACACACGTGAGGAGGATCATGCGAAGGCGTGAAAGTTAAGCACGGGGGCCCACCAGGAGGCTATCGTGCACCTGTAATTGGATATACTTCCGGTCTGATTATCTTTATGCCCAGGATGAAGTGAGCCTTTTTACTCACGAAACGGGTTAATAACAATTTGCCTGCAAACTCCCGTCGGCGTTTTTTAAAATATTTATTCTATTTCTGGACCGTGAATGAACAAACACCTTGCACAGTCTCCCCACCCACCGGCTTCTTTCATTGTACCCAGCATTTGCACTTTAAAGTTTCAAATGTATTACGGACGGCGAAGATTCATGTTATAAACGGATGGACTTTGTGATTTTGAAATTGTGACGATTTGATGTTCTAACGGATGGACTTTGCATTCTGTAAATGTATTTATGATACATGTTAAATTTATTCAGCACTTTTGCACCTTGCACTTTGGAAGAATACATACAATTAATTTCTAGATTCGTGGTTCCCCGGTTTGTTGGTTCCTTTCAGTGAATCACTCAAGAGCAAGTGAAAGTGGGAGGGGGTGTTTCGGTCAATAAAGAGGAGGGACTATCAACTACGGGAGGATTGTAGGCCTTCCAGGAGCAGCTGGCTGGCCACTCTACCAAAAAAGGGTGCTAGAAGACCATTGGTTTCATCCAGCGTGGCTGCTCTTATGTTCTTAAGGCACGCTGAAATCTATAAGATGTGCTGCAGGCGGCTCTACATATGGTAGGAAGTTGTGGTATTGTCCTTCACCTATAATCCAAAACTGGTCTGTCCACGGTGGACAAGCGATTCCAGTTGCAAATGGTTGCTATAGTGTAATGATGGCACAATATCCAACCACGTGTGGATGCAGACCCAGTAAACATGGCTGAGACTGGCCTGTAAAATTACAAAGCCTCGTCGGCTTCAGTGCTGCTTTCTCTTTGTGTGCCAAATCTTCCTGCAAAATTTAAAACAGTCCTAGCAGTAAACTACTTGTGGAAAGAACAAATCTTGCCGGGGCATTGGGGCATTTCTTTTAGTAGGACTAAACACGTAGTTAGCCAAATCATTGCCAGGGGCAAAAGACTTACCTGTACTAAGGGCCAAACTAGGTGTGATGGCATCCCTAAGACCACCATGAGGCCACCGATCCTGACTGGGACCGCAGCACGGCAAGCTGAGGTGGTCTTGTCTCCCCATACACCTCATCAAACGCCAAAATGGCTGCGTTTCCTCCTCTGTGGCTGTTATGTTACTTGAAACAGCACAGGGCAAGGGGGGCCAAAGAACAGACATCAGATTATCCATACGGGCCCATATCATCTCCTCAAATGAGATCATGCCTACATTCTCAGGTACCTTCAATTCTATAATCCTTGAACATTTGAAGCTGCTTTCTCCTGAGGCAGACCATTGGTCTATAGAGGTCTGCCTTGTCTATACTGACTAGCAACAGCTCTCAGTCAAAGGTAACACCTGCCACTTGTAGCATGGTGGTTAAGTGATTGGGATGTGAATGAGCACTCCGCTGGTTTGAATCCCACTACTGCCATGAGCTCACAGGTGGTCTTGGGTAAGCCACTCGTCTCAGCCCAGCTCCCCAGTTGTATTGTGGAAATAACAATAACACTGGTTTGTTAACCACTCTGAGCAGGGCATTAATCTGTCTAGAAGAGCAGTGTATAAGTCTATAAGTGTATAAGTGTATAAGTTATGATTACGATTACGATTACGATTACGATTATGATTATGATTATTTAATTTGGGGGTGCTGGGGATTGAACTTGGAACCTTCTGCATGCAAATAAGATGTGCTATCCCTGAGCCATGGCCCCTCCTCTCTAAGGTCAAGAAGGACTAGCGATGTTGAGAAGTTCCTATTTTAGCACCCCTTCTTGACCTTTCAATTTATTTTTTCTGTTTCTCTTGTAAATAGATTTTAATGGCTCTCAGGGTCTTAATTAGAGACAGGCATGATCCGCATTACGAATGAAAAACCCCCACGATAATGGCGATTATGCGATCGTGACCTGGCAGATCATGATCGGCCACGGCCAACGATCCAGCGGTTGGGAGTGGCCTGGTTTGTGGCGTTCAAGCTTGGATCAGGGATCCAGACACTCAGGCGCCAGCAATCTATTCCCCTGGCAACGGAGCCAGGGGAAGGCCTGAGCTCTGTTTGCCCTCCTTCTGTCGCCCTGGAAACCCGAATGGAAGCCCAGCTTTCCTTGATCAGCAGGCCTTCCTTCCAACCACGGAGCAGCAAAGCAGTCACAAGTTGTGAGAAGACACCCAGGGGAGGGAGGGGGAAGGGGGTGTTCTGTAGCCATGGGCACTCCAATCTCATCCCTGCAAACCCTGATAGGCAGCTCTGACGGCCAAACACAGACCTCCTGTGTTGCTGAATGGGACCCATGCTTTGGCCTCCACGATCCACGATCCACGGCTCGGGAACAGGAGATGCTCGGTGCGGGTCGTTAATTCGGGATCGTCGCGGGCACCGATCCACGATCAGCTGGATCCTTAATTATTTTTTGGATCGTGCCCATCTCTAGTCTTAATGTTACTTCGGCTTCTTATTCCAAATACTTGGTTGCTGCTTCATAAACTCCTTAAAGATTTCTTTATAAATTCCTTAGAGGTTCTGCTCCTGACTGAGAGTGGAAAACAACTCCAAGGCTGGAACCAAAATAAACTGTCTGGGCTTGTAGCCAAGCTTAGTGCTGCCTACTTCCTGGCTGTTGTAAGAGGAGGATTCAACGCTGTCCCTTTCCTCAGGTTTCAGAGGAGGACAAACCAAAGAGTTAGAAAGATAGAGAGGTCAGGGCACTCTGTTTACTGTTTATGATTGTTTACTGCTCTGACTGTCCTTTAATATACAGAGTGCTATTCTCAGGATTTCTTCCTCCTGACTTCCTCCCTCTCGCTCCTTCTCCTCCTGGCTTTGTTCCAGGCAACACCTCTTTCCTTCTCCTCCATCTTGACAGCTCAGATGCAGGCCTTGTCCTAGCATTCAAGTCCATCCTTAGACTAGATAGGTAGTGAGGGTCTGTCTCTCCTCCTTTCCTATCAGAGTATGGAGTTCCTACAATAAAGAACTCTTCATTTTTTTTCTAAATATAAATCATGTGTATGATTTGTTACTCCTGCATATGCACCAGCCAGCAGAACCAGCTCACAAACACCTATAATCACGTTTCCTCTGCTAAATGATAGACTCTGCTAACGGCCCAAACATGGAATCTTTTAATAAGTTTTGTGGGGCCTACATATGATTTATTTATCACTGGCCCCGTCCTCCTTGCATTCTCTATCTTGCCCCCCCTTGTATGCAAAGAAATTGGCACCTGACGGGAATGAGAATGGCGCACAGGTTGGCAGTTGGCATTTAAGATTCCACAACACCCTGAGGCCCATTCTTCCAACACTCTTTCCGATTTGGTGCCAGGAAACGTTAATTACTGCAGAGCGATTTCTTGTTTTCTTTGGCGCAATAGCGATTAATTTAGGCTGCTTGGGAAAACACTTTCAACGTATACATTTTTATTAAAGATCAATAAAAGTAAATCGATAGGGTCCATGGCAGGCAAGAACAAAAAGGAAAGATCTTCCTTCATATATTTGTGATGTAATAAAATTTCGGCATTGGTATAGTCAGCGCATCCACACTAACGACAGGATGTCATGATTTGCTTTATAATCAAGAAAGCAATTAAAGAATTCTGGTCTTTGCACTTACTAAAATAATTAGTCGCTCCTTTATTGAGTGTTAACACAATGGGGAAGACCGATCAGTTGTTCATCACAGAATCTGAGGAGTCCATCTGATGTATTCTTTATGAACTGGGCATATAACTGGGGAATGGCAAACTGTTCGTCATCGTTGCTGACTTCTGGACAAAGGGAGGAGTAAGAAAGTCTCTTGATAGCAGTATGTTATTTATTTATTTATTGAACCTAAGTCGCCCAGATTCTAGTCCATCATTCTAGCCACTGCACTACTCTGGCTCTCAATAGGCCTGTGAGGGTCATGTGGTACCACCTCTCCACAAATTTCGTTCCAGCTTGTTCACATTTCTGAGCAGGGCTTTTTTTTCTGGGAAAAGAGGTGGTGGAACTCAGGGCCAAGCTACACATGACGAATGACACTTGAACAGCAAGTGTATTTCTCCCTGTTCACTTGCCCTCCACTCAATCCACTTGCCGTTCAAGTGTCGTTCGTCATGTGTAGCTTGGCCCTCAGTGGTGGAACTCAGGACTGCACAATGATGTCACTTTGGGTCAGCTGGAACAAGGGGGGAGTTTTTAAATGTTTAAATCGCCCTTGGCGAAAATGGTCACATGGCCGGTGGTCCTGCCCCCTGATCTCCAGACAGAGGGGAGTGTAGATTGCCCTCTGCGCCGTGGGCAATCTCAACTCCCCTCTGTCTGGAGATCAGGGGGCAGGGCCACCGGCCATGTGACCATTTTCCAGAGGTGCTGGAACTCCGTTTCACCGCGTTCCAGCTAAAAAAAAGCCCTGGTTCTGAGTAACAGCATACTTTGTGTAGATTCTGATTAACTGTCTTTGTCCTGATGTTGTCAGGGACTTGGTCTGCCATTAGAGGATCTCAGCAGCCCCTCTTCCACCTTCCTCTTCCTCCGTCTCCAACAAATACAGACTAAAGAGTACCATAAACAAAGAATGGTAATAATGAACCTGCTATTTTCATCAAATTCTAGCATGAAAGCAGGTCTGCAGATCTTGGCATTGTTCCACAAACGCTTAAAAGGCAATGCAATTTAAAATAACTTTCTACTGGCAAAGCCAACCCTTCCAACTGCATTGTTTTCATAAGTTAGCCTATTTTCTCACTATGCATACTGGTTTCAGTCTGTACTGATTTTTGTACCTAATTCCATTTAGTTATTCTAAAATGTCTGCCCTGCCAATGAACTTACTTGCATGCTCGGGGAGGCCTATCTTTATTTTAAAATTACAAATAAAAGCATTTAGAAAGCAATTAAATTGCAAAGCATGGAATGGTAAATGAGATCCATGGAAAATATCAGGTTTGCAATCATACCAGCACAAAACTTTTTCTAAAAAGCGAAGCTTCCCCCCCCCCCCCCCCAAATAAGCCCACTGAAGGTCCCTGGCAAGTTGCTGATTTGTAACTGATAACAAAGCTCAAGACAATGCATCCACCTGGAATGAATCGAGAAAAAAGGCATCCTGTCTCATTACCAATGCTGATTTCTCCACACCCACCACCCTTCCGCATACCCCACCCTATTCAATCACACCAGCCATTGACATTGTCATTCACCAGCTATTTCAGCTTCTGTAATCACTCCACTCTCCAAGATATAAAGACAGATGGACTCACATTCTAGCTGTATCTGAAGAAGTGAGTTGTGGCTCTCGAAAGCTCATACCCTACCACTAATTTTGTTAGTCTTATAGGTGCTACTGGACTCTTGCTCTTTTCCACTGCTACAGACAGACGAACACAGCTACCCATCTTGATCTACCTGGCAAGCTAGTATGACAGATCTCCCTAGGAAAAAAGGAGGGGAATACTACAGAGAAGTCCCTGTTCCTCCCAGGGCTGGCTCCAGCATTGCTGGCACCCAAGGCAGCTTAATGCTGCCTCTGTGTGTGTGTGTGCACGTGTGCGTGCACACCAAACTGCATGACGGCATCACTGCATGTGACATCATCACGCAGGGGCTGGCACATGCACGAGGGGCCTTCCAGCCCTCCCGTTCAGTTGCTCTGCGGGCCAGGCACAGCTGGCCACCAGCTGTACCTGGCCTGCAGAGCGACTGAACAGGAAGCTGCCCGCTCAGCTGCCCCATGCTGCCACTGCTCTGTGGTGCACGCCCCTGCCCCCGGGCTGGCACCCCTCCAGCGCCTTAGTGCCTTGAGGCGGCTGCCAGGCCAGCCTCAATGGGTGGGCCGGCCCTGGTTCCTCCTCACCAACAAATGCAGAGTCATCTTGGGAAATCTTAAACTGGAGAGGGCACACATAAAACAGAGTGTCTATAGCATGCTTAAAACTCCAAAGAGCAAAACCATTCCTTTGACATGAATCTGAAAACCAACTGGTACCTAGCGCAATTCTCTGCGAACATGTGGAATGTAATCGCCAATCCTATTTATTGTAATTATCTGTTCTGGTTACAGTTTGCAACCACTTTGAGAAGGCAGCCCAATGAACAGCACATACTGAATAATATTAAAGCTTACCCAAGTACTGAGCCTAGTTGACTGTCACAATGACGTGCACCCAGCCTTACAGTTCCTCTTTTTCAATTGGTTGAAGGGGGGGGTGATTTCTGCCAATTCACCCCTCTCCCTGCACTTTGCCCCCTATGCTGTTCCTGGGGGCCCACTGACCTCCAAGAATACAATCTCAGGGGATGCAATGGGTTGCAGCAGAAAAGGAACATAGGACAATCCCACTTCACAAAGACTGTGGAACTTTGGATACAGTGCTAGGGGCAGGGTGGCCAGGCAGTGCAAATGGCAACTGGTGAGAAAGCTGTAGGCGGGGATATGGGTGGGCAGTGCCAGCTGTGGTGTCACATCACTTCTGTTTTTTTAAAAAAAAAACCTAAAAGGTAGCTCAGGAACCACCAGAAACAATATGATAAAACCATAGCATTTCAAGCAATTCCTACACTACCTTCTGTCACTTCTGTTTTTGGTAGCAAGAGGAAGAGAGGCAGAGGTGTGGGGTGGAGAGAGGCAGAAAACTCCCATTTCATGTCTGATACAAAACTTTCATGTTGTTCTCTAACAAACACGAAGACTTTGTAACGTGTAGATAGACCCTCAGCAGCAGGGGGGGAAATGAGGTAAACACTTGGTGTGTGGGCCTAAAGGTGTATTAAATGTCGAGCTTTCTGCTCATAGACCCAAGCTACAAGTGATGAATGACACTTGAACAGCAAGTGAACAGACTCACTTGTATTCCTCCTTGTTTACTTGCGCTATTCAACCAAGCACCACTACATGATCAAGTGGAGCGCAAGTGTACAGGGAGGAATACAGGTAAGTCTGTTCACTTGCCATTCAAGTGTCATTCATCACTTGTAGCTTGGCTCATAGTGATTTCAGCCCGTAATGAGTTCAGCTCAGGACATGTTTATTGAAAGCCAGAATAGACAGACAACACAAGCTCAACGTGAGCCAAATATATACACACAAACCCCACCCCGATAATACCCAACAACCAATAGGCACTTGAAGTTAGAATCCTTATTTTGCATTAACAAAGTAACATATTTACAGAACTGTGATTGTACTTTATTGTACATAACGAATTGGATGCAGCCAGCAGAAAAACAGCCAATAGCAATGAGAGCTTTAGGAGACCAGGCTCAGGAGCCTAGGCTCAGCCAGTACATCACAAGGTGCATAAGCTTGATCTGTGCAGTGGCATGTAAAGTTAGGCCACAATTGTTAGCTGAGTGCAAACAGAGCAGAAGTTACGCTGTGCTGATTAAAGAGGCAAAAAGTTTATTTGAGGAAATCCATACTTGATCGTGAAGAAGAGAGATAGAGATAGAGTCCTTGCTATCTGACTACATCTTGCAGAGAGAGAGAAGAAGTGTGGCAGGAGAGAGAAGAAGCAGGATATTGCCCTGTTTAGCCCAACAGGAGACAAGACAAGGAAATGACCCCCAGGAAACAAGAGAGGTGCTGCTCTCACTGTCCTAACTAAGTGACCCTTGCTGCCCCCTGCATGGGAGGCTCTTCTTCCCTTCTTGCTGCTGCAGTACACCAGACATTGCTATTTCCAACAACAATAACAGTATAGTTCTTGGCACATTTACTCTACCCAAGCATTGAAATTAGGCTGCAGTAACTCTGCCTAAGATGTCTCTGCTAGTGATTGATCTGACCTCCTGTGCCATCCACCAGTGGAACCCACTACCTTTCATCAAAATTCCACAAATGCCCAGACACTCCAGAAGGTTGGGGGGTCCTGGCCTGAAGAGTGCTCCTGGCTGTCCAGAAAGTATTTAGCCCTCGAAGGGGTTAAAATTCCTCTACTGGAAGAAACTTTTTAAGAATTGTAAAATTAATGTTCAACTTAAACATGGTACTGCAGGAACAATCTTGAATATAGTCAACAATATATATCCAGATGAATGTAAACAACCCGATAATATAAACTTTGCTCTGACCTGGATAGCCCAGGAGAGCCTGATCTCGTCCGATCTCAGAAGCTAAGAAGGGTCGGCCTTGGTTAATAATTGGATGGGAGACCTCCAACGAAGACCAGGGTTGCAGAGGCAGGCAATGGCAAACCACCTTGATGTATGACAGGCCCTGAAGTGATGCTAGAACCATCATCTTTACCCAGAAAAGCTTTGCAGTGTCTGGACTGGGTAAACAGAAGGGTGGGACACCAGGAGACAGTATTAAGTGGACAATCCCATATTCTCAAGAGGGATTTTCATTGTTCTGGAAGTTAATCAAGAAAATATGTATGTTTCTCTTGGAGTGAACTGTGCCTATAATTTTAATCCAGAAAAAAAGAACTATGCTCTAGATATCAAAGACTAGGTGGTGGGGAACAGTTTTAAACAGATTCTACCACAGTGCAGTTCTTTTTTTTTAATTCTTGTTAGCAAGTAAGGAACAAACTTTGTGTTGAGTGAGAGAAGAAATTTTTGGGAAGGAAAAGGGAGACCTGAAAGGACACGAAGTCTGAGGGTAGCCATCTCAGCCCACCTGCAAAGCATCACAATTCTTCTGTTTGGGGGGCGAGGGGGGCAAATTAAAATACCCTAAATTCAAACTATAACAAAAGTAGTCTTCTTTGGAAGTCATACTAAAACAAACCAGGGGAAATGTTGAAAAGACAGCTTGGCATGCGCACAGACACAACCCTTGTGAAGCTCTTGTCAGAGAGAGGATTGAGAAATGTGTTTGCCTCCACAGTCGGAAGAATGAGACAGACACAAGTCTTTGGAATTAAGGGCCGCTTTATTAAATACAACATAACTCTACTGTGGCAAGGCAAACTGGTGGTACCGGTCAAGCCACGGGGTCACTCCAGGACCTCTGCCTTAACCTGTCTGGGCGAACCCCACTGCCCCAGGTGTGAGCCATTCTTAAAATGGGGTCTGCCCAGGCAGCCAGGCAAAGAGTTCCCCATCTCAAGATCCTAACGCCTCAGCTCTACAGCATGAGGGAAGGACTTGCACCTGGGGTTTCTTGAAGGAGGTCTGACAGGTGGTGGCAGCCATGAAGCATACCCTCCCTCCTGACAGACCCCATTTCCCCACCGATGGAGAATTGCCAAGGGGGTGCTCATTGGCCTGCTCCCTAATCCCCAACTTTCTCCTGCCAACGCGAAAGGGCCAAGTCTCTGCTTAGGCCCTCATGCCCCACAGGTGGCCTAGCGCCACCCCAAGCCTTGCCGCAGGTTCTACAGAAAGGCGTCATTGCCAAGGCCCGTACAGGAAACCCCGTACAGTAATTGCCAGCAAGAGCAGCCCAAATTTTAGTGTGTATTAAAACCTAACAAGCCCCCAACTGCTAGATAAACCAGGTGTGTGCGCCTCAAAAACAGGGCTGCAACTTAACCTAATGGTGGAAGAGGACCCCTCTTCCCAAGCTACCGGCACGGTGAGAAACTTTTCCCCACAAACATGCTGGGGTATAACATTCTTCGCTAAGAAAAAAGCAGGGGAGGATCTTTCCTCACCTAAAAGAACACAGGGGAGGACCCTTCCTTCCCTAACAGAAACACGGGGCGTACCAATCCATCCCCTAAACCAAGAACGTGGGGGAGGACCATTCCTTCCCCAAAACACTTGACACGGGTAGGACTGCCCGTCAGTATGGCTTCTTTGAGTGACTTGAATTAATGACTGATTTATGATAGACATCAATTGCTCGTTAATGTGGTGTTAACATGATTTTAGCAATCAAGATGGGCAAGGATCTAGTGCACAAGTACTGGCCTTCACAGATGACAGAATCTTGTCCATATCCATCACTGGGTCAAAACAGTCCATAAGTGGACCAGACAGTTTTTTAGGCATAACTTCCACCTCACTTAAATTTAAAACTTAAAAACTCACTCTCTCAGGTCGGGGACTGAGTCCCCGCCCCCTTTCACCCAGCCTGCCTCTCTGATTGGCCAGCTGGGTTCAAATTTTCAAATCTCGCAGCCCCCTGCATGTTCTAGGGAGCTGCTTCAGAGCCGGCCGGGAGGAAGAGGCTAGGCTGACCCTCCCCTCCTCTGCAGCCCGCAAATGCCAGCCCTGTTAAGCTCGGGGCTGGTAGCTTCTTCGCAGAAAGGCCCCTTTGCAGGGGTGCAGTTAGATAATTTTAGACTCTTTGGATGTTGTTGTTCATGACAAAGTCAGACTGATTTGAGACCTGCTGAGAAAGTCCTGTCAGCTTCACAGTATGAAGTAGCGTTGCCAACTCTGAGGTGGGAAATTCCTGTGGATTTGGGGGTGGAGCTTGGGAGGGCAGAATTTGGAGAGGAGAGGGACCTCTGTGAGGTATATAATGCCCTAGAGTCCACTCTCCTCAGCAGCCATTTCTCCCAGGGGAACTGATCTTTGTTGTCTGGAGTTGTAATTACGTGAGATCTCCAGGCCCCACTTGAAGGTTGGCAACACTAGTTATGAGGTAAGCTTTCCAACTGCCCAACACAACTCTACCTGAGATTGCAAATTTGAGCCAGAAAAAAACTCTCTCTAGCTCTGTTCACAAGTTACTGTGAACACACCTAAAATCTGTGGACAGTGTACTGTTCGGAGAACTAATTCTTTAAGGTAAGCCGGCCTATCCCCGATGAACTGAAACAGGAAACAGCCACTCTGTTCCTTATAACCAGAAAGTTTTATTTTTAACGTGCATGGGCTCTGGGAGTCTCCTACCACAGAAACACAGAACAAGTCAACTCAGAACTTTTAATACTTTTTACATTTAAAAAAACCCTGAGAACAAGGAACTAATAGAAACATTACAACACAACTATCTCCTTATATGGGAGAATTGACAGTTGCCTCAGTGTTGCCAATACACCCTTGGGCCTCGCGTACATGACCGGCTCACTTTGAACTTATCATTCCACTCCTGACCTCCATCAGGAAGGACCTTAGTCAGATATCCCAGGAGAGGACACTTGATTTTTTTTTCTTTCTGTGTTAATTTGCATGTTATAGTCAAGGCATGTACTGTTACCAGAACTGCTCTTTATTATAATGGGGAATTAGCTGTAGCAGTCTGTAACTATTAATATTAAGCGAGGATCATAACCTATGTATACGGAGGTCCCGATCCCAGACACTCTAGTGAAAAAAGAGGCAGACAAGGAGTAAGGTCCAAACACGTGTATTGAGTGTAGCGTAAGCCTAGCTTGCACAATCATACAAGGAACACACAAGGTCTAAGAAATATAGAGTAGGAAATACAGAGACATTCGCATTAGCGGGTTCCCAACGATGGTAAGGGAAATACTCACAATCCTGGAGCGAAGCAGAGACACGGCAGCGAGGGTGGCCCAATGCCAGCACTGGGACCACAGACGGACAGCAAGGAGGTCTGGATAGGGAATGGCCGAGGCACCGAGTGGTCTGGGAGACCAGCTTAAATACCCCAAAACGTACCCTGGGGCTGGTGCTATACTTGGTGGTTCTCACAGATTAAAACAAAGGGTCTAATGGGCTACTGAATGGCTTGGATGGGCCACTTTGGTAATCAGATTGTGATAAGTGACACCTCAGGAAGAGGGGACAAAAGAGGGAGGGGGAAATCCAAGTGGGCTGAAAGGATGTTCCAGCGGACAGGGCTTGTCCTGATGTCATCAGCTTTGGAATGCAGAGGTTTCTTTGAGATGCATTCTTTAAGTGCTTGGGATGGTCGGCACTTAGTTCCTTCTCCGGGGCGGCTCCTAAGATATGCAGAGCGGGGCGAGGTACTCTCGCTGCGGACGTGGTGTGCCCGCTTCGCCGAAATGGCTTCTCAAAGCAGTCTTCTTCCCAGGGTCTTCTGGGGGCCTGAGAACATGGATGCCGGCTGGGCATAGCTGGGGCTGGTTAGCAGGCTGCCCGGTAGCGAGGGCAAGCTCGGCGACCGGCCCGCGGGAGGCTCCAGGCGGGAACTGACCAGGGAGCGCCTAGCCAGGCTCGCTGGAGGTTTCCCCGGCAGGCGCCCGGCTGCTAGCAGCGGCTTGGGCCCATATGAGGCAGGCTTCCATGGAGGCAGGGGGAACAGCACACAAAACACAGTCCAGAGCAGGGAACAGGCACGGTCCGTGGCAGATGGCAATGCAGGCACGGGGCACACTTGTAACAGAGTCCAAACACACACTGGGAATTCCAGATACAGGTCAGGGCAGGGCTGCCCAGAAAGAGAGTCCTTTGTGCAGTTATCCAAACATGGAGTCAGTAAACTACACAGTCTATTACAGCAGCAGGGTAATTGACACGCAGGCAGGAAACTGACACGTGTATCAGAACACACATGTGAAAAGCAGTCTTTGTGCAGCAGTGAAACAGTAATGCAGGAAACTTTAACACAGTTCATGGCAGGCTTTAAAGCAGGGGAGGGGGCCTACTTGGCAACAATTCCCCCCCTCGGAGACCCCGTGACGTCAGGCGCGCGGGTCTCCGAACTTGACTTCAAAGGCGAGGTGGTCGGCAATGTCCGGTGGTCGAGCTTCGAGCGAAGAAGGAGTGGGAAGGGAAGGAGGGGGAGGCGTCACTCAAAAATTTAGTTTGGAGAACCACCTAACCGAATAAGTGCAATTTAGATCAGCCAATGGGCTGCAGGTCTCTGGGTTCACACCAGGGGGTGTGCTAAGTGCTACAGTCAACATAGACAGCAATTCATAGGCAGCAATGAGCAATTCATGCATATAAATAGCAATAATTCATATTTGTGTACATTGATTAATTCATGGATGAAGGTAATTCATACGGAATTCATGATGGGTTAAAAGCATTAAAAACCAGGAGCAATTCATATACATGGATTAATTCATAAGCATAAGATTAAAAGCAAGGGCAATTCATGGATACATTCATGAATGCAAGAATAAAAGCAGGCTACTTCATAGGAAGTTAAAACAAAGCTCATAGGTGAGGGAACAATTCATATAAGAAAGTGCAAGTCAGGCATAGATCAATTCATAGAGGGTAGAGCAATTCATAAATGGTTAAAATCATAAATACATAGATATATATATGATTAAAAGCAATAAACCAGGAAGTTAAAACCAATTCATAGATAAAAGCAGCAATGATAAAGGCAAGTGCGAGGAAATAATTCATGAGGGGGGGGCGGCGGAAGGGCTCATAGGGGGCAGAAAAATAAACTTCGCAATTAAAAGGCTAACTCATGCGGCCAGATTAAAACCAAATTCATAGAGTCCAAAATCAGTAATTAAATAACCTTTAAAAGAGACCATTCCGGAGGGGTCTCAGTTAAAACCAAATTCATAAAATGATAAATAGGCTAGAATTACCTCGGCGGAGGGAGTCAGGTTAAAAAGGCAATTCAAAAGGTTAAAATCAAATTCATAGGGATAAAGTTAATAGGGGGTGATAAAAGGGTCCCGGTTCATGGGAAGATCATGGGCGCACTTGCAGCAAATAGAGGGAGGGACTAGTTCGGGGCTAAATTCATGGGAGTAAAATTCATAAAAAGCAATGGGAAGAAATTCATAAAACAATAGAGCAACAAAGATCACAGACGGCTCAGTCCACAGTACAGCTGCTGGACTGGGTTGCATATTTACAAGAACAAGCAAGCTTAGTCTATGTGTTCCAAAATACACTTCCACCCCCCCTTGCTGTCTGCGTCAATCCGCAGAGCAGGGTCGGTGAGCGGCGAGAAGGGCTTCAGGCACACAGTTCTAGTCCTCATGGAGGTAGCGCCGCTGGCGGTCGTTCGTAGGCGGGCCGTGGGCTGGGAGGCAGAGAAATACGTCCCCCCCTAGTCCACAAGAGGGCCTCGGAGCGGTGTCCAGCAGCAAAGCGTCCATGGGGCTGGTGCAGAGTTCATACATATTAAGCACACACATAAGCGTATCTCATAACAATGTAAGTAGTAAAACAAGCAAGGGTTAAACGGGGCGCCAAGTACACCCATTAAGGCAAAAGGAGGTCTGGATTGTAGTGATCCAGGCGGTAAGACAGCTGGAGTTGCTGGAGCTGTCGGCGGCTCCAACAGCCCAAATAAAGTAGTGAGGCACACAACAAAACTTGGAAAGCCAAAATAACAACGATCGGGTGCAAAGCCAAATTGTAAATTCCAGTGGCAGTGGGGCTCCAGCCAAAGAGGGTTTCCCACCATGAATGCTCGCCGGTGGTCTTGATCCGCTGGACAAGATCCAAAATCTCCTTGCCGTTGTGGGACACAACCAAAGCAGTAGTATCTCCGTCCCTCTGGATGCTCTGGAGGGTGCGGTGGAGCTGGGGGTGGGCCAGGAGCTCGTGGATTAGCTCCAGACCGATGCCGAGGGAAATGGGCTTCACATAACGATAGATGGAGGGTGCCACCAGGATCTCTCCTTGGGTCCAGACCGGTACCGTGTAGGTGAAGTCGCAGGCTGCCACCGAAGACAGGTTGCAGAAGCAGCGGTTGACTCCTGGGATCACGGGCTTGATCTGGAACGAGTTCAGGACCACAAAGTCGCAGGCCGTTCGCACGCAGGCACATCCTTTCCCAAGGTAGACCACAGCGGAGCTGTTCTCCCGGACGACCTCAAAAGAGCATTCGTTGAGGGCGTCGACTTGCGGGGCTACACAGGGGTGATGAGGTGCAAAGGCTTGGTCCTGGCAAATGAAGCCGGTCTGGTCTCGATGCTGGCACCCTTGGAGGCTGACGAGCTGCCATCCGGTCGGGGTGAAGCGGGCCCAATGGTCGGGGTGGCGGGCGTAGAGGACTTCGGTGTCGCTGACTTGGAGTCCCAGAGGCACGACTGGATACACGTGGAATGACTCGTGCGCACTGGCCGTTAATAAAAATAATTTAAGCTCCTGGGTGGTCGGTGAGAATGAGGAATTTACGAGAGACCACCAGGATTCAAGCTCCAGTTCTATGGGTGACAATTTGGGCATAATCAATCTTTTAATTTCCAGGGGCAAGTGCCCGTCCGTGGCTTGCCGAATTAGCCCCATGGCCACAGCCTGATTTAATTGTTGGGCTTGCATACATGCCATGGCTATTGACATGTTGCGTTCCAAAGACTGTGTTCCTTTGAGCAGCAGAGAAAAATCTCTTTCAATTTGACTCTCCCAGTTAACTAAAATGGAGCTGATCTCGTGTTGCCCATTCGAAATGGAATTTAGGGACTGCACCACCGGTTTACCTAAGTCAGAGATGCTAGTCGTGACATGGGCAAACTTATTAGCGAGAGTCTCAATGTTGACCGAATCCATGATTGCTAAGCCTCCGGCTGCAGGAGCAGTCCAGTCGGCAATGTTTCGTCTGGCACGCGAGAGAGAGGGGGAGGGATCGATCCACAGTTGTAGCCATGCATTCCAACCCTTGCTACCGGCCTCCAGATAGGGAGCGCACTGCGGCAGCCTCTGGGTTACATTTAGTTCAGCTAAGTCTATGCGGATTTCTTTTAAAGACATTTGCGGGCGGACTAGAACTCTCTCTCGAATGTCAGTCTTCAAAACATGGGAGCCCACTATATGCGTGCCGCCTTGGCTTAATTGCTTGTTGCTAACAATCAAAGGGTCAATTTGGATGGTGTGGGTCTCCTGGGTCCGGATCAGCAGGGAATAATTGCCTGGTTCGTGAGTCAAATTTACAAAGAGCAGCCCAAGCCGGTGAAATTTCTCTACTAGGGGCTTGGTTTGGCATTCGGGCGTCTGTTGAACCAGTATCCAATCGGGTGGGCCGTGTTTGTCTAGGTCTTCCTCTTTTACAATCCAGGTCAGGTTCTCCCAGCGCTCTATAGCAAAGGAGAGAACTGTGCCTGAAGGGGGCGTGACAGTGACTGCTGCCGATTCAGTGGTAGTAGTGCCTAGTAGGATGGTCATTCTAAAGGGGTCTCCTGCCTTCCATACTGCGGCCGACACTAAAATAACTTCACAGTATGGTCCGAAAGCCTCAGTGACAAATGGCGAGGTTTCGAAGTTGGCAGGGGTGGTATATTTGTCTACCACCGGGACTGCGGTGGGGGCTGGCCTGATACGGGGAAGGAACATACATGGGATCGGAGCCAGTGGTGACACTGTGTCAGTAGTTGAGTAGCATATTAGCTCTTGGGACAGAGTTTTTACTCCCACACATAAAATAACAAGCTCTGGGGGCCGGATCCACTGCTCTTCACAACTGCGGAAGTTAGTGCGATCCGTGGGGGTGGTCATATTGCTCTGCTGCACAACCTTGCAGACCATCATTTCATTTCCTGCTAGTGTATTGATGCATCTCCAGTGTGGGTAGGGCATTAATTTGGACGGGCGTCCCTCTATTAGGGGGCCTGCCAGCACGAGCAAACACAGAGTAGCCAGGTGCCTCATCTCCTGGCCTTCCTTTTCCTTTTTGTGGCGAAAATATCCTGGGGAGACCTGCGGATATAAGTACAGGCTCCCTGAGTTTATTGCAGCAGAAATAAAATAAAGTGAAGTAGGGAAAAAGAGGGAGGGCATTTTTCTGCCAGCACTGTATGTTAGGTGGGGCTCGAACGAGAAGTCCCGGAGCACTAAGCGAGCCTTCCAGCTTGTTGCTCTGGGGAACTCCTGTGCGAAGGTTTCTTTCTAAGGCATGTATATTTCAGAGGGTAGCGTCTTTACGTTGAGCAAGGGTCGGCTGAACGTTAGGCGGGATTATGCAAACTCGCCCCAGGGGTCCCTGGGTGCCTGGGCTGTGTGGCCTTCAGGTGCCCCTTGCTTGGCGGCGGGCTGCTTTTATTTTGCGAGCTGAGAGCTATCGGTCCGGCTCGGCCTGGCCTTGCCGCTTTAAAATGGAAAAAAACTAAAGAGCGGCTTCCATTAACTATAAGGGTTGCTGCAGACGGGGGCCCTCGCTTTAATTTCCTAAAAATGGGCTTTCGTCATATGTTTGCAGGACTAGCAATTTTTGGAGGGACTCCCTCGGGAGGCCCCATTTTCTGGTTTAAAAAAGGTACACCGGGCAAAAAGAAAAATACACTGAGCAAGAAAAATATAAGGAGCAAGAGGCATACGGGTGTGTGGTACTTTCGGGTTGCCCTCACTTGGAAGGCCTGGCAGGGCTTCATTAAAACTTCAATATGTCTCCCCCCCTTCTTTTCCCTTATATGGTACGGGCAAGGGAAAAGATTACGTGGGGTGGGCGGCTGCTGGCGGAAAGGGCCGAAGTGGAGCCGAAGGTGCTCGGCGGCGTTTATCGAAAAGCGGCGGAGGCGGCCGAGATCTGCCGGCGCCACTGGGTCTGGGTTATTCGGGGGTCATCTTGGCGCGGGGGATTCTGGCTATGTAAATGAGGTACGCTGCCCCTTGTGCGTGGCGAACGCACCCCAATAACATATTCCAGAGGGTACATATTTACAAAATACTGGCGGGTCTTTTACTTTTGCACTAAAGCGTACTAAGTGGTGGCGCCGTATAGCAACTCACCATGACGAATATAAACATTAGTAAAAGAGAGGTGTTGGGCTATCTGGGGGACCTTTTCCAGGGGAGGCACGGCCCTCAAAGCCAAAGCCGACCATCATGCGAAAGCGTGGGTCTGGCAGGTGAGACCCCGAATCTACGTAGATGCGGGATCTTCACCAGCACGGCGGGTGAAATGTTTTCAAATACAGAGATCACCTTTATTGGTGTGTCTCCAATATTGGAAACACATTCACTTTTGGGCTAAAGCCTCTCCAACCACTTTCACACAGCAAATCTCTTTTGCCTGTGCAATTTTTTTTCCGAACATGCGGCTTACAATCCAATTAAGAATCACTTTCGGTGGTGGTCCTATTTGGCTTTGGTTGCCGTGTCTTCCCCAAGGGTCCCAACTGTGGGGCCCGCCTAATGAAGTTAAAGAATAGAACTGACAAGAAGTAACAAAAACACTAAATAATTATAGGAAGCTAAGTTGGCCTTTTACATGATTATAGGAAGCTACGTTGGCCTTTTACATCTAAATTCAAAAGGGAATTGGGCTTCAGGTTCATACACACATAAAGTTAAGACTGCACAACAAAAAGGGACGGGGGCTGCGGGGACTTGAACTCAAGTCTCCTTAAGGTGGCTTTTCCACTCCTGGTTCCAATCCCTTCCAAATTCTGACAGGGAACCAGTTATTACATTTATTTGGGCTTACTTCAGCCTGGGAGAGGACAAAAGGAAGAACTGGGAGGAGGTCAGATTCCTGGTCTGACCAGTCTTTCCATTTCAATGAGGGGTGGGGGTGTAACGCTGAGTGGGAACAGTCTGTTTTAGATGCTGCTAGCAACTGGGATTCTTTCAGGAGTCTGCTCACTTGCATTATTACACTCCTGACTGCACTTACTGCTGGAGGCTCTACCTTTTCTTGGCTTGAGCATTTTAAAATGAGGAAACAGATACACAAATGTCTTTGAATTAGCTCAAGCACTACTAAACCACACAGGCCCAACATGAGGTTTTCTTCAGGGGTGTTAGTCAGGGAAGGTTGAGAGAAAGCTATTTGGTGTGTAGTTGCAAGCACTGGATTCTCAAAGCAATTTAATTCTTTTAAAGGAACTGCATTTTTACTTTTGTTTACCTGTTCTTCAGGATCATTGCAAGAGGGCACTGTCACGGTGGGCTGTGTATAGCTTGGCTGGGGGCAGTCTATGGGAGCCAAGACAATTTCTTGGGGAATGACTTTTAAACTCTGCACATGCTCAGAGGCTAAAGTGAATTCTGGCTTCTTGGGCATGGGGGCTGAGGCAGAAATTGGAGGCAAAGGTGACTGGCTACATGTTTCACTGCCTTTGGCGGGGCGGGGTGCTGATTCAATCACTGATTGTTCCTCTAAAGTCTTTAATCTGGCCTCAGTGAGTCTCTGGGATTCCAGGAGATTTTGCATCAGGGTTTTTAAAGTGGCAGTTTCATTATTCTGGTTCTCCAGCAAAGTCTGCATGCTAAGGAATTTATTGTGGAGCTGCTCTTTCTCTATTGTGCAAGCATTTAATTTTTCTTTTAATTCCTCATTCTCTTTATTAAGATCATTTATTTTTAAATTCTGTTCCCTATTTACACTTATGAGCTCCTGAATTTTATTTTGCAGCTCTGCCAGGTTTCTTTCAGAGGTGTCTGGCAGAGTTGGTGCTGGGTTCTGGGTGCGAATCACCCTTTGAAATCTTTCCTTCTCTCTTTTAAGTTTCCAGCTATTTTTAGTTCCCGGAGGTCGAAGGCTAGCCTCAACCTTTGGTTTTCTCCCACAGGCAGTTAAGTGGGGAGAAGCACGTGTGACCCCCGGGCATCCCTATTGGAAAAAGGGGTTCCCAGCTGGTGGCGGCTCTCCTAGGTCAGAGGGCTCCTCATGGTCCTTTGGCCGCAGTCTCCAGGAGTCAGCCTGACTTGGGGGAGGGTAGACCTGGTGATTGTAGGGGTGAGGTGCCCGAGGGGGCGGGGGTACCGAGGGCAGCACAGGTCTCCAGGGCTCAGAGGGTATCTGTGGGGAGGAAGGGTAGTGACTGGGGGTGGGCACAAAGGTCACTCCTGGACGGGAGTCCCTCTGGCTGCGGCCCCGAGTGAAGCTACCACTTCTCCCACGCAAGATGCCACCTCTAGGCTCCGAGTACGAGCTATGCCCTTGGGGCCGATATTGGGAGTGGGGACCATGGTTGGCATACGTGACTGTGTTGATGGGCTCACTCTCTTTCCTATGGGGGGCCGGGGGCTTCACATGGCGGATGGCGCCGGTTTCTCGCAACAGGCCAGCAATGCTTCTGATGCGAGCTTCCAGCTCTCCCCATGTAATGCTCCCGGGTTCGACTCCTGCCAGGGCCAGGCGAGTGGTGCTGTTGAGTCCATCTATGACTGCTCTCCTAAACTCTAAGTCATCGAAGTCAGGCATGTCGCTCAAGTCTAAGTCTACCTCGTCTGCTAGTTCGGCTAGGAGCTGCTTTCTGGCTAAATACGCCTCTGGGTCCTCTCCGGGTTTTTGAGATTCTGCTATGTATAAGGCCTTCAAGCTCTTGGTAGGCCAGAGGAAGGCGCACAATTCCTTCATGGCACCATACTGACTGCGAGTGGCTAGTCTCCGGTTAGAAATATATGCGTTAAGAGAGGTGACTATTTCGGGGCTGGCACAATGGCGAGCCAGCTGAGCTACATCGGAGCCACTGGCAGAGGGCTGGGACATGGTCACGTGTGTGAACCATTGTATAGCTGAGTCTCGGTTCAGGGGTCCCATGCGGTCAGCTATGGCTTGGAGCTCATCGGGCCTCCAATTGCGGGTTTCCTTAATGACCCGGTCTGTCTTCCTGCCACCTCGTCTGTGGTGACAATTTCTTTGGTAGCTATCGGATGGAGGGGCTGTGGAGCTTCCTCGGGCTGGGGCGAAGGAGGTGACCAACTGTCGGTACTACCTTCGGCAAGGGCCAAGAGGGCTGCGGGATGCACGGCGGAGATTACGGCCTGCTGCATCCCCAGGTGCTGTTTTAGGGCCTCTAGCTCCCTCTTACAAGCGGAATGATCAGCGGAGGTTACCTTGGAGTGATTGTGCTCTGCCATGAATTGGGCGGCATGGGTTAGCTTAGCGATTCTTTCCTGTCCCTCGATTACTGCATGCTCAGCCATGTCGGCACGAGCGGTGGCCGCTTCAGCCTTGTGCTGGGCGTCCTGGAGGGCGGTAGTTAATCCTTGCTTTTCTAATATGAAATTGACGCGTTCAGCGCGCCACTCAACTGCCTTTTCCTCATGGTCTTTCTCCTGTTCGGTCAGCTTAGTCCTGAGGGTCTGGATTTCTAGACGCAAGGCTTCCTGCTCTCGTTCTGACCTCTCCTCTAGCTCCTCCTGCGCTGAGTGCAGCTTACTAATTAGGGACACGCTGTCCTGCAGGGCGGTGAAAAGTGCCCAGGCCCCGTATCTGTCCTTCTTACTTGACCTAGGTTTCTCCTTTTCACAAAAATCTTGGAAGGCGCTTCTGACTATCTGGAGTGGGTCGGGTCCCTTGAAGGAACCGGCTTCCCAAGGGCAATCTCCCTTCTTAACTAGCCACTTCTCCAGGCGGGGCACGGTGGGGGCTGCCCGGTACATTTTCCTTTTTAGTTTAAGGCTGATCTCGGGGGAGGTTAAAGAGTGGATCAGCGACACCAGGGGTGGGGCGATTAAAGCTGCTCAAGGGTTTTAACAACTTCTTCCTCTCTATGTCCCTTTTGGGAGGTTTATCCTTCCCTCAGGTCCTCAAGGGTTTTTACCAGGGGGTTTTAAGGTTCTACTTTTAGGTTCACAAGGGTATTGTTAAGGGTTCTACACTCGGTCTTCTCCACCGGGGGAGAAGGAAAAATTCCTATTCCCGTTTCAAGCTTGCCTACAAGCCACGGGACCAGGAAAAGTTTACTGGCTCAGAGGGTGCTCTCAAGCTCTCTAAGCCCAAGAACAAAAACGCTCAGTGCTTCCAAGCCTCTGCTCAGAAGCTAAAGCTCAGGGGTCTCCCAAGCCTATACTCGGAAAACCAAAGCTCAGGGGTCTCCCAAGCCTCTGCTCAGGCAACCAGAAATGCTCCCAAGCCTCTGCTCAGAAGCCAAAATGCTCTCAAGCTCTCTGCCCAAGAACTGAACTCAAAGTGTCTCCAGGCCTCGCGCTCAGAGACAAACGGTTAAACTGTCTCCAAGCCAAGACCAAAAGACTGAAAGCGCTCAAGGACTGCCTCTGCAAGTCCCCAAGCAAAAGTGCCCAGGAGTAAAGCTTACTGTACTCCTAAGCGGAAAAAGCGCTCAAGAGTTCAAACAACTCCCAAGCAGGGTGCGCCCACGAGTCTGACTTAAAACTCGCAAGCGGAAAGGCGCCCAAGAGTCTAACTTAAAACTCTTAAGCACGGTGCGGCCGGCTGCCGCGGGGCTTCAGGAACCTGGCTTCAGATTCCCAAAGCTAAACTGACCAAACGGACTAACAATCCCTTCACGTTTCCTCCGGAGCGGGGATTGAAGCCTAAGTGCTGGCAGGAACGGGGGTTTGGACGGACTTGGGAGAGACGGGGGAGGGCGGAAAAGAATTTTATATGTGCTGCTTCAGGATATATATATATCTATAGAGCCTACTTCTGGGATCCCACCCACATAGACGTGTTTAGGCGGCCCGGAAGGTGGCCAGGAACTTCACCAGTTCAGAGGTCCTCACCCACAGTACACCGGTTATAACGGCTGGAGGGCCTCGCGGTGCACCACAAAAGGCAAGTAGTCCAAAGCTGGCTGAAGGAGGAAATGGGGAAAAGCCAACCCACAAGATAGAAATGCTCGCTAGAGCCACACACACTCACACTTTTAATTCCCTAAGCTAAATTGCGCTCTTTACACTGAGGTCTGGGAAAATTTTCCTCTAAGTCAGTTCGCTGAAGACACGCGTGTCGACTCACGTGGATTCACACGAACTGGGTTATGCCCGCATATTCTCCACCAGTAAACTGTTACCAGAACTGCTCTTTATTATAATGGGGAATTAGCTGTAGCAGTCTGTAACTATTAATATTAAGCGAGGATCATAACCTATGTATACGGAGGTCCCGATCCCAGACACTCTAGTGAAAAAAGAGGCAGACAAGGAGTAAGGTCCAAACACGTGTATTGAGTGTAGCGTAAGCCTAGCTTGCACAATCATACAAGGAACACACAAGGTCTAAGAAATATAGAGTAGGAAATACAGAGACATTCGCATTAGCGGGTTCCCAACGATGGTAAGGGAAATACTCACAATCCTGGAGCGAAGCAGAGACACAACAGCGAGGTGGCCCAATGCCAGCACTGGGACCACAGACGGACAGCAAGGAGGTCTGGATAGGGAATGGCCGAGGCCCCGAATGGTCTGAGAGACCAGCTTAAATACCCCAAAACGTACCCTGGGGCTGGTGCTATACTTGGTGGTTCTCACAGATTAAAACAAAGGGTCTAATGGGCTACTGAATGGCTTGGATGGGCCACTTTGGTAATCAGATTGTGATAAGTGACACCTCAGGAAGAGGGGACAAAAGAGGGAGGGGGAAATCCAAGTGGGCTGAAAGGATGTTCCAGCGGACAGGGCTTGTCCTGATGTCATCAGCTTTGGAATGCGGAGGTTTCTTTGAGATGCATTCTTTAAGTGCTTGGGATGGTCGGCACTTAGTTCCTTCTCCGGGGCGGCTCCTAAGATATGCAGAGCGGGGCGAGGTACTCTCGCTGCGGACGTGGTGTGCCCGCTTCGCCGAAATGGCTTCTCAAAGCAGTCTTCTTCCCAGGGTCTTCTGGGGGCCTGAGAACATGGATGCCGGCTGGGCATAGCTGGGGCTGGTTAGCAGGCTGCCCGGTAGCGAGGGCAAGCTCGGCGACCGGCTCGCGGGAGGCTCCAGGCGGGAACTGACCAGGGAGCGCCTAGCCAGGCTCGCTGGAGGTTTCCCCGGCAGGCGCCCGGCTGCTAGCAGCGGCTTGGGCCCATATGAGGCAGGCTTCCATGGAGGCAGGGGGAACAGCACACAAAACACAGTCCAAAGCAGGGAACAGGCACGGTCCGTGGCAGATGGCAATGCAGGCACGGGGCACACTTGTAACAGAGTCCAAACACACACTGGGAATTCCAGATACAGGTCAGGGCAGGGCTGCCCAGAAAGAGAGTCCTTTGTGCAGTTATCCAAACATGGAGTCAGTAAACTACACAGTCTATTACAGCAGCAGGGTAATTGACACGCAGGCAGGAAACTGACACGTGTATCAGAACACACATGTGCAAAGCAGTCTTTGTGCAGCAGTGAAACAGTAATGCAGGAAACTTTAACACAGTTCATGGCAGGCTTTAAAGCAGGGGAGGGGGCCTACTTGGCAACAGTACGTGTGATTAAAACCAAGTACTAGTCCCTGGTTTCATTTGTATCTGAAGGCTCTTTGGAGTCCATATCCACAGAAAAGGCTGCTTGCTGCATTTCTCAATGGCTGATTCCTTGCTATTCTTTGGGGCTTTGTCTGGCCATGAGTCCAGTAACACACCAGTGACAAGGCACATATCAGTAACACACCAGTGACAAGGCACATATCGGGCGTATCACGTAGTTGTGACCAGATATACTCTATGTCTGGGGTCTCCAACCTATGGCTCCAGACCTAAATGTGGGTCAGTACAGAACCAAATACGGCTCTTTTAAGAAGAAAATTAAATCCATTGAGTAAGGTATATTGGAGGGGCGATAGGAAGTTAAATAACCAGTATGTTTAGTGAATGAACGGCTGGCACAGATGGATGCTATGGCACTAAATGGCTGCTTAGAGATGCTTTAAAGAAAGGGAGAGGTGAACAGTTGCCAGTAAGACAAGTGCGAACCATACACAAATTTAGGCTAGTACACTAAAACAATTGTGCAGGGTGATCCAGTGTATATTTATGACTTGTTGTGAGATTTCTTGGGTGACACTTCCTAATAAAGGACTTGCAACAACCAGAGTCTGGGATGCAGAAACTTTATCAATTATTATTCAGCATATCAATTATCAGTAAGTTTAAGCGGAATAATCTCAGTTATACAAATACACTTTGTGGTACTAATAACAATAACATTGTGTGTGTTATGTGCTGTCAAATCGCCTCCACTCTATGGGAAACCCTATAAAGGAAAAACCTCCAAAATATCCTATCCTTAACAGACTTGCTCTATTAATACTAATAACATTATAATAACAGTAACATTCAATTTATAGCTCACCCTTCAGGACAACTTAATGCCCACTCAGAGCCATTTACAAAGTATACTATTATCTTCACAAAAATCACCCTGTGAGGTGGATGGGGCTGAGAGAGCACTGAGAGAGCTGTGACTGACCCAAAGTCACCCAACTGGCTTCAAGCAGAGGAGTGGGGAATCAATCCTGGCTCTCCAGATTAGAATCCTGCCACTCTTAACCTCTACACCAAACTGACTCTCACCTTTGGCTGGGCTCTGGCTTTGCATTTTAACATCATTTGGCTCTCAAATTATAAAAGGTTGCTGGGGCCTGCTATACAGTCAAAACCTTTAGAAAAGAATTAAAGTGGTGATATTTATTTAAAAGAAGGCAGCCTGCTTTGTAACCATTGGAATGGCACTAAAGCCATGTGATGGGGGGAGGGGGTTCACCAGTCCTGACGGCACAGCCTGTCTTGGGTCTTGCCATAGTATATGTGTAAGAATATAAATTGACACTTGACAGTTGTTGTCTCCCTCCATCCCCTACCCTTTTAACGCCTGCTCTAGTGAAGTTTTCTGCATAAAGTCTTCACTATATGTTTTATTACAAATAGGACTTTTTTTCAGAGGGAACGCAGTGGAACAAAGTTCCAGCACCTCTTAAAAATGGTCACGTGGCCAGTGTCCCCGCCCCCTGATCTCCAGACAGAGGGGAGTTTAGATTAAACCCCCCTCTGTCTGGAGATCAGGGGGCGGGGCCACCAGCCATGTGACCATTTTCACTGAAGATGATTTAAACTTTTAAAAATTCCCCCTTGTTCCAGCTGACCCAAGAAAAAAAGCCCTGCAAATACTTGCCATGCACACAAGCAGTGCTTGTGCATGACTTGGATGTTAAGTGAGTACATGACTCACACATCAATAGCCTGCCTCCCTAGCCCTGTTCACACATTACAATGAACACATGTTGCTGTACATGCATCCCTGTACATGCATACATCTGTTCAGCGCTTTTTTTCCAGGAAAAGAGGTGGTGGAACTCAGTGGGTTGCCAGCACAGGGGGCAACTCCTGGCGGGAGGTGGTGTCCCTGGTATCACATGCACATGAGCAAAGTGCACACACGCCTCCGGGACTGCACAGTGACGTCACTTTGGGTCAGCTGGAACAAGGGGATGAGTTTTTTAGAATTTAAATCACCCTGAGCGAAAATGGTCACATGGCTGGTGGCCCCGCCCCCTGATCTCCAGACAGAGGGGAGTTGAGATTGCCCTCCGCGCTGCTCGGCGGCACAGAGGGCGATCTCAACTTCCCTCTGTCTGGAGATCAGGGGGCGGGGCCACCAGCCATGTGACTATTTTCAACAGGTTCCGCTTTTTTTCAGCGGGAACACGGTGGAACGGAGTTCCGGAACCTCTTGAAAATGGTCACATGGCCGATGTCCCCGCCCCCCTGATCTCCAGACAGAGGGGAGTTTAGATTGCCCTCCGCACCGCTGAGCAGTACAGAACCAAATATGGTTCTGCTGAGTGGCACAGAGGGCAATCCAAACTCCCCTCTGTCTGGAGATCAGGGGGTGGGGCCACCGGCCATGTGACCATTTTTACCAAGGGTGATTTAAACTTTAAAAAAAAAAACCTTGTTCCAGCTGACCCAAGAAAAAAGCCCTGCAAATACTTGCAATGCATACAAGCAGTGCTTGTGCACGACTTGGACGTTAAGTGAGTACATGACTCACACATCAATAGCCTGCCTCTCTAGCCCTGTTCACACATTACAATGAACACGTGTTTCTGTACATGCATACATCTGTTCAGGGCTTTTTTTCTGAGAAAAGAGCTCATGGAACTCAGTGGATTGCCAGCACAGGGGGCAACTCCTGGCGGGAGGTGGTGTCCCTGGTACCACATGCGCATGCGCAAAGTGCACGCACACTTCCTGGACTGCACAATGACGTCACTTTGGGTCAGCTGGAACAAGGGGATGAGTTTTTAAAAATTTAAATCACCCTCAGCGAAAATGATCACATGGCTGGTGGCCCTGTCCCCTGTTCTCCAGACAGAAGGGAGTTTAGATCGCCCTCCACGCTGTGCACGGAGGGCAATCTAAACTCCCCTCTGTCTGGAGATCAGGGGGCAGGGCCACCAGCCACGTGACCATTTTCAAGAGGTGCCAGAACTCTGTTCCACCATGTTCTGGCTGAAAAAAAGCCCTGCATTTGTTTGTAAGAAAAAGCCTGTTTACTTTGCGAGTGAAAGCGAGGACCAGTACCTGGATAAACATAGGGGTTGTATCACATGTTCAGCTGTAAGGTCTTTACTGTAACATGGGAATTACTGTATGCAAATACAAAGAACAAACAAGTGTACACTTTACATGCACTGTACGTGCATTCCCTGTAATGTGTGAACAGGGCTTCTGTGTTAGTCTGATTAACAGTAGTGCAACCAGTTAAAGAGAACCAATGGAGTGTAGTGGTTAGAATGTCACTCTGTGGGGGCATGGATTCAAATCCCCACTCTGCCATGCAGAGCCTTGGATGAGTTTAAATCAATCACCAGTCTATCTCACAAGGTGGTTGTCAGAAATAGATCCAGAGGAGTTAGCCGTGTTAGTCTGTAGCTGCAAAACAGTAAAGAGTCCAGTAGCACCCTTAAGACTAAATTGGTTAGTAGGTTAATCTTAAAGTTGCTATTGGACTCTTGGTTAGTCAGAAATAGAGGAAGGGAGAATATGCCCGGATTTTCTCAGGCAGGATTTTTTAAAAAATGTAATCAAATGTAATATTTAGAACTGGCATGCTCGCGCATACGGCAACTTTGAAAAAAAAATGGCCTTGTAGGCGTGTGACTAGGACTACAGAAAAAATGCAAAGCAACATATTTATTTATTTATTTGCATTATTTATAGTCCGCCTTTCTCACGAGACTCCAGGCAGACTACACAGTGTGCATTAGTACCGTTTCAAGGACATTTCGATAATGTAATAGGATCTATAAATGCACATTTGCAAAGATTTAAAACCAGCAGAACAGTCGGCAAGCTGGGATGCTGAGTTTCGCTGAAGAAAACGATGCTTTTGTGAAGTTAAAGAATGTAGAAACACTGACAACTCGGAATGTGGAGGAAGGGAGGGGCAGAATCTAAGAAAGGGAGAGGATCTTTTTGGCTACACCGATCTGTTTCTTTTTTCATTATGCTAAAAGACAGCCAATTTCAGCAAACAATATAGTAGATTTATTCATCTGCAGAAGAGCTAGCGGTGTGGAGGGGCCTTGAAGGGGGTGGAGGAAAGGAAAGCAGAAATGGAAAAGGCTGATTAAACAAAGCAGTGGGGGAGAATGCTCTGGAAGGTTCCGGCAGGCATGTCTGCTGCACTAATGCTTTATGTCACTGCAGAACATTAAACGAGCACTTAAAAAGGTAATTAGCACCTTTTCATTGGACCAGAAATCAAAGGTGTAATTTACCAAAAGTCAGTGAACAATAAGAGATCTAATTGAATCACAGCGTATAGCCTTGCTAGGGTGAAAAGTCGGAAGCACATTTTGGATGATGGTTTTTTTTTTTTTACAGTTATATTAAAACCACTGTCCCTCTTGCTGCCATGCCCCCGCCATGTGCTCATATCAGAATTCTATCCAGGTGATCTCTAAAACAACTGGGACACCGGCTTATCATATTGTTGTTTCAGTAGTGGGCAATTTTCCACAGTCTACAGCAGAACCCCTAATTTCCTGGACAAAGTTCATTTGCCTAATAGTACTTAGCACACTGCTGAGTCTTAATAGACGGTAAATACCAGGGATAGTACCTAGGCTTCGATTGCATTTCCAAAGTGCCCGTATCTTGCCTCCGTAGTATCCAGGGAATTAAACTGCCGTTATCCCCTTGCATGCTGTAATTTGAAGCATAAATAGCTAAGCCAAACCCTGGAATTGCTTTAGAAAAGAAGCCTTTTGTTTAGGAGAGAGAAGATTTGAAAAATGTTACAGTTACTGTTAATTTTCAGACACTGGCTGTTTCCACACGGCTTCCCTCTCGTCGTAATGTCCCGGTAGATCGCGCAAAAAACGCGGAAGATTGCATTTCCTCGCATGAGATTTGCGCGACGTCATGTGACGTCGCGCAAATCTCACGTGAGGAAACACGATCTTCCACGTTTTTTGCACGATCTACCGGGACATTATGAAGAGAGGGAAGCCATGTGGAAACGGCCAAGATGTTTTATCTCCTCTTTGGTATGTAAGTGTGGATTGTAACCTCTGCAGGTGCAGGGATCTATCTTTTTCTTAAATTACTCAGCCTAGTGCCACATCTACTCGTCAGTAATACCATATTTACCAAAAAGAAAGATGTCAGAGAAACTCTTGAGTGGCAGAAACCTTTCCTTATAAAGTTCAGTTTACCAATTAAGATCTTCCTCGCAAGCCCTGCTTTCTGTGTCCCCACCTGCAGAGGCGAGTTGCCCAGTCCCCTCACTCTCCGGGTGGGAGACAGGAGACCTGGCACTTCCCTTTGCTGTTGTTTTTGAGCATGCGCAAAGTACGCACGCGCTCCCAGGCTACACAATAATGTCACTTCCAGGAAGCGACATTATCCCACAGGGACTCATGCCCCCCCTGGGAGCACTCCTGTTCTCCAAAGCGGGTTGGTTTCAGTCCGTTTGAGGCCGAATCAGGCCCAATATGAAGCACAGGAGCTCTTCAAGGGCCTCTTGATAGCGCTCCCATGCTCCACAGCTGGCTGAATTGGACCCATTGGGGGCTGAAATCAGCCCACTGCAGAGTGTGGGAGTGCTGCCAAGGTGGTACGACGGGTCCTGGAGTGCTCCAGCGCTTCACAGTGGGCTGATTTTGGCCCCAAATGGGCCCAATTTGGCCCACTGCAGGGCGCAGGAGCACTGCCGGGAGGCCTCAGCAGAGCTCCTGTGCTTGACAGTGGACCCGATTCAACCCCAAATCGGCCCACTGCAGAGCACGGGAGCACGCCGCACCACCTTGGAGCGCACCCTAGAAGGTGCCTTCCCCCACATTTTTCTCTGCCAGCCAGGTAAGCAGGGGGTGGGGTGGAAGGTGGGAGCAGGGGATCCCTGCCCCCAGCGGGGGACTGGCAACCCTAGGTGAGGCAGATAGTGATCGGAGACAGGGCTTTTTCAACAGTGGCACCTCAGCTACAAAATGCCCTCCCCCTTAGGCTTGCCTGGCACTTCACTCTCTTTTAGGTGCCTGAGGACTTTTTAATGTGGATCATTTAGGTCGCTATATGCTTTATGATGTTTATATGCTTTGGATGGGGTTTTAATGGTCAGATTTATAATAATGTTAATTATTTTTATGCCGCTTTATTATTTGTCATGTTTGTGAGCCACCCAAATAGATTTTCAGGAGAGGTGGCAGGCGTATACATTTTCCAAATAAATCTCTTCTTCTTCTTTTCACTATGGCATAAGAGTCAAAGGATAAAGGAACTGTAAGATTCAAGTCCAGAAGCACCTTAATGACCCACAAGACCGCCCGGGTATAAGCTTTCAAGAGCAAAGCTCTTTTTGTCAGATATCAAGGATAAAAAACTGTTCAGTGGATCTTTACAGATGATATTAAAGAAATGGCTGAGGGCAGGAAAATGCCATTCAGATGATTAAGGCCCATCACAGGGAAGTGAAGCCCATGGCCTCAAATAGAATAAAAACTGAGGTCATGTGAGTGAATCATCTACAGGGGAAAGAAAGGGAAAACTCAGAAGGCAAAGAAATGAGTCCCTCTCTTCAAACTGGCAGCTGGAGAGAAAGCATAGTTTAAAGCAGTCTGAGGGCCAAGCTACAAGTGACGGACGACACAGGTTGGACACTTGTCAGCTTCCCTCCAGTTTTGATGGGGAATGTAGGCATCCTGGCCTTGCAGCTTGGCTCCCCAACTGCTGTCCAATGGACTTTTCAACTGTCACTTGTCCAACATTCCACCAAGCTGCCTGCATTTCCCATCAAAACTTGAGGGAACCAACCTTGAGTGTCCAAAACTTGAGAGTCCAACCTGTGTCATTCATCACTTGTAGTTTGGCCCGAAGAGAAATGTCGCTTTGCCTCTTTCTTTGGTCCCATTGTCCTCCTTGGTGGCCATACAGGTTTTTCTGCAGCAACACAAAATAGCATGGGAACTGCTGACCCTGTTTAGAAAAGGTGATGGTGGGGCTGCGGTTGCCAGCCTCCAGGAGGAGCCTGCAGACCTCTCAGAATTACAACTCATCTCAAGACCACAGAAGCCAGTTCCTCTGGAGAAAAAATGGCTGCTTTGGAGGATGAACTCTATGGCAGCATACTAAGGTCCTTCCTCTCCCCAAATCCCACCCTCCACAAGATCCACCCCAAAATCTCCAGGAATTTTCCCACTCATAGATGGCAATCTTTGGTGGGATGGAGCACCACAAAGCATATGCCTTCTTTCCAACCTTCTTCCTCCGAAGCCTGTTTAGCTGTTTAGGAAAACATACATTTGGTGGGCGTGAAGGATAGGTTTTAGTAAAATGCAAGAAATGAATGGAGGTCTGAAGTGTGCTGGTGGGGATAAATGGGTAAAGCATGTCTGACAGAGAGAAAAATGAATAAATTATTGGATTAAGTTATAGAGAGAGAGAAAAAGAAATACAAAATGTGAAGGATACGAGGGCACCTTGGATTATTCACACACGCATGGACATCATTCACTTCTCCAGGGAGATAGGTGCATCTTGTACAGTAGAGAGGTCTATGCCACAGAAGAAGAAAAAGAAAAAGATAGCATCTCCATAGGTGAGGCGGTCCCTAGCTCTGGGGACAACACTCACCTGCGGGAACAAAGCAACACCTGTTTCCAGGAACGGGATTTGAGACATGGGTCTGGTGCAGCAGAAAAGAACAAAGTAGCCCTCCATGCAAATACCATAGAAAGAAGAAAAGATTGCAGTGATGTACGGCCCTCACTCTTGCCTCTCCTGGCTGCTTAAATCTACTGGGGGGGGGTGGGAAGAGGGGGCTGGTGGTGAGCCCACTTCTAAAGAAGCCTATCCTAGACTCAGGAGAGTTGAGTAACTACCATTCAGTTTCAAAAGTGCCATTCTTGAGCAAGCTGATTGAACGAGTGGTATCTGGGCAACTTCAGGGGTTCCTGAATGAAGCGGATGGATTGAATCATTTCAATCTGATTTCACGCCCGGTGTGTGGAGAGGGGAGCGTGACCCTTTGAATCCTCCTGGACCTCTTGGAAGCTTTTCATGCCATCAATTATGGTATCCTTCGGGATGGCCCTTCGGGGTTGAGACTGGGAGACACTGTTTGGTGGTGGGTTCAGTTCTACTTGAAGGTACGTTTCAGATTCTGCCGTTCTGCCCCTTGTGCTCAGGCCTATGGGGTTCCGCAAGTTTCTCTCGTTCCCCCATGCTTCTCAACATCTACATAAAGCTGCTGGTAAAAGTCATCTGAAGATTTGGGCTAAGTGGCTACCAGTATGGGGATGATACTCCCTGCTCCATTTTATCCTCACAACAACCCTAACAATGTTAGGCTGAAAGAGAATGACTGGCCCCAAAGTCACCTAGTTAGCACTGGTGGCACAGAGAGGATTCAAATGTGTACCTCCTAGAACTTAGCCTGACACTCTAACCATTATTCCAGTTGTACCTAAGTGTCCACATTCAGTTGTGCATGGTTGACAGAAAATTACGTACATCACATTGGAGTAAGAGCAGGTGAATGAATCCCCTTAAGGTACAACTGATGCTGTTAGGTCCTGTAAGGTTGTTGCTTAAATCCATATGGGGACAAAGTTGGCATCTGGGCTTCTTGCAAAATCTGATCCCTGGGTTTATAAAGTATTCCATTGTTTTAGGTTAGTAACTGAATTAGATTAGGGGACTGTTTGTAAGCATGTAAAGGTCTTCGACCTGTAGTGATATAATTAACAATTAGAAAAGAGTCCAGTAGCACTTTTAAGACTAACCAACTTTACTGTAGCATAAGCTTTCGAGAAATCACAGTTCTCTTCGTCAGATGCATCTGACGAAGAGAACTGTGATTCTCGCAAGCTTATGCTACAGTAAAGTTGGTTAGTCTTAAAGGTGCTACTGGACTCTTTTCTATTTTGCTACTACAGACTAACACAATTAACAATTAGGAGACATTCCCTTATATTTTACAGTGTTAAGGAATTGATAATTGGTAGGCTTGACCTAGGATCACATGACCCCAGGTAGTCCTAGAACAAAGGTAAGAGACTGCTGTAGAAGATGTTTGCATTAAAATATTTTAACCCCTTCCTCATTCTGGTCAGTTTTATCTGTGGACTTAGAAATAGTATGTTGCCTTTCTGCTGTCACAAAAGACAGTCACTGTACAAAAGGACACAAAGTGGACATGACCAAATAGAAACGTTCTGAAAATGGTGCCAAAACATTTCAGTCTAGTGAGAAACTGCTACAGAAGCACCAGTCTTCAACAAAGAAACTTCAAAGGAATAGCTGAACTAGAATATATCCATAACTTGGAGTGACTTAACATTTCTGACACCTTGCTTAGCCATGAGTATTAAACAGCTTAATATAATGAGGCAGTCTATGACAGTTACTGTCAATGGTCACTTCTGATTTTATATACTTTTGTGCTTTGCACAGAAATGTCAGAAGGTGTGCCTCCTGCATTTCATCGCATTTTAACTATTGCTCACAATTCCTGTTCTCTTCTTGTTTTTCTGTTGTGCTGACTGAGGCTTCACTTCATGCATCTCAAGGAATGTGTTCTCGTCCACAAAAACTTACATATCACCAGGGCTTTTTTTCCGGGAAAAGAGGTGGTGGAACTCAGTAGGTTGCCTTCAGAGAAAATGGTCACATGGCTGGTGGCCCCGCCCCCTGATCTCCAGACAGAGGGGAGTTGAGATTGCCCTCCGCTCTGCTCGGTGGCACAGAGGGCAATCTCAACTCCTCTCTGTCTGGAGATCAGGGGGCGGGGCCACCAGCCATGTGAGCATTTTCAAGCAGTTCCAGAACTCCGTTCCACCGTGTTCCAGCTGAAAAAAAGCCCTGCATATCACTAAGGTGACAGGCTGGTGTGGTTTCCCAGTTGCTGCTGCAGCTGCCAATACAGTGCAGTGGCAATAGGGGCTTCCACGTGGCAGGTTTCTCTGTCATTTCCTTGCCCCCGTCCCCCAGGCAGTGGCCATTTCCCCACACTTTGCCAGCAGGGCTTTTCCCGTTCTTTCTTGAAATTAGCAACTGGACATTTCTATATCATTAAAACATTGTAACAATCTGTGTATTAGGTTGCCTGAATTTCCAGCTTTCGTTTTTAAAAAAGTCTCCAGTCTCTTTCATTGCCGAGATACGCACTTATCGCCGTAATAAATGGGGTTAGAGACTTACTGGAAATTCAGCGGACCTGATATATAGACTGTTATAATGTTACAACAATATAACAATATTCAATTGCCAATAAAAAACATTAAAAGCCCCAAATGGTTCAGGCAACTGCCCTATAGTACTCTCCGGAAGCACTCGTCGTCTTCTTGCAAGCTGCACAAACTTGCTCTTCTGTCATAGAAAATGAAAATGAATCTTGGAAAATGTCTTATTTCCTAATGTTCCTGCTTTTAGTTCCATGGAACAACTAAACTTTGGTACTTCCAAAAGTTATAGAAAATGCCAGGAGATCCCCCTGATTGCTAAATCATTTTCTTCCATTGTTTGTGGAAAGTGTCTGAAATTGTTTGAAGACATTTTGTCCCCGATCCTCCTTCTAGGACTTCTGCTCCTGATTTTTGAGTCCACGGTTTGAGAAGGAAGAACACAAGCCAGAGACATGTCATCGCCCTGTATTAAATGTGAAACCAGTTATAAACTGGGCAGGAAAAGGAGCCGAGGATAGGAGGCCAAACAGCAATGGAAGGAGAGAGAGAGTAGCCAAGCCAGGACTCGAGCCCAAACTTCTTTGGCAGCCCTCCGTCTTCACTCCCTATCAGGAAAAGCCGGAGGACAGCAACTGGCTGTATGGAATCAAAGCTGGAGTGGCTTTGGTTAAATCCCTGGCAGGAAGCTTTCCTTCTGCTTTGTGCCTTTTTTGTGTGTATGAATATTATTTCTGGAGGTTGCCTGCTTCTGACTTGTAATTTAAGGTTCCTAGACTCCCCAGATGGAGGGTCAAGGGGAGACAAACCTTCACCCACAAGAGAAAAATGAAAACTCAGCCACTGATGACAGTCATATTGTTTTCCTAAGCAGGGAGCAAGAGTTTCCAAGCCTGGTTTCCAGGGAAAGCAGATGAAAAGAGGCCATTGTGTGTGGCTCACAAGAGAGATTTGACACTTTTTCCTTGAGCAGCAGAGACTCAGCAGAAGTTCTGGGACATGATTTAGTTCAAGTTTCCTTGGACTTTGCAAACATGGTTCCTTGAATTTTTTCAGAAGTGCTTCAGAATTACAGCAAACCAACTACAGGGCTACCAATCAACCATAAACAGGTAATCTTCTTAGCATGTAGTGAAAGCCAATGGCTGCTCCCCACATACAATTCTAGTAACACAAGTTATTTGCGGAGGAACTTGAACAATACAATCACTTCACAATACAAGGAGCATCGCTGTATCCTTATTACTATACAATTCTCTAGAGATGTGCAATTCAGGTTTGGTATCCCTTTAAAAATACTGAATTTTACCTGATTCGGTAAAATTCAGTGTTACCAAACTCAAAGAGGAATACCAAATCAGATTTGGATCCAGAGGAGTTAGCCGTGTTAGTCTGTAGTAGCAAAATCAAAAAGAGTCCAGTAGCACCTTTAAGACTAACCGATTTTATTGTAGCATAAGCTTTCGAGAATCACAGTTCTCTTCGTCAGATGCATGGAGGGCAAAAAGAAACTGGTCAGATATAGAGGAGGAGAGGGGAGGGCGGAGTAGATGCAAACAGCTCCTTCTGATATGGAGATGCAAACAGAAACACTGTTTCCTGCCTTTTTTACCAGATGGAAGAGAGAAGAGACAGGGGAATCAGGCAGAAGCAGAAGGAAGGGGGAAGGAAGAAAGGAGGGGGAGTGAGTGGCCAATCCTTGTAGGAGCTCTCCTTCACTGGCTAATGGGATTCTCTAGACAAATCTCCCTGCAAGAAGTTAAATAAGCAGGCTTGCCTCAGAGCAGTCCTTAGGAATATGTATGGGAAATCTCACAATCTGACCATTCCAGGTGGATTAGCAGGCTGGGGTCACTCCTCTTGCCAGAAATTAGCTGTGTCGTTCATCCACACTTGTCAGAGGCTCACGCCTTCATTTCCTCCCTCACCGGAAACCTCCCCTCACCAGAAACAATGGAGAGTAGCTGGTCAACCTGCTCAGGGGGCACGGCAGTTTTTGGGGGGAGGGGCGTTAGTTTGGTTCTGTTGGACTGCCTGGTGTGGAGCTTGCATTTGGGATTGTGCCTCTGGCCATGGCAGCCTTGGTCCATGGGTTTCTGCAGTGGGAGCCATCTTGAGTTTTGTTTCCCACAATAGGAACAAATGGAGTGGCTTGGGGCACCTTGTTCAGAGGCACACAGAATTGGACCCCTGGGTCCAACTTCCCTGAAACATGGGGGATTCTTTAGAGGACAGTCAGGAGTAGGTCCTCTGGAAATTTGGTGGATTTTGGAAAATGTCACAACCATCCACTTGGATGGCCCCCATAGTTTTTCTCTAGAGAATAATGAAGATTGGAGGTGTCTGGGGGCACTTTCTTCGGGGCCCTCAGGGGGCAGTCTTTCTAAAACTTGGGACTTCATTAGAGAACAGTTAGGAGTAGATCCCCTGCAAATTTGGTGAAATGACCCCCACCAGGCCACTGGGAAAAACTGTACTGGTTTTGCTGCACTGGTTTCTGTACTGGTTTTGCTGCCCTGTTGCCCTGCTCCTATCTGTATTTTAATCTCATTTTGTATGGAGTCTCTGTATTTAAAAATTTTATATTTTATTTATGCCAATAAAGGCTTGCTTGACTGACTGAAATTGAGTTTCCCATAGGAAACAATGGCCGAATTTTACCGAATTTGCTCTGTTAATACCAAACCAAACCAGAGAATCAATTCAATATTCGTGGAATACTGATTTTTTCCAGTTCAGTATTACCAAACTGAATTTACCAATTTTTTTCCTGTGCATACCCCTACAATTCTCCTAGGCCGATTCCAGACGGCCCCCTGCCTCGCGAAACGTCGCGCGTCGTCGCGCGTCGTTGCGCAGAAAACGCAAAATATCGCGTTTTCTCGCGCGAGTTTTGCGCGACGTCGCGCAAAACTCGCGCGAGAAAACGCGATATTTCGCGTTTTCTGCGCAACGACGCGCGACGACGCGCGACGTTTCGCGAGGCAGGGGGCCGTCTGGAATCGGCCCTATACTCCATAGCCCACTGTACAGAACGAACACTGTTTAAAGTCATGCTGAATTACTTGTGCTTTGTTTCAGCCTTGCTTCAGCTCCGTATCGTATTTCTGCCTCTTTTCAGATTTCTGCAAATTTTGCAGTTCCATACACTATCACATTGTTTATTGAATGACTCAGCTTTCAGTCATATTGACTTACACTGTCTAGTCTGCCTTGAGTCTCAGTGAGAAAGGCAGACTATAAAGACTTGAATAAATAAATTCAGGAAACCTTGCTTCGCAGCATTGAGAGACCAGAGACAGTATGGTGTATTGGTTAAAATGGTGCACTAAGATATGGGACACATGGGCTGCTTCCACACACGTTGGATAATCCACTTTCAATGCTCTTTAGTGAACATTTGAAACTGATTTTCCATGTGTGGAACAAAAAATCCACTTCTAAAGGATTATGAAAGTGCATTATTCAACGTGTGTGGAAATGGCCTTGCTGTGACATTGGAGGGGGGTTGGACAAGGGGACATCAAACTGTCGGGAATTCATGATCACACATCCCGAGACCCTGTGTCCACGTTATTGCTTTCTGTTTATTTCCAGTGCCACACATGCAATCACTCCCCAGGTAACAGTGTTGGGATGTCTTGAGAAAAGGCCCCCCCCAAAGAGGCCAGGAGGCCCAATGGGCCTGGGTCTCTGGGCCTTGAGAGTCAGAACCAAAGGTCCCGCTCAGCTGCCTCCTTTTCTGCCTCACCTTGGGTTCACTTCTTCTCCAGGCTTTCAATGTTTGCAAGTTGTGCTGGCCCCACCTCAGCTCTGTTGGATGTAAAAGCGAGTCCCTGCTCGGGGCTATGGTTGGGTGATAAAGGGGCGACGAGGTAACACTAAGGTTGACAAGTCCAATTTGGGAAATTTCTGGATCTTGCGGGTGTTGTGGGGAGGGGAGGGTTTAGGGAGGGGAGGGGGCTATGTTATGGTATAATGGCCTAGAGTCCACCCTCCAAAGCAGCCATTTTCTCCAGGGGAACTGATGTCTGTTGCCAGGAGATCAGTTGTAACTCCAGGAGATCTCCAGGCCCTACTTGGAGTTTGGCCACCCTATGTAATACTTCTCAACTGGGAAACAATGGAGAGAGGCTTCAGAAATGGTGGCCACAGTGGTGGCTGGGGTATGTCTTCTGTTAGGGACCATTGCACCGAGGTAGCCTGCCTATTGCATGGCACAGCACTAGGTAGAACTCAATGGGTGGGCAGCCAATCATCGCCCACCAGAAGATGGGTTAGGAGGACGGAGAGGACTTGGCCCAAGCCTATACCTGGATTCAAATTCCCACCATGCCTTGGAATTCAGGCTGTCTAACCCACCACACAGGATTGTTGTCAGGATAAGATAAGGCAGGAAGAACCAAGGACTCTGCTCCAGGCACCTTGGGAGGAAAAGCAGGATTAAAAGGTCTTAAGCAGACACCCTGGTTCTATGGGTTCTGAGGATACACTGAAATGCAAAATGCAAAAGACTTTGGTTTTCAGTATTCAGTGTCTGGGAGACAGCAGAGGCCCCAGCAAATAAAACACGAACCGCGCAACACTTAGGAATGTGCGGTCCAAGTGGAATGCTTTCACCCAGGTAAGAACTTCCATTTAATCAGCGTTTTCTCCTCTTTGTGTCAGCAACCAGACAGCGGCCAGGTCAAGTTGGAAGAACATACAGAAAGAAATAGAAATCAGGAAAGGGGAAAGGTGACCTCAACTGGAATGAGGAGCTACAAATTAGAGGAGGACATTTTTTCATATATGAAAAGAAAAGATACCTGTCAGAATCCGAGCAGTGATTAGTTCCGCTAGGTAGTATAAAAAGTACTGCCGTTTTAAAAACTTGAATTAGATTTCCTAATTTGAGATTTGAAAGGGGTGCATTCAGATCATCAGGTGATACCTGATTCCAAATGCTGAAAAGGGGGGGCACCCTTTTCTCTCATCTGTAACAACTGCTGGCATGTGTTGAAAAGCTTCGATGGGAAAAGCTGCCCCAGGCTGTTGAGAGGATTTTCTAGCCTGCTCAGATGCTATTTGTAGTAGAAGGTGGGGGCTTCCTTTAGGGCATGGCCACTAACTAGAGACAGGCAATTGTTAGATTTCAATGACTCCCTAGGGGTGGTAGGGCCTTCATTAGAATACGGTTTTGTGCTTCCCACTTCCCCAAGCAATCAAAGTTTCGTTTCCTTTAGTAGAGTAGTTTAGCAGAGGCCGTTTGTTCATCATCCCGGACTGGTTCAGAATATTCAGGTGTCCCAAGCAAGGCATCATCTATCATTACGTAGGCCTACTCTGCCTCTGTTGACCAGGTCCAAGACAGTTCCCTGCCAGTGTTCCTGGACTCAGCACAGATTTAGGAGGCGATGGTAGTCCCTGCCTGTGCTACTGATGGCTGGGAGCGAGATGAACCCCCGTTGCAGCCTTAGGGCCAAGCTACACATGACGAATGACACTTGAATGGCAAGTGGATTGAGTGGAGGGCAAGTGAACAGGGAGAAATACACTTGCTGTTCAAGTGTCATTCGTCACGTGTAGCTTGGCCCTCTGACTGAATGAGACTCTTGGACCATCAACGTCTACTCAGACTGGCAGCTGGTCTGCAGGGTCTCAGGCAAAGGTCTTTCATGTCACTTACTGCCAGAGGTTTCTTCAGCTACCACTGCAGCAACGTCCTTGTCCCTGCTCTGAAAACGTGGTTGAGTCTGCTATACACATTTTATTGTATTGTGAATTATATCAAGAAGAAAGGTCTCAATTAATTATTCCGCTCTTTGTTAGATTCCAGCTATTGCCGCATTATATGAATTTTAGGGCAGGGCCGGATCTAGCGCTTCTGGCACCCGGGGCAACGCTTGCTGGTCCTTGCACGAGCGCAGTGCGCTCCTGATGCGGCGTGATGACATTGTTTTGATGACATCATCACGCTGCACACCAGAGGCAGCACGGGGGGCTGAGAAGCTGCCCGCGCCATTCACTTCAGAAGCGAATGGCGCGGTCAGCTTTGCAGCCCTCCACGCTGTCTTTCGCCTGCCCCGTGGGACAGGGGGCGACTGGCTTGCTGCGCACCCTCTGTCCTGCGGAGCAAGCAAAAGGCAGCGCGGGGGGACTGCGAGGCTGCCCGCACCATGCGCCTGCCCCGCGGGACAGGGGGCGGCCGGCTGCCCCCTCTCCTGCGGGGCAAGCGAGTGGCATGGGCGGCCACACTGCCCTTTTCCTGCCCTGCAGGACAGGGGGAGCGAGGCAAGCCAGCCGCCCCCTGTCCCGCGGGGCAAGCAAAAGGCAGCACGGCTGCCCATGCTGCCGCCTGCACGCTCTGAAAGCTGCTTCCGGCGCCCCCTCCCTGACAGCACCGGGGGCAGACTACCCCCCTGCCCCCCCTCTAGATCCGGCCCTGTTTTAGGGCCAAAACTCATCAAAAATATCTTTTAGAAGATACCCGGAAATCTGTATCCTACGCAGTAGCAAAATTTTGAAATGCCTGACTGAGGGAACACTGAATTAGTGCTCTTTTTTATAGGTCTTAAGTGCGCAGTCTGATATTTATGACTTTTAAATGATTTTTAAATGTGTTTTAAATTTCAATTTCCTGTTGCTAAAATGCTGAATTTTAATTATTTATATCCGCCACTGAGAAATTTTATTGTATACAGAAAAAAGTTTTAACTGTCTAAGGTTTTAAATATTTATAATGTTTTTACTGTTTTAAATTGTATGTGTAAATCGTTGTTACACCGCCCGGAGCCCGTCTGACGAGGAGGGCGGTTTAGAAATGTAATATAATAAATAAATAAATAAATAAATAAATAAATAAATAAATAAATAAATAAATGTCAGTAAGGCTTTTTGATAAAGTTCCATATAATATTCTTGTTGACAAGTTGATAAAATGTTATTTGGATCAGGTGGATCTGTAACTGGTTGACAGATCGCACCCAAAGGGTGGTTCTTAATGGTTCCTCATCCTCTTGGAGAAGAGTGATAAGTGGAGTGCAATAGTTCAAGGGATATTTGGAACTTTTCACAGTATTTCCATTCATTCATTCATTCATTCATTCCATGATTTCTCAAGAAATCTCTGATGATGTCCTGAGGAACCCCAGGGTTCCACGGAATTCTGGTTTGGAAACACTGTGTTAGAGTGTTGAACAAGGATCTGGGGGGCCCAAGTTCAAATCTCTAAACTGCCATGAAAGCTTACCGGGTGACCTTGAGCCTGTCACACACTTCCAGCCTAACCTCCCCTACAGGGTTGCTGTGAGGACAGTATGAAGAGAAGAGAACAATAACAATGCATGTTGCTTTGGGTCCCCATGTAAGAGAAAGATGGGATATGACAGAATGTGAAAAATAAATAAATATTTTAAAAAGAGAAAGAAAATGAGAGAAAATTGGTCTGTTCAAGGTTGGAACAGCTTCTAGGATCCTTCAAGGCAAAAGAAGGGAGAATTACAGTCAGGATGACTGAGGCCCTCGGTAGGCATTTCTCCCATTTTAGGCTGCCATGAAATGGGGGCAGATTGTTATTTCTTTGTTTACTGTTGTATTTTTTTGTGTGTGTCACTTTGGATGCCACTTAGATTTTCTGCCTCAGGTCCTGAGATATTTTAGTCAATTTCTGGGCACAAAACAAATGGAAAGGCAGGAGGAACAAGAAATGAAGCTATTCTTTTCCTGACACGGACATATAAGACTTTCAGAAGTCTTCCGCAGACAAATTCCTTCCTTCAGAGGGATGTTTCAGAACTTTAACCTTATAACCTCTGGCTTGTTTTGCTGCTTAGATCCTCTCGGCCTCCGACTCTGCCTGTAGTCCTTTCCCTCAGGCCTGTTACGTCCCCTTGGGAAGATAACGTAGGAAAGCACAGCTTTGCTTAGAGGTCAGCCATGTGCCAGAAAAGGAGTTCACTTCATGAAAGTGTTTTTGTTGTTCTTCTTTAGGTTCAAAATTTGCAAAAAGTATGATTTATCCAAATCCTGCTAAACTGGAGATGTTAGATGCTCTATGAATACCTCACACTTCTGTCTAAAAACTGTGGGGATGTCCACTGTTCACTTCCATCTGTCTATTTGTTACATACTATTCCATATTTGTGGTTGCATATTATTCTGACACTATTTATTTATTGAGTTGAGCACCAGTTTGGTGTAGTGGTTAAGAGCGGCAGGACTCTAATCTGGAGAACCAGGTTTGATTCCCCACTCCTCCGCCTGAAGCCAGCGGGGTGACCTTGGGTCAGTCACGGCTCCCTTGGAGCTCTCTCAGCCCCACCCACCTCACAGGGTGACTGTCATGAGGATAATAATAACACACTTTGTAAACCACTCTAAGTGGGCATTAAGTTGTCCTGAAGGGTGATGTATAAATTGAATGTTGGTTTTGTAGTATTTATACCCTACTTTTCTCCACAAGAGGAATCTAAAGTGGTTCACCACAGTCTCCCTTTCTTCTTTTTATCCTCACAACAACCCTTTGAGGTAGGTTAGGCAGAGAATGTATCATCCAGCAAGCTTCCATGGTGGAGTGGGGATTCGTACCTGTGTCTCCCAGATCCCGGTCTGACAACTACTACATCATGATGTTACCGCACCACTAGGGTACTAGTTTCTTATTATCCTTCACTGAAATGTTATGATCAATATAGAGAAAATGTATTCTCATTTAGTCTAAAGTTATGAGTCACTGAGGGAAGGAAAGAAGGCCACAGAACCAGAATGCTTTTTATATTACATATCTGGCGTGACTGACTATGGAGGCGGGGGGGAGGCGGTGAAGTGGCATTGTGGTAGAAAACTCTGACCCTGACATCGGTTCCCTGGAAGGCATTCATTTATTTAAAATAAATAAATAGTAAATAATTATGCCTGCCATCTTTGTGACCATGTCAGCAATAACTTGTTAGCAACAAAAGGTCCAATAAAATGTATGTAGATGTCCTACATAAATCCTAATATGCTTGTCTTGGTTCCTCCTTAACAATGGATACACTGTATGAAAAGGTTTTATTTATTATCCATATTTTATGCTCCACCTTTCTCAAATGAAGAGACTCCAGGAAAGACACAGTTTTTTTTTAAACCTGTAGATAACAATAAAACTCAAACTTTTAAAAGCAATAAATAATAATATAATATTAAAAGTAATAAATAACAATAGAACATCATAGAACAAGAGTCTAAAAATGTTACGTTCCTTTTATTTGATTGTAATAGCCTTTGGCTATTTGCAATAAATTATATTTTTACCTTTGTACAAGATTATAGACAGCACACCAATTTATTATTTATTTATGTATGTCATTTATAGTCTACCTTTCTCACTGAGATTCAAGGCGGATTACACAGTGTGAGATCAGGGAACATTTTCATAAACCATGCCATAGGGTAAATAGATTCAGGTTCACAAAGGTATAGCATTAGTAGGGATCCAATAAAACATAGTGGTGAGGTCTATGGTTCCTCATTCAGTAGTGGATCATCTGAGATTCCTTCCCTACAATACAGCCCTCCTATCTGAGTAAAAAGCCTTTTTGCATAATTTGGTTTTGCATTGTTTGTGGAAAGCTAGGAGAGTGGGGGCTCTCTTAAAAGGTCCTGCCTTATGTATCTCTGGAAGTACAAAAGCAGAGGGGCTTTCCTAACTTCTTCTTCTATGTTGTTCTGCCCAGGGCTTTTTTTCTGGGAAAAGAGGTGGTGGAACTCAGTGGTGGAACTCAAGACTGCACAATGACATCACTTTGAGTCAGGTGGAACAAGGGGGGAGTTTTTTAAAGTTTAAATTGCCCTCGGTGAAAATGGTCACATGGCCGGTGGCCTCGCCCCCTGATCTCCAGACAAAGGGGAGTTTAGATTGCCCTCCGTGCCACTCAGCGGCGCAGAGGACAATCTCAACTCCCCTCTATCTGGAGATTAGGGGGCGGGGCCACCGGCCATGTGACCATTTTCAAGAGGTGCCAGGACTCTGTTCCACCGAGTTCCAGCTGAAAAAAAGCCCTGGTTCTGCCAGATAGGAAGTACCACCACGGAGGCCCTGCTGATGGACTATAACAGATCTTGCTTGTCTGTAGCAGGGGAGCTTCAAGAGATGACTGGAACTGACACAGCGGAGTGTAGTAGGAGAGGGAGGCTTGTGTTATCTTCAAACACTGAGACTAGAATTTTGAATGAGTTGCCTCCAGGGTACAGTCAGCAGAACTTAGCAGTACTTCACTTGTGACATAGCTTATACAGAGTCAATGCACTGGCCACTCTTCCCATGCGATCAAGCATATTGGCAACACCTCCTTCTACCCAAGTTGCCCAAACATGGGCACATAGTCTGTGCATGTACAAGCAATAAACACATATGATCCATCCCCATCAAGGGGAGTTTTGACTTTTGACTAGACATGGGCACGAACCAAAAAAATTTAACAAATCCGCGGTTCGTGGTTCAGTGCTGCCGCCGATCCCGAGGTCGCGAACCGCAACGAACATTTTCCGTTGCTGAACCTGTTCATGGTTCGAGGTTCATGGGGTACAGAACGGCCCCCGTGGCACTTAGAGAGCCCATATTCCCAGGGAGTCTTTTTCAGGCTTTCCTACAGCCATCACCCAAGTTTGGTCAAGATTGCAAAAGGGATCTTGGAGTTATACCCTCTCCAATCCAAGGCCCCCAGGAAACTCCTACAAAAATCCAAGCTCAATTATACTCAGTCTCTCTCCCCAAAGGCTAGCAAGTGGCAAGCAAGAGATCTGTCCCACTCCACTGCTCACTGAAAGTGAAACCCAGCCTGGGAGCCCATGGCTATTTATAAGCACAGGTCCCATTGAGCAACACAGGAGGTCTGTGTTTGGCCGTCAGAGCTGCCTATCAGGGTTTGCAGGGATGAGATTGGAGTGCCCGTGGCTACAGAACACCCCCTTCCTCCTCCCTCCCCTGGGTGTCTTCTCCCAACTTGTAACCGCTTTGCAGCTCCGTGGTTGGAAGGAAGACCTGCCAATCAAGGTAAGCTGAGCTTCCATTCGGGTTTCCAGGGTGACAGAAGGAGCGCAGACAGAGTTCAGGCATTCCCCCGACTCCATTTCCAGGGGAATAGATTGCTGGCACCTGACTGTCTGGCTTCCCAAACCGCGGCCAAATGCACCAAACCAGGCTTCTTCCGAACGCAGGTTCGTTGGACAAGGACAATCACGAACTGCCACATCGTGATTGCGCGATCGCCAATTTCGTGGGTTTTTGAAGTTCGTAATGTGGTTCGTGCCCATCACTACTTTTGACTATCCCTGGTTCTGGATCACTGTGCCCCACAAAGCAAAATAAGCAGTGGTGAGGCCAATGAGCTAAGACCCAAAGGGGGGGAAGGGCCAGCATGGCTAAACATGGTTTCATGTAGTTGTTTAAAAAAACCTTGGGAGACAAGATAGAATGATGCTGGACTACATAATTTGATTCAACTGTAATGCAGGATTGATCATATTAACCCAGTTAGTGGGTAGATTAATCAATGAGTGCTTTCAGTGCGGTCCTAAACTGAGTTACACCCTTCTGAACCCATTAACTTAAATGGATTTGGAAGTGTGTGACTCTCTTCAGGATTGCACTGTTAATTGATTAATTGGCAGTGGGGCTATTTTAATCAAAGAGAACAGTGAGACTATGAGTTTCCCATCATTTTTAAGCTATTTTGTTTCTCGCGTAATGACAATAGAAATAGATTCTGCCTTGGCTTATTAACTTGTGAATCTCCAAAGACACTTTCACAACAGCCCACTTCATCCCACTGAGCAGCCACTCTAGCAATTACCCATTTTGCAGTCATTTTCTGGAAGAAAATACTGTTAGGACCAGTTATGCATGTCCTGGTAGGCGCATATGGTTTTCTTTATATGCTGAGTTTGCTTTGTTTTTTTCCATATTCTAAAAAAATGGCTTTGTGACCTCATTTTAGCCTCTCTTTATCCTACAAACAATTTAATTCCCTGATTGTGAGCCCCTTGCGGACAGAAGTGGGTAACATTTAGAAAAATTGCTATAAAGCTGCTTTGAGCCCACAAGAAAGGGTCTCAGCTAGAGATGGGCACGATCAGCATGAGGGGAGGCCGCTCATCGCCGGGTTAAAAACTTTCCCCCCCTATGCTCTAAGTGTGTGGGGGGGGCGCCCCTCCACTTTGGCCTCCCCAATCCCAGATCGGAAACGGGACTTGATTGGTGTGGATCGGTGATCTGGGGTCGTCACCAGCGCGGATCCATGATCAGCTTGATCGGTATTTTGGGGGGGATCATGCCCACTTCTAGTCTCAGCCCTCGGGATCTGGGCCCACAGATGAAGACTACCAGAATGAGAAACCTGTTTAACAGGTGGGATATAATAAATCAAATAAAATCTATGTGCTATTTGTAAGTTAGCTTCCATATCCTTCTTTATTTCCAAGAGACGCTTGGCGAACTACCCTAAGCAGGTCCATTTGTTTCAGTGTCCTTAGTTTTGCAGCCCGAAGATTTAAATTTTTGAAAACATGCACATTTGTTTACAATGAATAGTTTCATCACTTGAAGGCAAATCAAATACATGTTTAATCAATTCATACCTGTAATTGTATAGGGTCAAAAAAAACTATTAAAGCCAGCCTGGGTTTTATGACCTTTTCCCACTAATTACCTGCAGGAAATATACTAACTTGGATTAAATGGCAAGGAAAAATAGTTTCCCTTATCCACAATCCTGTCAATATGAGTGGAAATCAAGACATCACTGCATTAGACTGACAACTCTAATTTCACCTGTCTGTTGTTACTCCTGCAGGATTCTCTCTTTGCCTCCCCTTGTTGGTTCTCCCTCGTGGCCTTGCTCTTGCTCGTCCTCCCTGGCTCAATTCTCCCTAGGCTGTCCCACCTTGAACCCTCCCCTGGAGTGAGTGCCCTCCCTGGGGTAGGCAATGGGTGTGCAATATACCCTTCCCTGGCTTACCCCATCTCCGGAACACTACCCAGTCTGGCCCCCTCCCTGGGTGTCACTGCCTTGTTCCAGCTCAGTGTTGCAGCTGGCATGCTTACCTCCATGCTGGCCTCTTCCAGGACCTACCCCTCCTGGGCGGCTGCCTCCCCTGCCACCTGTCATGATGGGCCCAGCCCCTGCCCTGTTGGAACACTGGGTAAGGAAGTGAGCTGAAGGGGGGCATCAGCCATTCCACTCTTGCCTCTGCCACTAGGCTTGCCTCCACTCAGCTGCCCACTTTGTCTGCCCTGGCTATCCCCTGCATTGCTGGCCCAGAACCCTTCCTTCGAAACAGTGAAAGCAAGGGAGGGGGTTCTGACACTTATAATACAAAGAAAAGGGAAGACTGCTACTAAATAAAGTAGCTATCCTTGGTAGGAATAAGACAATTTGGAGGTGGCAATTTTCAAAGGAAAAACATCAGGGGTAGAAGTTAAAAGTCTCTTCCCATGTTCACTGATCTCCTCTTGGAAATTATAGCCCCAGCATGACTGTCAGTGGTTTCCATATATGCAAATTTTGGAGAGATTCAAACTAGACAAGAGTCATTACAACTTTGAGAAATCTAAAACTGAATTTGAAATAGCCCTTTGTACAAATGATGAACATGTTATTTCTAAAATGTATAAACTTTTGTTGAGGTTTGAGACGGAATAAGAGCAAGTAAAAGAATGTATGATTAAATGGGCAAAAAATTGTGGACATGATATATTCATGGAGCAGTGGGAAAATATGTGGACAAGAGGGCTTAAATTTACATTAAGCTCCAGTATTAAAGAAATTTTTTACAAAATGATGTATCGTTGGTATATGACTCCTGAAAAATTGGCTAGAATGTATAAGGGGGCATCAAATGTATGTTGGAAATGTGCGAAACAAGAAGGGATATTTTTCATATGTGGTGGACATGTAAGAAAGCAAAGAGTTTTTGGTTGCAGATACAATCATCGATGCAGAAGATTTTAAAGATTAAACTTCAGCTGAAACCAGAGACTTTTCTGTTGGGAATAATGGACAGCCAGTTGGAAAAAAGTTTTAGAACACTGTTTGTATAATTTATTACAGCAGCAAGAGTACTTTATGCACAAAAGTGGAAAACTACAACATTGCCTACAGTGGAGGAATGGTTGACAAAAGTTTTGGAGTTTGCGTTCATGGCAAAACTTACTGCATTAATTAGAGAAAGGACATTAGTTAACTTTTTGACTGAATGGAAATCGTTAATAGACTTTGTGCATGAAATGGATAACAAGGATTTGATGACTTCTGGATGTATGGATTAAGAAACAGGAACAATAGAAAAAAGAGGGGGTTTGTGAAACTTAGAATAAGTGGGACTCTAGAATTGATATATACTTGTTGCGGAGAAAATCGGAACTCAGCTTGTAGTGTAATTTAGGGGGGGTTGTTTTCTTTTTTCTTTTCCTCTTAATTTTATAGATATATGTATTGTTAGTGTGTCATGTTTAGAATTGTGTTTTTTTTCTTATTCTCTATGTTTTTTGTTTATTATGTTATGGCATATAGTTTATAGTTTAAATAAAGAAAATTCAAACACAAGAAATCATAGCCCCAGCAGTTGGACTCTGTAAAAGAAAAAAAAAGCTTCATAATGATTACAGAATCACACACCTAACTACAGATTACATTCCTACACACACCCCATTCTTCCCAGGTCTACACAATCCATATGCCTTTGCAAGTTCCTCCCTTTCACTGTTTACCCTGTTGGGAGTTCCACAAATACTGAAGAAGTACATGAAGGTTTCCCCAATGGACACTAAACAAAGGAGGAAATTCCTAAGAGACCACTAATACAATAATAAAGACTGTCTCAGTATCAATGAATACAATTTATAGGTCAAACCAAGTATAGCAATATTTTGGTCAAAACTTATATAATAATGTAATATCCTTCTACTACAATTGAACAATGGTTTGTTCATATCACTACCAGAGCCTTTGGAGAAATCGTATTATAAGTCAGTTTCTACAATGTCCCTTTCAGGTAAGTATCGATCATCTGTTGATATTCAATACATGTCACTTAGATATGTTTTTTTCTGTTTTAAGGCAGGATTTCTGCTGACATCCAACGATGGGTGAGTATGCTCCTGGAGGAAAAATTCCCAAATCTCCTGGGCAGTTGGCAGTATGCTCCCCTATGGGACAAATAGCAGCCTTCCCTGGGCTGTTTTAGGTTATGGTGGGGAAGGTCTAAGCACCTTCTCCCCACACATCATGGTCCCAATCATACATGTAAGAATGGAGTTCCCGATATGGATCTTGTAAATACGCATTGTGGCAGACCTGGACCCAACCCAAGGACCATGTATTGTGAGAGTATGTTATGTGCCATCAGGTCATTTCCATCTTATGGTGACCCAGTGAACGAATGACCTCCAAAATGTCCTGTGACTGAAAGCCTTGCTCATGTCTTGCATACCGAAGGCTGCGGCTTCCTTTATTGGATTAATCTCACTCTTGGGTTTCCTCTTTTCCTGCTGCCTTCAACTTGTCTTTTCCAGGGAGTCTTGTCTTCTCATATTCTGACCAACGTATGATAGCCTCAGTTTCATCATTTTAGCTACTAGGGAGAATTCAGGCTTGATTTCTTATTTGTCCTTTTGGGCATCCATGGTCTCTGTAAATTTCAAACTAATCAACTTTCTTCGTGTCTGCTTTCTTCATTGTCCAACATTCACAGCCATGCATAGTAATGGGAGTACCATAGTTTGGATTATCTTGATCTTCGTTCCCAGAAAGACATCTTTATCTTTAAGGATCTTTTCTAATTTCCTCACAGTTGCTCTTCCAAGGCTCAATCTTCTTCTGATTTCTTGGTTGCACTCTCCCTTTTGGTTAATTATTGAGACATGGAATAGAAAATCTTGAACAATTTCAGTTTCTTCATGTCAACCTTAAAATTGTGTAATTCCTCGGTAGTCATTAATTTTGTCTTCTTAATGTTCAGCGGTAATCCTGCTTTGGCACTTTCTCCCTTAACCTTCATCAGCAGTCATTTCAGTAATGTGCCGCCTGCATATCTCAAATTACTAATGTTCCTTCCACCAATTTTAACTCCACCTTCTTCTAAATCTAATCCATTTTCCCTTTTGTTCTGCATGTAGGCTGAACAGATAGGGAGATAATATACACCCTTGCCTGACATCTTTGCTCATTGGAAACCATTCTGTTTCCCCATATTCTGTCCTAACAGTAGCCTCTTGTCCAGAGCATCAACACAATCAGATGTTGGTATGCCCATATCTTTTAAAATTGTTCATAGCTTTTCATGATCCACACAGTCAAAGGCTTTGCCTGTAATCTATAAAACACAAACTGATCTTCTTCTGAAATTCTCTGGGTGACACCAGTAACCACCGTAAATTTGCCTTTTTCTTTTCTGAATCCAGCTTGAATATCTGGCATTTTTGTTCCATATATGGTAAGAGACTTTGGTGTAGAAATTTGAGCATCACTTCGGTGGCATAGAGTGGGTTGCCAGCACCCGGAGCAAGGCAAGTATTGCGCCCCCTGACCCAGGGACTTTTAGCACTCCCTGAGTCCCTTCCACCAGTCCAGTATTGAAACCCTTACCCCCGCCCAGCACATGTATTTTAAAAAATAGTGATGTAATTAAAATAAAATGAATTTAATGCTAGCATACACAAATGTATTTAAAATTGCCTGGTTTTTAATATGTGCAATTTTTTCAAAACAGTACTGAAATCTCTCTCAATTGACAGTATTGCTAGGCTACTCATTCTTTCTTGGCTCGTTGTAGATCTCTGATATGTTTTGATTAATTTAAGTTTTGAGAAACTTCTTTCACAGTTGAAATAGTGATAGTTAAAAAGATTTTTTTTAATAAAATTTTTATTGGTGAGTACATAATTAATACATACATTCCCCATCCTACCTATAATATATCAACCCCCACCCTTTCCCTCCCCCCTCCTTGTAGACTTCCAACAGCTTTCCAACCCTAAACTTATCTTATTACTTAACTTATTTTCAACTAAGTTCTTCTAAGTCCTATATATATTATATCTCTTATGTCACAGCCACCACTACACCAAACTACAGCATCATGCTGTAGGGAAGGAGGAAAAGACCCCACAAAACCCCATGGTCTCCCCCAAGCCGTGTCAGTTTCACTCCAGAGAAAGGGGTGTGTGGATGTAATTGACCAAGCTTTCACCTGTCCTTGGTAATGGAAATGCTTGCAAAGCGGCAGGCAGGTAAAACAGAAAGGAGGAAGGGTCACATGGACGCATTGTGGAATACACCTTTTCAGGGCTTTTTTTCTGGGAAAAGAGGTGGTGGAACTCAGTGGGTTGCCCACGGAGAAAATGGTCACATGGCCGGTGGCCCCGCCCCCTGATCTCCAGACAGAGGGGAGTTGAGATTGCCCTCCGCGCCGCTTGGCGGCGCGGAGGGCAATCTTAACTCCCTTCTGTCTGGAGATCAGGGGGCGGGGCCACCGGCCATGTGACCATTTTCAAGAGGTTCCGGAACTCCATTCCCCCGCGTTCCTGCTGAAAAAAAGCCCTGCACCTTTTCATCCTCAATTGTTTTATTATCTTGGACAACCGTTCTTCTGTTCCCAACCACATTGCACTATTTTGTTTTATTAAGAGTCTTGCTGTCAGATTGAATTATTTTGCAGAAGGGGTAATCTTTACCTAAACTAATTGTTTTGTTACCTTAGACAGTTTTTTTTGTTTGCTTGAGTTGTTTTACCAGTTTTCCGATCCTAGTCCCACTGTATTCTTTTGTTTTATTAAGATTCTTTGCTGTTAGACTGAATTGTTTTATCACAAGATCATAAGAACAGCCCTGCTGGATCAGTCCAATGCTCCAGCATCCCGTCTCGTGCAGTGGCCAACCAGTTACTCTGGAGGGCCAGCAACAGGGAAGAGAGGTGGAGACCTTCCCCTGAAGTTGCCTCCTGGCACTGCTATCCAGAGGCTGACTGCCTCGGAATGTGGAGGCTCTCTTTAGTCACTGTAGCTAGTAGTCACTCACGGATAGACCTGTCCTCCATGAATCTGTCTAATCCCCTTTTAAAGCTGTCTGTGCCTGTGGCCACCACTACAACCTCTGGCAGTGAATTCCACATTTTGATCACTCACTGAGTAAAGAAGCATTTCCTTTTGTACTCCCTGCATCTACGGCCCATCAACATCTGGTGGTGCTCTCTCCCGTTCTTATTTAACTTCTGAAGGGTGGGGATGTGCAGTAACTGGAGCAACAATGCATGCCGGGCTTTGGACCTCTCTGGGTCCATGCCCCTGTGTGCCAGCAGCAAACTGGAGGCCACCCCACCATGCTAACGTTCATAACGGCAACTGCTCCTGGGTGGCGGCCACTCCTGTGTGTCCTCCTGGGAGCCACATGCTGGCCAATCTCTCTGGCCCATTTTGATCCACTCTCCAGGCAAAAGCAGACAAGTTTAGCACCTCAATTTCTGCTGCATGAATCAGGGGGTCAGGTTGCGGGCTTGCTCGCTTTCCCATGTGACTCACTTGGAATCTTCACCCACTCTCGCAAGCCCTCTGCCTGGATCCATTTTTGCACTGCATGGAAGGGGGAAGCTCACCTTGGGAGGGAAAAAAACAGCAGGGAGGGAAGGACTTTTTGAATTTCACCAAGGTGCCTTGGAAAGGAAGCGCCCTCCTTGAAACGTTCCACCTGCCTAGAAGGTTTCCTTGTGGGGAGGGAAGCGTGCCTTTGCAAACCTTCTGCAGGGAGGGGAATTGCTCTCCTTCTGCTCCCGGGGCTTCTTGCAAAGGGCGCTTTTTGCACAGACCTGGGAAATTCTGTGCCCTTAGAATGTTGCGCCCGGGACAACCGCCCCTGTTGCCCCGCCCATGCTACACCACTGCATCACTTCGCTTGCGTGGAAAATTGATGTGATGGTTTGATAGTTGCTGCAGTCTTTGATGTCTCCTTTTTCATAACTGGAATGTAGATTGAGTGATTCCAATTTGGGGGCATTGGGGCATGGTTTTGTTTTCAGTATTTGTTGGCATATTTTGTTTTGTATTCTTTACTGAGGCCTAAGTACAGATCCGCACTGAGACAGTAGATTTGTTTCTAGGATTTATTACTTCAGACTGCAGTTAAGAGCTGACATGAAAGATGTATGGCATGCATATTTGTGGTATGATAAATACAAAATGGACTTTATGTTTCTTCATCATTATGTCAGAAAGAATCTCTTTGTGGTATGGCAAAAATATAAGATGTTTTTAGGTGAAGAAAGACCATTGTGGATAGTACCAGCTGAAGTTGTGAACCCAAGTCTGGAATATAAAGGAGAAGAATGGATAACCTACAAAGAACTGTTGAAGTGGGACAAAAATGAACCTAGGATTAAAGACAATATAGAGTTACCATTTCAATATGGATGGTTACAATTTAGGCAAATTAAAGATCTATTTGAAACTGATAAAAGAAAGAAAGGTTTTAGACAGGAGCATGGGGACCTAGAAGAACTTTTGTTAGGTGATGGCCTAAAAATTATCTCTAAGATATATAAACTTTTGTTGAAATGGTACACAGAGGATGAAACAGTTAAAGTTCAAATGGTAAAATGGGCAATGAATTTTAATAGAGAAATTACAATGGACACTTGGGAATATCTTTGGAGAAACACAATGAAAATATCGAAAGCTACTAGTCTAAAAGAGAATGGCTATAAGATGATGTACAGATGGTATTTAACACCAAAAAAACTAGCAAATGCTAACAATCAAATGTCAAACAAATGCTGGAAATGTAAAAAACATGAAGGTTCAATGTATCATATGTGGTGGACTTGTGAAAAAGCTAAGCTATTTTGGTCTAAGATTTTTGCTGAAATGTCATCAATTCTGAAAAGTAATATAGAAAAAAGCCCAGAACTGTTATTATTGGGGTTAAATATGGAAAATGTTAACGTTAAGGATAGCGTCCTGGTTTATTACATGATGGTGGCTGCAAGACTACTCTATGCTCATCACTGGAGACAGGAGGAGCTACCAGAAATTCAAGATTGGATTCAGAAATTGTTGCACATGGCGGAAATGGACAAATTAACAAAGAAATTGAAAGAACGAAATCCAAGGGAATTTGTGGAAGATTGGGGTAAACTTTAAAAATATTTAGAAAAGAAATGGGATGTGAAAGATCAGTTGTGGTCTCTTGATAACTACTGAGAGATTTAGAAATATAAGATAAAACTTTGCCTTAAACAATAGGGAAAAAGCAATTTAGACTAGAGTTAGTTATTGGGGATAAGGGGTCAGAGTGCTGTTGGGAGTCAACAAGGGAAAGGGGGAGGGGTGGGATAACATATATTAAGAAAAGGGGTATATTGTTGTAAAATGTTTTTGAAATGTATGTGAACCCATCCAATAAAATTTTATTTAAAAAAAAAAGAGCTGACATGAAAGAATGCCCCTTCCTTGTAAATATAAATAAATAAATAAATCCCTGTACGTAGAAATTAGAGGTGTGGGAAGGATTCTAGCTTAAGGGCTCTCCAAGAGATGTTAGTTTTCTAAGTTGGGGTAATTTTTTGGTTTTTTGTTTAGAGGAGCATCACGTGAGTCATCACAAGAAAGCTGATGTGAGACAGATTTATTTATTTACTTAGTTTTTAACTTGTCTTTCTTCCCAATGAGTAACCAATACAGTTTACATCATTTTCTTCTCCTCTATTTTCTTCTCACAACAACCTTGTGAGGGATGTTAAGCTGAGAATGTATGACAGACCCTGTTAGACCCTGTTAGCAGTCAGACCCTTCCCCATGCTAAGAAGGCAATTTATGAATGGAATATCATAAACGACCCTTCCTCATATATCATGAGTCAAAAGCACTGCCAGCTGGCAGGAGCCTGGAAAATCACCAGAGTATGAGTCAGAATAATAGTAGTAGTAGTAGTAGTAGTAGTAGTAGTAGTAGTAGTAATCAATTTATATACCGCCCTTCAGGACAACAATGCCCACTCAGAGCAGTTTACAAAGTATGTTATTATTATCCCCACAACAAAACACCCTGTGAGGTGGGTGGGGCTGACAGAGCTCCAGAGAGCCGTGACTAGCCCAAGGTCACCCAGCTGGCTTCAAGTGGAGGAGTGGGGAATCAAACCCAGCTCTCCAGATTAGAGTCCTTAAGATTAGAGCTCTTAACCACTACACCAAACTGGCTCAGAGTACCTGATTGACTGATACTCCTCCATGCCCCAGAGAGAGATGCATAACTTTGAACTTATCTTGTCAAAGCACAATTTCACCTCCCTGCACCAACCTACCTCTCCGCACCCACAAACCTGGTAGCTTTTCCCATCTGGTGCTTAAAGGGTCATCAACCACTTTTTCATCTATATTCTACCTCCAATAGGAAACATCAAACCTCTTCCAATTTATTGTCCAACCTCTTGGACTATATATTAGCCATTGTTTTGGGGGCAAAGACGTCAGCATACCCCACGGAGGATTTCACCCTATAACTGGGCTCCCCAGAGAAGTGCTGTGTGTGCATGTTTTGGATCTGTCCACACACATCCAAATTAGTTTGGGCTTCTTCTCCATGAAACTCTGATCATTTTGCTGTTGCCCTCCACAGACCTCTGCTCTTCGAGGCTGGTAACTATCATCCTCCCTGAAATGGCTTTTTCCCATTTTCCTCCCTGATTTTCTCAGTTAGCCTTGTATGTGCGCTGTGTGTGATTTTCTATAAGTTTGCCTTTTATTTCTCTTTAATAAAAGAAAAAAAACTTTCCAGTTGAATATCTGCCTGATTCATTTGAGAGTTCTCCAAGGTAATAATCCTCACAAACATTGGTGGAGAATCATAGTTACCCCTCCTCGCTTGCCTCCTTAATGCTAATTCTCCCAACCAATGAAGGAGATCTCTTATTTGGGTAACAATCTAAGGTCACCCAGCAAGCTTCTGTGGCAGCATGGAGTACTTTTGAACCTGGTCTCCCAGATCATAGTCCAGCCACTGCAGTACACTGGCTCTCAGGTTATCCACCAGATGACCAAATTAGATGCAATGCTGAAGATCTCAGCTCAGATCCCTAAAGCACGTTCCGATTAGCCACTGAGTGGGTGGGGAAAGACTTGAATTTGGGCCAATGGGGTGAGCGAGAAGGTTTAAGCCTATACTGTGCCCTTTTTGCAATGAAAGAGGGGAAGCGCCAGGCACCATTTCCTGATTCAACTCTTCCCTCCTCATGTAAAAGAGGTTAAAGACATGAGAGATGCAATCACAGAAGTTTCTTCAGGTTTGGCCCTCAGTAAGAAATAGATCATCATTTTTATCCTAAAATGGACCTGTGTGTGGACTCAAAAACCTTCTCTTGACCATCAAGGTCTGTACCTAAAAAAAAAAAAAACAAACCCTAATATGCTTATTGATTACCCAACATGCACAACTTTGTGAGAAGCCATTTTCTTTACCTCAAATATATAAATGTTATATAAATAAATATATATATATAAAGATATAAGAGAAAATTGTTCTGCTTTGCAACTAGAACAACAAAGTTTATTAGCCAGAGGCCATCACATTCTTAAAATCAATTCAAAATTACATGATTGCACTTCAGCGAGAGACACGCCATTTTAAAATAAATATTAAAAAGGCACATATTTCAACAAATTACTACCTTTAGAAATTTACTTAATAAACCAATCTTTAAATAAAATAAAATAAAATTGATCAGTCCTAAAAGCATAATTATTTGGCAACAATATAAACTTAAAATAGCCAGGCAATCATTACAATTGTAGCTTACTATAATTTACATAATATAAATACCTAAAATTCAAATTACCTTATATTACCAAATTATAACAATACTAATCTAGGATTCTGCACACTAAGCCAGGATTTCCTCCTATTAATGACCATCCAGCCATATTTTGCCTCTTGGAGAGTCGTTTCCCTATTCCTGTCTGCTAACATGATTGTAATATAATTTTCTCTCTCTTTCCCCGGAAGACTATCAATTATAGGTTTAATATATATTTCCCTAATATGATCATATATTTTACACTCAAAGAAAACATGTAATAGGGACTCGACACTCCCATCTCCACACGGGCACAAACATTTTTCATAAAGATGTCTTCTTATATTTGCCTTCCAGGACAGCAGAGGGTAAGACATCATATCTTAATAGATATCTTCTGTCATCAGGATTCTCCAAGCTATTTATATATATTTATATCGGGCATTGGTGCAACCCTATTCATAATACTTCTTTCCAATAAATAGTTCTCAACTCTGGTCAGGTCACGTTGCCTTTTCACATCTAGGATTCTCTGTTACTTTGCTTTGCAACTATTTCATTTCCCCACACTCAAAAATCAAAATTTCTGCTTCATCTTTCCCTCTTGTGTCTGTGGAATGAAGTTCTTATTCTTCTTAGATCAAAAACAGAAGGAAGAAGATCCAAAAGTGAGATGAAAGGGAGCAGCATTCATCTTGTACAACCAGGGGGTTTTTTTTCTGAAGGGAAAGAAGTAACATATTGCTGTAGATATTTTCAAATATTTAGGACATGTCAACAAGTCATAGTGCCAACATTCCTGGCACATGGTTTTCCCAGGAAATGCCAGGAAACTGTGTGAAATTCCTACCAAGGCCTATATTTAGCTGTCCCAGGGCTCCTCAGTTGAAAACCAATTTAGCTGTGTACAACTGAACTCCTTTTTCCCCCATCAGGAATTTTACCATTGTTGGCATTAAATTCAATTTTGATTAAAGGGATTGAAATGCACCATTCCGTTTACACAATGAGAACGACGAAATGCCCAAAGAGTGGCAATGTTAGGACTAGTTCCAACATTCATTTTCCCTAATTACATTTTGAGGGGTGCCAAACTAGCTAGTTTCCAAACGTTTGGGACGGGCTGCTACATTCAGTACTTCAGAGAATGCAGCTCACATCTGACTACGGGGGTTATGAGCCTGAGCCTAAATAATGAGGCCTAGTGGCTCTGGGGAAGCCTGTACTAGAGTGATTACAGGGCCCCATGGGACCCTGTGATTGGTTAAGAGGTGATTTGGAGGGGGAAATCGCACCAATAGAGAAGTAGGGGGGTGGAGGCTGAGAAGAAGGGATAAAAGGCCTCGCTCACATTAGGAGGGTATTCACTCTGAGGGAGGAGAGCTGAGGAAAGGCTGCTGCAGATGGAGGGATCCCCCATCCAAAAGGACTCCACTGACCTGGTCAATTACCACCCGGTTTCGAACCTCCCGTTTCTGGGAATGGTGATTGAGCAGGCCACGGTGGAACAGCTGCAGGGCTTCCTGAAGGATGTCTTGGCCCTAGACCCCTTCCAGTCCAGGTTCCAAACATGGGACAAAGACGTTGCTGGTCACCTTCACAGATGATCTTCGTAGACATCTGGATCGAGGCGGCTCGGCGCTGCTGATATTATTGGATCTGTCGGCAACATTAGATACAGTCAATTACAATCTTTTGACTCACCGCCTCACCGATGTGGGGATATGAGGGTCTGCCTTACAGTGGCTTGTCTCTTGTCTTCATGGTCGGGGACAGAGGGTGGCGCTTGGGGAGAAATTGTCATCCTGCCACCCTCTGGTGTGCAGGGTCCCAAAGGGAGCAATACTCTCTCCATTATTGTTTAACATCTATATGCGCCCCCTTGCCCAGTTGGTGCAAAGTTTCGGACTTGGGTGTCATCAATATGCAGATGACACCCAGTTGTATGTGATGATGGACGGATGGCCTGACTCAGCCCCAGATGTCCTGGAACATGCTTTTGCAGCTGTGACTGGTTGGTTGAGGCAGAGTCTGCTGAAACTGAACCCGATGAAGACAGAGGTCCTGTACTTGAGCCATGGGGGATTAGGTTCGGGACTCTGGCTCCCGGCCCTCAATGAGGCACCGTTAGTGCCAGTTCCAAGGGTTAAGAGCCTGGGGGTGATCTTGGATGCCTCCCTGAAAATGGAGGCACAGGTCACAGTGGTTGTCAGGTCCTCTTTTTTTCCATCTGCGGCAGACCAGGCAACTTGTCCCTTACCTGTCAACCTATGACTTAACTACAGTGATCCAAGCAACGGTAATCTCTAGGCTAGATTACTGTAACTCGCTCTATGTGGGGCTGCCCTTGAGCCTGACCCAGAGATTACAGCTGGTACAAAATGCAGCAGCACGTATTATTATGAGAGTGCCAAATAAGGCACATATAAGTCCATTCTTACGTGAGCTGCATTGGTTGCCAGTGGAGTACTGGATCAGATTCAAGGTTCTGGTATTGACCTATAAGGCCCTGTGCGGACTGGGACCAGCGTATCTATGGGATCTCCCCCCCCCATATATTCCCCAGAGGACACTCTGAGCAGGGGACAAATAGCTGTTGGTGGTCCCTGGCCCCAACGAGGCCCGCCTAGCCTCAACTAGAGCCAGGGCCTTTTCGGTCCTGGCTCCCACCTGGTGGAACACTCTGTCTGCTGAAATCAGGACCCGAGTCCTTCCAGATCAATTAGGAGCAACACCGTTGGAAATGAAAGGCAAAGTTCCAAACCACGCCCAATCTGGGGCCGGCTTCACGCTGCAGATTTCGCGATACCTTCGTCAGGAGTGTGCAGTTCACTAAAATACAAAGTTCAAAACTGCTTTCATATCCAGAATAATTATTCTTGTGCCATGGATTATAACAGAATAAAAATATACCTCCATCAGGTCAGGACAGAGCACAATCCAACGTTATTTCATCACCGACACTCTTGAAAGCCCATAACACGGCGGCTGTGCTTGTTCTCTTGCGCAGCCAAACCTTTCTACAATTACCCATTACATACTATCCTGGATGACACCAAACAACCCCTTAAACAACCCCTTAAAGGGACCCTGCTCACTCACCCAGATTCTCAACACAGTCACTTTTACTGAGGGCTTAGCAGTCCCCTTAACCCTATCTCTAAAGCTAATTTCAAAGGAAACACCCGAGGGAGAGGTGTTTACAAAAGGTATATTCAAAGTGCAAGTGCTATAAATATATATATATATATATATATATATATATATATATATATATATATATATATATATATATATATATATATATATATATATATATATATATATATTTATAGCACTTGCACTTTGAATATACCTTTTGTAAATTTATTGCTGAGTATTGTAGTTTGCTTCCCATGGACTTGTTCCCTTGTTGTACTTGTAATTGTAGGGGAGTAGCCATCTGTTTTTCCTTTGAAATCAGGACCCGACAGGACCTACTATGTTTTCGCCAGGCCTGCAAGACAGAGTTGTTCCGCCAGGCATATGGTTGAGGCTGGGCCTCCGCCAGCCTGGAAAAAGGGGTGTATAAATCCACCCTGTAAAGGCTGTCCACCATCCTGTTTTAAATGTGTTGTTTTTAGTCATAGAATCATAGAATCAAAGAGTTGGAAGGGGCCATACAGGCCATCTAGTCCAACCCCCTGCCCAGTGCAGGATCAGCCTAAAGCATCTCTGACAAGTATTCATCCAGCCTCTTCTTGAAAACTGCCAGTGAGGGGGAGCTCACCACCTCCCTAGGCAGCTGATTCCACCTTTGAACTACTCTGACCGTGAAAAAGTTTTCCCTAATATCCAGCCAGTACCTTTGTGCATGTAATTTAAGCCCATTATTTCAGGTCCTACCCTCTGCTGCCAACTGGAACAGCTCCTTGCCCTCCTCCAAATGATAGCCTTTCAAATATTTAAAGAGAGCAATCATGTCCCCCCTCAACCTCCTCTTCTCCAAATTAAACATTCCCAAGGCCCTCAGCCTTACCTCATAGGGCTCAGTCTCCAGACCCCTGATCATTCTCGTCGCTCTCCTCTGCACCCTCTCAATTTTGGCCACATCGTTTTTGAAGTGAGGCCTCCAGAACTGCACACAATACTCCAGGTGTGGCCTGACCAAGGCAGTATAGAGAGGGGCTATGACCTCCTGCGATTTTGATGCTATGGCCCCTTTGATACAACCCAAGATTGAATTAGCCTTTTTTGCCACCGCATCACACTGACTGCTCATATTCAGTTTACAGTCTACTCTTACCCCAAGATCCCTTTCACATATACTACTGCCCAGAAGTGTATCCCCCATCCAGTATTTGTGCTTCCCATTTTAGTGGCCCAGATCTAATACTGTGCACTTGTCTTCATTGAATTGCATCCTGTTCACAGCTGACCACTTCTCAAGAGTATTCAGGTCTTGTTGAATTTTACTTCTATCTTCTTGGGTGTTTGCTACTGCTCCCAATTTGGTATCATCAGCAAATTTAATGAGCAGCCCTTCCACTCCTTCATCCAGATCATTGATAAAAATATTGAAAAGTACCGGGCCCAAAATCGAGCCCTGCAGCACCCCACTGGACACCTCCCTCCAATCTGATGAAATGTCGTTGACCACCACTCTTTGAGTGTGGTCCTCTAACCAGTTCCCTATCCACTGAACTGTCCTATAGTCCAGTACACAGTCTTCCAGTTTGCCCATCAGAATGTCATGGGGGACCTTATCAAAAGCTTTACTGAAATCCAGATAAATCACATCAACAGAGTTCCCCCGATCCAGTAAGCCGCTCACTCGATCAAAGAAGGAAACCAGGTTGGTCTGGCAAGATCTGTTAGGAACAAAACCATGCTGACTTCCCCGGATCACTGAGCGGTCCTTCAGATGCTTACAGATTGATCCCTTTAAAATTTGTTCTAATATCTTCATAATGTATATGAGTTTTTTAATTGTATTTTTAATATGTTGTTATCTGCTCTGAGCCCACTCATGGGGGGCAGAATACAAATCTGATATAAATAAAAATAAAAAAATAAGGGGTGAGACAGTTTGAAGTCAGGGGTGAGACAGTTTGAAGTCAGGGGTGAGACAGTTTGAAGTCAGTCACCAAGTAGGGTTGACAGTCCTCTGCTAGGGGCGGGGGATCCCCTACTCCCACCCTCCACTCCCTACCCCTGCTTACTGGGCTGGCGGTGGGTAATGTGCCTCTCGGGGTGCACTCCCAGGCAACACAGCACACTCCCACATGTGGCAGCAGCCTGATTTGGGCTGATTTGGGCCTGAATCAGGCTAAATTGGGCCCAATTCAGCCCGATTCAGGCCCAGCTAGCCCCCCAGCAGAGCGCGGGAGCACTCCCAGAGTGGCTCGTGGCCTGTGTGATGACATCACTTCCTGGAAGTGATGTTATCATGCAGGCTGGGAGCACGTGCACGTTCCACTGGTAGGTGCTGGGCTTTCAACCTCCCACCTGGGGGGCTGGGGGGCTGGCCCTAGCACCAACAGACAGCTAGGAATAGTCTAGATAGACATGTTAGAGTGTTTTATTGTATTTGTTCACCTACGTTTACTGTTTTATTTATTCTACAAAGTTTGAAAAACAGTTGTTACTAGACCTCTTAAATAAAATTGTTTATTATTCTGCCTGGGTCCTGGTGCCTCATTCAGTTACATATAAAACAAAACCCACAGGGAAAGAGTAGATAAAAGGGGTCAGTTGGGTGCTCTGGGCCCGTCTGAGAAACCTGTACCAGAGTGGTGGCAGCCTATAGAGAGCTTTCCTGGTCCCTGCCTGCGACAGGGGTGTTTCGCTCCCATCCCACAAGTCTGAGGCTCTGAAGATGCTGATTCCGTATACAATGCATGTTTATGTTGACACTGATATTCCATACATTTCAATATGCTGTCCACTTACAGTGGGAAGGGTGTGCAGGAAGAGGACCTCAAGTCTCCGATATACCCCAGGTCTGCTCCACAGCTTGGGTTGCCAATATCCCGGGTTTACAGCTGATATTCAGACCACAGAGATCATTTCCCCTGGAGAAAATGGCTGTTTAGTTGGTCGGACTCTATGGCACTATACCGTGGAAGCGATTTTTTGAGAATCAGCCTGTTGGGAGCCAAAATCAGTCCCCGTGATGCCCAGGAGCACTTCCACAGCCAGCACAAAGATGTCACTTCAGAAAGTGATGCTGTCATGCCCCACTGGGAGGTCACCCACAATGCACATGCCCGATTTGCCTGCTGGTGGCTGGCAATTGCTGGGCAGCTTGCAATCGGCAAGCAATCACCAGCAATCAGCAGGCACCAGGACAAACTGCTGAGAGTTTGCCTGCCACCGGCAGACACCAGGGAACCCTAATCAACATAAACGACCTGTGGCCTGAGCTTTCTTTATTGGAGACCAAATTATCAGGTTACAATGAAAACAGGAAAACGACAGTTACTTACAGATAACTAGCAAGCAAGCATGTTTTAAAAGGTATAATAACACTATTTACAGAAGTCTTCCACATGCAAGGTATCTTCCAGTTCCTCAGTCCTTCTGATCATATGTAAAACTTCCATTTGGACTGAAATCTGTAAGGTTTCCTTTCTTTACTAATCTGAAGCAACTCATGGTGCTAAGAAAAAATCTTGTATTTCTGATCATCTGCTTGATCATCAAGATCAAGTAAGACCAGGGATTTTTTTCAGCAGGAACACGGTGGAACGGAGTTCCGGAACCTCTTCAAAATGGTCACATGGCTGGTGGCCCCGCCCCCTGACCTCCAGACAGAGGGGAGTTTCGATTGCCTTCCGCGCCATGCGGCATGGAAGGCAATCTAAGCTCCCCTCTGTCTGGAGGTCAGGGGGCAGGGCCACCAGCCATGTGACCATTTTCTCCAAGGGCAACCCACTGAATTCCATCCAGAATTTTTTTTCCCAGAAAAAAAACCCTGAGTAAGACCATGAAATCACTCACTGTAATGATAGAAAAGGAACCCCACAGTTAATTGCTTGGGTTTCAACCCCATTTTTATTTTATTTGAATTTTTTTTAAAGCCTCATACATAATAGATATAAAACGTATGCCAACAATAGTGAGAAATCTACACATAAGCATCCACAAAAGTTTCCAAAAATCTAAAAAATAGGTCCATCCATAGTTGTGTATATGCCAGAAGTTCAATTATGAATCAAGTTGAAAGGTCCTCCCCCTATCAAATTATTGTAATATAAGTCTTTTAGCTACAGCAAGGGCACAGAGAGTTCCTTTTTGTTTGCCATCAGTTAGATTCCAGGATACAGGTAGGTAATTTAAAAGTACGTAAACATCTTCAAAGATCCATGGGTATTCTAATACAAAATTAATAAGAGTAATAACTTCCTCCCCAAAAGGTTGAATAACTGGACATAGCCACAGCATATGCTTAAAAGGTGTGTCCTGTCAACTACAGCATCAGAAATGAGACAATGTACAGGGTCCTTTCATATAAAGTCATTGTGATGTCCGATATACCCTAAATATAATTTTTTTTCTGAATAAATTGCAGCTTAAAATTCTTATCCCATTGCTTTGACAAAATTGGGCAATCTAACTCCTTATTCCATTCATTCCTAAGTTTCTACATATCATATTTCTTAATCAACATCAAATATTTATAAACAAATATTGTAGGTTTCGGTTTTGCATAAATTCAATGAGAGTTTCCATAAGTGATGAGAGTCTGAAACACTCAACGATGCAGGGCCATACTTGGATACCAACAAATGTTGTCATTGTAAATATTGCCATTTGGCAAAAGTTGACAAACCATATCTAGACCTCAGCTGGAAAAATAACAAAAACTCATCATAGCCTATCAATTGATCCAAAGTAAAAATTCTCCATCTGTTCAAGCCTTCCATCAAAAAGGTTTCCTCCCAATTTTTAAATCTGGATTGGCCCATAATGCTAATTTAGCGTGAGAAAAATTGGTCACATTGATATTATCATGACATGAGCCGTAGCTCTTTAACTGCAGAAATTGAAGAAGGAACAGAATCCAGTTTAACATGAATAGACTCTGTTGCACTCCATTTAAAAAGGGGGAGGAGATAAGCCTCCAAAGGAGCCCAATATTATATCCAATCAGGGCTTTTTTTCAACGGGAACGCGGGGGAACAGAGTTCCGGAACCTCTTGAAAATGGTCACATGGCTGGTGGCCCCGCCCCCTGATCTCCAGACAGAGGGGAGTTTAGATTGCTCTCTGTGGAGTTCCGGAACCTCTTGAAAATGGCCAAGTGGCGCAGAGGGCAATCTCAACTCCCCTCTGTCTGGAGATCTGGGGGCGGGGCCACCAGCCATGTGACCATTTTCTCCGAGGGCAACCCACTGAGTTCCACCACCTCTTTCCCCAGAAAAAAAGCCCTGTATCCAATTAATTAAATAGCCAGACAAATCACCAAAAGCATTAATCAGGTTCATTGATATTGGAATGGAAGATTGAAATTTTAAAATTAACAATAAAAGACCATCTGCTTATAGGATAATTTTAAGTTCCAACAAGTTAGGTACAAAGCCTTGACTATTAATATTATGTCTAATGGCACAAACCAAAGGTTCCAAACAGAGATCCAAAGGAGAGGAGAAAGAGGTCAGCCTTGTCTAGTACGCCTCCCAAGAGGGAATGGTGCAGGAAAAAACATCATTAGTCAGTACCCAAGCTTTAGGAAATGAATAGAGAATTCTTCTAATCCATTGCAAAAAAAAAAAAAAAATTGAGGAAAGCTGAATTTAGTCAATGTGGCAAAAATAAATTTCCAATATATTTTGTCAGCATCAAGAGAGAAAATAGCAACATGCTCACAACTGTTACCAGGGCTTTTTTTCTGGGAAAAGAGGTGGTGGAACAATGACATCACTTTGGGCCAGCTGGAACAAAGGAATTTTTTAAAGTTTAAATTGCCCTCAGTGAAAATGGTCATATGGCTAGTGGCTCCGCCCCCTGATCTCCAGACAGAGGGGAGTTTAGATTGCCCTCTGCGCTGAGTGGCATGGAGGGCAATCTAAACTCCCCTCTGTCTGTAGATTAGGGGGCAGGACCACTGGCCATGTGACCATTTTCAAGAGGTGCCGGAACTCCACTCCACCGCGTTCCAGCTTAAAAAAAGCCCTGCCTGTTACCATTTAATGCAACCAGATCAGCAACCAATCTAAAACAATCAGAATCTTGTCTACCTTGTATAAATCCAACCTGATCTACATGTACCAGGGCTGAAACAACTTTTTGAAGACTCTGTTAGCAAGCATGGCAACTAATATCTTAGCATCTATATTCATCAAAGATATGGGTCAAAAAATTGCACATCAAGTTTGGCTCTTATCAGGTTTTGGAATCATGGTAATATAAGCATCAATTAGCAGCATTGCCAAGGAACTAGACTCATCGTTTTTATTGTACAATTGATATAATTTGGGAATTAAAAAATCTGAAAAGGTTTTATACTGTTCAACAGGCAACCCATCTGGTCCTGGAGATTTGTCAGTTTTCATATTCATGATCACTGCCTTAATTTCATTCATACTGAAAAGTTCAGCAAGAAGCTGATGTTGAATAGTATCTAAACACGGAAGATTAAGATGAGGGGAAAAATGCTTCGAAATGTTTTTCTCTTTGCATGGTTAGTTGTGTGTGTGACCCACATTTAGGGAGCAATCCCAAGCAGATCTATGTGGAAGTAAGTTCATTATATTTAATGGGACTTACTTCCAGGAATGTGTATGTAGGGCTGCAGCCTTAGAGAGTTACAGATGCAATTCTCCTCTACATGCTCGAGGAAGATCAATATTAAATTAATCCAAGGTTTTGAAACAGAGTTGAGAGAAATTCCAGAAATTAGATTGATATTGCTTCTGTAAACCGTAAGAAGACTCTCTTTTTCACATTTCTGTTGATGGTCTTTTCTTCTAGTTGTTATGCTAGGCACTACAAAAGAAGAAACAACATACATCCTTGCTGATGGATAGCTTTTGTTATGTAGGAGTTATTATTATAAAGGAGTGTCGAGCTAAGGATGAGAATATGCGTGATATTTGCAGGGACGTTGCATACTCTGTGTCAGTAGTTTATCATGCAGATTTACTGTGATAATGATAAGTAAGGGACGAATGTACCATGGACTGGTCACTATGCAACAAGTATTCTAGTAAAATAGCTCAAAAGATTCTACAGGTGAATTGGGGCTGTACTTTTGATTGGCACTCCTGAAGGTATTATCACAATGAAGAGAAATCCATAATAAAATGGAATTCATAGGGCATAAATGCAGTAGTTAGCCTTGCAGGTGGTTTGCAGCAACTCCTAAACACCTCTAAACATGGTGTCTCATCTCTCACCTTCGCACAAAGTGGGAGCTAAGACGGACAATGCGCAGGCTATAGTTGATGCCAGGTAAGCTACCGTATACAGCAGACAACTAGCAGGTGGCAACCTGAGGAATGCAACTGATACATGGGAACAAATGGGAAAAGATGGTCCTTTAGATATGTGGGTCTTAGGGTCAGAACGCACGAGACAAACTTCTCGTGAAGAGCAGTTGATTGGTCCTGCAATCTCTGCTGGGAATGGTAGTCTAACATCCTCCCCCCCTCCCCCCGCTGCCCGAGCAAAGTGGATTTTCTTGCAAAGAACAGCCGCTCAACTGAAGAGATTGTCTTTCAAAGAGATTCTCTCAAGGAGAGACTGGTTCTCTTTCAAAAATTCAATCAGCCGGTTTTGCTTCAGCTCAGAGACAGGGTTGGGGTGGGAGGAATCCAAGCTGCGATTCCCTGCCAGGAGAAGGAGAATGGGAGGGAGGGATTTCTCTCTTGCTTGCAAAACACCTCGGCTTTTTTCCTGTCTCTTGTTATGTCGCTTCCCCCTCCACCCCCATCCCAAGTTCTTAGAGGGTTTTTGAAAGAGAGAGAGAGAGAGAGAGAGAGAGAGAGAAACTCCCCCTCCTTCCCCAGCTGTGAATCACATTGAGCGGATGGTTTTTTAAACTACAATTCCCAGGGATCATTGCAAGATCCAGCACTTGCCCATGAGTATCATGTGTTTTGACCCTTAGGCTGTCCAAGCACTTTGAATTGGACTCAGAAATAAAGTGGCAGCCAATGTAGCTGGTTTAAAATAAGCAATATACTATTGGACAGCCCCTGGCGATAACTGGACTACTGCATTCTGAACCATAATTTGTGAGCTTCCAAGAAGTTAGTTGAAAGCAGGATGTTGGACTAGATGGGCCTTGGTCTGATCTCCTTACCTTCTCAAGTGTTAAAGTTCTCAGTTTACCACAGATCCCAGAGTGCTTATCCTGTCCCTCTAATAACATAACATAATAACATTTGTTTTATATACCACCCTTCAGGAAAACTTAATGCCCACTCAGGGCTGTTTACAAAGTATCTTATTATTATCCCCACAACAAACACCCTGTGAGGTGGGTGGGGCTGAGAGAGCTCTGAGAGAGCCGTGACTAGCCCAAGGTCACCCAGCTGGCTTCAAGTGGAGGAGTGGGGAATCAAACCCGGCTCTCCAGATTAGAGTCCTGCTGTTCTTAACCATTTCACCAAACTGTAACCTCAATGAGGTCCTCCTATCAGAATCCCAGGCATTGTTTGATAAATTGTGCTTGCCTTAACTGAAATTATAAATTCCCCTCTTTCATATGCTGTTCCAATGCATCAGATCTGTGTGGATTGTAAACAGTCCTCCATGCATCCAAGTATCCTTGAGGGGTTAGCATATTTTGATTGTGCAAGGCTGGGTTATAGCTTAAAAAGAAATTTTGCAAGGAAATTAGGAGAGGGGTTTTGTGTGTGTGTGTGTGTGTGTGTGTGTTTTAAAAGAATAAACCAGTAGCAGATTATTTGTTGTTGGTAACTTTCTTTTACTCTGTAGTGAATGAAAGAATGAAATTGCCAATTATGATACCAGGGAACACTAATCCCTACTAATTTCTCTTTAAATATTGCAATGGGAATTCCAATGAATCTGTTTACATTCTGTTTACATAGGGTTGCCAGGTTTCTGGTTTTTACCCAGACAGTCTGGTATTTGGGGGGGACTGTCCAGGGAAAACATCCCACAAATATATTGTCGAAGGCTTTCACAGCCAGAGAACGATGGTTGTTGTGGATTTTCCGGGCTGTATTGCCGTGGTCTTGACATTGTAGTTCCTGACATTTCGCCAGCAGCTGCTGGCGAAACGTCAGGAACTACAATGTCAAGACCATGGCAATACAGCCCGGAAAATCCTCAACAACCATCATCCCACAAATACTGGACACTTGGCTGGCTCCTCCCCCCAGGAGCAGCTCCATCACACAATCCAGCCTGCAGCTGTGTGGTGCTGGTGGGAGCAGTGTTGCCCAGGAGTGGGCAATGACATCACTTCTGGGTGTTTTTTTTTTTAAGTGATTGCCGCCACCCCCTCCCTGTGGTTTGGTATCATTCCAGACCCCATCTGGCAACCCTATGTATACATGATTTAAACTGAACACACATTTGACCTTGTCCCAATCTGGAGTAATTGATTGACACTTAATGGAAAATAAGGATATTCAAGAGCCTACCTCTTATCTGTTCCAAATTTTTAATAAAATGATCACTGACAAGTAAACTGGGCCTGTCTTTGGATTACGTAAAATCTAATATTGAAAGGGAAAATAATTACTATGTTTTAGAAATGTGTTAGTTACACTCATTTCCCTCAAGAGTATCTAACGAAACATGGGTTGATACAAATTCTTTAGTGCAAGCATCTTCAACCTTGTTTAGCCTGTGGACAGTTATGCTATTTTCACATATCACAAAATAGCTGCCAGGTGATGGTGGCGAAATAATAGGATGTTCCAAGCCAAGCATTTTCCTAAGATAAGGCCAATTCTTTCTGAACTAGTAACAAAGCCCATTGTGGGGGAAAATACAACAGGCTCTAGAAAGGGGAGGGTGGGCAGGCAGGCATTGCCTCCTCCTCTGTGACTGATTCTGGCCAGAAGAAGGGGGGTGGGCATTGCCACCTGCTTCGTGCCTAATCCCAGCTGGGTGAAGGTGGGGGGTGGGCATTGCCCCTGCTCCATTTCTGATCCCAGCTGGGTGAAGGCAGTGGGCAGGCATCGCCGTCTGCTCTGCTCCCTATCCCAGCTATGTGAGGGGGGGAATTGCAGTGCCACCTGCTCCGCACCTGATCCCTGCAGGGTGAAGATGGGAAAAACCAAAAGAATTCATGGAAACTAACTAACACTACCTATAAGGAGTAAAAGACAATACTTCTACAACTTGTTTATCATAAAGTATAATAACTCAGTCGTTGTACTCTGTATAACCAATTCAAATGTACATGCAACAGACAGCACCCCAGCAGCATCAGTTAGCAGTACAGTACATTAATTAGTGCAAGGAGGTCACATATAAAGTGCTACGTGCTAATACTTCTATTCATACAATTACAGTTCATTCCCAATCAATGGGTATTTACTTAAGGCGCAAAATGCTAAAGCATGGAGAATGTTCATACGAGCACGATGTGCCTCCCAAGGAGCGTATAAGTCCAATAACAGTCTGCAGTAGCCTGTGGATGTTGCAAAGGGAAGGAGCGGTCCAGTCAAGGACGCGCCATCGGACGGATGGACCGGTTCCTGAGCAGAAAGCCATTTCGGTTCTTTTCCAAAGATGGCAAGAAGTGACAAAAACAGGTACTGATGCTATCTTTGTTCAAGTCATAATATTATGACAGTTTAATCTACACATTAGACCTTCTCCCTCACCATGGAAGTATGTGACACTGGGACACGCACTTTATCACATACTTTCATTGTGAGGGAGGGTAAACGAGTTGTAGAAGTATTTTTTACTCCTTATAGGTAGTGTTAGTTAGTTTTCATGAATTCTTTTGGTTTTTGCATTTCTTCGTGATACTCTCTTGTTTGGGTGAAGATGGGAGGCAGGCATTGCCACCTGCTCTATTCCTGATTCCAGCTGGGTGAAGGCAGGGAGCGGGCATTGCCACCTGCTCTACTCCTGATCCTAGCTGGGTGAATGCAGGGAGCAGGCATTGTCACCTGCTCCATTTCGGATCCCAGCTTGGTGAAGGCAGAGAGCGGGCATTGCCACCTGCTCTACTCCTGATCCTAGCTGGGTGAAGGCAGGGAGCAGGCATTGTCACCTGCTCCATTTCGGATCCCAGCTTGGTGAAGGCAGGGAGCCACCTGCTTTACTCCTGATCCTAGCTGGGTGAAGGTGGGGGGCAGGCATTGCTGTCTGCTCTGTGCCTGGTCCTGGCCTGTGCTTCTCTCCGTGGCACTCTCTTGGACAGACAAGCTGTGTCTTCTGGGCTTCACTCCACAGCAGGGCCCTCTGGAGGTGCACCAGAGTAGGAAGAGAGTTGTCTGGAACATGGTTAAGCTTTTATATAGTGAGATGGGTACTCTCTGCAGAGTGCAGACCCTCCTGAGGTCTTCTGAAGTATATCCAATATCCACGAGGGGCAGGAAAGCCAGTATTTACTCATTGCTTGGGGAAGAAGGAAGTGGGATGAACCGATGGATATCATGTTGGGGATTTCTGCTTTAAGGGTTGACTGCTCTTTACCGTGCCACCCGAGTATAGCCACACTCATCCAAGAACGCTTCCCACCCACCATTATTAAATAATAAGCAGGAATAGACCAGGGCTACACCATTTGCAGAAGCTTCTGCTTTGCATTACAGTCAGCACTTACTGTGCTGGAACATATTATATATATATATATATACCCAAACTGTTGGGAGTGGGCAGTAAATGGTGAACTGCAGTAGTATATTTATTTATGGGGTTTGATTCCCCACTCCTCCTCCACTTGAAGCCAGCTGGGTGACCTTGGGCTAGTCACAGCTCTTCCAGAGCTCTCTTAGCCCTACCCACCTCACAGGGTGATTGTTGTGGGGATAATAATAACATGCTTTGTAAACCGCTCTGAGTGGGCACTAAGTTGTCCTGAAGAGCGGTATATAAATCGAATGTTGTTGTTGTTATCTATTTGCTTCATTTATACCACAGTTTTCTCTTCAATGGGAACCCAAAGTAACGTAAGTTGTTCTTCTTTTATCCTTACAACAACCCTTTGAGGTAAGTTAGTTTGAGAGTATGTGACTGGCCCAAGTTCACCCAGAAAGCTTCCGTAGCAGAGTAGGGATTTGAACCTGAGTTTCCTTGGTAAAATAGATTGTATAATATGGAAATATTGGTATAAAGTTAACATTGTTATCGAAAAGTAAAGTATAAGTGAAAGGTAATGATAAGCAGAAGTAAAACAAGAATTTTTTCTTTCTTCTTCAAGATAAGGAATAGAAATAGGTTAGACTCTTCTATAGTACTTTACATTCATATTAAATGCCACGTTAACCAGTTATATTAAGAAATAAGCAGAGAGATTGCTAATAATTGTTGTTAAAATGGAAAGCAGAACTTGGAGTAATAATGAAATAATGAGTTATCTACTATTAAATAGCAAGCAGGAATAGGTTTGAATTCTGTTTGTAGTACAGATGGGAAAATATACACGAGTTAGGCTCAATAATTATATTAACTTCTATTTTAATATTGATAAAGGGCATGTTTTTTGCACTCTGTATTTTAACACCCCTTGTAGCACATAGTTTTTTATTTGACTTGATTTCCCCCTTTCTTCCCCTTGTTTTTCTTTCTGTACCCCTTTTTGCTTTAATAAAATTTTAAAAATTATTTTAAAAAATTATCCCCCCTGAGTTTCCCAGATAGTAATTCAACACTCTAGCCACCAACCATTCCGTCTCCCATTAATTCCTCCATTACAGATAGACTGGATATTGATGGTTGTGGGTTTTCCGGGCTGTATTGCCGTGGTCTTGGCATTGTAGTTCCTGACGTTTCACCAGCAGTTGTGGCTGGCATCTTCAGAGGTGTAGCACCAAAAGACAGAGATCTCTCAGTGTCACAGTGTGGAAAAGATGTTGGCAGGTCATTTATATCTACTCAGGAGGGGTGGGGTTGAGCTGAGTCATCCTGTAAGAGTTTCCCAGGGTGTGGAATGCTAATGGCGGGAGGCTTCACTGTATCCTGAGGAGGTTCTTTTGCATATGGATTGGGGCTTGATGTGCTAATCTTCTCTGCGGGGCTATTGTCGGGTATAGAGCGTTTTGCTAGCCTGGTGTTTTTCAGAACTGGAAACCATGCTCTGTTCATTCTTAAGGTTTCTTCTTTCCTGTTGAAGTTTTGCTTATGCTTGTGAATTTCAATGGCTTCCCTGTGCAGTCTGACAAAGTAGTTGGAAGTGTTGTCCAGTATTTTGGTGTCCTGGAATAAGATACTGTGCCCTGTTTGAGTTAGGCTATGTTCAGCCACTGCTGATTTTTTAGATTGTCCAAGTCTGCAGTGTCTTTCATGTTCTTTTATTCTTGTCTGGATGCTACGCTTTGTGGTCCCGATGTAAACTTGTCCACAGCTGCAGGGTATACGGTATACTCCTGCAGAGGTGAGGGGGTCTCTACTGTCTTTTGCTGACCGTAGCATCTGTTGTATTTTTCAGGTGGGTCTGGACTGGATATTGCAGGAGTCAAGTAGAGATGGGTATGAACAGCAATACGAACAAAAAAAAGCCACAAACAGCCAAATCTGCTATTCGCGAACAAGCTGTTCCTGATGCCCCATTCTAAATGAACAGGTGGCCGTTGCAAACCTCGTTTGTTGCTGTTTGTTGCTGTTCATTAAGCCAGACAATCTGGCACCTGCAATCAATTCCCTTGACAACTTAGGCTGGGATTGTCTGAACTCTGTCTGAACTCCTGCTGTTGCCCTGGAAACCCCAATCTAAGCCCAATTTAGCTTGATAGGCAGGTCTTCCTTTCAAGTGTGGAGCTCCAAATTTGTTACAAGGGAGCAAAGAGCAGGGGGGCTCCCAGCTCTGACTTAGTTTGCCAACAGTGGAGAGGGCGAAACAGCTGCTGTTGGCATTTTGATAGAGTGCATTGGAGCTTGAATTTTCTTTGTGTGTGGTGGGATAGGGATCTATCCCTTCAAGTTCCAGGGCTGCTGCCAGGCTCTGGGACCAAGCTATTATTTATTATTGGTACCTTTCCTGGTGCCTGCTCATGTCAGGTTTCTGAAAGTGCTGCAGTAGGGATCTTGACTTGGATGATGGCTGGAGGAGAGCCTGCTGGCCCCCACGAACAGCCAACCATGAACATGTTCGTGAACAGGGTCATGTTCATGGTTGATCGTGAGTCCCTCTTTGTGGATGGCAACAAACAACGAATCATGTTCAGGATTTTTTTCTGTTCGTGCCGATCTCTAGAGTCAAGTAACTTCCAGCAGTTAGATAAGATGTGATTGGAGTAAGCTTTCCCTCATTAGCTGGATAGATTCTCCCCACCCACCATGTTCATTTGACAGTTTTGATAAAGCAAATATAGGTATCATTGGACCTAATTTATCTGCTTCCCTATAGGGCATCTGAAAGATCTGAGCATGGGAAAGGTGTGACATTAAAGGCAAGTTGTCAGCTTTTCATTCTTTTCCCTACCAATTAAAGAGTTTGAAAACTCTCTCCATAGCACATACATAAACTTGCCTTTTCTTTTTTTGAAACACAGGCCACTTTGTATGACTTCATTTGCAGTTTTGTAGATATAGAATGGAAATTGCTATGTGCATTTTCAAAAAGCCCTTCCAGATGTCAGCTGCCACAATAATAGGAACCACAAGTGTGCAAGGAAATCAGGAAGTATCCCCTAGATCTCAATCATTTGGAGTGAAAGTGCAGCTCCTAAGTCAGCCGTAGAATTACCAGATGGCTTTCTGCAAGTGACCTCTGCAGAAAGCCATCTTAACCTCTGTTGCTCTAGCCATAAAATGGAAATAATAGTGATCTATCTGAAGGCCTCATTGAACAGATTTATTTGTTTGGAGCATTTCTGTGCAGCCTCTCCAGGAAAACTGCTTGAGGCACTTTACAAATAATAATGATTTTAAAAAGTTAAAAATTTAACAGTCTATTAATACAAAATTAAACAACCAGCATTTAAAAAATCCAGCCAGAGCATCAATTCAACATAAAACATTAACAGCTTAAAATGATATAAACAGCCCTTGAATTTCGGAGTGATTAACTCCCTTTCCTTTTTTTCAGTAATCCTTATAGAAATTTTGTAAATAAATACACCCACTGAGCTTTGCAGTTCCTGCTCATTTTATAGAGAGAGGGAGAATGAAGTTGACAAAATCTTGACCCAGATGACTGAGCGAGATACTTTTACTCAAGCATACCCGGTCTAACATGAGCACACAGGCCCATGCTGACTGGCAATGCTGCAGAGTAGAATATTCTAGGAGGAGGGCTGCTAGTCCCTCGGTGTGGGTGGGGGGGATCGCAGCCTATGTCCCATGCCCCACTCACCTGACTGGCCATGGGGAAATCAAACCAACAGCACTTGCAATAAAGTGTAATCAATGACTTACTACAAATTTTATCGAAATGATTTCATCAATTTAAAGTGCTCAGTGCTAAAGTGCACTGTCAAACCATTAATTATTTCTTAACAATCACTACTGTACAAAATTCATACACGTCAATTACAAATACAAAAGACAAATATCAACCATGTCCCTTTAAGGCCGTCCCACAGAAGTCGCATTGTCCTCAAGTTTGCGTATATTCCTCGCATCAAAAACTGGAGACTCCCTTGTGAAGACTGTGGAAAGAATGCTGAGTAATTGTCCAATATGCAGCCTGTAGTGGAAAGGAAACACCCAACGTGAGCCGGAAAGTATCCTTTAGCATTGGAACAGGAGGTAAGTATGGTGTTGTAACAGACATGAAATTGACTAATCTTGTTCCTTTCTTCTGGGTGGATCTCAAGGATGGAGATCCACCCAGACCAGGTGGATCTCAAGGATGGAGGGAGAGCCCACCCAGGGCTCTCCTGGCCCTACAAGCTGCCGGCTTGGCCATTCAGCTTGTTTCACAGCACGTCCACTTCCTCAGGGGCAAATCTTGTTTCCACCAAAACAATAATAATGTTCTATGAACAAAACAATTATTCAGATTGTCAAAACCATACATGCTTTCAAACAGAGTGATTAATCATGTTTAATCAACCTTTCCTGACTTCAATTACTCACCCACAAGGAAACCAAAAAACATTCACGTGCAAGCATTTAGCACACAGCGGGACAGTCCTGGGGAAACCACCCATCTATCTGAACGGGCCCAGGAGCTCCGGAGTGCACTCCTATGCGTGCCAGAGTTTCCTTTGTTGTGCCAGGAATGACGTCATTCCTGGTGCAACAAAAGAACTGAAGGCCCCCTTATGGGGCTATATTGTTAAAATCAGTCCAAAATCAGCCAATTTGTAAAAAAAATAGCGCCATCCAGGGGCCTTCAGTTCCTTTGTCATCTCCAGTGTGACAAAGGAAGGCTCTGGAATGCGTGCGCACGTAGTGTGTTTGTGAGGTAAGAATTCTGGGAGCGCCCCCTCTACAAAACCTCCATTCCCTAGTTTTAAGGCCAGGAGACCTGGCAACACTAACCAGGAGTCAGCAATATTTTTATAATTCAAGAGCCAAACTATGTCATAACTCAGAGCAAACAATCAACAAAGAGTCAGTATAAGAAGGGTCATTTGCATAACTGAACATATTCAGCACAACATTGCTAACAATGAAAGTATTGATTAGTAATCCACAAAGTTTCTGCAGCCCGAATACTGGTTGTTGTGAGCCTTTTATGAGGAAGTAGCAAAAAATGGCATCTCACGATACAGGAGCCCCTTCTGTGACTGATTTACAGCACTGTGCGTAATTCTGTGCATGGTTCACATGTGGACATGTGAGAGATATTGACAAAATTCTAGCATCTGTGAAGGCCACTACTTGTACACTGGATCCGTGCCCATCCTGACTGCTAAAATCTTGTAAAGACCACATAAAAGCCCCCTTGATGTCTATCATAAATCAGTCTCTAAGTCAAGGTGCCTTCCCTCAGCCTCTCAAAGAGGCAGTCATCCACCCACTACTTAAAAACCATCCTTAGACAAAAAAAATCATATATTCTTGACAGAAGAACAGTACATTCCTTCTATCTGAGATGGTCGTCCTCTTCCACCGAGTACGCAGCTTCTTGTCGTGGAACAGCCAGGGCCTGGAGACAGTTCTGATCCCTCTAATGAAGAGCAGCTGGATTCCATGCCCGTCAGCCACCAGTAGGATTGCCAGGTCCCTTCACTCTTTGAGGGGGAGGCGAGAGACCTGGGACTCACCTTTGTTGATGTCTTTGCGTGTGCATTTTGCATGTGCACGCTCCCAGACTGCATGATGAGTGATGTCATTGCGCAGGACATCATGGTGTCCCTGGGAGTGCTTCCGTGCTTCTCAGCAGGTCAATTCAGGCCCAAACAGGCCTAAATTGGCCTGCTGCTGAGTGCAGAAGAGCTGCCAGGAGGGGTCTGGGGAGCTCCGATTCAGCCTGTTTGGGGCCCAAATCAGCCCACTGCAGAGCATGGGACTGCTCCACGCCACCTGAGAGCATGCCCCAGGAGGTACATTCTCCCACCTTTTCCTCCACTGGCCAGGTAAGCGGGGGCAGGCAGTGGAGGGTGGGAGTGAGAGGTCCACCACCCCCAGCAGGGGACTGGCAACTCTAGCCACCAGCCCGCTGCAGCTGAACAATCAAACAAGTAATCTCAGCCAGGCTTCCTCTCTCCACCCGAAGCCTATCCCTGTCCCCTCCAGGATCCCCAGACCCACGAGAGTGACATTGGCACAGATGTCAAGGGGACTCATAGGCCGGACGCAGGTCAGCACACGTGTACTGGCATAGTCCCCTAGGAGCCAGGAGCCAGAGTGTAGAGGCTAGTCACGACCAGGCAGCAAAGAGTAAACAGAGTCCAGTCCCAAATTTCAGGGGTTCAAGAGAAGCCATGAGTCAGTTCCAGTCCCGGGGTCAGAGTTCTAGAGTTTGGGTATCAGCAAGATCAGTGGAACACCCATGAAGTGTACTAGTTGCTTCCACAAACTGCTGCTCCTTCCAGCCATTTTTATGGCCAAGTCTTAATGAGCTAAATTGTCAGCCACTTACTAGGCAGACATCTTGAACTTACTCATTTGTCTTGGTCGTTTGACAGTTGCCGCTGGCTCAGGAGTCGTGCACGCCTTCTGCGCTCTTGAAGCTGTACCCATCTTCACCAGTGTCGGCGTTGCAACAGTGTCAGCAAAGAGGGAGGGGAGGAGAAGGCTTCTGAAGCCTTGTTGGCTGCATCAGAGTCCCCTGACGCTGGGTCTGTTACAGCTGAAGGCTGTGCTAGTTGATTAGCCAGTAATTGGACCCGTGATGCTCTTCATCTGACTCAAGGTCAGTGGCAACTGGGTCAGTTTGGGGGCGAACTGCGGGCAGCTCTTCATCTTCACTGAGCACAGGACAAGGCTGACTTATGACAACGCCTTAGAGCCCAGCACGGGCCACCTATTCCAGAAGGAGGGACTTCATCAGAGGAGACTTGAAGAAGCTGTTGCAAGCATCACGCAAGACTCGCAGTACATAAGAGCATGAGGGAGGGGCCCTTCAGCATGGCTTCAATGCATTCCCAGAAACAAGGCTTTGATACTATCGTTCTTGTTTTCTTGGAAGACCGACCTTATGACAACTTTTGTGCACTGTACACTCTTTTTCTTCTCTTCTGGCAGCCTGCCCCTGGCATCCTGCCTCTGATAGGCCAGCTCCCGTTAATTGTCAGAGTAAACTCTGCAGACGCTGCCTGAAACAGAACACCTCTGGAGGGACACACATGGAGCAGTGAGGGAGGAAGGGGGTGCCTGCCTAGCTGGCCAGATCAGCCAAATCAACCCTAGTGATCAATGGGATAACAGATGTTGCAGCCAGATCACCTTCCCATCCTTAGACATCCTTAGACAAAAAATAACGTAGCCAATTATCGCCCAGTCTCTAATCTGCCCTTTCTGGGCAAAACTGATTGAGAGATCAGTAGCAGACCAACTACAGGTCTTCTTGATGCTCTAAACTCTTTTCAGTTTGGCTTCAAGTCAGGCTATGGGATGGAGATGGCTCTGGTGGCTTTCGTGGTTGACCTCCATCTGAATGTAGACAAAAGCAATGCTTCTTTGTAGCTTCTCTTGAATCTGCATGCAGCCTTTGACACAGTCCATCATGCTATCCTGTTGAGATGTTTGGAGGCAGAAGTGGGTATCAGGGAACATTTCTTGGACCAGTTGAAATCATTCCTCATGGAACAAACTCAACAGGTTGCTGTTAGAGACCAGTTATCTTCTGGATAGGAGTTATCTTGCGGGGTTCCACAGGGTGCAACGTTTTCCTCCATGATATTCAACTTTAGAAGAATGCACTTGTAGTTATGGATTTGGATGCCATCAGTAGGCATGTGATGACACACAGTTCTGTACCTCATTATCTAAATCCCCTGATGATGCAGTAGACGTACTGAGTTGCTACTTGACAGCTGTTGTCAATTGGTGAAAGGAAACAAATGGAAATTGAACCCAGACAAGATGGAAGTGATGCTGGCTGTAGAAGCAGATGTTTGATGAAGTGCAGTTGACCCTGGCTGACTCAGTTAAGAACTTAGTGGGTTTTATTGGACCTAGCACTGCTGCTAGAGAAGCAAGTAAATGTGGCTGCAAAAATCACATTCTCCCAAATCAGATTAACCAGGGAGACAACTCCCTATCTTGACATGGATGATCTGGCCACATGGATTCATGCCACGGTAACATCAGGACTAGACTACTGTAAAGCTTTCTGCAGAGGTCTTCCCTCAAAGTTGACTCGGAGACTCCGGCCGGGGCAGAAGGCTGCAGCTTGTTTACTCTCAGGAGCTAGACGGAGCGTGCATATCACTCCGTTGGCTGCCCATCAGATACCAGGCTCAATTCCAAGTCACGACTATCACATTCAAAGCTCTTCATGGCCTTCCCCCCTATGTTCCACCACCGTAGCTTCACTCAGGGCCTTCTGCAGATATTGCCCTGCAATTGGGCAAAATCAACAAGTGCTTTCTCTGTGGTGGCCCCCCCACCTGATGGAATGGCATGCATAAGGAGTTAGGGAAAACTCCCACTTTCCTGGCTTTCTTCAAAGTATGCAAAACTGAATTATTCAGGAGGGCTTTCTACCCAGATTACGGGGCTGTGTCATAAGAAGTAGGTCAGAGACATGCCTTGGTAGGGACAGGGACTATAAACTAGGGGTGTGCACCAAGAAAGTTTCCGTTTCAGTTCCTATAGGTTCCAGAATAATTATGTTTCATTACTAGTTCGTTGCAGGTTGGGCAGTGCTGGTTTGGAACTGATGTGTTTGTTTTTTTGTTTTCATGAGTTTAGGTGCATTGTGCACACGTTGGTTGCACATTACAAACGTGCGCTATTCTTTTTGGGAAAATATAAAGAAGGCGAGGATCTGGGACAGCCTTTTTCACAATTAACCCAAAACAGCATCAGCCATTAGTCCACCTCCTAGTCTAAGTCATTGATCCACTGAGTTTTCCCTCAAGCCCAATCACATACACAACAGCAACCATGGAACTGTAGAGGGCAAGCGTTGGTGGGTGGAACGACGGGGCATTCCCAAGTAGTTCCAACAAGTGCACTGCAGCAACATAAAAAGCAATCCTGCTTCATGTTTGCTTTTTGCTTTTTCTATAGTGCCAATAACTTATTACCTTTGGTTCTGCTCAGGGGTTATTTTGTAGAAAAAGAGCTAGAGGAACACATTAGCATAACTCATAGCATAACTCATTAGCATATGCCATGCCCCTTGACATCACCAGAGGTGTGTCATTAGCATAACTGATTTGCATATGCCACACCCCCTGACATCACCTATCCTGGCTGTTTTGGACCCAATCTTAGCCATTCAGGGCCGAAATTGGGCCCAAAATGGCAAAAAGAGGCTGAAAATGGCCAAAAAGGGGCCCAAAATGGTCAGGATCGGGCCGCTGCTGAGTGGGAGTGTGATCCACCATCCATCAGAGGCCCGATCTGGGCCATTTCAGCCCCAATCCAGGCTGAAATGGGCCCAAAATGGCCAAGAGTCAGGTAGGCGGGGCCACCTGATATGTGACCTCTTTGGGGAACTGCCAGAACTGCGTTCCTGCGCGTTCCCCCTCGAAATGAGCCCTGGTTCTGCTGTTGCCAGCTGGTTTCATGTTTCCTTGTTCTTTGTAGTTTTGTACCCACAATGAGAGGCGAATCTCGTTCCTTCATTTTGAGGAGCGTTCTCGCTGCCAATGTTCTCCATCACCCAAGTGTAAGTGCCCCCCTTTGCCCAAACAGACCTACGTTTTCCCCATAAGTTTTCGTTTGGCTATGGGGAAGGCAAGATTGTTTTTAAAAGGGCAGAGTAGGTACACGTTTGCCATTTGACTCAAAAAGAGAGAGATACAGAGAGAGCCCTGAAAGACTACAGAAGCAGGTCTGAAGCAGGTCTACCGAGATGAAAGTCCCATATTATTCAACTGTGCTTACTAACAGGGAAGCGTCTTTCGAATTGCAGCCTATAACCGAAAGATCCCTTCCAGATGTTTCCAAAGCAGTAAACTCAGATGCATTTTGGTCCAAAAGCATCTGGTTTTATTAGTTTTTTTACATATGGCTGTTAATTGTACTATTATGTCTGTATATTAACGATTTTCCTTTATGCATATACAAAGTTTTAGTACGTATGTGTACAGCTAGATGATGCTTTTATTCTAGTCTATGTATGCCTCTTAAACTTTATACCAATGTTTTTAATTTATATTTTTAGAGTTTTAAACCTGCTTTTTCCAGAGCTTTCTGTAGTCTCTGTAGTCCAATAGGAACATTTTGTCGGGAAAGGATAAGCAGGGGGTGGAGGAAGAAAGCTAAATATTGAAGTAATTGATATGCTAACTGAAGAGAGGGGCTGACTGGTATGTAAAAGCCACTGTGGTATAGTTGTTAGAATGTCCAAATTATGACCTGGGAGAGCCAGGTTGAAATCCCTTCTCTCTCTGCCATCAGGGCCAAAATACACTATACATATTGCTTGGGAGTAACGATTTACAGGTGAGTTCCTCTGATCATATGTGTGGCAATGTAAAGTTGGGCACCCGTGACCTGACACCTGTCACACACACTGCATATTCTGGACCTCATTGGGTAACCTTGGGCTAATCACACAATTTCAGGCTAACTTACCTCACAGGATTTCTGTCATGGTTGCCAAGACCGCTCCCCAAGTCCAAGCCAAGGGTCATGGGGACAACAGGTACCCATGTCCCCCAGTGATGATGTCGTTTCTAGCAGGACCCAGAAGTGACAGGTAGCACCAGGGGTTTAAAAAACAAACAAACTAAACTTAGCCATACCATGATCCATCACTTCTGTGTCATGTGTCATGTATGCCAGTAATGTGTTTTGCATTTTGTGCTGATCATAACTGTTTGCTAAGGTTGTATTCTGTACACTGTATAAATCATCTGAGAGTGTGTTCACTGCTAACATGAAATGTACTGAGCCAGTGGGGGGTTGACTGTTATCTGTTGAAAGTATTTACTTTCACTTCTGTAGCAAGTGTCCTTGGAAGCAAGCTGCGGGTGGTGAGCAATGTATCTTTTCTCAGAGACTGGGATGATTTCATTCTGTACTTTGTCTAGCCTAAACTAATCAGTTCCCATGTAACTCTATGGGGTTTTCACGCCAGAATGTCAACGGACACAAAGGGCGAGAAGTTTCCCTATAATTAGTAGTGCCCTTTTTTGAATAGTCACTTCTGCCAATTGCTACCTTTGTGTGAACACCTTGAAATGTATGGATCTCTAATAAAAGTTACTTCAACCACTGCACCTGAGTGCTTACTGTGAGGGACTTGGGGATCTACCTCCGAGGGACTGACATCGTGCCAGGAATGACATCATCAATGGAGGAAGCAGGAGCACGTGCATGCTTCATGTGCATGCTTCATGTGCATGCTTCATGTGTATGCTGGCTTGCCTGCTTCTCCCTTTCCTAGGCTCCCTGCCAGCCACGTGGTGGGAAATGAGGGATTCCTGCCATAAAAGGGTATCTGGGAGCCCTTCTTGTTTTGTTTTTTTTTTTTATTAAAGTTTTATTGAACATTCGTTGCAACATATAACTTACAATCAGAAACATCATTTCAAGTCAGGTCAAAAATCCAGTGTACAATACATTGTTAGCCATATATTTTGAGAAATAACATTAATATATCCTTATGATGACTCAGTTATGCTGTTAGTTTAATAGAACGAGAGGTAACCATTGTTTGTCATAACTTGGAATATTTTTGAGTTGGGTTGCAGATTGTGTTTTTCTATATATTCCAAGAAAGGGAGCCATTTGTCAATAAAACCGGTATTTTCTGTGAAATGTTCTGCATTTTGTACATCGTTACTTATTTTTTCTAAAATAAAATGGTTCCAAACTTTGGAGAACCAAGTCTCAATTGTTGGTAGCTTCTTTGATTTCCATACTGTCGCAATAGCACTCTTAGCTGCAATAAAGAGTGAAGCAACGAGTTCCTTCCTAATCTTGGGAATGTACAGGTTTCCCCATAGATCTAAAAAAATCAGTTTCGGATCAAAAGGAATTTCATAATTAGTAATGTCTTTAATTTTCATTAATACCTCCTCCCAGAATTGTCTAACTTTTTTACATTCCCACCAGCAGTGGGCAAAGGTTCCCTCCTCACCGCAATTTTTCCAACATTTAGGGGACGATCTAGTTGATATTAGTGCTAGCTTTTTGGGAGTTAGGTACCATCTGTGTATCACTTTAAATGTTTGGAGTTTAGTTACAATGACTTTTGAGTTGAATATGCCGGATGACCATATATCCTTCCAAACCTCTGAAGACTTTTCAATGGAACAGTCCTTGCTCCAGCCGTTTTGGCAACAGAGTTGTTTATTCTCCACTGTGTTTAACAGTATTTTGTACAATTTAGCTATCATCCCTTTTTTTTGATGTGAAGATGAGTTTAGAATTTGTTCAAATTCTGTCAGAGGTTCTTTCATGATGCTTCTTAGTTTTATTATCTCTGCCATGTGTGAAAGTTGTAAGTAGCTAAACCATTGTAGTTTTTGTCCTAGTTTTCCCTCTATTTCTACCTTCTCTACTAGCCCTGTCTGTGTGGCGATATCAACTAGTCTGGTAATTTTTGCCTGTCGCAGAGTTAGGATGAGTGACCGATCCCACTCCGGTGTGAACCATCCTTGATTTATAAATGTCGAAAATCTGGACAATTTTGGGGTAATTTTGATTTTAAATTGGTCCCACGTCTTTAATATAGATGATATCACAAAACTGTTTTTGATATCTTGTGGTCTATTATTTGTTTTATTCCAAATTATGTCTGTGATGTCACAGTGCTTTAAAGAAGATTGTGAGATCTTAATCCAATCCGGCAGAGTAGAATTAGATGTCATTTGTAGGATATTGACCAGTCTTGCTGCTGATTGATATAATAATAAATCTGGGTAGTTGAAACGGAGCCCTTCTTGTTTTGAAGATAAAATGGTGAAAAGGGAACAACATAAAATGCTTTGTGTCCCCATTGGGAAGAAAGCCGTGGTATAAATGAAGCAAATAAATAAAATGAAACAATGTTTTGGGAGAGAAACGGAGACAGGTTGTGAATTGGCTAAAAGGTGAGGCATCTTTTTTTGTTTTGCAATCTTCTGGGCATGGAGCGAGGGTGTGTGGGGGGGGAAGGGGAAATAGGTGTGATTTTCCTGCATCGTCAGGGGGTTGGACTAGATGACCCTGGAGGTCCCTTCCAACCTATGATTCTATGATTCTTGGGGAGAAGTCTCTCTCTTTCTTCCTCTGCTGAGAAATTGATAGTGGATCAACTGCCTCCAAGAAGAGCCCTGTTCCCTTTATCTAAACCCCGCTTGTATTTCTGTAAATAAAAGGTTACAAGTCTCTACTACTCTGTCATCCAAATGAAACTAAAACCTGCACTGGGACCCCTGGAACATACCACCACTTGGCATAGCAGGGAGCAGGTAATAGTACGAAACAGCATTCAGACATGTGAATGCAGGGTACGGCTGGATCTAGTCATTGTCCAGATAAGAGACCTCCTATGACTATTACATAAGCCACCTTGAATTCCAAGATGGAGAGCACGCAGGGTACAAATTAACTCACTAAATAACAAAGCATATCCTAACCGGAGCCCAATGGGCTTAAAGGAGGGGTGTAATTCCATTTAGGACTGAACTGAAAACCACATCCATCCCCTACCAACACTTCCAATGTGAAGTGGTATGGTGTAGATGTAGGTTCTCCACCTCAATGAAATCTGCCCCCCAAGAATCTCTGTCATGCAAAGTCATAAAGAAAGCATTTTACAAAAATGACCATTACGAACATTGCCTAATTTCCGGTTTGAGGTTTAACCACAAGCCACATTTCCTCCAAATCCCAGCCCATAAGCATTTCCTTCGATAACTTATCCAAAGAACAGATGAAGCCCGTGAAAAGAATGAAATCAGCTTCATCAGTTGTTTTAAAAAGTTCCAAGAGATTTCTTCATTTTAAAAAAAGGAGAGGGAACTCCTCTTAATCATAGTTATGCGATGTCTGTAAACTACAGATGTCCACCTGTTCCCCCCTCTTCAGTATAGAGCAAATGAACTATATGATTTGAGTTTATATTTAAGATTTTGTGTATCTAAGAGCTAAAGTACAAGAGACAAATTACACGAGGATGCTCATGTGAAGGGAGTCGCAATATTAGCCGGGAAGCCAAATTTTAAAAGACAGATCAAAAGGGTCTGTCAATTTCCCTTTCTACAGAGCCACAAAGATCACTCCTCAGAGGGTTTGTTTATTTCCTCTTCACCTCCTAGAAGGGGAGGTGAAACTGACAGAGCCTTCCGGAGATGAAGAGGAAATAAACAAATCCTCTGAGGAGCGATCTTTGCTGGCTCTTTAGAGAGGGAAATTGACAAAGCCTTCCGATCTTTTAAAATTCGGCTAACGTTGCGACTCCCTTCATGTGAGCGTCCTCGTGTAATTCATCTCTTGTAGTTTAGCTGTAAGTTGCATTCCTGCGCACATTGAAACATTCATAGGGTTGAGCCACAAGCATACTCCAGAAAATATAAAAATGAAACTAGAATCAGTATACCATGTCCCCCACAACCTCTTTCATATATATAATTTTAGGTAGGTAGCCTTGTTGGTATGCAGTAGAACAGCAGGATTTGAGTTCAGTAAGACCTTACAATGATTTCTAATGTCAGATGTATAAATATACACACATCTGCCATTAGAAATCACAACACCCCAAAACCAGCGGGAGAACATTTTAATCCTCCAAGACGTTCCATTATTGACCTAAAAGTGGCTGACCTCAAACAGAGAAACTTGAAGGAGAGAGTACAATGTGAGATTGGTGAAATGGAGTTCATTCACAAATTCAGAATAATGGACCCCCCTGGAGCTGAAGAGAGACTTAGGATTCTTATCTCACCACAGAAGCTAATTTCTGCCCTAATCAAGTTGCAACGTACCATTGTACCTTTACATCTTGACATCTTCCTTTGCTACACCCTTCCCGTCTAATCATGCTGCATTGTACCATTACATCCTGATGCCCTCCCTTGTGAAACCCCTCCCCCCCGCTTTTCGATCTCCATTCCTACTCATGTCTGAAGAAGGGAGTTCTGACTCTCGAAAGCTTACACTATGGAAATCTTGTTAGTCTCTAAGGTGCCCCTGAGCTCAAATCCTGGACGATTAAAATGTTCTCCCTCTGTTTTTTGAGTGTTGTGATTTTTAATGTCAGATTTATGTCCATTTATTCTTTCACGTAGGGACTGACCTGTTTATCCAACACAGAGAGTGGAAGGGCATTGCTTACACTTGATAGCATGAATGAACCTGAGATGTATAACTGTCGTAGGGCCAAACTACAAGTGACGAATGACACTTGAACGGCAAGTGTATTTCTCCCTGTTCGCTTGCCCTCCACTTGCGCTCCACTTGATCCACTTGCAGTTCAAGTGTCATTCGTCACTTGTAGCTTGGCCCGTAGTTAAGTCTAGTGATGGTATCGTTGGAGTAAATATGGGGACAGAGTTGGCATCTTGGTTTGTTGCAGGCCCTAGTCCATGTTCATGTTAGGAAGTATATTATTGTGAGTGAGAATTTGTTTAAGATTAGGGAGCTGTCTGTGGGCAAGAAAAAGGGTTGCCTCCCCATGTTTGTGAGAGAAGAGACTATCGTCCAGCCTAGTTTGCAAGTCATCGATGATGTGTTGAACTGGTTTGAGCTGAAAGCTGTATGTGACCACCAGAGGTGTTCTACGGTGGGTTTTTTTTAGGCCTGTCTTGTAGCAGGCTATCCCTAAATAATGCTGTCTTTGTCGATCTGTTTACATCAGATCTTATGAAATCAGGTGGGTATTGCAATTCCAAAAAAGTCTGTTGAAGATCCTGCAGGTGTGAATTTCTGCCAGAGGAAATGGAACGGATGCGGCTGCACTGTAGAACTTGGCTGTAGACATGGATTGTTTAGTGTGTTAAGGATGGGGACTGCAGTGCACACCGGTTCAACAATGTGGGGGACCCCTGATGTAAGGATTGTATTTTTTATCATTATTTACTACATTTGTACATTGTGTTTCTCCCCAATAGAGACCCAAAGCTGCTTATATCATTCTCTCCTCCCCCATTTTATCCTCACAACTACCCTGCAAGGTATGTTAGGCTGAGACTGTATGCTGCTGGCCCAAAGTCACCCAGCCATGGGGCAGAGTGGGGATTCAAACTTGGATCTCCTAGATCCAAGTCCATCACTCCAACCACTACACTACATTGCCTCCTGATTTTATCTCAGCACTGGAATAGCAGCAACCCACAAGGGGAGACACCAGCCTTCAGGAAGTATCCCCATAGGACCCCCAATACCTGATCCTAGCAGGGCTTTTTTTCAGCTGGAACGTGGTGGAACAGAGTTCCGGAACCTCTTGAAAATGGTCACATGGCTGGTGGCCCCGCCCCCTGATCTCCAGACAGAGGGGAGTTCAGATTGCCCTCCGTGGAGTTCTGGAACCTTTTGAAAATGGTCACATGGCTGGTGGCCCCACCCCCTGATCTCCAGACAGAGGGGAGTTTAGATTGCCCTCCGTGGAGTTCCGGAATCGCTTGAAAATGGTCACATGGCTGGTGGCCCCGCCCCCTGATCTCCAGACAGAGGGGAGTTTAGATGGCCATCTAAACTCCCCTTTGTCTGGAGATCAGGGGGTGGGGCCACCAGCCATGTGACCATTTTCTCCGAGGGCAACCCACTGAGTTCCACCACCTCTTTCCCCAGGAAAAAAAGCCCTGGATCCTAGTAATACTTATCATTTACACAGAACATTCTTTAATCCTTAAAACACTTTGCATACATTGTGTTAGTATTCCTTACAAGAAGATAGGTCAGTTCGATTATTCCCATATTGCAGATGGGGAGGGAGGTGGTGAAGGTAAGAGGAGAGCAGCTTACCCAAGACTGCCGCGTGAAAGGAATAATTTGTCCCATGGACGTCTCTCGGCCATCATGCAAGCACCAGCTCTGTAAGTGCCAGCGGCTGCTCTGTGGCTAGAGCCCCTAATCCGTCTTTTAATGGCCAATAATCATTCTTTAAAGAGTGTCAGCAAGGATATAAACCCTTGGCAGTACCTGAGGTGAAGCAGGCCAGAAAGCCAGCCAGCCAGCCACTTGGACAGAGACGAGGCTTCATAGGAGCCGGGGCCGAGATTTGTGCTGCCTCGTGGCAGAGGTTGACGTGCAGGCGCCAGAGCGGGCAAGACGGTGTTCGCGGGATCAGCCGCTGGACTATGAAGCTCTTCTTGTGTTAAAGGTTCTATTAACATCTGCAATGCTTTTAAAAAAACTGTTTTGATTTTTTTTTGCTGCAGTTTGGTGATCGTTCCCCCCTCCCCCACCAGTGACAGATCCATACATGTTTTAAAAATTTGCCGTGGAAAGCCTTTAAGTTGTAATTATTGTGCATTTACATAATTAGTGCAAATACATGCAATTACCATGTGTGCCTACACAATTACCAGCTTCAATGATGTCCTAACAATCCTTTGGTGAACTTTATGGGGTGGGGAGGGGGGAGGAAACAGAGCGCATTCATGTAGAAATAATATTTGACGGTCTTGCTTCTTTCACTCCTACTGAGACTGCTCTTCAGAAATCTTAAGTACAACCAACCTACATCATATAATGAGCATGATCCTTTTCATACGGCTGTCGAGAAACTTGGGAAATAAATGTATACCTCTCTCTCTCTCTCTCTCTCTCTCTCTCTCTCTCTCTCTGTGTGTGCGTGCGTGCGTGCGTGCGTGCGTGCGTGCGTGTGCATATTTGTGGCTTTGCATTCACAGAATTTTGAGACATTGTAATATTGTGATTTTAATTTCACATTATTCACAAATGGTGCTTCTTGGATTTCATGGCCGTTGAACCAACTCCACAAATTACCCTCCTCTGTAGTGTATATTTTTATTTAATTAGTAACTCGATTTCTTCTCCACCTATTTAGGGCCCCCCACTATGTCTTGCAGCAATCATGAAAACATTTAGTGTTTAAACGCCAACATAAAACCACAGAGGACAATAATAAAAAGGTCACATTGCCAGCAAAAAAACTGAGCCAGTTATTTCAAAGGCCTTATATAAGATGAATCTCTTTACCTTTCTCTAGCAGACCTATAGAGAAAGCACCAACATTGGTTGTTGTGGATTTTCTGGGCTCTGTCGCCGTGGTCTTGGCATTGTAGTTCCTGACATTTCGCCAGCAGCTGTGACTGGCATCTTCAGAGGTGTAGCACCGAAAGACAGAGATCTCTCAGTGTCAAACTGTGTTTGACACCGCAAACTGTGTTTGACACTGCAAACAGAAAACTAGCAGAGCAAGCAAACTTCCTGCTGCACTTATTTTCTGCTTGCATGGAGTATTTCATGTGGAACTCAGTTTGTCAAACTACAATGCCAAGACCACGGCGATACAGCCCAGAAAATCCACAACAACCATCATTCTCCGGCCATGAAAGCCTTCAACAATATATCGAGCACCAACATTGTTTCTTGGGGGCAGCAGCTGAAAAGCTGAAAAGATTGCCGTGCCAATCTTACCTTGGTCAAGACGTTTCCACAAGGTGGTCTTGATTATTCATCCACCTTGGGGTTCAGCCAAGTTGATTTTGGAAAGAGGCAGTCCTTCAGATATTGTGGACCCATTTCAGAACATTCAGAGACAAAACTGTCACCTGGAACTGCTTCCATAACCAAACTGGAAGCCAGTGCTACTGTAACAGGACAGGTTTAATATTTTTGCATAGCAATGAGTTCCATTAAGGACTCTAGCTGCTATATAAACCTCTGAGTTTTGAGATTTATATGCATCTGGCCCAAGAAAACTTATACTTCGGGCAAGTATCTGATGAAGGGAGCTTTGACTCTTGAAAGCTTATACCCTGGAAATCTTGTTGGTCTTTAAGGTGTTACTAGACTCAAATTTCACTCTTCAAGAAACTGTTTGTCTTTAAAGTGCCACTTTGTCTCAGAGCCAAAAAACCCGAGACGCCTGATGTGTGGAGGACATGCGTCAGTTTCCTGCAAGATTCCACGGGAAGTGTAGTGAGAAAGAACCTCTGCCAGGGAGAAGAGGGAGAGAATCCCTCTTCTTCTTGGCAGAGGTTCTTCCTCTAGGCATCTTGTCTAGTCCGCTTGGCTCCCTCTCATCGCCGCCAGCTCCCCTTGCCCCCCTAAAAGCACTCCACAGACAGAGGGAGCTGAGCGTGCGGGCGGTGGTGAGAGGGAGTCAATTGTGCCGGCAGAGGTCAGAGGGAGCTGACTGTGGCGATCAGTTCCTTGTCCCTTTTGCTGCTCAGCTCCCTCTGGCTGCCGAGTGCATTTAGGGGAGAAAGGCGCTACTAGACTCTTGCTCTTTTCCACTGCTACGGACAGACTAACATGGCGACTCATCTTGATCTATCTTCTTGGAATGGAAACACAGCAATGGGGGGAGAATCTATTTAGTTTCCTCATGTCAAGTTTTAATTAAAAGCACATAAGCAGAGATGGTGGTGGGAAGTGGCAACCTTATGTATAAATAAGGTTTTGTTTATTTGCTAAGAGAAACATTTTTATTTCAACAGGCAGCCTCCTGTGCTGCTACTAAAAACATGACAAACTGAGATTGAGAACCATGGTTTCCCTTAGCATAGAGATGCAGTGATTGGAAAGACCACCGAGAGCCAAGTGACGAATGACACGTGAACGGCAAGTGAACAGACTCATGTGTAATCCTCCTTGTTCACTTGCACTCCACTTGCCCTCCACTTGATCAGACTCATGTGTATTCCTCCTTGTTCACTTGCCCTCCACTTGCCCTCCACTTGATCAGACTCAGGTGTATTCCTCCTTGTTCACTTGCACTCCACTTGCCCTCCACTTGATCAGACTCAGGTGTATTCCTCCTTGTTCACTTGCACTCCACTTGCCCTCCACTTGATCAGACTCATGTGTATTCCTCCTTGTTCACTTTCACTCCACTTGCCCTCCACTTGATCAGACTCACGTGTATTCCTCCCTGTTCACTTGCACTCCACTTGCCCTCCACTTGATTAGACTCATGTGTATTCCTCCCTGTTCACTTGCACTCCACTTGCCCTCCACTTGATCAGACTCACGTGTATTCCTCCTTGTTCACTTGCACTCCACTTGCCCTCCACTTGATCAGACTCACGTGTATTCCTCCTTGTTCACTTGCACTCCACTTGCCCTCCACTTGATCAGACTCACGTGTATTCCTCCTTGTTCACTTGCACTCCACTTGCCCTCCACTTGATCAGACTCACGTGTAGTCCTCCTTGTTCACTTGCACTCCACTTGCCCTCCACTTGATCAGACTCACGTGTAGTCCTCCTTGTTCACTTGCACTCCACTTGCCCTCCACTTGATCAGACTCATGTGTATTCCTCCTTGTTCACTTGCACTCCACTTGCCCTCCACTTGATCAGACTCATGTGTATTCCTCCTTGTTCACTTGCCCTCCACTTGCCCTCCACTTGATCAGACTCATGTGTATTCCTCCTTGTTCACTTGCACTCCACTTGCCCTCCACTTGATCAGACTCACATGTATTCCTCCCTGTTCACTTGCACTCCATTTGCCCGCCACTCAATCAGACTCACATGTATTCCTCCCAGTTCACTTCCATGCAAGGGGAGCGCAAGTGAACAGGGAGGAATATATGCGAGTCTGTTCACTTGCCGTTCAAGTGTCATTCGTCACTAGTAAATGCCCCTAGTAAATGCTCATCTCAAGCATTTCTTAAAAGGTATAGGAACCTTCCCAGAGGGCAACCTGTATTTTACAATGCCTTTCTGCTTGTGTAAGTGCTTTATGTAAGCAATAGTGCGCAGAGTTCGGACAGATTTCGTCTTGTGTTTTCTTCATGATATCCTGTGTGTTTTTCCTACTTGTGCGAGATCTAGCGATAATTGTAGTAATTATAGTGTTAGACAAGAGTCTGGGAGAGCCAAAGTTGGAATCTCTGCTCTGCCATAGACGCCTGCTTGGAGACCTTGGCACAGTCACAAACTCTCCATGTAGCCTACCTCACAAGATTGTCGTGAGGATAAAATGGAGTAAAGGAGTATGATGTGAACCACTTTAGGTTCCCCACTGAAAACACAGGATATGAATGAAGTGTGTGTGAGGGGCTGTTGAGCCATTTTGTTTACCATTGTGCATACGAGGTTCCCCAAATAGATATCTAACAGAAATCAAAGCAGAAACACTCATACCGCTGGCACGAAACGTTTAGCCCTTCTGCTTGCACAATGTTACTTGCATTAGCGGAACAATGCTAAGTTTGAACACAGTTCACGTTTTGTAGGAGACCAGCCAGTAATCCTGGCTCATTTGAATGACTTTTCATCTAAACAGAGATTGATTATTCCGCGTGTGTCATACATTTTAAAATACAGTCCCCGATTCCTTTGAAGTGCTCTATGTAAATGAAAGTTCAGCAAGGACAGAGGCAGCACCTTGTGTTTTGCTTGGCTTTCTCGGCGGCTTCCCAGGGAAGGTTTCTCCACGATGATCCCAGACGCCTTCACCACAAGGCCTCTTCAGTCATCATTTCCCTCCCCTGTCTGTTCTCTTACTCATCGGCTGCCAGGTTGGGCTGGGCCGGCCTGATTTGGTGTCACATGTGGTGTTTGATTGCATCATTTGGACAAGATTAAAAGGAACTCTCTCGCTCCCAAGGTCACTACAGCTTCCCTAGCATTTTTTTTTGGCAAGAGCAGGCTTGTTAACAAAGAGTATCTTCAGATTTAATGGAATCAGAGAATCAGGTTCTGAAAATTTACTTGCCAGTGTAGCTGATGTTTATTGCTTCTGCGTTGTGTTCTCGGCGATTGTTTAATGTTGTTGTGTGTCCTTCAACATTTCACAGATTGAAAACGGGGGACATACCTCTGGATGCGTGGTGTGCATCTGCTCATAGCTGTAGCCCCTGCTCTCCCACTTGCATGCCTAGATAGATTTGCCAGGTCCCCTCATTCTCCAGACAGGAGGTGGGACACTTGGCACTCACTTTGGTAGACATCTTCATGTGGGAGTGCAGCCAGGTGGCGTGATGGGCCCTGGAGTGCTCCCACACTTTGTAGCTGGTTCATTCGGCCTGCTGCAGAGCACAGGAGCACTGCCCAGAGGGCCCTAGAGAACTCCAGCGCTTCACAGTGGGCCAATTAAGGCCCCAAATAGGCCCAATTTGGCCCATTTGGGGCCCAAATCATCCCACTGTGGAGCACGGATGTGCACCACACTGCCTGGGAGCATGCCCTGGGAGGCATGTTCCCCTGCCTTTTCCTCTGTCAGCCAGGTAAGTGGGCATGGGGGGTGGAGGGTGGGAGCAGAGAATCCCCCTCCCCCAACAGGGGATTGGCAACCCCATGCCTAGCTGAAGCTTCTCCACGGGCTGTTCCTTTCTACATACGCATTCCACAGCTATTTGCATATAGGTAGACCGCAAAGGAGAAGTGCACAGGCATTTGATGTCTTTGTGTGTGCGCTTGCTTATGTCTCCACTAGAATCCAGGGAGAACCATGTATGCTGTCCTGTACTTATAGAATCATAGAATCATAGAGTTGGAAGGGTCCATACAGACCATCTAGTCCAACCCCCTGCCCAGTGCAGGATCAGCCTAAAGCATCTAGGCATCCACTTCTTGGATGAAGAGCAGGATAAATGTATTTATTCCATTTGTACCCTGCCTTCCTCCCCAATGGAGACCCAAAGGATAGGGTTGCCGGGCCAAGACTGGCAACCAGCAGGAGGGCTGGAGGGTGGGAACGTGGGGGAGATGTTGGCATTCCTATATCACTTCTAGACACAAGCTAGAAGTGACAAAGAGTAGCTCTAGGGATCGGTGGAAATTCCTAGAGCTATGCATTGTCGCTCTAGGAATGTTGGTAAGATTGCCAGGTCTCCCTGGCAAGTGATGGGAGTGGGAGGGTGGTACTTACTGGGCTTCAATTTTGCCTTCATTTGCCCTCAGTGACCTCGCTGTATAGTCAAATTGGTTTGGATATGTGGTCCTATATGATTTTACTGACATCTAGTGATCCAGTTTTGGTCCCAAAGAGGAGCACTCCTGCAGCTAGCACAATGACATCACTTCCAGATGTTATCATGCGCTGGCTGGGAACTCACAGGCCACCTGTTTGCCCAGGTTACCTGCCAGTGGCAGGCAATTGCTGGGACGCTTGCCACCAGCAAGCACCTGATAAGCCTGTTCTCTATGCAATGAGTCACGAAGGGCTTGGCTTCCACAATACCTTCTTTACAAACATTAATATTCTTCTCACAAGTTGCCAGCCCCCTTAACTTAAAAGCAGGGGTTGCTTTAGAGGCATGGGTCCTTGATCCAACTTCCTCACTTCACACTCCAAAAGTCCCAATGACATCACTTCCAGTTGAAAACTGGGGTCTGTACGTGGCCAAAACTGGCCCCAAACACAGCATTTTTGCTATGCTCAAGGCCAATTTGGCTCTGCTGAAACCCTATCGCTTCCAGTTTTCAACTGGAAGTGTATCATTGGGGCCACCAGAATATGTGTGTGCGCCATTTTACTGCATGCTCCAGTGGCTCTTGTGTGCCTCTTCACTCCTTCCTGCCCCCTCCCACAGGCCAGGTGGGTGGTGCTGGGGAGGGGGTGAAATGTGAGAGCAGGAGATCCTCCATTCCCAGTGGGGGCTGGCAGCCCTAAATGCTGGCAATTCCTAGAGTTACCTGTTCACTTCTGTCTTGTACCCAGAACTGATATAGGGACAAGCTACAAGTTACGAATGACACTTGAACGGCAAGTGAACAGACTCACATGTATTCCTCCCTGTTCACTTGCACTCCACTTGATGATCAAGTGGAGTGCAAGTGGAGTGCAAGTGAACAGGGAGGGATACACGCAAGTCTGTTCACTTGCCGTTCAAGCGTCATTCATCACTTGTAGCTTGGCTCGTAGTGACGTCAGCAGCTTCACTTTTGTTTTTCTCCCGTCACTTGGAGTAGCAGCCTGCAACAAGAGTTATCCGTGTGACACCTCCTGCCATAGGAGGAGGCCTAGTAAGCCCACCAAAGTGGTTTCCATTGTCCCCTCTCCATTATTTATCCTCGCCCCTGAGAAGTAGGTTTGGCTGAGAGGGTGTGATTGGCCCACGGTCACCGAGTGAGTTTCCATAGAAGAACGGGGATTCGAAACTAGGTTTACCAGATTCTAGCCTGATGTTCTAATCACTACACCAATACGATACATAGATTTCCCTCCCTTGCTTAGAGGTTTAAATTTTATGGACCTGAAATAGGAAGTCTCTCAACTTGAGCAACTCAGAAGAGCTCAGGTTCCCATGAACTGTAAAATCTCAAGAAGGCATTCTCTCAAATATTAGAAAAGTTCTAAAGTCTCATGTAGCAAAAATCAGCGAAAACTTTCATTGCCCTCTGAAGACTAGCAGCTCTGTTGAGGTGCGAGGTGTCACGGGACAGGGCCCGTTTTGTCCAGTGCAAAACAAAGGCCATGGGTTATAAGGGACGGTTTCCAGATGTGAAGCATTGCTCCTGGTGAGCAGGAAATGTCTTCTTATTGATCTAGATCCAAGGCTCCCAAAGGATGAGATCATTTAATCTACATTAAATTGTGTTAATATTTAGTACAATAAAATAATTCGAAACACATTTTTAGGCTATCTATCTCCAAGCATTTCACTGGAGTGATTCACCCACTCTATATCCAGTGCCACTGACAGAGAAAGGACTAGTGGAACAAAATTCCAGGATCCATGGTTGTTATATGATTTGTGGTCATATGACGTTCGGCTGCAAAGGGGACCCGAGGGGATTGTTGTCTGTGATGGCACACTGCCTGAATAATCTCTGGCCCCTTTCCACAACATTTCTGGCTACAGACCCGCGTGGCTTGATTCCCCCTTATTAAACACCTTCTCCAGTCAGTGTGGGATTTTTCCTCCTTTTCAATTCATACCTTATGTGTAGAGCTGCAACCCGTCACACAGGTTGGCAGAACTTGTGACCCAGTCTCTTAAGCAGGTCAATTTATGACCTCATGAGGGCCTGCCTTGGGCCTTGGATGCGCATTTGGGGCTGCAGCAGAATGGTTGGATGCTGAGAACTGCAAGGGGAACAAAAGTGCTCAGTAGAGTTGTCAACTGTGGGTTCATAGAATCATAGAGTTGGAAGGGGCCATACAGACCATCTAGTCCAACCCCCTGCCCAGTGCAGGATCAGCCTAAAGCATCTCTGACAAAGTATTCATCCAGCCTCTTCTTGAAAACTGCCAGTGAGGGGGAGCCCACCAGCACCTCCCTAGGCAGCTGTTTCCACTTTTGAACTACTCTGACCATGAAAAAGTTTTTCCTAATATCCAGCCGGTACCTTTCTGCATGTAATTTAAGCCCATTGCTTCGGGTCCTACCCTCTGCTGCCAACTGGAACAGCTCCTTGCCCTCCTCCAAATGACAGCCTTTCAAATATTTAAAGAGAGCAATCATGTCCCCCCTCAACCTCCTCTTCTCCAAACTAAACATTCCCAAGGCCCTCAGCCTTTCCTCGTAGGGCTCAGACTCCAGATCCCTGATCATTCTCGTCGCTCTCCTCTGCACCCTCTCGATTTTGGCCACATCCTTTTTGAAGTGAGGCCTCCAGAACTGCACACAATACTCCAGGTGTGGCCTGACCAAGGCAGTATAGAGAGGGGCTATGACCTCCTGCGATTTTGACGCTATGGCCCCTTTGATACAACCCAAGATTGAATTAGCCTTTTTTGCCACCGCATCACACTTACTGCTCATACTTAGTTTACAGTCCACTCTTACCTCAAGATCCCTTTCACATATACTACTGCCCAGAAGTGTATCCCCCATCCAGTATTTGTGCTTCCCATTTTTGTGGCCCAGATCTAATACTGTGCACTTGTCCTTGTTGAATTGCATCCTGTTCACAGCTGCCCACTTCTCCAGAGTATTCAGGTCTTGTTGAATTTTAATTCTATCTTCTTGGGTGTTTGCTACTCCTCCCAATTTGGTATCATCAGCAAATTTAATGAGCAGCCCTTCCACTCCTTCATCCAGATCATTGATAAAAATATTGAAAAGTACCAGGCCCAAAACCGAGCCCTGCGGCACCTCACTGGACACCTCCCTCCAATCTGATGAAACGCCGTTGACCACCACTCTTTGGGTGCGTTCCTCTAACCAGTTCTCTATCCACCAAACTGTCCTATAGTCCAGTCCACAGTCTTCCAGTTTGCCCATCAGAATGTCATGGGTTGGGAAATTCCTGGAGATTTGGGGTGAACCCTGTGGAGGACAGGATTTGAAGAGGACATGGACCTCAGCAGGGCATAGTACCATATAGTCCACCCTCCAAAGCAGCCATTTTCTCCAGGGGTGCTGATCTCTGTTGTCTGGAGATCAGTTCTAATTCTGGGAGATCTCCCGTCTCCACAAGCTATTGCACTTACCTTTGTCAACTTCTGCATTTATAAAGAGTTACCTCACTGAATCGTCTTACCGTTGCTTAAGGTTTGCGCTGCACACTGTGCCAAGCAGTTGACACCTGTGCAGTAGCTGCTCCTTTGTCACTCGCTCCTGTCCTGGTAAGTAACCTGCATTTGTGACTTAGGTATTGCAGCTTGTGGCTGCTTTAACGCCTCCCCAGCTGGTGAACTAAATCTTGATCACCAGAGAAGAAGGCATGTGTCCCTTGGGGTTATGGTCAGGCCATTAGAGCAACCTCATTGTTGAGCATGGACTCACTTGTACTTTGCCCTGTCTGCACCTGCGCAGTTGGGTGGTTCCTTTAATATTGGATACATTGCTACACATTTATCCATGACTGGGACAATTTGGCTGTCTTTCCTTTCAGTTGTCAATGAGTGTGCCATAGGCCAGCAGAGGAATGTTGAAGGAGGCGGTGCCATGTCGGCCTCCCACCTTTGCACCTTGTTAATTTGTTTTATTATTTGTATATTGATTTTAGTTTTTGTTTTTATCGATTTTAACTGTTCACCGCCCAGAGCCCCTGGGGATGGGCGGTATATAAACTGAATAAATAAATAAATAAAATAAATAAATGTTGCATTCCAAGTGCAGATTTTTTTAAAAAAAAAGTTTTGTAAAAGTTGTAAAGTTTTGTAAAAGCCTCGAGGCCATGTGAGAATGCCCATGCTCTGGATCCAGACTGCTCAGTAACTACTGATAGATGCTAATCTATCTATTATAATGCACACATCTCGACACAAAAATAACATTTTTTTTTACTTCTATGCCTTTCAGTTGGAGGCAACGGTGGGAGATACAGTGACAGAGGGGGCAACTGTGTCAAAGCGACATGCAGTCTGACTCCAGACATGATCAGATGCAAGCCAACTGAGAGCCAAGCTACAAGTGATGCCTGACACAGGTTGGACACTTGTCAGCTTCCCTCAAGTTTTGATGGGAAATGTAGGCGTCCTGGTCTCGCAGCTTGGCTCTCTATTTAATTGAAGTTTACAGAGTGGCAGTCTATGGGAGGGAGAACATGTAGTCGGGAGGGGAGAGCAGGTGTTGGGCTCTCACTGGGTGCCCCCTTCCCCTCTGCTGGGTTTCTGTAAACTTCGATTAAATGGAGAGCCAAGCTGCAAGACCAGGACGCCTACATTTCCCATCAAAACTTGAGGGAAGCTGACAAGCGTCCAACCTGTGTCAGGTGGCACTTGTGGCTTGGCTCTGAGGAAATGATCGAGCATCACTGGTTAAATGGAAGGGTGAAAAATCCCTAGTGCTTTAAAACGTGGTCCTGATAACTGCTTGCTAAAGAGGTCAGGGGACAGCTGTCTCCTCCTTCCAGGGTGGTTGCTCTGTTCCTTGCATTCAGTCCCGAATCACTTTGAGCTCCTCAGTCCAGAACGATGCGATTACCGAGCGTACATGAGAGTCAGTTTAATGAGGCTTTCTGGTAAGTGTGTTTCAGGTGTGGTGAGCCTGGGGTGCGAAGCTTTTTGTCATCCTCTCAAACATACACACTGGTGTGATAAACCCAGTTTTTTGCTGTAATGAGAAAAGGAACAGCCAGACGAATAACCTAAGATTGCAGCTGATTGGTGGGGATGGGGCGGGGCAGGGGAAAGCTCTGGTTTAACACACAGTTCTCGAGGGAGAAGGATTCCAATCTGTCTTCTGTTATATGAGAGGAATGAGTTTCGCAGATTCAGCCGAGTCCCCTTGTGGCTAGACCCACCACAGAGTGCAGCTGGATTTGGCACTGCTGTCTGTCTCTGCTTACTCAAGAGAGGCCTTCATCGTACCGCACCAGCAACACACTGCTGAGCCGCTGGTGTGCTGCGTTTGCAGCCTGCGCACTGCCTGGCTGAGGGCTGGCCGCAGACACAGCTATCGGTTATGATCTTTCAGATTGCTTCGGTTTTCTGAGCTGACCTTTGGTCGTTGTAAAAGCCAGTTGATCTGGCCCAGCCAGGATTCCTCTTCGATGGGAAAATCTTTGATTTGCATCCAAGTGGCAGCACGGACGCCTCGACTGCCTCTGTCACTAAAGGTATTATGAGAGGGCAAATTCTTCTGATGTATTATAGTCTGTACCTCATAGGTATTGTCTCTCGTGGTTATGAGGAACTTCTCAAAATATATGTATCCCTGATCAAAAAATACATCTGGGCCTTATTTTGTATTGAGCCAAGGCCGAAAAGACCATCAATCTGGGCTCTGCCCACTACCTGTCATACAAATACCTTTTAAATCCGTTCTTCTCTGGGGTGGGGGGGGGGGGGATGGCATTGCCGCCCCTCCCCACCCCTGCTCGAGCAGGCAAACAGCATTGAGCCACTGAGGTGCGTAACAGGAAACAAAACTCTGCCACAGTGACTGCTCCACTGGGAACACAAGGTTAAAAGACCCTCTTGGTTCCCTGGGAGAAAGCAGTGAAGGTGAATAATAAGGTGAAGGAATTTCAGACTGGGGCCAGTCGGAGGCCAGACGAGAAGTCTCAGAGACTTGCAGTTGTGTATAGATAGATACAAAAAGAAAATATATCTATGTTACTGAAGATGGCAATCTGTTCCCTTCTGTTTCAGGGCCAAGCTACAAGTGACGAATGACACTTGAACGGCAAGTGAACAGTCTCACATGTATTCCTCCTGTTCACTTGTGCTCCACTTGCGCTCCACTTGATCACATAATCAAGTGGAGCGCAAGTGAACAGGGAGGAATACACGTGAGTCTGTTCACTTGCCGTTCAAGTGTCATTCCTCACTTGTAGCTTGGCGCTCAGTAGAGCCCTTGACTGGGGTGCAGTTGCTCATGGAGCTAGTCCTCTTTTTTAAAATCTCCGGTTACATCACAGCCTTGAAAGAAAAGCGCAAATGCATCATGACCAGTGCTGCCACTAGACATTTCCAACAGGCACCTCAGGTGACCTGCACCACCCCTCCTCCACTTTATCCTCACAACAACAACCCAGGGAGGCAAGTTAGGCCGAGAAAGAGAGTGACTGACTCAAGGTCACCCTGGAAGCTTCCATGGTTAGCAGTGGGGATTTGAATCTTGGCCTCCCAGATTTTTGTCTGACACTAACCACTAAAAGTCTCTCTACATGAGGCATCTTACATGAGGGCGTTCAAGTGTAGGGAGATACAATTTTAGCCTGGAAGTGTAGTTCAAAAAGACAGAGCTCTGTCAGTTTCACCTCTCTACACAGAGGCGGCAGAGATTGCTCCTGAGAGGGTTTGTTAATTTCATCTTTGCCTCCCCAAAGGGGAGGTGAAATGAACAGAGCCTTGGGGGGGGGCGAAGGTGAAATTAACAAACCCTCTCAGTGTCAGTCGCTGGCAGTTAGGTCCCTTTAAGTTCTCCACAGTTAACACACAGGTGTTCCAGTTGAAGCAACTTTATTAGAGATCCATTCAGTTCAGGGTGTTCACACAAAGGTAGCAATTGGCAGAAGTGACTATTCAAAAATGGACATTACTAATTATAGGGAAACTTCCCGCCCTTCGGGTCCGTTGACATTCTGGCGCGAAAACCCAAAGAAGTTACATGGGAACTGATTCGTTTAGACTAGACAGAGTACAAAATGAAATTATCCCGGTCTCTGGCAAAAGAGACATTATTCGCTGCTCGCAGCTCTCCTCCAAGGACACTTGCTAGAAAAGTGAAAGTAAATATTTTCAACAGAGAACGGAGAGGCCCCACTGGCTCTCCTGCATTTCATGTTAGCAGTTTACACACTCTCAGATGCTATAACAGAATACAACTTTAGCAAACAGTCATGATCAGTACAAAATGCATAGCACAATATAGGTAAGTATGCTGGCATACATGACACTCAGGAGCAATCTCTGTCAGCTCTGTGTAGAGAGGAGAAATTGATAGAGCCTTCAGCACTATCTTTTTGAACTATGCTTCCTGGCTAACATTGCATCTCCCTACACTTGAGTGTCCTTGTGTAAGATGTCTCATGTACAGTTAGAGTTGCCAGCCTCCAGGTAGTGGCTGGAGATCTCCCGGAATTACAACTGGTCTCCAGGCCACAGAGATCTGTTCACTTGGAGAAAATGGCTACTTTGGGGGGTGGACTCTATGGAATTATGCCATGCCAAGGTCCTTTCCCTCCCCCAAACCCACTTTCTCCAGGTTTCTCCCCCCACCCCCAGATCTCCAGGAATTTCCCAACTTGGAGCTGGCAACCCTATGTACAGTTCCTCTAAATCATGCTGGCTTTAGAGTTGAGTAAGCTCCATCCAGCTCACTTCCATCTTATTCCTCCTAGTGCATTCTGGGAATTGTAGTTCCCAGACAATCTGCCATTAAGAGGGGGGGGGCAAAGAATAAGTCCAGAGTCTAAAAATTCTCTTACTGGTTTAGGCTCCTAGTTCAACATTATACTTCCCCAGAACCAGCACTGGAGCTAATTACAGTCTTGTAAAGATACTGCTGCTGAAATTCGTACTATTTACATAGATTGTGCTTTCTGGGAAGCTACTGGTCTGCTGGTGCCTGTCGTTGGGTGTTGCATTACTTTGGTGTTCTCCAACCCCAGCAGTTTCCAGTCACTGGATTTGCTTGACTGAGCCCAGGAGAAATTGCGTTGACTCTATTCTGCTACCTCTGAGGAAGCTGTTACCTGGTTCTCCATCTAAAACATGCTTAGTTCTTCCATGTTGAAAAGGAAGGATCTGACAGACTCAGGTTCAAAGTCCCATTATGCCAAGGAAGCTTGCTGGGTGACTTTGAGCCACTTACACACTCTCAACCCCACCTACCTCACAGAACCAGGGGTCATTTTGTAGAAAAAGAGCTGGAGGAACACATTAGCATAACTCATTAGCATATGCCACACCCCTTGACATCACAGGAAGTGTGTCATTGGCATAACTGATTTGCGTGTGCCACACCCCGTGACATCACCTATCCTGGCTGTTTTGGACCCAATCCTGGCCATTCAGAGCCGAAATTGGGCCCAAAATGGCAAAAAGGGGCTGCAAATGGCCAAAAAGGGCCCTAAAATGGTCAGGATCAGGCCACTGCTGAGTGGGAGCGTGATCCATCACCCATCAGAGGCCTGATCCGGGTTATTTCCGTCCCAAGGCTGAAACGGCCCAAAATGGCCGAGAGTCAGGTGGGCAGGGCCAACTGACATGTGACATCTTTGGGGAACTGCCAGAACTGCATTCCTACGCATTCCCCCTTGAAATGAGCCCTGCACAGAAATGTTGTGAGGATGAAATGGAGAGGGGCTGCTTTGGGCCCCCATTGCTGTTTTGTAAGTTGTTTTGAGTCCCCACCAGAGAAAGACAAGAGCATAGATAAGTAAGTAAATCCCCATTCATATATAAATATATTTGATAACTGCTTTGTCCTCTATGTGATGCCTGCCTAGAGCAGTCTGTTTCTATGTCATTTAGTAGTTATACTGTATTTTACTTGAGAAAAGTAATATGGAATTTTTTTAATGCAATAGTAGTCCAGGCTTAGAAATAAAGCTGCTAACCAAGACTTGGGTTTAAATTTAAAAAATGACACGTAGCATTTATGTAGTGGGTGCTCAAAGCATTTCCCTTACATTGCTGTGGCGATCCTTACAACATCTCTGTAATACAGACAACATACTTATCCCCCATATAGCCATACGTATATGAGATTAATATTAGGCCCCCTGGTGGGCCCGTAGCTTAGGTATTGTTAAGCAACAGATGATGCAGGGGTATAAAATTAAAATGCCCCTTTTAAGTGGCACTGGATTCCTCAATCTGGCTTGAGGCATTTCTGCACATTGCACATAGTCCCTCAAGTCCAGGAAGCCAAGGTCCTGGTTTGAGCAAAGAGCAAAGTGGCCAGTAGCTCCTGCTCAGTCATCGGTAGGGTTGCCAGCCTTTGGATGTCAACCTCTGGGAGCTTGGGGAGGGGGGGGAGCATAGACAGTCAGGACAGAACTTCCTGTTTTGGAACAGGAAGTGACAGTGTGACACTCTAGGAATTTTGAAATCTCTGTGGGAAAAATTACAAAGATTTGAAAATTCCTAGAGATTCCTGACATTGCTTCCTGTTTCCCCGTTTTGATCAGTGCTAATTCTTCCCACCCCTGTCTGCTCTACTGAGCAAGAACATGGAACAGGCAGCTGAGGAAATATCTCCACATGCAGACAGTGAATAATAACTGCACATTAGTGGTGTCATATGCTAGCCAGGGCTTTTTTTCAGCGGGAACACAGTGGAACAGAGTTCCGGAACCTCGTGAAAATGGTCACATGGCTGGTGGCCCCGCCCCCTGATCTCCAGATAGAGGGGAGTTGAGATTGCTCCAGCGGCGTGGAGGGCAATCTAAACTCCCCTCTGTCTGGAGATCAGGGGGTGGGACCACCAGCCATGTGACCATTTTCTCCGAGGGCAACCCACTGAGTTCCACCACCTCTTTTCCCAGAAAAAAGCCCTGGTGGAGGCAGTCCTTCAGGTCTTTCAATGGCTATGCACTCTGGGCTATATTATTCATAAGGTTGACTAGGCTGAAGCCTGGGGCCCCGAAGGGACTAGGGGTCCATCATTTTTTTTTGCTGGGGCACACCTCCACATAAATGAAATGAATTGATTCTCTTATATAACCTCTGATAATAAGATAATTAACGGCTTCCTTATTGAAGAGAAACAAATTGTCTCTTATATTAAAACAATTATCCATAAATTATATATTTTTAATAAATAATAAAAATGTTATTCATTTCAAAATATTAAAGTATTGAACAATTATAACCGCCCCACCCCCAAACGTGCTTTCCTGAAGAGTTCTACTCATACAATAAGAATATTTTAAAAATTGTGAATAGAATTCTTCAGGAGACCCTCAAAATGGATATAGGACTATGTGCTGTGGTCTGGTACCTACCTTACCAAGGTCAGACTGTCAGCTGTAGTGGGGTGAAAGACTGATGTGCTGGGGCCCGGCCATGGGTTACCACGGCCCTATATGAACTATGATAGTTATGAAAGTTACAGAAACAACAAACTGGATCTTCATGTACAGTAGAATAAGATGGTTGAGTGTGAGGTATCCTACAGGTAAAGAATCACTTAATAAGATGCTCCCCAACATCAGAAACATCACTGGGAGCAGGGCTCATCTCAAGGGGGAACTTGCCGGAATACCATTCCAGCAGTTCTCCAAAGAGGTCACTTGTATGGTGGCCCCACCCACCTGATTTTCAGCCATTCTGGGCCTTTCGGTCTGGATTGGAGCCAAAATGGCCCGGATTGGGTCGGTGCCGGGTGGGGGAAGGGCCCCAAATGGCCAGCACCGACCTGATCTGGGCCCAAAATGGCCACTTTCGGCCGTTTTGGACTGAAATGGCCGGGATCGGGGCCAAAACAACCTGGATCAGGTTGGTGCCAGACAAGGAATGGTTCCCCCACTCGGCACTGACCTGATCCGGCGGTTTTGGCCCCAATCCGGGCCCAAAAGGGCCCAAAATGGTCACTTTTGGCAATTTTGGGCCCTTTTGGCTGGGATTGGGGCCAAAACAGCTTGGATTGGGACTGAAACAGCCAGGACCAATCCGATCCGGGCTGTCTTGGCCCCAATTCAGGCCCAAAATGGCCACTTTTGGCAGCTTTGGGCCCATTTCTGCCGGTATTGGGGCTGAAAAGGCCAGGATTGGGTTGGGGAAGCCCTCGCCGCTCGTTACCGACCTGATCCCGGCTGTTTCATCCCTGATACAGGTCCAAAGGGGTCCGTAACAGTCATTTTTGGCCATTTGAGGCCTGTTTAGGCCTGAATTGGGACGAAACGGCGCGGATTGGGGCTGAAACAGCCCAGATTGGGGCCGAAACAGGTCAGATTGGGTCAGTGCTGGGAGAGAGAACCCCCACTGCCCGACACCGACCTAATGCGGGCTGTTTTGGCCCTGATCTGGGCCCGTTGCAGCCTGGATTGGGCCCAAAACAGCTCTGATTGGGGCCGAAACAGCCCACATCAGGGCGGTGCCAGGAGGGGGAACCCTCCCCTGCCTGGCACCAACCTGGTTCAGGCTGTTTCGGCCCTGATCCGGGCCAAAACGGGCCCAAAATTGACCGTTTGGGGCCCCTATCGGCCACGATCAGGGCCAAGACTGCCAGGATTGGGTTGGTACCTTGTCGGGGAAGCCTCCTTTGCCCAGCACCAACCTGATCCTGGCTGTTTTGGCCCCCATCAGGGTCAAAATGGGCCCAAAATGGCCATTTGGGGCCATTTGGGGCCCATTTTGGCCTGGATCATGCAGTTTCATCCCAAATTTTTCCATCTCCATCAGATCAGGCAACTTGCCCCTTACCTGATGCCCCAGGACCTGGCTACAGTGACCCATGCAATGGTCACCTACAGGCTAGATTACTGTAACTCACTCTATGCTGGGCTACCCCTGGGCCTGATCCGAAAACTACAACTGGTCCAGAATGTGGCGGCATGGGTCCTGACTGGTATACCTTACCAGTCACACATCACACCTGTCCTGCGCCAGCTGCACTGACTTCCGGTTGGATTCCGAATTAGGTTAAAGGTGTTGGTTCATACCTTTAAAGCCCTGAGCGGGTTGGGACCGGCATATCTTCAGGATTGCCTCTCCCTGTATGTTCCCTGGAGACTACTTCGATCAGTGGATAAATGTTTACTGGTGGTCCCCAGCCCTAAGAAAGCCTGCCTCACTTCAACCAGGGCCAGGGCCTTTTCAGTCCTGGCTCCAGCCTGGTGGAACACTCTGTCAATGGAGACCCGGGCACAGCGGGACATATTATCGTTCCACCGGGCCTGTAAGACAGAGCTGTTCCGCCAGGCATTCAGTGGTTGAAGGGGGCAGTGCCATGTCGGCCTCCCCACCATTGCACCTTAATGTAATTGGTTAATTTATTTTATTATTGTTTATTGTATGCTGATTTTAGAATTATTGTTTTTTTTGTTTCTATTGATTTTGACCGATGTTCACTGCCCAGAGCCCCTGAGGATGGGCAGTTTATAAATCGAAGTAATAAATAAATAATAAATTGGGGGGGGGGAATGACCCTGATCAGGCCACTGCCAGGTGGGGGAACACTCCCCCATCTGGCAGCAGCTGAATCCCGGTCATTTTGGGCCTGCTCCTGGCCATTTTGGGCCCAATTCATGCCCCAAATGGCCAGGATCGGGCCCAAAACAACCAGGATTGGTCCCAAAATGGCTAGGATCGGGCCTCTGAGGGATGGTGGATCACTCTCCCACTCAGCAGCAGCCCGATCCTGATCATTTTGGGCCCCTTTTCGGCCATTTTTAGCCCCTTTTTGCCATTTTGGGCCCAATTTCTGCCCTGAATGGCCAGGATTGGGTCCGAAACAGCCAGGATAGGTGAAAGGGGATATGCAAATCAGTTATACTAATGACACACTTCCATTGATGGCAAGGGGTGCGGCATATGCTAATGAGTTATGCTGATGAGTTCCGGCAGCTCTTTTTCTACGAAATGACCCCTGACTAGGAGTACAAAAATAGCACAACAGGTTGAGGCTAGAAGGTTTTATCCCAATTGTGCTAGCTTTCTAGTTGCAGGGAGGTTTTTTTATTTCACAAAGAACTGGAGTCTCTCTTCTGCAGTCTAATAAGGTGAATTCCATGATAGAATTCCATCCATCTCCCTGAAGATCAGGCCTGTCTCTGAATGTGGGGGGGGGGGGGACCACAGTTCTGCCTAATGAATAGGAAGGCGTTGTTGGAATCAGAAAGATGGAGAGGATGGATCTTTGATGTGACCGAGCAAGGCAGCTGGTACATTCTTATTGTTTATAACTGAAGTAGCGGCTAATGGTGGGATCCAGCCATGTTTACTATGATGCATTGCATTCAATGTGAGACGCCCTTCAGCAAATGTTCTTATCATTATAATTTTGCTGAATCTTGCCCCAGCTGAAAAACACCTCATAGCCGTACAAGCGCTTCTCCACGAAAATAAGCCATCGAACTTGTCTAAATTGTCTAAAGCCTATTCCTGAACCCACTTCCGAGCTTAGATATTGTGCAAAACTCTGGAGCCAGCCCCTTAAAGTTGTGACTCGTTAGCAAGTTGATTGTTCACTAAGAAAAGAAAATTAATTGCAAATTAATCTGCTATTAAGGTGAGATGCTAATGGCATATCATCTGTGTTATTATAATGAAACGACTGCACGGGTACAATGTCATCCCCGCTTGCTTAAGAAGGCTGGGCTTATTCATCCCGCGCTTTAATAATGGGCACCAGAAGGCAGTGATTTATGGCCCCCGTTGACGAAACAGTATCCATCTTTTTAATCTCTGGACTGCTGGGTAAAATTATTGGGGTTTATATTCATCTCAAAGGAAAGGCAATGAAGTGGAAAAATAAAAAGGAAGAAACGCATCACGCCGCAGTCAGATCTGGTGGCTGTAATAGCGTTATCCTAACACACCTGGAGCCTCCTGAACGCATTGGCAGAGAAGCTGGGTTTGGCATGCAGAATCCACAGAAAACTGGCGTGCTGTTGCAGGGCCCATCTGTAGGTGCAAAATCCGGCGAAATTCTCCTGCTAGCTGGCAGGGCTGCAAACTGTGGCTACAGGGGCAACCCTGTAGACAAAGCAGCATGGAGCCACCCCATAGGCACCACGAGAGCTTTGAGAAAACACCTCACGTCTCCAGCAGATCATTCATTCCAAGGCAGGCCCCTTCCAGACACACCCCTTCATTTCCTGGGAATGGATCGGAGTTTGGAAAAGAAAGCGTTTGGGAACACGTGCAGGAGAAATGCATTGATCCAGTAAAATAATAATAATCAGGGCTTTTTTTCAGCCGGAACGCGGTGGAAAGGAGTTCCGGCACCTCGTGAAAATGGTCACATGGCTGGTGGCCCCACCCCCTGATCTCAACTCCCCTCTGTCTGGAGATCAGGGGGCGGGGCCACCAGCCATGTGACCATTTTCTCCGAGGGCAACCCACTGAGTTCCACCACCCTTTTCCCAGAAAAAAAGTCCTGATAATAATAATAGCATTTAATTTATATACCACCCTTCAGGACAAACCACTCGGAGTGGTTTACAAAGTATGTCATTATTATCCCCACAACAAAATAATAATAAGCAGGGCTTTTTTTCAGGGGGAACACGGTGGAACGGAGTTCCGGCACCTCTTGAAAATGGTCACATGGCTGGTGGCCCCGTCCCCTAATCTCCAGACAGAGGGGAGTTGAGATTGCCCTCCGCACCGCTGAGCGGCGCGGAGGGCAATCTCAACTCCCCTCTGTCTGGAGATCAGGGGGCGGGGCCACCAGACATGTGACCATTTTCTCCTAGGGCAACCCACTGAGTTCCACCACCCTTTTCCCAGAAAAAAAGCCCTGATAATAATAATAGCATTTAATTTATATACCACCCTTCAGGACAAACCACTCGGAGTGGTTTACAAAGTATGTCATTATTATCCCCACAACACCCTGTGAGGTGGGTGGGGCTAAGAGAGCTCCAGAGAGCCGTGACTAGCCCAAGGTCGCCCAGCTGGCTTCAAGTGGAGGAGTGGGGGATGAAACCTGGCTCTCCAGATTAGAGTCCTGTGCTCTTAACCCCTACACCAAACAAGAGGGAAGGACGTTGTGGCCTCCTTTGTGGTAGCTTTCTATTGGTCTCTCCGGGCTTGGCAGCATTGCACGCTTGAAGGTTTGATTAACCAATGGATGGGGGCCCAGGTGATAAGGAATGTTTGAAAAAATATATTTTCCTGGGGCTGAGCCTTAATGACTCTTTAAGCTTGTTTGGGATTGATATAACTACAATGGTGAATGGGCAAAGAAGATGAAAGCTGGTTTTTCCATCCAAAGTGTGGTCTCTCTTTATAAAATTATGTAAATCTTTCAGGAAAAGTGGCATATTAATACATTCACTCGTTGGTTATTTTGCACTTCATCAGATATTCCTAATGGACATTTATTTATATCCTGTTTTTCTCCTAAACGGGGACCCAAAGTGGCTTACAACCTCCCCTTCTCCATTTCATCTTCATAACAACAACCTTATTGGGTAGGTTAGGCTGAGAGAGAATAATGGCCCAAGATCATCCAGCGATCTTCTGTGGCAGAGTGAAGATTCAAACCTGGATCTCTCAGATCCTAGACCAGTCTCAGATGGGTAGCCGTGTGGGTTTGCAGCAGAAGAGCAAGATTTGAGTCCAGTAGCACCTTGAAAACCAACAAGATTTTCAAGATATACGTTTTTGAGAGTCAAAGCTCTCTGACGAAGGGAGCGTTGACTCTCAAAAGCTTATACCCTGAAAATCTTGTCCTTCAAGATGCTTAACTCTAATCTTGGAGATCCTAGACTGACACACTGACAATTATACCAAGCCAGTTAGTGTTGCCAGCCTCCAGGGGGTGGCTGGAGATCTCCTGGAATTACAGTTGATCTCCAGGCCATAGAAATCAGTTCCCCTGGAGAAAATGGCTAAAGGATGGAGTCTTTGGGATTATACCCTGCTGAGGTTGCTCCCTTCCCCAAATCCTGCCCTCTCCAGGCTCAAAACCTCCAGGAATTTCCCAACCTGGAGCTGGTATGCAGATTGATTTAATCCACTGGCTAAAGGGCAGGTGATCAGTCCACTATTCAGCACTGCAGCTAATCGGCTTCCTGAATTTTTAGTTTTGTAAGGGAAATTACGAATGCTTCCCCCCATAAAAAAGGTAAAGGTACGTGTGCAAGCACGGAGTCATTACTGACCCATGGGGGAACATCACATCACGACATTTTCTTGGCAGGCTTTTTGTTACAGGGTGGTTTGCCATTGCCTTCCCCAGTCATCTATACTTCACCCAGAGGAAACTGGGTACTCGTTTTACAAACCTCAGAAGGATGGAAAGCTGAGTCGACCTTGAGCCAGCTTCCCCCCATATTTAGCGCATAAAACCCTTGAAATATTGTGCATGAACACCCTCCCCATAAATTATTGACCTGCTGTGTTATGATGACCCTTCCTTTCTCTAGGGTAGATTTTGCCTTTAATCTTTCCTTTAACACCCTCTGGGTAGTTTGCTGCCACCAGGAATATTATATTCCAAGATATTTTATTTAAGTTTCCCCTTTGGTAACATGCCTAAGCGTCAGGATCCTTTGTGGTTCTATGTGGCCCTGAGGATAGGAATGGGATATAGCAATGACAGCTACTCCAGGATATAACAAAACAAACGTTTATTTTTCAAGCTTATCGGTTTCATAAAAGTAGTTCTTGGTTCTTAAAGTTACTTCATTTAAAATCATTCACACAGATCTCTTTTAAGGCTTCACACACAGTTAGCCTCTTTCTCTGACTCAATATTTCTCTCACAGATGTGCTTAAAGTTACTCAGGCTGCACACAGCTTGCCTGCTTTCTCTGGACTATTATTCACAGAAATATTAAACCTGGGCTGTTTCCACACGGCTCCCTGCTGCTCGTAACAACCCGGAAGATCGCACAAAAAACGCGGAAGATTGCGTTTTCGCGTGCGAGATTTGCACGACGTCACGTGATGTCGTGCAAATCTCACGCAAGAAAACACGATCTTCCGCGTTTTTGCGCAATCTTCCGGGTTGTTACGAGCAGCGGGGCGCCGTGTGGAAACAGCCCTGCTCAGGCAGCACACAGCTGGCTTCTCTTTTCCTGACTAAGTGTTCTTTCACAAACATGCTCAGTTCAGGTTCCACACAGGTAATATTTCTCTCATAAATACTTTCACATATTCAGGCAGCACACAGCTAGCCTGCTTTCTTCAGACTGAAACCTTTCTCTCCCTCTCCCAGTCTAAACTACATTTACTCCGCCCACACTCTCAGTCATCAACCAATCATATCGCTCACTCTTCCCTCTCTTTCACCCCCACTCTTCACCTATGTCACACCAAGCATTTAAAGATACATGCACACATTTACTTGAAATCATTACATGCTGTATTACACTAAATTCTTACTAGTACTATTTACATTTACATAGTGTGAACGCTGGAATAGACTGCTTTATAGAATTTACTGTGTCCGGAATCCTAACAACAATTACAACTAGAGTGTGTCCAGAATCCTGACAACTTCCATATTGTCTACCTCAAAATGTCTCAGAATTACAACTGACCTGCCCCAGGAGAAAATGGCTGCTTTGGAGGGTGGACTTTATGGCTTTATAACCCACTGAAGTCCCTCCCCTCCCCGAACCCTGCCCTACCCAGTCTCCACCCCCAGATTTCCAGGAATCTCCCAGCCCAAAGTTGGCCGCACTGTTCATAGTAGTCACGGAGAGTTTACTGAAGAGAACTCTTGTTTGCTTGCCATTATTTTGAGGATAAATTTCTGAAGAATTATAAGGCTCCCAGGGAAAGAGTTTATGAATTGTGCATATTGGTAATTTGTGAGAACAGAATCCAGCTCTGGCAGTTATTCTGGATTAATTAATCCAGAGTAAGAGTCCCCTGTGGGGGATCTGGGCAGCGAGGTGCCTTTTGTTTCTTCTTTGATGCTAATCAACAAATTGCACGTAGGAGGTGCAAAGCAACGGGTAGGGGAAAATACGCACCCACAGAATCAGTTTTGTTTTCAGACTGGAAGTTGTTGCTAAGCACCAGGCTTGTTAAATAACCGCCTTGTAAAGTTATGGGACTGAATAAGTGCTTTTAAAATGCTAATACGGCACACTCTGCTGAATGCCATTTATACTTCCCCGAGGAAAGTGACTATGTTGGAGAAAAACTGGTAGCCATCTGCCAGAGGGGAACGAGGATTCGTGTTACCCCACGCCACTTAGTTTAGACAAAGTGGGCATCTTCTGGGGTGGACAAGAGCAAGGAGAGCGTCCAAAATAGGACTGGAAATCTTGGCTCTGCAACTGGCTTTTCTTTTGTGTGTGTGCATGTCTAACACGGGCTGGGTGGGGGCTATTTCTGTAAGCAGTCTGACCCATGGAGCTCCAGCCCTAGCTCCATTGAGACATGTGCTTTGCCATCAGGAACGAATTGTGACTCCACAGATTTAACAAAGATTGTCCCCCACTCTCATAACTTGAAGGCTGGCTACTAACCCATGTGGCCTAGCTCATATTAACAAAGACTGCCATAAGATCTTTTTGTTTTCCAGAAACAGGGTTCCATCCTGTGTGAGCCAGTGTAGTGCAGTGATTATTGCTGGACTAAGAGGGAAAGTACACAAGATGCCTGGGTATGTGTCAGGTTCCCCGGGCACTATAGTCTTACAAAGAACAGCTGCTTGATGTGATTCTCTGCCAGGAAATCTCTCTCTCTCTCTTGCAAAAAGCTTCAGCTTGGGTTTTCCTCAGGGAACTCAGGGACAGGGGCAGGGGCTGGGATGTAACAGGAGGCAGGAAATCTAGAGTGGCTTTTTGCAAGAGAGAAAGAGAGAATCTGCGATGCAATTCTCCATTGGAGAGAAGAGCGATGGAGGGGATTCTCTCTCTCTCTCTCTCCCTTGCAAAAAGCCAGCCAGAATTTTCTGCCTCCTGTTATGCTCCTCCCTACCAAGCTCCTGGAGGAAAACCTGAGCCGAGGCTTTTTGCAAGAGACAAAGAGAGAATCCCTCCCATTGCTCTTCCCCCAGCAGAGAATCACATTGAGTGGCTGTTCTTTGTAAGACTACCTTACCCAGGGAACCTTGCACAGGACCCAACACGTGAAGAACACGTATCTGTGGCATCTCATTTAGTTTGGCTCTGAGATTTAGGTTTCCTTATTACCTTGGCCTGCCTGGAATTCCCCACCCTCAACCTCAGTCTCCCACCCTTGAGAAACTCTGCAGTGGGGGGTGGGGTGGGGGATGGCCTTCATAGTGATGCTCAAGAAATTCCTAGAGCATCACCTGGAAGTGACACAACATCCTCCCCAAACTCTACCCAGTTGTATCTGTTGATGGATGGACGGCCTGACTCCGCTCCTGACACCCTAAATAGAGCTCTGGAATCCATATCTGGATGGGTGTGGCAGAGCAGACTGAAGCTGACCCCTACGAAGATGGAGGTCCTGTACTTGAGTTGTGGGGTGGCAGATATGGGGATCCAGCTCCTGGCCTTTGATGGGGCACCATACTCAAAATCCTTTATTGTAGGGACTTCATTGTGCCTACAGCAGATGCTACATCATGGGAGCTGGTAAAGCAGGTGGGGTAAGAATGTAATCCAGAAAGTTCCTGGTTTGAAACGCACCTTTGAAACGCGCCTCACCTGTAAAGGCTCTGGATGGCCTTGGACAAAGCTTCCTTCTCTACAGGCCTTTTGCCAGGATTACCAAGTTAATACTTTTGAAGTTCTTTGAGCTATTCATAAAAGGATATATAAATAACAAAGTATTATTTTCTCATGTTTTACATTAATCGTCTGTTTTTCTTCTGACCAAGTACAAGCCTCCAGGCACCTTAAAATAAATAGCACAATTAGGATCCACACGCACACTTTTGGCAGTGAGGCCTCAGCGATAACCTGCATGTGTGCAGTGACACAGAACGTACAGTCCCACAGGGAACTAAACAGTCTGCAGTCCAGTTTCTGTGAGGGAGAATGGTTGGTTTTATTAAAATAGGCAGAGGCCGCCTAACTGTTGGGGAAGAGCTCCTGCAACACGGGAAGGGAAAGGGGACGAGAAAGGGGACTGGAGGAACAAGGAAGCGGCAACCTAGAGGAAAGTACGTGGAGATGGAGGCTTAGGAAAGAACCAGGGCTGATATCAAGCACTGAGCAATGGCCAAAGGCCCGTTTCCACAGAAGGAACCAATCTCGGACCGGCTGTGGCTTATTCTTTCCACGGGTTCACTAGCCCACCAAGCCATTTGTTTTATTTTATTCATTTTATTTTATCAAATTTATACCCCGCCCTCCCCACAAACAGGCTCAGGGCGGCTAACATCATATGTTATACAATTAAATCCATATACATCTCTAAAAGCTATAAAAACAATATAAAAACAGCTAGCATCATGATCAACTCAGGCTATAATAAATATCTAAAAAAAACACGTACGTAGCTGTGGCACAGCCCAGGGCGGCTGCCAGCGGAGCACGGGAAGTGGCAAACCGGAAGGAGGCCATTTGCTGGCAGTTGCCATCAAGTGGCAACTGCAGAAAGGGACAGCTGCATCTTTCTTGCCTGCCTGCCTGCCTACACAGCAGTTAGGTCTGGGTTTGATGCCAACAACCATCGGAGGGAAACTGAGTAAGGAGCCAATAGGAGGGGTAGTGGCTGCTATCTGCTGGCTGGTTTCTGAATAACCGAGTGGATGGGGATGAGAAGCAGCAAGTGGGGCTGTGGCTCAGCAGAAGAGCCTCTGCTTGGCACACAAAAGGTCTTAGGTCAATCCCCGGCATCTCAAGGTAAAAGGATCAGGTTACAGGTGATGTGAAAGGCCTCCAGCTGAGACCCCTGGAGCTTTGAAAGGGGCAGTCATCTGTGGCCAGAAAAATCTGGGAAAGAATGGCTTGTGGAAACAGGAGGGAGAGGAACAAAGAGTAATCAAGGGCAGAGGGGGATGAAGACCTGTCACCACCAAAGGAGCAAGGAGGTGCCTAGCTTTGGCTCTACCTGCCCACCAACCCCCATAAGGGACTGCAGAAGATTGTTATTAATAAGCCATCTGTGAGGGTTTGCCTGCCATGCTGGCTTCACATACTTAAAAATAAGTTGCTGGCTATAACATTTGAGTTATACCATATGAAGCCCTGAGCTGGATAGCCCAGGTGAATCTGATCTCGTCAGAGGCTAAGCAAGTTGGCCTTGGTTAGTAATTGGCTGGGAGACCTCCAACGAAGACCAGGGTTGCAGAGATAGGCAATGGCAAACCACCTCTGGTAGTCTCTTGCCATGAAAACCCCACCAGGGGTCGCCATCAGTCAGCTATGACTTGAGGGCAGGGTTTCATGTTTTTATACCACGAGTGGTATCATGGTTGAAGGGCTGTCATATAAAGACTGGTGCGGAGTTGTGTTCCATTGCCCCAGAAGGTTGGGCCAGAACCGACGGGTTGAAATTAAATCGAAAAAGTTTCCAGCTAAACATTAGGAAGAACTTCCTGTCAGTCCCTCAGTGGAACAGGCTTCCTCGGGAGGTGGTGGGATCTCCTTCCTTGGAGGTATTTAAGCAGAGGCTAGATGGCCATCTGACAGCAATGCTGATTCTGTGAACCTGGGCATATCTTGAGAGGGAGGACAGGAAGGGTTACATTAGTGCTTAGTTCTCGTGGCCAGGGTAATGCCCATCACCACCTTGGGGTCAGGTTGCAATTTTCCCAGGCCAGTTGGACTAGGGATCCTGATGGTATTTTGCCATCTTCTGGGCATGGAGCAGGGGGCACTGGGTGTATATGTGTGTGTGTGGGGGGGAGGTAACGAATTTCCTGCATTGTGCAGGGGGTTGGACTAGATGACCCTGGAGGTCCCTTCCAACCCTGTGATCCTATGATTCTATCTTGAGAGCCAGTGTGGCCTAGTGGTTATACTGGACTAGGATACAGTTGTGGGTTCAAAACCCTGCTCTGTCAAGAAACTGTGAGTAGGTCTCTGTGGGCCAGTGTGGATCTCACCTTCCCTTTCTTTGACTTACCTCGCAGGGTTCTTGTGAGGGTGAAATGGAGGAGGAGAGAGAATCCCACACACCACCGGGATGGAACCCCAAAGAACTGCCAAGAGTGTGCTAGGAAACAATGGATTTCATTCACTCTGTTTAAAATTGCTGCCACCCTCAAATCCATAGGATTCATTTAATAACATACTTTGTAAACTGCTCTGAGAGGCATTAAGTTGTCCTGAAGGGTGGTATATAAATCGAAGATTGTTATTATTTTATGTATGTATCTATTTAATTCAATTTGTATCCCACCCACCCTTCCCACAAATGGGCTCAGGGCAGCTAACAATACCGACAGTTAACAATAGATCCAGAGGAGTTCGCCCTGTTAGTCTGTAGTTGCAAAATAGAAAAGAGTCCAGTAGCACCTTTAAGAATAACCAACTTTATTGCAGCGTAAGCTTTCGAGAGCCACAGCTCCCTTCGTCAGATGCATGTGACGAAGAGAGCTGTGGGTCTAGACAGTAACAATACATACAAATATAAAACTACAAGAGCAAGTCACAAATCCCCATAATTCAATCTCTTGGTGGGCTTCTTGAAATAAAGGCTGCCAAAGGCCGGGAACTCGGAAAAGACGCGTTAGCACTGCCAATTCAGCCGGCTCTTCCGTTCATGCAAACGTTTCCTCGGGCACGTTAAAGGGGGAGGGGGAAATACCCCCATGAAAATAAGAATGAAAAAAGCCGAGCCGTGCCTCGCCGCACAGAAGTCGCGGCGTCTGCCGAGGAGCTTTGCAAAGCTCGCCTCCGCCTTCGGCCAACAAGGGCAGGGAGAGGCGGGGAGGGAGCGCGGGCAGCCTCCGGAGCGCGGCGGGGCGGAAAGGGCCGGGGTCCCTTTAAGGCGCCGGAGCGCGGCGAGCGGCCGAGTCCTGCGCGCGCGGCTGTGTGGGGCGAAGAGGGAAAGCTGTTGGCACAGGCATTGTTCCCTGACGTCACTCGGCCAGCTCCGCCGCCGCCGCCGCCGCTCTCAAACTTGTCTTTGTTATTCAGAGCTCTCCATCTGACACGGCGGGCCGCGCGCAAAATGCGGACGCCGGAGCCGCCGGACCGGAGCCCTGCAGCTTGCAAGCCCGGGAAGCGGGGGCCGCTGGTCCTGCGGGCTGCGGAGGAAGGGGGGGGTTGCTTGCCCAAAGGGGAATGGGGGAGAAGAGCCCACAGTTCCATCTTGGGAAATGCCTGGAGAGTTGGGGGGCAGAGTGATGATGGTGATGATGATGATGATGATGATGATGATACATTCGATTTATATATCGCCCTTCAGGACAGCTTAATGCCCACTCAGAGCGGTTTACAAAGTGTGCCATTATTATCCCCACAACAACAAACACCCTGTGAGGTGGGTGGGGCTGAGAGAGCGCCTGAGAGCTGTGACTCGCCCAAGGTCACCCAGCTGGCTTCAAGTGGAGAAGCGGGGAATCAAACCCTGGTCTCCAGATTAGAGTCCCACGCTCTTAACCACTACACCAAACTGAGTAGGGTTTGGGGAGGGGTGGGACCTCAGCAGAGAATAATACTATAGATCAAGAGAGGTAGCTGTGTTTATTTATTTATTTATTTTATTGTATTTGTTTTCCGCCCTCCCTGCGAGCAGGCTCATGGAGGATAACAGCACTGAGAACATGTAAAAGATAAACATTTAAAAGCATCATACAAAAACATAAAAAATAGCAGCACTCTTTTTCCTGATGGCGGCAATACAGTTAATAAGAAATAATGCAACAGTACAATTGAACATAGCATCAGCTTAAGAACAGTGGTGGGTGGCTCTCATGGGGGGCGGGGTAGATGTTAGTCTGGTTGTAGCAGTGGGAAAGAGCAAGAGTCCAGTAGCACCTGTAAGATGAACAAAATTGGTGGTAGGGTAGGAGCTTTCGTGAGCCACAGCTCACTCCTTCAGATACCAATATTTTGGAGTCCATCCTCCAAAGCCACCATTTTCTCCAGGGGAATTTTCTGTGCCCTGGAGATCAGTTGCAATTCTGGGAGATCCCCAGCCACCACCTGGAGGTTGGTAACCCTGCTGAGGCAAGGATGTTTTGGAGTCCAATAGGGGAACTACCGAATGGGTTTGCTTAGAAGTGAAGCCACGGAAGGGGGCTGAACTGCCAGCTCCAAGTTAGGAAATTTGTGGAGATCTGGGGGCGGGGTGAAGCCTGGAAAAAGGGATTTGGGAGGGAAAGGCCCTCATCATGGTATAATTCTATAGAGTCCACCCTCCCAAGCAGCTATTTTCTCCAGGTGAACTGAGCTCTGTGGCCTGGAGATCAGTTGTAATTCTGGGAGATCTCCAGCTACCACCTGGAGGCTGGCAACCCTAGCAGCCCAAGCCCCTGTGTACGTGTACTCAAAAGTAAGACCCACTGTATTCAGCGAGGATATTTTTGTGCCTCCTCCGCCCCACACTTAAGGACTGACTTTTTTAAAAAAAAATCCAGATTGTGCAAGGTTGTGTTTAAGAGCTTGGAGGCGCGTTTGGTTTTTTTGGAACGGAATACTCTGCAACTGTAGTCAACGAGAGGACTTACTTCCAGGGAAGTACATGGGCATGCTTGGATGGCAGGCCCCTTGAGCTCAGCGAGCTTTACTTCTGAGTAAACATGAAAAGGATGGGATCCATAAGTTGCTGTACAACACATCATAGACGTAGAGCCCCGGGGGCGGGGGGGGGGAGGATCCCTAGCACTGCCACACAAGGACACTTAAGCCTTCCCCTGTCCTGGGATACAGGTTTTTTACATTCACACCTTCACAACACAAGAGGGAGGCGGAAAGTCTGGAGGAGGTTTTTTGAGGATTCAGGATTATCACAGACAATCTCAGGGGTAGCTGGAAAGAGGCTTGAGGGTATGCCCAACTATTAGAATAATAGTAAAGGGTCCAGTAGCACCTTTAAGACTAACGAACTTGATTGTAGCATAAGCTTTCGAGAGCCACAGCTCTCTTTGTCAGATGCATCTGACAAAGAGAGCTGTGGCTCTCGAAAGTTTATGCTACACTCAAGTTGGTTAGCCTTAAAGGTGCTACTGGACCCTTTACTGTTTTGCTACTACAAACTAACATGGCTAACTCCTCTGGAACTATTAGAATAGGAGCAGATTTGCAGCCACATCATAAACGTTATAAACCCGGAGTTAAAAAAAGACTGGGGGGGGGAACGGGGTTTGAATTCTAATTCACAACACTGGCCTTTGGATGGATTTCAGGATCACACGCTTTACAAAACAAAGCCTAAAAACGTTTTCTTGGGATTAAGTGCCATGAAATAAAATAAGGCCTACTTCTGAGTAAACCTGTTAGGCTTGCTCCCAAGTGACCACATATCTCGATTCTTGTTTGCCAGGATCCCCAACTGAGTTGAACAGATTGGGTTCCCAAAGAAACAGCAGTCTTGTGTTCAATTACATAGCAGTAAACCCCATCAATCTCAGTGGGTCTTCCTTCTGAGTAAACACGCAATCCCTGCCGCTCATCGGATTGCTTGTTTCATTAGAGTAGGTTGGGGCTGGAAAGTAATCTGTAAAAAATAAATACATCTGCACAGGGCTTTTTTTCAGCTGGAACCTGGTGGAACAGAGTTCCAGCACCTCTTGAAAATGGTCACATGGTTGGTGGCCCCGCCCCCTGATCTCCAGACAGAGGGGAGTTGAGATTGCCCTCCTAGCGGAGGGCAATCTAAACTCCCCTCTGCCTGGAGAGCAGGGGGTGGGGCCACCGACCATGTGACCATTTTCCCCAGGGAGATTTAAACTTTAAAAAACTCCCCCTTGTTCCAGCTGACCCAAAGTGACGTCCTTGCACAGGCCTGAATTCCACCACCTCTTTTCCCAGAAAAAAAACCCTGCGTCTTCAGGGGAGGGGGTCTCTAGTAGATCGGAAAAGCTTTCCAGCCCTCAAAATGAAAAAAAAAATATGACTCCAAACTGGAAGCACAAATCGCAGATGGTTGAGCTGGCCCATGAGGGAAAAAAACATCCGAAAGGAACAGCAGAGCAATTCATCTGGGTAATTCAATTCTAGGGAGCGGTAGCTGTTCAGGGGGAAGTGAGATAGTGTTGGTTAAAGTCTGTCTCCTGGAGGGAAGGGGGGGGCAGCCACAGAAGGCACATGGAAGTCCTGCACCACGCACCCTTTCCCAACCTGAAAAACAGAAGGATCTCCTTAAAGGGGTCTGGGGGTCTGGAATGATTGGGTGTGCCTGCGGAAAGCCCCGACCGCGTTTGTCTTTCCTTTTTGTTCTGCCCCCCCTCCCGTCGAAACTAAAGCCCCCAGCTCTCTACCAACGGTGCTCGCTGGGTGACTGGAGCAACCCCGCCTCCCGCCCTCAGTTTAGCCTGCATCAGACGATAGTTGTTCGGATAACATGGGGAGGGGGGCTGCTGTAAGCCGTTTTAGGTCTGGGGAGGGGGAGAGAAAAGCGGGGTATAAATATTGGAATAAGTAAATCACACTAACCCGCCCACCCCTCCACGCATCAACAGGCGACCCTTTTTTTGAATTACACAGCCGGATGTACTGCCTAGTGGTTAGGACTGCGCAAGTAGAGAAAAGTCCTCCCAAGGAAGCGTGGGCGCACGGCTGCGCAATCCTAAATGTGAGTCTCGCCTATTTATTTATTTAGTTAGTTATTTATTATTTCTAGTCCGCCCTTCTCATTGAAACTCATGGCGGGTTACATAGTACAATCAGTATCCTGGATATTTCCGTAAGTAATGCCTAAGTGTGTTTTAGGAAGGCAGGCTTTCGGCAGCCTGTATAGCCCGTGTCCCCATTTGATCTGGGAATGAGTGGATGATGGATAAATATGCATAAATATGAATCAATATGTACGGGTTACCTGGACAACCTCCCCCCCCCCCGCCCTCAAAGGTCCTGAATCCGTCCTCCTCCTCCAGCCAGAGCGCGCATGCGGGGCGCGCTTTCCCTTGCATAATCTAACCAACCCATTCGGAATCGACGGGCGTGGAACGGCTGCTGGTTCTTAACAGCTGATCATAAAATATTGATCCCCTGGAAATCTTTGGCCGGGGACGTGTGAAGGGTTTTGTTGCGCCCGGAAGGCAACGGCGCTTGTTGGTGCCAGTTCGTTTCCCCCTGGATATCCGGCCTGGAGTCCCTTCCTTTGATTTTTCGACTTCTGGCCTTTGCTTCGATTGCGCCCAATCGCGCCAGTTTTTCAAGGCAGCTCGGCCGTGTTTTGGGGGGGGGGGCGAGGGCTGAACAGTCCTCCCCCGCGGGCCAGTCTTTTAATTCGGCGGTCTTACTTCCGAGCAAATACGATCCGGCCGAGGGAGGGAGAGGAGGAGCCAACCGATCTTCAGCCCTCCTAGGCTCTGGGGGCTTTTTAATCTCGGGGGGGGGGGGTGGAAGGGGAAGAGACGGGTTGTAAAATATCTCCTTCCCCTGTCCAACCTAGAGAGCCCTTTTGGAGTTCAGCCGGGGGTTACTCTAGAGTAAGGTGGCCCGGCGGATCGCGCACTCAAAATCCCCCTTTCCCGGTGAGATCCCGGCAGCCTGTTCAGCACCAGGGACTTGCTGTTTGGAAAACACAAACAGTCCCTCCCCTTTCGCTCTGCTTTCCCCTCCCCTCGAGTTTTCCTTTAAGCCCGTCCTTCTTTGGGGAAGCTCCGAGGGCTGCACAGTGTTTGGGAGACACCCCCGCTGCTGTGCGCGCAAAGGGTCTCCTGTGAAAAACCTCCCGCGCATTCTCTCCAATTCGCTTTTTAAGAACCATTCAAACCTCTCTCATCCACCCCACTTCCTTCCACCGACCCCCCCCCCCAGATTAAGAGCCCCATCCTTTGCTCGCTTACTCGGAAGTAAGTCTCACTGTGCTCACTGCCCTTAGTCCCCTGGGGTGTGTGTGTAGCACCTGGGAATCTTCCCGATGGTGCGCTATACCTGGGAGTAACTCCCACGACGCCTTGTGGCGGGCGTTACTTCCGAGTAAACACAGCCGCGGGCGCGCGAGATGCTTTCCCGTGGGTGGACGTGCTTTTTTTGGGCCCATTAAAGCTAATTTTTAAAAAAATCTACAGCAGGGGGGAGGGGGAGGGGGCAAAGCGGAAGGTGTAAACACACTTTGTCTCAGCGTTCTAATCGCTCGCAGCCTTCATTCATAGATCTCATGCGGAGAGAAAGCCAGGGAGAGATCAAAGCAGTCGCCTTAAATGAACGTGGGAAGCTGAGAAACATCCTTGCCCGCCTTAAAAACGCATCCAATCTTGCGCAAGGGGAGGAGGAGGGTTCTTCTAGTGGCTTGGGGGGGGGGATCCAAAAGGATTTGTGTCCCTCTACCCACCAACCCTCCCTCCCTCCATTAATTTTTATAAACAGTCAATAGGTTTGCGCTCCGCCAGGCTCTCTAGACAGGAAGTTCTTCCCTTTGATGAGGGTGACGGGAGGGGGGGGGAATCTTGCAAGACAATTCTTCGCGTTGTTCAACTTGGCGCTCCAAGATTTTTAACTTTAGGTGGTCAGGAGGTGGGGTGGAAGGGAAGAGAGACAGACACACACAGGCACGCAGAGAGGGAAGCGTCCTTCGAGGAGAGACAGCTCCCTCGCAGATAGGAATCTGGGACAGATTTTGCCAGCAGCCACGAAGCAGGGCCCTTTGGTAATAAAATAGCCAATGTAATTTGACACTTCAACTTGCTCTCCTCTCTGCGAGTTGATTCACTTATTCTCCCACTAACACCGAGCTCCTTTTCACTGTCTGTGGGCTTTTTTTATATAAAAAAGGCGAGAAATAATAGAATTTTTTGGAAAAAAATTGAACATTTAAAAAGCCACCTGAAGCAGACCTGCAAATCCACTGGAGGAAGAGAGAGGGGATATTTTCCTGTCGCCTGCTTTCTTCCCTATGATTTTCTCCTCGCTTGCAAACCTTGCTGTTTTTCCTCTCACCGCCCCCTCCCCCGATCTGGAGGTAAGTTTCGCCTCTCGGTTCGTTCGCATCTCCCGGCGCGGGGCGGGCTCCGGCTGGGATTTGCAAAAATAATTTTTGAAAAAAGCAAATCGCGCTAAGGAAATGCATAGATGTGCGATTACTGTCGGGTGTAAAAGTAAGACGCGGGGACGACCGAGGAGAATAGTCTGAAGTCTTAAAGGGGCAGGATGTGTATTTGGCAATGGGGGCTGTTCGTGAGGGGGGGGGGTCCTAAGGAAAGCTGCGAAAGGGGGTGGAAGGAGGGGAAGGAATTGACTTAATTTAGCCGCCTGGATTTGTGTATTGCTTTCGCGATTGCAAACGGAGAGCTTTCGGAAGCCGGAGTGCCTTTGATTCCAGATCGCTTTAAAATGTATCTGTTTGCAAGAAGAGGAGAATGTTGGGGGGGGGGGGGGGGTTGCTCCAGAATCGTTTTTTGGAATCGGCGCTTTTCTTTTTTTCTTGGCCCGTCTCTTTAAGTTTGGGGAACAATGTTTCCATTTAGGCACGGTTGACCAGGGCTGGGGACGGGGGGGGGGGAGTGGGGGGAGCTCTTGTGCCATAAAAACAAAGGAGGTTTAAAAATAATCCGGCCGGAGCTTCTGTGCGCTGCGTGCTGGTCTCCCTCCCCCCCCCCCCCCCGCCGCGCTTCCTGGCCGGCTTCTACTTTTTGCGAACTGCTTTCTCCAAACGCGATGCCTTTCAGCTTCTCCCGACAGGATCCCAAAGCGATCGATTCGGAGGAAGCTTTGCCAGAGCCCGAGGCTGCGGTGGGGAAGAGAGAGAGGGAGAGAGAGGCAGGCGATGCGAGGAGGAGGCAGGCGGGCGGGCGGGGGGAGCTTGTTTTCCGGGCGTTGGGAAGCCTGGCCGAGTGTAAATTCCTTGTGTCTGGATTCTGAAAGCCAGTTGGGACTTGGGGCCTCTCTGGCAGGGCAGGAGCGGAAAGCCAGGGGCAGGCTTCTTGCTCCCCTCCCTCTCCTTCTCTCTGTCCGCCCCCCCCCCACTCCTTTCACCCCCCACCCCTTGTGCATCTGTCCAGGAAGCTACTGGGGGGGGGGGGAGCGGAGGAGGGATCACTCACTCACACTCACACACACGGTCTGCTTGAAAAGAGCCTAGCTCCAGCTTCCTTGCTATTGTGAAAAAAGGAGCGAGAGCGAGGAGGGGAGGCGTTTTCAAGGGACTCGTCGGGCTTAGCTGGCTGCAGTGTAAAAAAAGAAAGGCCGGAAAGCGAAATCGGCAGTTAAAAGGCGCTTGGAGAACGTAGACGCGAAAACGGGAGCTGCCCTTTGATTTCTCGCCACGATCTCTCCTTTTTTGCGGGAGGAGGAGAGATTTCTTGGGCTGGGCTGTTTTGTTTTTTTAAAGGAGGGGGAGAAATGGGGAGTCGAGGAAATCTGGCGCCGGTCCCTGTCCCGCAAACTTTTGGGGCTGCGTGTTGTGAGCACGTGTGAAGGTTTTGGATTCTGTGGCTGGCTTGCAGGGGGGAATGGGGTAAGGACTGGAGAAAGGGGACTCCAGAAATGCCTGTTGCCTGTCATGAAAATTAAAAGCATCGGGAAGTGGATAAAAAAAACTGGGACACGGGATGGCCACGGAACAGCCACACAGTACAGAGAAATAATACGCTTATTACTTCTTTTTTTGGCCGGGTTGTGGTTCTTCCTCCTGTGCAGCTGGGAACCCTGTCAGCCTTCAGCCACCAAGAGAGTTGAGACAGTAGCCAGTTTTCAAAAGCCCAGTCCCCTGTCATCGCTAGCGGCTGCCTGTATTTTTTTTTTTTTGCACTGTATATTTTTGGGCTTTAGTTACTGATCTGCAAAGGGCTTAATGATTCTCTAGGGTGAAAGGAATATTTTGCGGGTGTGTTTTTGCAGCAGGCCTGAGTGAGTGATGTTGGGTGTTCTGGCTGCCCCCCCCCCCCCATGCGCTGCTTTGACATGAGAGCAGAGGATTTAAGTTGGCAGATCGAACAAATGCCCTCTCAAAGCTTTCCAGGAGACAGTAAGTGAGCAGGAGCCGGCGGTGGGGGCTAGGGGGAAGTGATGAATGTTATTTTAGGGTGTTTCCTAGCTGGGCTTTCTTTCCAATATGAAACAGCGGCTTAAGAAAGCCCAAGGGCAGAAGCTTATATATTTGGAAAGGGTAAAAAAGCGCCTTCGAAGCATGGAGCGCTGCTTAAGTAGGGGTTCCTCCTGACTGCCTTGAAGTATCAAAATTGGGGGTGCTTTTTGGTGTGTGTGTGTGGGGGGGGGGTAAGGAATCTCTAGCCACTCTTAAGCTCTTCTGCAAGTTTGAGTTTTAGAAAGCAGAAAGTAAAATTGCTTTCTCTGAAATGGAAAAGGAGTCCCCATTTGGCTATCAAATAAGAAGACCTTGTGGGGCAGTGGAGGGCCAAACTGATTCTAGTATAGTGAAGGGGGTGTGATTTGGATCCAAGTTCAAGCAGAAATCCAGCCGTGGTCCTCTTGGGCCAAGGACCTGGCTCTCTGCCTCAGTTTCTCCATCTGGAAAAATGTTGTTGTTTTTCACAGCGTGATGAGTGAAGCTGTGTAAAGAAAGGCTGTGATCTGCTTGGGGAGAATAATGTAATCAATATGAGGGGGGGGGAACACCCCTGAGCCAGTGGCTTGACTTCTGCAGTGTTTAAGAGGTATTGCTTTTGCACCAGCTGGACACATGCTTGCAAAAAAGCCTCCTCCTCTCTTACGATTTAAAGAATTGCATCTAGGCACACAGGTGGGAAGCCCCTAAAAATCAGCCCTGCCTTTCTTTCTATCCTGCAAACGAGAGAGATGCTTAGACCAAAACTAATAAAAATTGGAAGCTAGCAACTTTTGTGGACTTACTTGCTTATCTTCCCTGAAACATTTGGTTACTGCAGCTTTCCCCCTCCAAATAAAGGTCCTTTGCAGAAGTTTTCTTTTCTTTTGTTTACAAATGTAGTCCCCCCCCCTCCCAAGTTTTGCATACTTCCCTTTCCCTCTTTAAGGCAACAATGATCAACATAGGCAAGTTATTAAAAAAGCATCATATGCAGAGCATCCAAACTGTGAACTAGTAACTTCACCAGAGGTCTTTGCAAAGCCGTTGTAGCTGAAAGCCCTAACTCCAAATCTATGCAGTCATGTAATATGAGAAACAAAGTTGAACAGAGAACACTGGCTAAATTGCATGCTTCGAAGCTTTATTCTCTCTCTTTAGGAGAGAACTGAGTGGGTTTCTAGGTCTTTCTTTCCACCCCCACCCCCCTTTTGATCAAGGCAAATTTACTACAGCATCAATCTTCCTTTGGCAGGGCCTGATTCAGGTTTATGAATGCCAGAAGTCTAGGGCTGACCTTTTTCTGTTCAAGTCAAGGATGTTGAAACACCAGCCATCAAACAAAAGAGACATTGAAAGCAAGGAATTGCAGCGGAGCACGTGTGACTTGCAGACTGGTAGCGTGCACTGGGCAGAGGCCGCGTTCCTTCTGACTTTCGCAAGGATGGGGGCAGGAGGTTCTAGAAAAAGGAAAGAGGACATGTTTATAAAAGGCTGCACAACATACGCACAGTTACACACTAACCATTCGTTTTTGCTTTGGGTAAAAGCATGATGGACGAAACAGTATAATAACATGGGTGTAAATGTCACTACAGTTTTAAGCATCCCACTGCTTCAAAGATTTTGACCAAGACTTTTGGAAACAATCTCAAGCCATTCATTAATCAGAGGGGAGCAGTTTTAACTACCTGAATGCTTTTGACATTTCAGATCTAGACACCGACGTAGATTCCCTCAACTTTCTTTCTTAGCCATTCATTCCTTTCTTCTGCTTACCAAGAAATCCCAGAAAGCAGGAACTAGAAAAACACAGAGTTGCAGTGCTCAGTTTGGAGTTTTAAATCCAAAGTTTTAAAAATGATCTGGAGTCAAACTGAGGAGAAATTCAAAAGAAGTGGGGTGGGGGTTGCTTTCATTATAATAGGGCAATTGAGTTGAATACCATACTTGTTGCGGAAATTCAGGTGAATGTTTTGTGGTTTGACAGTTACCTGTGGTCCTTAACACCTGAATTGAAACAAAGTCAGTAGTAGCGTTACTTGGTTTTGTGGCAAACAAACATCAATAAGATTCTTGCTTCAGAAAAAGAACCTGCTTCAAATCTATAAAGTGGGTTTGTGGGTATTGCCTTGTGAAGCATAGGGCATGATCGTGCGCAGACTTGGAAGAAAGTGCCACAGAGTTCAGTAGGACTGGGCTTGTGAGAAAAACCCAACAAAACTTGTGCATTTGTTGTGAAAGGAACAGTTCTGTATCCCAATAAACAGTAAAATCCTGGAGTTTCTTAAGGATTTTCTTTCTCCGGGAGAGGTTCCTGGGAAATTCGAAGTGGTAAAATGCTGTCACATATGTTTCCACTCAGAACCTTTCCTGTGGGCTATTTTATCTTGGTTTAATACTCTCCTGTAGGGCTCAAAGATTTTTGCTCTGTGTGCAACCCCCTCCCCCTCACGCGTGTGTATGGGGGGGTAGTGGGGAAAGGGGGGGTTGCACACATTACTGGCATTTCTGTTGAGAAAATGTATAGTCTACAGCATTTCTGATCTGGGTCCCAAATGTTAGGACAGGTGGAATTTTACGCATGTTTTTGGGGAGGTTTCATTTTGCAAAAATGGAAAACACACATACTTTCCCTTTTGCTTGTTCTTTTAGTACAGTTTCGAGATAATGGAGTGGTGTTGGCTGCATTTATAGCGGTGTTGCATTGGACTGCATCTTTTAAGAAACTGGACCCAACTAAACTCACATGGAATTATTCTCAACTAACTAATACTATAATCTAGTGGGTTTGGGGGGGGGGGCTCTGGAATTATGGAGACTTTTCAGAGATCCAAAATGTTATTTTGGGATTTGGCTGTCCTAAATGGAGTGCTCTTTTCCCAAGCAGGTTGCAGAAGTACCCAGGGCTTTTTTTCAGCTGGAACGCGGTGGAGTGGAGTTCCGGCACCTCTTGAAAATGGTCACATGGCCGGTGTCCCCACCCCCTGATCTCCAGACAGAGGGGAGTTGAGATTGCCCTCCACGCTGCTGAGCGGCACGGAGGGCGAGCTAAACTCCCCTCTGTCTGGAGATCAGGGGGTGGGGCCACCAGTCATGTGACTATTTTCTCCGAGGGCAACCCACTGAGTTCCACCGCCTCTTTTCCTAGAAAAAAAGCCCTGGAAGTACCTGTTACACTATCAGCTCTTCAATCAGAAGAACCACCCCCTCCAAATAGAAACATAGAATTTAACTTTTAAAACCACTGTCTGCTTTAGGACAAACTAAAACATCTCAAAGTAATGAACATTTTTTTTTGCATTCACTCCTTTTAGACATTTTTGCTTAATAGGTCCTCTTGCTGCTGAGCGTGATCCTGTGATTGCTTACTTGGGAGTAAATCCCATTCAACTTGGACTTTTTAGTATAACTTCATGCAATTGGGCTGTTGAGTTATCCTGCTGTTGTTTTTGGATTCTTTCTCATGAGCCAACATGGCATTAGCTACCTGCCTTTTTTTTTTTACTATTTACTTAGGTGTACCTGGCTTTTGCAACACAACTTTTCCCCGTGTGATCAAGGTTTGTGTTGTAATTGGAAATGGAAAATGCAAACATACAAAGCTCGAGGTGGGAGAGGCCAGCATCTTCAAGGGAGATGAAGTTTGCGCAATGGCCTTTTCTCTGCTAGAAGGAGATGGGCTCTTTATTGCTTAGCACTTTTAAAAACTCATTCTAGGTTTCTGTAATCCACTCTATAAACAACTGATTCCCTGGAGGGCTTTTTGAGGAGCAGGGATATGGGTGAGCCCCTCAACCTCTTGCCTACCTCAAGGGGGCTTTGAGAAACTGTTTCCAGAGAAGCTTCTTTTTGTACCCTGATTGCCTCTACATTTCATAGAATCATAGAGTTGGAAGGGGCCATACAGACCATCTCGTCCAACCCCCTGCCCCAGTGCAGGATCAGCCTAAAGCATCTCTGATTTTATTTTATTTACTTCAATTATACTCCACCTTTCTTCCCAGTGGTTCCCAAAGTGTATTGTCGAAGGCTTTCACGGCCGGAGAACGATGGTTGTTGTGGGTTTTCCGGGCTGTATTGCCGTGGTCTTGGCATTGTAGTTCCTGACGTTTCATCAGCAGCTGTGGCTGGCATCTTCAGAGGTGTAGCACCAAAAGACAGAGATCTCTCAGTGTCACAGTGTGGAAAAGATATTGGCAGGTAATTTATATCTACTCAGGAAGGTGGGGTTGGGCTGAGTCGTCTTATAAGAGTTTCCCAGGGTGTGGAATGCTAATGGCGGGAGGCTTCACTGTATCCTGAGGAGGTTCTTTTGCATATGGATTGATGCTTGATGTGCTAATCTTCTCTGCAGGGCTATTGTCAGGTATAGAGTATTTTGTTAGCAAAAGAACCTCCGCAGGATACAGTAAAGCCTCCCTCCATTAGCATTCCACACCCTGGGAAACTCTTACAGGACGACTCAGCCCAACATCTTTTCCACATTGTGACACTGAGAGATCTCTGTCTTTTGGTGCTACAGCTCTGAAGATGCCAGCCACAGCTGCTGGCGAAACGTCAGGAACTACAATGCCAAGACCACGGCAATTCAGCCCAGAAAACCCACAACAACCATTGTTCCCAAAGTGACTTACATCATTCTCTTTTCCTCCATTTTATTCTCACAACAGCCCTGTGAAGTAGGCCAGGCTGAGAGTATGTGACTGGTCCGAGGTCACCTAGCAATCTTCCACGGCAAGGTGGGACAACTGGGGGAGGGACAGAGATAAAGTTGCCTGCTCTGGATTGGAAACTTCGTGGACATTTGGGGGTGGAGCCTGGGAAGGGTAGTGTTTTGGGATGGAAGGGACGTGGGCAGGGATGTGATGCCCCAGACTTATCCCCCAAAGCTGCTGTTTCCTCCAGAGGAAGTGATTTCTGTAGTCTGGAGCTCAGTTCTAGTATGGGGAGATCTCCAGGCCCCTCACGGAAGTTAGCAGTCCTAGTCCGATAGCACCTCTGGCAGTGCCAAATCTGGCAAGGGGGGAATGGACACTGCAGTTTATGTGCCCTGTTCTAGAAGCTTCCTTTCCTAGCAGTCACCTTCACCTCAAGTGCTGAGCGTTTGGTCAGCTGGATCTCAGAAATGAACAATCTTAATACTGAAAAACCTCGGGTATTCTTTGAAAGAGCTGAACTGCTCCATTCTTGCAGGTATTCCAAGTTTTTTGGTCATGCTTAATTTAAATAAAGTCAAGTTTGCAACTGATTAGAATTTGCTCATGAAGTAGAACAAAAGACTTGTTAAAAATTAAGGCCCAACAGTAGAGAATGCATTGTAATTTTAATTTTTTAGGGCTTTTTTTTTTTTAGTTTCTAACATCCTTAATATGAACCATGTGTGAAGGTTAACATCCTTGAGCTAATTTGATTGGCTTTTCTTTCAAATGAGGGAGTGTGTGAGTTCAGGTGGGAACAAAGTTTAGTGTGAATGTCAAGGCCACAGGAAAGAGCTTCTCTAGGCTCTTTCGGCATCTCTAAATCCCTTTGGTGGCTATTGCCTGCCAGTTACGAAATCCGTGGAAAATCGGCTTCAGTGGGGCTGTCAAGATAATTTTATCAGGGAAATCTGTAGAATGTCTCTTGCTTGTTTTTGAAAGGGATTTTGTCACACTTTCGAATATGAGTGTAGGGAAGGATCCGATATTTCTTCAAAAATCAGGGAAGGACAGCTGGCTCCTATAATGTTTTAAAATGGGGCAATGTCAGGCTCGGGTGAGATTCCTGAGCAGCCGTGTGGCTGCCTTCGGTCCAGTTGAGATCTTTCAGCCTGAATAACCTGTGAAGATGGGGGAGGGTATGCTGTGGGGGAAGGGTGCAATGAAAGTATGTGGCATGAGAGATGGCAAAACGGAAGTGGGGGTTGTGTCTCATATGTGCATCTTTTTGCATATGTGCATATTTTTTTGGTATTATTCTGATCCAGGTATTCAGAATACCATATATTCGATATTCGAAATATTTAGTATTCGAAATATTCGGGTCCAAAAATACTAGAATAGTAGATCCGGGTTTTATTCAGGAATCCTAATATATTCGGTTCTATTGTGCCCTATGGGAGGAACTATCCAAGAAGGGTTTGAGGGGGGGGGGGGGTTGTGCACACTCCATCAAAATCACCTAGTCTCTTCTGTCCACTACAGACCCTCCCTCCTAAGTTTCAAGGTGATTAGACCAAGGGGTCCAGTTCTATGAGCCTCTGAACAAGGTATCCCGAGACACTCTCCATTGTTTCAGGGGAAGGGGGTGCTTTGCAGAACCTTAGCCAAATTCCTAGCAACAACGACTGGCCAAAAGCCAATCCCAATGCAAGCGGAACCAAGAAAGCCCAAGAGAACCAACACCAAACCAGAGAATCCCAGCAGAACCGGCGATTCTCAGCACAAGCAAAGTGAAGCAAGGGGCACTGTTGCAAGCCCAACAGAACCAGTGTTGCTCGCAGAACCCAGGGCCAACAAAGCAGAACCAGCAACCTGGCACAAGCACGGCCAGTCGCCTGGCAATGACAAGCAGGAACACACACAGCAAGTTTGTATAAGATCCCTCTCTCAAGGAAGTCCCACAGCAATAAGAACTGCAGTGCAGAACAGGAACAACAACTCTTAAAACCTATAACAACACAACTCTTCAAATACGGTTTAACATGAGCAAACACAAGCAAGCAAAAACATTGCCCCCTCCCCACAACACCAGCAACAGGTAGTACACAAACACCAACCACAAAAAACAAGCAACCGCTCGCAACAGCAATTAAATACAGTTTTAAAAGAAAAATTTTAAAAGGAAAGAAAAAGGTTGTACCTTCCCCTTCCCCTTTGTGGGGGAGGACTTATGGCAACCCCTAGTGGAGTTTCCATGGCAAGAGACTAACACAGGTGGTTTGCCATTGCCTGCCTCTGCAACCCTGGTCTTCGTTGGAGGTTTCCCATCCAATTACTAACCAAAGAATCCCTATGATTGGCTGGATGCTGAGAGCTCCTCCAATGCCCTGACTCATTGGTCACTTCCTCCCTCTCCTTCTTGCCTCACTTTCCCCTTCCCCTTGCTACTTGGGGCGGGGGAACCCAGGAAAGAACAGATGGGAGAAGCAAGCCAGCTTTAAAATGGCTAGTGCTGTGATTCCTGGATAAACCTGAATAATTTTGGATACATCCCAGAATCCAGTATTCGGAATATCTGAATATATCCAGAATTATCTGGGGATGCCAAGTATACCTGAATAATCAGTAAGATATTATCTGAGTCTGTAGTCAGTTCAGGAATACCGAATCAAACACCCCTAGTCTCTTGTTATGCATGAGAGAAGCAGAACTTGGAGAAATTCGGTTTTCTGACTGGTGTGAATCAGAGATCCTTCTCCTGCATTGAGTTACTTTTGTGAGTGCAGCCAGGTGCGGTGGCACACACCTGTAATCCCAGGTGCCAGGGAGGCTGAGGCCAGCAGATCACTTGCGCCTGGGAGTTCTGGACTTCATGTGCCCTATTCATACAGTGGATTCGCACTCCAGGCTTTGCTGAGAGCGGCTTGGACCTGCTCAGGGACCTTTGTGAGTGCCAAGTGCCTTTGATCCAATGTGACTGTTTGATCTTGTGACTCTTGTTTATAGGCTGTGCCAGTCATGTTTCCTGTCTCCCAATGCTGACCTGTCCACCTGTTTATGCTTTTGGCCTGTCTCTGAGAGTTAACCGTGAAACAAAAGTTTAAAAAGACAGAGCCGGCAGAGATTGCTCCTCAGAGGGTTTGTCAATTTCATCATTGCCTCCGGGAAGGCTCTATCAATTTCACCTCTCCAGTCTAAAACTGTGTGGGATCACAACCAGAGGGCAGCAAGGAATGGAAATGGGCTGGAGCTGCCTTCCAGAGCTGGGCTTGAAGCTCGAGAGGTTAGAATGGGCTGAAGTTTCCCTTCTGGCATTTCACAGCTATAAGAACATGAGAGAAGCCATGTTGGATCAGGCCAGTGGCCCATTCAGTCCAACACTCTGTGGGCCAAGCTAGAAGTGACAAGTTACACTTGAACTGCAAGTGAACAGACTCACGTGTATTCCTTCCTGTTCACTTGCATTTCACTTGCACTCCACGTAGTGAACGAGTGGAGTGCAAGTGGAGCACAAGTGAACAGGGTGGAATACACATGCGTCTGTTCACTTGCCACTCAAGTGTAATTCATTACTTCTAGCTTGGCCCCGTGTCATACAGTGGCCCAAAAACCTGGTGTTCTCAGGAGGTCTGCCAGTGGAGAAGGGACACTAGAAACCCTCCCACTGATTGCCCCCCCCCAAACACCAAGAATACAGAGAATCACTGCCCTAGACAGAGAGTTCCACCTATACCTTGCGGCTAATAGCCACTGATGGACCTCTGCTCCATATGTTTATCCAACTGGAGCCCCTTCACATGGCTCCAATGTATAGCAAAGGCTTTGCCCTGCCACCAGCTCTGTCTTTTTAAACTACCCTTCCCGGCTAACATTGCACCTGCCGACACGTGTTTATGTGTCAGAGGTCTTGTGTACAGAGAGTCTGATACTCTATGCTTTGAGTGCCTTCCAGACAACCAACATGACTTAGAGTGTCAGACTATGAACTGTGAGACTTCTGTTCAGGTCTCCGCTAAGCTGAGTGATCTCAGGTCTGTCACTGTCTCTCAATCTAAACTACCTCACTTAGCCCAACTTCACAGCTGGGAGGATAAAATGAGGGAGAATCATGTATGTTGCTCTGATGAAAAGCAAGGCAGAAATGTACTAGAACCATGTCCTGCAACTCCTAGTTTTGCATACACATAACCACCTGGCTATGGAGTTGATACGGCTAAAAGGTTACTGTGGGGATTGGAATCTTTAGTGGCAAACAGTACGAATTGGTCGCACAAATGGATCTGCAGCTGATACAGAGAGAAATCTGGGAGATCCTCCCTTGGAAATCTACTTTTATTTGCTTGTGTCCAGTCTTGGATACCCTAAACTGTGATGCAGTCAGTAGTTTATGACAGTGCTCAAGAAAAAGGAGGAGGAAAAGCAATGCTGTGAAATGTCAGCTGATCAGATTTAGAATCAAGCTGAAAATGCTTCCTAATAGTTAGGTAAAGATAAAGGTAGTCCCCTGTGCAAGCACTGAATCATTACTGACCCATGGAGGGACGTCGCATCCTGATGTTTTCTTGGCAGACTTTTTACGGGGTGGTTTGCCATTGCCTTCCCCAGTCATCTACACTTTACCCCCAGGAAACTGGTGACTCGTTTTACTGACCTCGGAAGGATGGAAGGCTGAGTCAACCTTGAGCCGGCTACCAGAACCTGGTTTCTGCCAGGATCGAACTCAGGTCATGAGCAGAGCTTGGGCTGCAGTACTGCAGCTGACCACTCTGCGCCACGGGGCTCTTTTCCTAATAGTTAGAACAGTTTTAAAGTGGCATAATGGGCACGGTTTTCCTCCAGGAAGGTCGGCAGTTGGGCAGGAACTCTGTCGTTCACTTCCGATGCAAAACGCTAACCTCTGTGGACAGCTTAGAAGGAAGGCAAAATATTTTCTAGAGCTGTACTGAATACAGGCTGCCTTATTTTCTAAAAATTATATCCCTCTTCTTTCTGCAAGAGCCTTCTCAAGATGATGCACAGATAAAACCAATTACCAGTTGCAAATCTGAAACCAAATATTTTTTAAAAATCACTGAACACAGATGCCTGTCCTAAGGAGCAGGGAAGCTGCACCACAGTCTAATAAAAGCATGAATGAGCCCTGGTGAACAAAGAGGATTTTACAAGCTGTCTAAAATTATATAGTGAGGAATCCTAATGGGTTTCCCTGGAGAGGAAATACCACTATTACAGTACCACTACCTGAACAGTCCTGCTCCACCCAGAGTAGGATATTTTATAACCTGAATAGAACCTGGAGGGAGTCCTTTTCTGGAAATCTGTCTGCTTTGGGTTGAATCCTACACCTCCTTTACACCAAGGCTTTCTTCAACAGAGTGTCCAGAGGAGTCAGCCGTGTTAGTCCGTAGCTGCAAAATAGTAAAGAGTGCAGTAGCACTGTTATGATCTTCACTTTCTTTAGGGTGGATTATGCTTTAATCTTTCCCTTCACACCCTCTGGGTAGTTAGCTGCCACCAGGAATATTAAATTCCAATATATTTTATTTAAGTTTTCCCTTTTGTATTGTGTTTATGCGTCAGGCTCCTTCGTGGTTCTATGTGGCCCTGAGGATAGGAATGGGAGATAACAATGACTGCCACTCTGGGATATAACAAAACAAAATAAAAGTTTTTTTTTTAAGAAGCGTATTGGTTACATAAAAGTCGTTCTTAGTTCTTCTAGCTGCTTCATCCAAACTCATTCACACAGATCTCTTGTAAAGCTTCACACACAGTTAGCCTCTTTCTCTAGGCTCTCTATTTCCCTCACAGAGAACTCCTCAGGCAGCACACAGCCAGCCTGTTTTCTTTTCACTCTCAATTCTTTCTCTCTCAGGCGCACACACAGTTTGCCTGCTTCAAATAGAGTGAATATATAGTCTCCCAGACACACTCAGTTCAGGCTTCCCCTCAGGTTGCCTTTCCCTCACAAATACATGGACACCCTCAGGCTGCTCACAGCTCGCCTCTCTGGCCCTAACTGAATCCTTTTCTCTCCCTCAGTAACTGAAAACTGCCTTCACTCCGCCCACTCTCTGTCATCAACCAATCATATCACTCACTCATCTCTCTCTTTCACCCCCACTCTTCACCTATCTCACCAAACATTTAAAGACACGTGCACCCATTTCTTGAAATCATTACAAGCACCTTTAAGTCTAACCAACTTAGTTGTAGCATAAGCTTTCGTGAACCACAGCTCTCTTTGTCAGAGAGCTGATATAACCCCCACCCCCCAGCTCGGGTCCTCACCTGTTGTTTCATCTTGTTCATCTGGTTACCTTCCGCTACCTCGTGGGGTATGTTGGCTGGAGTTAAGAAAGTATAGCTGCCACTTAGGGTGATGTTTATTGAACTGAACTGTCTGTTATTTATTATTTTATTGCTGGCTTTAAATCTTGTTGTTATCTGCCCCATTCATGGGGAGGGCAGAATATAAGTTTGTTCAATCAATCAATCAATCAGTCAATCAATCAATTTATTGGCATGACATGTTAAAGATGCGGAAATGACACAGCACCATTATACGTACAGCATCAGACTACATACTATATGCAGTAGTATAGTACAGCAGTCCCTATCCCTTTACCAAAGCATCTTTCTGAAACATTTTGTTACAGTATTGCTGGTAAAAATGGTCTCTAGAGGAATTCATGCCATGTAGTTTCATTGCTGGGGATGTGGAAGTGGGCATTGAATATATATGTAGGGTTGCCAGATCCCCCTGTCCTTCGGGGGGGGGGGGGGAGGCGGGGGCCCTGGCACCTACCTGCTTTGGTTCCCATCACACACATGCTCCTGGGCCCATGCAATGATATCACTTCCGGGAAGTGACATCATCGCTCAGGCTGCAGCCACCCAAGAGTGCTCCCTTGCTCCATGGGGGGCCGAATCAGGCCCGATTTGGGCTGAATTGGCCTGGAATGGGCCGCTGTGGAGCATGGGAATGTTCCAGCGCTCTGCAGTGGCTCAATCCAGCCTGTTTCAGGCCCAGATCAGGCCTGAATTGAGCTGGATTGGGCCTGTGGGAGCACGCCGTGCCTCCTGGGAGCGCACCCTGGGAGGTCCGTGCCTCCCCACTGGCCATGTGACCATTTTCAAGAGGTGCTGGAACTCCGTTCCACTACGTTCCAGCAGAAAAAAAGCCCTGCCTATCAGGTTTAATGAAATTAAATGTGTGGACATTGGCAGTAGTGGACAGATATTGACACGAAGGTATGGAGATTATGGAAAAACTAAAATCCGGGGGAGGTTCTTTGATGTGTTCCATCAATATGGAAATCTACTGATGGTTTGAGGGGGGGTATCTGTGGCTTGGTAGAGGAGTATTTACTTTGCATGCAGAGGGTTCTAGGTTCACTTCCCAAGCATTTTCAGGTAAAAGGGTCAGGAAGTAGGTGATATTAATGTTAAAGACCTCTACCTGAAACTCTGTAGAGCTGCTACTAGTCAGAGACAGTGTTGTCTAGTGGTTAGATTAGGATCTGAGAAACAAGGGTTCAAATCCCAGTCTGCCAGGGAAGCTTGCTGGGTGACCTTGACCCCGTCGTGCTTTTATTCTCTGATCTCACACGGTTGTTGTGAGGGGAGAACCATGCTCCTGCAGTCAAAGACTACTGGATAACATTAAAATAATAAGTACTGAGTTTGATAGACAAACGGTATAAGGCAGCTTAACATGACTGTAGAGAATAAAATGGGTCAGAAGGATTTAATACACGGCCCGATAAAAAAACTTAATCTCTTTGTCGCTATATGTTGTATATTACATTGGCAACATGCATCGTTCCCAAGGTGATACTGCATGCATTGTTGGCTAATGTGCAAACCGCCCAGCTGTTATCATCCACTTGGAGACTAATGCATGTTGACTGGACATTGCGTGAAATTCCCTGTTTATTCACACTATCAGTTTGTGTACATTCTCCTCTCCCCGTGAATGTTCACATTTACTGGTGTTTCTGCACCTTCTGTTATTCCCATTTAACAGTATGCATAGCAATAGTTCTATGTTAACATGCAAAATATATGGTCTTTACAGGTTTGCAACCGTAGAAGTTGGTTTTGGCCTTCCACCCAACACCGTGCTCCCTTAGGGGTACTGCAGTGATAACGGAAGCTATGATCCGCAGAATTCTATACTTAAACCTTTCATGCTTCTTTAATTTCTCCCTTTTTTGCCTACTTCCTTCCTTATGGTAGTCACAGCCCCTCCTGTTTGGGGACCCTTGGTGTAATTTTGCCCCAGTCCTGTTTTCTTCCTGGCTCTTCTGTAGTTCTGGGCATTCAATCTCTTTGCCCTGCCCCCAGTTCCTTTTTCTAGAGATTTTACTTCCTGGTCAGTTGACAATGTTCCTTTCCCTCTCAGCTGCTTTGTTCCCTGAGCGCCCAGTGAAATGGAAACTGATAGGCTGTTCTAAATGTCTATGTATAAATTCAGACAGTAGATTTTTAAAATTTTTGTTTGTTCGTAATACTACGGCGGGAGGGGAGGGACCCAGCAGTTACCTCTAGGGTGTCCTTGTGCGCATCTGGTGCATGCACCAGGAGTGACATCATTGTGCAGTCCCCAGGAGTGCTCCCAGGCTTTGCCGAGCCAATTGGGGTCAGCGTGAGGCCCAGGAGCACTCCTGGCGTGTGTGTGATGACATCACTGTCATCCTGATGACATCATCAGGAGTGATGTTGTCATGCTGCACCAGAAGCACGCCTCAGGAGGCCCGTTCCCGTGCCTCTCCCCCTTCCAGCCTGGTGATGGTGGCAGGGGGAGGAGGCGGAAGCTGGGGGTCCCCTGCTCCTACTGAGAGACCGGCAGCCCTATACCACAGCAGGGAGTGAAGCGTTTTCAGCTGTTATTTTTCAAATGTGAAAATTTGCATCTAAAAGTCAACAAGTGTTACGATTTGACCGTGCAGCTAGGGTTGCCAACCTCTAGGTGCGGCCTGGAGATTTCCTGGAATTACAAATGATCTCCAGACTACAGCGATCCATTTCCTTGGAGGAAATGGTTCCTTCGGATGGTGGACCCTATGACATCACGTCCCTTGTTGATCTCACTCTCTTCCCCATACCCTGATCTCTGCTGTTTCTACCCCCAAATCTCCCAAGATTTTCTCAACCGAGAGTTGGCAACCAACTTGCCACTGATCTTGAACTGGCGGCCTCAGGGATGTTGAGCAGGTACTCTGCTTGCATACCGCAATCTCTTCTGGCCATGCTAACCAAAAAAGCCTTCCAAATGAAGTAAGTAAATAGATAGAATTCTTACACCAACAGGCTGCAGTGCATCAGGTGACACTTTTTTAATTTTTAAAAATTTTATTGTAGAAAAGTTAAAAGATAGAGCAAAGAAGGGAAGATAAACATAACAAAAACACAAAACACACCAGGCCTGTAAGGCAGAGTTGTTCCGCCAGGCTTATGGCCGAGGCTGGGCCTCCGCTGGCTGGAGGATACAACACCTACTCCCCTCCTTATGAGAGCTGCCCACCACTGTTCTTAAGCTGCTGCTATGTTCAACTGTACTGTTGCACTATTTGTTATTAACTGTATTGCCGCCATCAAGAAAAAGAGTGCTGCTATTTTTTAAATAGTTTTGTACGATGCTTTTAAATGTTTTATATGGTATGTTTTAAATGTTTTAATTTCTGTTATCCGCCCTGAGCTTGCTTGCAGGGAGGGCAGAATACAAATACGATAAAATAAATAAATAAATAAAACTACAAAGAGCCAACAGTGGCCTACATACAAAGTAAAAAAAAACCCAAAAACAAACAAACAAAACTAGTAAAAAGCATCATAAGCATATTATTTATCCATTACAGTTTTTCGCCTACAACACTTCCTCCTTTAATATCAATCAGCTTGTGGTCTAATTAATATCTTTTTTTCTGTATCTCATCTTCTTAATATCCCAGATCCTTATTCTTAAAAATCAAAACCACAAATCGTTAATTTATTTTTTTTCCGTCTCTCGCAGATAGTCCATAAAGGGTTTCCAATTTGCCATGATGTAGAGAGTGTTTTGTCTTTAATTGATGCTGGAAGTTTACAGCAATCAAGAGGCACTTCCTAATGAGGCTTACTCACTGGTCTGAGCAGCTAGGCAATCCTATGCGTGTTTACTGAGAAGTAAACCCCATGTGATTCAATCGGGCTTACTTCCAGGTGGGTCTTCTTGCAGCGCAAATGGTCTGCTGTGGCCACATTTCACTTTCCCCACACTTCTGAAAATCTAGCTAAATTTTGGAAGCAAATCTAAACTTCAGTGCTTCAGATCAGACCCCACAGCAAACCACAGATCTGAAATCTGCACTATACCTTGGAGTGATATTGACAAACTGTGGCTTTTGATTGGCCTGCATGCCAGGGCTTGCAAGCTGGGCACTGGTGTGATACCAGTTAACTGATGTGCTGCTTCTAGACTTGAAGCAGAAAATTGCTTAGAAAACTAAATCAGCTACCCTGGGTGGCAATGTGCCTATGTGTTTGGAAGCTGGAACCATAGTTTAAGTGGTCAGTTAAGGTTACCAGAACCTGTGGTTTGGTTTAGGGTGATGGCGAAAAGGAGCTGTGAGGAAATCTTGCAGCTTTCTCCAGTTGACGGATGAGACCAATGGATCCAGTTAGGCCAGCATTCTGTTTGCCAGCAACGGCCAGCCAGAAGGTTTCAGGCAGTGCATATCCAAGCATGTCCCCCAGCAACTGATCTTTTAAATGCTGCGATTGTGTTTAGCTCTCCTAGCTGACAGTCATTGACATACCTTCCCCTCACCACCACAGTGAATTCATCTAGTCTTTTCTGAAAGCTATCTAAGCTAGTATTCCTCACCCTTATGTAATGAATTCTGTAAGGTGATTATGCCAGTTTGGTGTAGTGGTTAAGAGCACGGTACTCTAATCTGGAGAGCCAGGTTTGATTCCCCACTCCTCCACTTGAAGCCAGCTGGGTGACCTTGGGTCCATCACCGTTCTCTGGAGCTCTCTCAGCCCCACCCACCTCACAGGGTGATTGTTGTGGGGTAATAATAACATACTTTGTAAGCCACTCTGAGTGGGCATTAAGTTGTCCTGAAGGGCAGTATATAAATCGAATGTTACTATTATTTGAATGTTGTTATTGTGCAAACAAGCACTTTGTTGGGTCTTTTCTGTACCCCACTAACCCGAATTCTGGTACTGTGAGTGGGAAACTTTTTTCACTCATGTATTATTCATAGTTTTCTAAATCATAAGGGCCCAGTCACTATAGCTTTTCCTCTTAGGGAAGGCGCACAAATTATTTTGATCAGTCTTCTCTGTACCTTTTCTAGCTCCAGGAACAAGGTTGGTTCACAAGGTTGGTGACTTCTGTGGAACTTCAGAATATAACGCTGTGACATCATTTTGGTAGTGACCCCGGAAGCTACATTACAACATCTCGCAAGTTCTAGGATTTTTTTAAATCTCAAGAATGTTGAATGATGCAAAGATGCCACTTCTGAGTATGCAACCAAAAATGAAGTCAGGGCATCACATGATGTCACTCGCACCCCTCCTTTGTGCTCCCCTTTACAACCAAGCAGCATGAGCCTGAAGCTTCAGCCTAGAAGGTTGCTGACAGTAGTAGGCCACCTGGACTCCCTATCATGGGGCGATAATAGGGTTGCCAGCTCCAAGTTGGGAAATTCTTGGAGATCTGGGGAGTGAAACCTGGAGAAAGTGGGGTTTGGGGAGGGAAATGACCTTGGTATGGCATAATTCCATAGAGTCCACCCACAAAGTAGCCATTTTCTCCAGGTGAAATGATCTCTGTGGCCTGGAGACCAGTTGCAATTCCGGGAGATCTCCAGCCACTACCTGGAGGCTGGCAACCCTAGGCGATAAAGTGTGGAAGCCGCTGATGTACTGAAGCATAGCTCGCTCTCAGGCACCTGTGCTGTGGGAAGTTACTGTTATTCCTATGAGGTCTGTGCTGCAACCAGTTGGGTTTAAGCCCAACCCTATTTGGTCTGGACTGAGCGGGTGGCATCCTGGGTCTAGGAGATGATAGGCATACCTTACTGGTGGCCACAAAATACCTTGAACTGGCCTTGTCTACAATATCCCTTTTTCTGAGATTGAACTAGGGTCTAGCCTACAACCATTTTTTAAAAATGGCATTATAACACTTGATATCTTACGATTAATCTAGTTCTGGTGAGACAGTATTTCTCCTGTGAACTTCCATGGTATGTTAATTTGCCATGTTTATATGGAAATTTGCTGGGGGGGGGTGTAGTTTGCATGGGTTAAGTTCATTTTAGACAATCGGTTTGCTGTTATGTTGTCCCAGAAGTAAACTCTTAAAAGCCAAGAACATAATCCATGTAGCACCTTTTTATTGGGATTAACTTAATGAAACAGTACAGTGGAGTTCCCCAAGGCTCTTCTTCGGGCCAGATGTTACAAAATAAAGAGAGAGAAAATAGATTTTCCAACCCATGATTTTAAGACCTTGACATTGCCAGCAAATGGTGGGTTTTCTGGCAGGCAAAGACGAATCAATTATCTACCCCACGGTCCTGTGAGGTAGGCAGAGAGAGAGAGAGAGAGTTACTGGGGGGCCACCCAGCAGGCTTCACACTTTAGCAATTATTTCTGTCTGGGTTTTCCTAATTCAGTCCCACTCTGGGGGTAACTGCAGCCAATTTAGATCCAATCAGCATTTATTTGAAGTTAGGCTCTTTCTTGTTTTGATCCCAATTTTCATCACTTTGCACTTCATCACTTAGTATAATTTCCTGGATCCCTCAAGATTTTTTAAAAATTGGTATTACGTCGACTCCTTTCCGGAGAAGTTTATTTTGGAGATGAGCTGCACTTTTAGTTACAAGATCAACAATTTCACATTTGAGTTCCTCCAGAGCTGTTGGGTGAATGCCATCTGGCCCCAGTGACTTTGGTAGCACAAACTGACAAATTTAAAAACTATAAAACTTTATCCTTTGTCACTTCTGTGATGCAGTTCTTCAAGTCTAGGCTAGATGCTACAAAGATGGATCAAAAAATTAGTGTCGATTTGTGTTTCCTGTGCTCTAAGCAGACTTACTTCAAACTAAGCTTAGGATTTCATTGTACTTCTGGAAAGGTTTTTTTTTCTCCTCTCAATTTGGAGGCATGTATCATCATTACACTGGAAAAGGTTTAATTCTAAATTGGGTAAGGGCAAGAATAAAGTGCCTTTAGAAGAGCTTACCTTCTGGATGAGTCACTGTGCTGAGCGTACCTTCTGACCTGGAGCTAAGATGGAACAGTAATTCATGCAGAGGCTCAACAGATACCTCTTCTGATAGCAAGTTTTGCATATATCTGCATTAGTAATAAAATAATCTGCCATCTTGCTGTATCAGGTGATACGTGAACTATTTGCTTCCAAGACAGGGAGCCGCAAGATCGATATGTGTAACTAAGCAGCCTCGTGGTTCATTCTGCTCCCTGAAAGGGACTCCTACTTGCCCCCCTAGTTCCAAAGACGTCCCCTAGGCAAAGGCTGTGTTAATCCCTTTTCATTAGAGGCTTCGGCATACACCTCCGCTTAATGAAGGCTAGTCCATGGATTTTGTATTTCGATTTTTCTTTTGACCACTGTGATTACCTGAAGCATCAATCTACTTTTGAAAATACCATATTTAGCCAACACAAACAAGTACTTTTCAAATATAGCAAAGTGACTTGGGAAAAGACTGTGCTGTCTAGCTAAGGCAGTTTCCAAACACGCTTAAAGGGACGGCACACTAACGGAATGCCGTTTGGCTTCTGGTTTTTCAGCACCTTTTCTGGGACTGCAGAAAGTGTGTTCCCCAAATGGTGGCGGGGGGGAACGACACATAAAACCGGAAGCTGGACAGCCCGCAACCATTTTTCTGGATACATGAGGAAAAGCCACCAGCATTCAGTGAATGGGCCGTCCCTTTAAGGGTGTGTGGAAACGGCCTAGCTTTACCCAGTTTGGCTCTCTTTGACTCTTAGCTAGGCCCACAAAATAAAATCAGTCTTCAGAATGAACAGTATAAGCATTTTTTTTTCACACAGAAGCAAATCAGAGAGGGGAGCCAACGTCGGGCCCTCAGTCCACATTTCATTTTGAAAATGGCTGCTGTTAAAAAAAATAGTTACCAGCTAGGGCGGGCGTTAAGATTGGGTGGCTGCATCCTTAGTAACGTTTCCTCTTCTCTCCCCATCATTTTTCTTACAACTCAACGCACATTCTTTGGCCTGCTTCTGACTTGGCAATATTCTTTGAGAGTCTAAATGTTTGCTGACATGGTTCAGCATAGAAAGTTCCCTGTGGATAGAGAAGTAGGATGTCAGGGGGAAGAATTTTCCTTCAGAGCGTGCTGGTTCTTTAGGTGTTGGAACCTTTTGTATGGAGGAATATTCATTCGTGTAGTATGAATTAGTACTTTCAAAACAGAGCTTCAATACCTTTCCCACCGAAGACCCCGGCAGGCTTAATTGGAGGCCTGGTCAGCCAAGCTCCTGGCCCAAATGCCATTTTTAAGACTTTTCTCCCACTCCTGCTTGAGGAGCAGCAGAACGGGGCATCCTTCATTCCACCAGAAGACGGGCAACTCTACTACATCCCATTACTGTTTTTCTTGCCTTCTCTCTATCTCTTTTTGGATGTTTTTCTTTGCTGCTGCATAAATACCTATCTGTATTTTTATCATGTTCTGTATTTATATTTTGACACTTCAATCATTGGGTTGTAATTAAGGTTGCCAACTCCAAGTTGGGAAGTTCTTGGAGATTTGGGGGCGGAGGCTGGAGTTTCAGCAGTGAAGTGATGCTATGAGTCCACCATCCAAACCTGCCCCTTCTTCCAGGGGAACAGCTGTCTGTAGTCTGGAGATAGGGCTGCCAGCCTCCAGGTAGTGGCTGGAGATCTCCCGGAATTACAACTGGTCTCCAGGCCACAGAGTTCAGTTCACCTGGAGAAAATGGCTATTTTGGGGGGTGGACTCTATGGAATTATGTCATGCCAAGGTCCTTTCCCTCCCCAAATCCCACTTTCTTCTGGTTTCTCCAGGTTTCGCCCCCCCAGATCTCCAGGAATTTCCCAGCTTGGAGCTGGCAACCCTATCTGGAGATCAGTTGCAATAGTGCTCAGACCGTCCTGAGCAAACCAACGTGGTGGTGTATTATTGATTGGAGTATGTGCTATAAATAATGCCTATGAAGAAGTGAATGGACGAAACAGGATTGGACTATTCATACTGGCAAAACCCGTAGGCATGGCTTCATGAAACGCAGACTTCTACAGGCTTTGGATTTCAACAGAGACTGTTCTTTACAATTCTTGCATGAACTCATCCTGAATGCCTGTATGCATTCTTTACGTTGGAATGAAATATGATTGTATGGAATTTGTATTTTTGTAAAGAAATTGTGCTGACTTTATAGATTGTGGTCTTCTCCACCAGTTGGATGTTGTTAGTAAGCAAGGCTCATTTTGAGGGGGAACGCACAGGAACGCAGTTCTGGAAGTTCCCCAAAGAGGTCACATGTCAGGTGGCCCCGCCCACCTGACTCTTGGCCATTTTGGGCCCGTTTCAGCCTGGATTGGGGCCGAAATGGCATGGATCGGGCCTCTGACAGGTGGTGGATCACTCTCTCGCTCATCAGAAGCCTGATCCTGACCATTTTGGGCCCCTTTTCAGCCATTTTCAGCCCCTTTTTGCCATTTTGGGCCCAATTTTGGCCGTGAATGGCCAGGATTGTGTCCAAAACAGCCAGAACTGGTGATGTCAGGGGGTGTGGCATATGTAAATCACTTACACTAATGACACACTTCCGGTGATGGCAAGAGGTGTGGCATATGCTAATGAGTTATGCTAATGAGTTCCTCCAGCTCTCTTTCTACGAAATGACCCCTGTTAGTAAGACATATTTATAACTGTTGATGGAATAGTAGTAGATATTGATTGTATTTATTATTGAGCGCTGTCGCACTTTATATCTATAAAACTGTCAAGAATTTGTAACAATTTTGGAATTGTTTGCTCCGGGCAGGATTCTGGAGTTTCAGGAGGGAGTTTCAGCAGTGAAGTGATGCTATGAGTCCACCATCCAAACCTGCCCCTTCTTCCAGGGGAACAGCTGTCTGTAGTCCGGAGAGCAGTTGCAATTCCAGGAAACCTTTAGGCCCCACCTGGAGGTTGGCAACACGGGTTGTAATAGAGTTTGCATGCTTTAATGAGGTTCAATTGGTTGCTAAACTTTCTTGTACCTTAGCCAATTATAATTAATGGGGAACAATTTTAATCTCTGAGGAGCTGCACCATTCATCGGTGGAAGTCAAGAATAGCTTGTCTTTTTTTGAAGTGGATTTTGTTGAATTACTATAATAATGATCAAGAGAACAATGTTAAAGCTGGCTGCTTTAAATTCTTGTTTACTCACCATTTCTCACTTTTTGTTCAGTGTGTTGAGAGTTAGATAATATAGTCATATGAACATTTAATTAATTACTTAAAAAACAGGTAATCCATGATGAATCCTTTAATCAATTTGTTGATGGGGGTCATCAATTACTTTCAGTGCTTGGCAGAATTGGAAAATAAACTTTTAAAATGCATATGCTTTTCTATGGATGGAATAATAATAATAATAGCATTCGATTTATATATAGCCTTTCAGGACAACTTAACAACCACTCAAAGTGGTTTACAAAGTGCATTATTATTATCTTCACGACAATCACCCTGTGAGGTGGGTGGGGCTGAGAGAGCTCTGAGAGAGCTGTGACTAGCCCAAGGTCACCCAGCTGGCTTCAAGTGGAGGAGTGGGGAATCAAACCCAGTTCCCCAGATTAGGTCCCATTGCTTTTAAGTCTTAACCGCGACACTGGCCTGGCTTTCTCAGAAGGAATTCTGCTTGTGGAACTCGATTTTCTTGCCTCTCCCTTTCCCACTGCAGCCTGGAATTCCTACTGAAATGCTGTTCCTGGGGACAGGAGCTCCTTAGGAACAGCATTTTGGGCTACAATGGGAAGGGAAAGGCGAGGAAGTCACTCTCCATGGGTAGAAGTTCTTCCATCTGCAGAAACACTGCAGTGTATCCAAGCCAAAGTCTCAGTGAGGGGATGGGTCCACACAAGTTGTGTTCTTTCCACTGGTTTTCGCAGTGATGGCATAAGAGTGCAACAGGCTATGTACCATTCCCTACTTTATATGTGGATTTGGGGGGCTAAAATGATGCTCAGTCTAGGCCCTCAATAGCCCTTCTTTTATAGTAGTATCTCTGTACTTTGAACCAGTTGCATTGCTGCTTCCTCTTTCTTTCCTGAGCCCTTAAGTATTTTCAGTGCAGTTCCGGTTTACTTTGTATATTCTCACACAGAGACCAGGGCAGTGTCAGGTTTCATGGTGGGGCCAGGGGATTGCCCATTCCCAGCCTCTATCCCCTGCTGCCACTCACCTGTCCGGGGGCGGGGGGGGGGAGAGGCCTGTGGAATGGGACTGGGAGGTAAAACATGTCTCAGGCCAGCATGCAGCAGGTACACTCTCGCCAGCCGTGATGATGGCACTTCCTTAAGTGACATCATTGTGTCGGCAGCAGGCACACTCCCACCCATAACATCGGTAAAAGAGTTGCTAGATCCCCTTACTTTCCCAGTGGGGGAGGGAGAGGGTGGGAACCTGGCATTTACCTGGAAAACCTTCTAGAAGTGATTTCATGGTTCTGGCGTAGGCTTGCCATTCCCCTGCCAGGGGCGGGGGATCCTGTGCTCCCACCTCCCACCCCCACCCCCACCCCCACTTACTGGGCCAGTGAGGGGGCATGCCCCCCAGGGGGGCATGCCGCCCCAGCAGCACAGCACACCCCTGGGTGGTGCAACGCACTCCCGCACAATGCTGTGGGCCCATTTTGGACCAAATTGAGCACCGCAGGAGGGCAGTTCAGCCCTTCACGAGCACGGGAGTGCTCTCGGGCCATCCTTTGACCCACGTGATGATGTCACTTCCTGGAAGTGACATCATCATGCCAGCAAGGAGCGCGTGTGTGCTGCACACGCATGCGAGATGCACACAAGGAAAAGGAGGGGAGGTAAGAGCCAGTGCCCCAATCTTCTGCCGGGGGAGTGAAGAGACCTGGCAACCCCATTCCAGCGGAAGGCCAATTTGGGCCCCTGTGAAGCTTGGGAGTGTGCCTGCCACCAGCACAATGATGTCACTTAAGGAAGTGCCAACGTTGCACTTTCAGAGAGAAAGGGGGGCAGCAGCAAGGCGTCCCTCCACTGTGCCCGGATCAGCTTCTGCTGAGGCCTCCTTCTTCCCCCTTAAGACACCATTCATGAGACTAACAGGAAGTAAACCAGCACCCTTTCACTGGACTCGGACCTCACAAGGAATGGCTTCCCTCAGCACTTTGCGATTCTGTTTATATCGGTATTTTTAAACAGCTTTAAATTGCTTTGGGAGTCTATTTGGGAGCTGTAATAGCACACAAATCTTTGGTGGCTTCATGTGTCTCTGTGTACCCTAGAATCTCTTCATTAATTACAGTTTGTTGATCATTCTTGGCTTGCTGGTGGTGGAGAGTGCCATCAAGTCTCAGCTGATTTATGGTGACACCCCCCCCCCAATAGTGGGGTTTTCAAGGCAAGAGACAGACAGAGATGGTTTTCCATTTCCTGCCTCTGCAACCTTGGTCTTCATTGGAGGTCTCCCATCCAATTACTAACCAAGGCCAACCCTGCTTAGCTTCTGAGATCTGGCACGATCGGGCTTGCCTGGGTTATCCAGGTCAGGGTAATTCTTGGCTTATTTTGATGGGGGTTCTTTATATCCTGTTTTATATCAAGCTCAATAAAACAGGGAAGAGAGAAATTATATAGGAAACTTATTTGAGAGACTGTGGCTGTATCCACACATTATTGGCTATTGTAGTATAGCAATTGTTTGCAACTGGATTTCCCTGGGCTGACCAGAGAATCTAGTTGTTTAATGATGGCTGATCAGCAACGACAGCTGACAATGTGTGGATGCAGAACAAATGATGCACAGGTTAAGACCACCTGCAGCTGTGGCAAAACCTGGACATGGAAAGTAGTTCCATGTGGAAATTGCTGCGACGTCCAGACAAATAGGCTCACAAGAGTTTATGGCTGTTAAGAGTTATGTGCAGTGCGCAATGCAAAGTGGAAGCATGGCCATGAGAACCCCAAGTCAAAAAGTGAACCAGTTGCTATTGTCACGGGCTGGGCCAGCCCAAGCAGGGTGGTTCAAGTCCAAACCTTAAAGCCAAAGTCAAAGGGGAGTTCCAAGAGCACAAGCCAAGTCAAACCAGTGGTCAGAGCACGAGATAAAGCCAGGAGTGAGTCCAGAGTCCAAAAGCAAGGTCAGGCACAGTCCAAGGTCAGTCACCGATAGTGTCAGGTCCAAAAGCAGGCACGGGCAAGGTTCACGAAACACGGAGTGGTTGCAAGCAGTAGACACGTTGCTTCCACGCCCAGCAGTTCCTCCAGACTGGCTCTTATAGCCAGGCGTGGTTTTCAGCCAGCTGCTGGGGCTCTATCCTGTCACTACTCATCATCACTCTCCAGCAGCTGGCGTTGGCTTAAGAGGCGAGCACTGCGCCGTCTCTCCTGCAGTTCCAGTCTCTGGCGCTGCCTGCGGCGTTCCTTGGGCGTGGGTGAACCTGGGGGGGTGGAGGCTCTTGGCTGCGCTGCACCTGTAGAAGTCCCTGGCTGAGCTTCCTCTGTAGTATTGGAGCTTGAGGGTGCTGGTGCCTCAGCTGCTGGCTGTAAGCTCTGATCAGCCAGCAGCTGTTGCTCCTGATTGCTGGCTTCTGCTGAATCAGGGCTAGGGCTGGCTACACAGGGCTCCTCTTCTCCAGAGGAGTCCTGGCTGGCTACACGAGGCTCCTCTCCTCCAGAGGAGACCTCACTCTCAGACTGGGCCATGACACCATCCCCCCTCCCAAGGCCCCCCCTCTTCTGCGGCCCGGGCAGCCCCGGTTTCTGAGGATAGGCCCGATGGAACTGTCGGACTAGACGGGGGGCATGGATGTTCACGGCAGGCTCCCATGAGCGGTCTTCCGGCCCATACCCCTTCCAGTCCACCAAGTACTGTACTTGCCCCCGCCGGCGACGTGAGTCTAGGATCCGGGCAACCTCATATTCCTCTTGCCCCTCGACGGTAATCGGAGGCGGAGGGGGCGGTGGCCCGGGATGGTGCGGGTCCGGGGGTGAAGCCGGGACTAGAAGGGACCGGTGAAACACAGGATGGATCGGGAGGGTTCGTGGTAGTTGCAGGCGGTAGGCCACAGGGTTCACCTGGTCTGTGATCACAAAGGGTCCAAGGTACCGGGCATCTAGCTTTTTGGAGGGCCGTTGGCTGCGGATATGGCGGGTGGATAACCAGACCCGATCACCCACAGACAAGGGAACACCAGGTTGCCGTTTCCGATCCGCAGCCTCCTTGTAGCTTCCCTTGGCAAGCTGGAGTTGTTCCCGCAACAGCTCATGCATGGATTGGAGTTCCTGGAGGCGATCATCAGCGGCTGGAATTCCCGACAATGGTGCTGTGCTAGGGAAGAAACGAGGGTGGTGGCCATAGTTTGCCATGAAGGGGGTCTGCTGGGTGGAGGAGTGCACTGCATTGTTATATGCGAACTCGGCCAAAGGCAGTAGAGCTAGCCAGTCATCCTGTTGATGGTTTGTGTAGCATCTCAGATATTGCTCCAGGGTTGCATTGGTGCGCTCTGTCTGCCCGTCAGATTGGGGGTGGTGTGCTGAGGATAAGTGGACTTGGGTGCCAAGAAGGGAGTGCAGGGCCTGCCAGAACCGAGAGGTGAATTGAACTCCCCGATCAGAAATTATATGATCCGGACGCCCATGGAGTCGAAAGATGTGCTGAAGGTACAGGTGTGCCGTTTCCTGAGCAGTGGGGGGTCCAGAACAGGGAACGAAGTGGGCCATCTTTGTGAACAAGTCCACCACCACTAGGATGCAGGTGTGGCCTTTGGAGCAGGGCAGGTCTGTAATGAAATCCATGGAAATAGTCCTCCATGGCCCAGTGGGTGTGGGGAGTGGATGCAGGAGACCAGAAGGTTTGCCGGGGACGTCTTTGGCCCGTCTACACGTTTCACAGGCTGCCACATACCGGGCCACATCCGATTGCACCCGGGGCCACCAGAAGTCACGGGTCAAGAGATGAATTGTCTTGTGGCGGCCGAAGTGCCCGGCAGGTCTAGAATCGTGGACCAGCTGCAGTACCTTTGTTCGTAGAGAGCCTGGGGGTACATAAATCCGGCCTCGGTGGGTCAGTAGCCCCTCTTCCTCCGCAAATCCCTCTGCCTGGGGATGGGGAGATCCCCGGACGTTCTGGAGGTACTTCTGGGCAACGGGGTCCAGCAGCTGTTGAGTCTGTATCTCCTCCACCAGCCCGGAGGGGGTTGCGTGGCGGCGAAAGTTTCTGGAGCCAGGATGGTCATTGGAGGTTGTTCCAGGTCGGGGGATGTGTTGTACTCTGGCTTTCGGGACAGAGCATCGGCCTTCTTATTCTGGGAGCTGGGAACATAGGTGATCCTGAAATCAAAACGGGAAAAGAACAACGACCAGCGGATCTGTCTCTGGTTGAGACGGCGGGCAGTTTGGAGGTGTTCGAGGTTCCGGTGGTCAGTGAGCACTTGGACTGGGTACCGAGCCCCCTCCAGATGATGCCGCCAAACCTCAAAGGCTGCCTTTATTGCCAGCAGCTCCCGCTCCCAGATGGTGTAGTTCCTTTCAGCGGGGGTCAGCTGGCGAGAGTAGTAGGCACAAGGCTGTGGAGAGCTAGAGGGGGTTGCCCGTTGTGAGAGCACCGCTCCAATGGCGGTGCTGGAGGCATCTGCTTCAACTAGAAAGGGTAGCTGGGGATCCGGGTATCGAAGGACTGTTTGCGTGACGAAGCGTGTCTTCAGGGTCAGGAATGCCTCGCTGGCTTCCGGTGTCCAACGGAAAGGTTCTCGAGGCCGGAGAAGTCGAGTGAGAGGGACGGCTATGGATGCAAACTGGGGGATGAATTGCCGGTAGTAATTGGCAAACCCCAGAAATCGCTGCACATCCTTCCGAGAACGGGGGGCTTGCCAAGTCTGTACAGCCTCGACTTTAGCTGGGTCCATTTGGATTCCGTGGGGTGATAGCACATGGCCAAGGAATTCCACGGTAGGTCGGTGAAATGCACACTTTTCCAGTTTGGCGAATAGGCCATTCTGCCGGAGTCTTTGCAGCACCGTCCGCACATGCCGAGTATGTTGCGACGCATCACGTGAATAGATTAATATGTCATCCAGGTAAACAATGACAAACTGATCCAGGATATCTCGAAAGATGTCGTTCATCAGTCTCTGGAACACAGCTGGCGCGTTAGTCAGGCCAAAGGGCATTACCCGGTACTCGTATTGTCCATATCTGGTACTGAAGGCGGTCTTCCATTCATCGCCTTCTCGGATACGCACCAGGTTGTAGGCTCCCCGAAGATCCAGCTTGGTGTAGATCTGGGCTCCCTTGACTTGCTCCAAGAGGTCGGAGATCAGAGGCAGTGGGTACCGGTCGCGAACGGTGATCTTGTTCAGGGCCCGGTAATCATTGCACAGCCGGAGTTCTCCACTTTTCTTTTTGACGAAGAGGACTGGGGCAGAGGTAGGCGAGGTAGAGGGCCGGATGAACCCTCGCTGCAGATTGGTGGTGAGGAAGTCCCGGAGTGCAGCCAACTCAGGCTCTGATAACGAGTACAGGCGTCCCACTGGCAGGGGGACTCCAGGAATCAAGTCTATGGCACAATCATATGGCCGATGAGGGGGAAGTTGGTCTGCTCCCTTTTCCTCAAACACATCTTCAAACTCTGCGTATTCCTCTGGCATCACAGAGGCCTCCTGTACAGCGGCTGCAATGGGACCTGGGCATTGATTTTCGTGTGGGCATGGGTCCCGGAAGCAGAGGTCCAACTGGCCCCACCGGATAACCGGGTCATGGCGGCAAAGCCAGGAAAGTCCCAAGACCAGCGGGAACTGAGGGATGCCTACCACATCAAAGCAGAGCCGTTCACGGTGCTGCTGGATCTGCAAGAGGAGGTCCTGGGTCTCCTCGACCACGGGCCCAGAACGTAGCGGTCGCCCATCAATGGCCTCAACTACGGTGGGGGTCTTTTTTGCCCGCAAGGGAATTCGGTGCTGTGCGGCAAACTTGGCGTCCATGAAGCAGCGGGATGCCCCTGAGTCTATCATGGCATACACAAATAGCCATCGACCATCAGGCAGGCACAGCTTTACTGGCACCAGGAAGGGTTCAGGAGGAACACTGGAGGCATTGGCCGTTCCCACAAGTTGTTTAGTGGGAGTGTGCTCCTGGACTATAGCTCGGGTCCTTCTTTTGGCAGGGCACCCATCGGCAAAATGGCCCACCCCACCACAGTACCAGCAGAGGTTGTGGGCATGACGCCTCGCCTTTTCCTCTGGAGGCAGGTGGGTAGAAGGCATGTTCAATGGTGTGGGTTCCGCTGTCCTTTCAGGCAAGGTCTGGGGCGGGGGTGGCTGGCGTAGCGCACGTGCTTGCCGCCGGCTCTCCAGTCGTCCATCAATACGGAGGCATAGGAGAATGAGTGCTTGCAGCCCTCCTGGTCGTTCAGATCGAGCCACTTCATCCAATACTGCGTCAGATAGTCCTTCCAGGTACTGGTCGACTAAGGCTGCTTCGTTCCAGTCCAAGTCCTGAGCCAGTAGCTGGAATTCAGTGGTATATTGGGCCACAGTCCCATCTCCCTGGGTGAGGGCACGTATTTTCTGGTTTGCTTTCACAGCTTTCAGTGGGTTTGCAAAGGCGGCGGTAATGTGAGCCACAAAGCTTGGAAAATCCCCCAGCAAAGGGGATTTGGCCAGTAACAAGGGTGTGGCCCATCTTGCTGCCTGCCCCTTTAACAGGCTGAGGATAAAGCCGACTTTGACTTGATCTGTGGGGAAGTCTCTAGCCCGGAGTTCAATATATAGCTGGCACTGGGCGAGAAATGCTGGGAATTCTTCCACATTGCCCTCAAAACTGTCAGGAGGCTTCACTGGGCATTTTGCAGGCAGAGGTGCAGCAGGGGCGGCAAGGAGAGTAGCAATCTGCTGCTGCAAAGTCACCAGTGCTTGGGTTAGTTGTAGTACCTGGTCCTGCAGCATTGCCAGGCTCCCTGGGGTGGGTGTTGCCATGTCCATGCCAGGGAGTTTTGGGTGGAAGCAATCTGTCACGGGCTGGGCCAGCCCAAGCAGGGTGGTTCAAGTCCAAACCTTAAAGCCAAAGTCAAAGGGGAGTTCCAAGAGCACAAGCCAAGTCAAACCAGTGGTCAGAGCACGAGATAAAGCCAGGAGTGAGTCCAGAGTCCAAAAGCAAGGTCAGGCACAGTCCAAGGTCAGTCACCGATAGTGTCAGGTCCAAAAGCAGGCACGGGCAAGGTTCACGAAACACGGAGTGGTTGCAAGCAGTAGACACGTTGCTTCCACGCCCAGCAGTTCCTCCAGACTGGCTCTTATAGCCAGGCGTGGTTTTCAGCCAGCTGCTGGGGCTCTATCCTGTCACTACTCATCATCACTCTCCAGCAGCTGGCGTTGGCTTAAGAGGCGAGCACTGCGCCGTCTCTCCTGCAGTTCCAGTCTCTGGCGCTGCCTGCGGCGTTCCTTGGGCGTGGGTGAACCTGGGGGGGTGGAGGCTCTTGGCTGCGCTGCACCTGTAGAAGTCCCTGGCTGAGCTTCCTCTGTAGTATTGGAGCTTGAGGGTGCTGGTGCCTCAGCTGCTGGCTGTAAGCTCTGATCAGCCAGCAGCTGTTGCTCCTGATTGCTGGCTTCTGCTGAATCAGGGCTAGGGCTGGCTACACAGGGCTCCTCTTCTCCAGAGGAGTCCTGGCTGGCTACACGAGGCTCCTCTCCTCCAGAGGAGACCTCACTCTCAGACTGGGCCATGACAGCTATGATTAATTAAAAAGATATGTCCGCTTTCAAAAGTCTGGATGTGACACAATTGTATTGAGTATTGTAATAATATTTAAAAGTATTGGTTCAAAATAGGCAGGAAGTTGCTGAAGAATATGAAATAAAGACCAGAAACTGGGGGGTACTTGTCCTATACAGGCTGTCTCCAACTTAGAGCAGAACCACAAGTGACAAATGACACAGGTTGGACACTTGTCAGCTTCCCTCCAGTTTTGATGGGCAATGTAGGCGTCCTGGTCTTGCAGCTTGGCTCTCTGACTGCTGTCCAAGGGGCTTTTCAGCTGTCACTTGTCCAACATTCCGCCAAGCTGCCTACATTTCCCATCAAAACTTGAGGGAAGCTGACAAGTGTCCAACCTGTGCCTTTTGTCACTTGTGGCTCTGCTCTAAGTTTATGCTGAGATTGTCTAGGTTGGATTACCTCTTCAAATCACACATTGACGTAATTTGAACCTGGGTCTTGAAGCCCTGCAATCTACATCATGTTGGTTGTGTAAAGTCTCAAATGACTGCCATAGGCTTTTCTAGGGTGAAAGCCTTGGTTAGGCAGCCAGCTTCCAAAAGCTGAGGTAAAAAGTATAAAAGCAAGATTACGAGCTCTCAAGGACAGGGATCTCTTTTTCTTTTAGTTAACTTGCACTATAAACTGTCCCAAGCATTAGTAGTGCTATGCAATGAAAGTTGTGGTTAAAAGGAAAGTTACAGATCTGGGGAAGCTAAAATTCCATTTTGGTTATTTCTCTTTTTACTCAGTTAATCAGGGGGTTTTTTTGGGGGGGGGCGGAAATCAAAGCAGCTATCAGGCTATTTTCTATCCAGTTCCCTACATTTAAAGCACTGGGCATCCTCCGGAGCTGTCCTTGGGATCTTGGGCTTCCTCTTTCTTCCAGTCCACCACTGGGCTGCTGTGTAGCTCTTCTTCATCTTCTTTGCCATGATATCATCACTCCACTTCCAACCTAATAAGTGTGTTAATCTATATATATAAAGACAAGTGCCCTGACTGACTCATCAATGCTCTGCCCAAACCTCTGGACCTAGAAACATGAAATTTGGGGAGAACACTCCTTTCATGATGTGAACACCCACTAAGAAGGGATTTTAAGACATTCACCCCCTAAGGGGGACAAAAGAGGTCAAATGTGTTTTTCCTTAGGGATACAGCTTCTCTGTGTGGCTGGCAGGCTGCTGCCTGCTCCCCCCCCCCCTGCCAACTGCCAACTTGCCAACTCTTCCCTGATTGGGCCAGTCTTTCAAGGTCATTTGCAACATGATTGGCCCTCACCCCAACATTCTAAACAGTCTGCAGTTGCTATTGGGAGTCATTGAATGTGTCCTGAGGTAAAATGCTCCTTCTAGTCTTCTCTTCAAAGTTCCCTTGGGTTGCCAATCATCCTGTGGGGCCTGCGTTTCCTATGTGGCTGGCAGGCTCCTGCCTGCTTGCACCCTCCTCTCTATGGTCGTCTGTGGAACTCTGTGTTCTGAGGTAAAAATCAGGTTAAGGAAACTGCAGACTGTTGAAGAAAGACAGTACAAGTCTCCTGAATAGAGATAAAATGCTTTGCTTTATTCAGACACCTTTGTGAAGCTCATGTACTATGCTATTATACTACAAAACCAGCTAGGGTTGCCAGCTCCAAGTTGGGAAATTCCTGGAGATCTGGGGGGGTGAAACCTGGAGAAACCAGGTTTTGGGGAGGGAAAAGACCTTGGCATGGCATAATTCCATAGAGTCCACCCCCCATTTTCTCCAAGTGAACTGTTCTCTGTGGCCTGGAGACGAGTTGTAATTCCGGGAGATCTCCAGCCACTACCTGGGGGTTGGCAACCTTAAAACCAACTAAAAACCCACCAAAAATGTTACATACCCATAAGTATTATAACTGGATTTAAAGTAGTTAAATACCATAGCAAAGCTTGGGTATCAAGCTAGTTGACTAATAACGATTGATCTTGATTGTGATGTGATGCATTCGAAATGAATTTCCAGAAATAATGACACTTTCATTGTTTAGTGCCTGCTGTAGGAATAAAGGTTGTCTTGTGAAAAGTTTGAGGCGTGCTGGATTTGGCCCAAAGAATTGCCCATTGTTTTGAGACTGGGGCCTTTTATTACTTCTGCCCCTGTGAGCTCCTTGGGGCAGAGGCCTGCCTTTGTTGATGTAACTGTGGAAAATGTCAGTAGTGTACACGGGTGACCTTAATGGTTACCTCTCCTTTCCTCCTGCCTTTTATGTAGATATGCATCATCTGTGGGCAGAGACCTGTGTGCTTGATTGATGTGCACTGCCTAATATAGTTCAGATGTATCCATAAATAATGGCAATATTACATTCATTATTGATTTAAATGATATAGCTCGATGGGAGAGGAAGCAGTTCATGTTTTTGTAATATTGGCACACCTTAAAAAAATCTTAAAGTTCTTTTTCTGGGAATGAGGGGGAAGTGATTCAGATCTCTTGAACTAATTAGAATATTACAAAAAGCAACAATTGGCCACATGCCTTTGGCATCTGCAGCCAAACGTCTGTTTTTAAGAGGTCTTTAAAACTCATTTGGAGAAAATAAAGGTCCAAGCAGGAATGCCATGAGGGTGGGCAAGGAGGACTCAGCGTACAAAATATGAGCAAGGTGCTTTCTGTAGTGGAATGTACACAGCTAGGGTTGCCAGCTCTGGACTGGGAATAGGGTTGCCAGTCCCCTGATGGGGGTGGGGGATCCCTGCTCCCACCCACCACCCCTGCTTTCTTGGCCGTCGGCGGGAAAGGTAGGGGAACGCGCCTCCCGGGGTATGCTCCTGGACAGTGTGGCATGCTCCCATGCACCGTAGTACACCGATTTCAGCCCAACTTGGGCCCGATTCGGCCTGAATTAGCGCAATTTGGCCTGAATCGGTCCTCTGTGGAGCACAGGACCGCTCCAGGGTCTGTTTGCACTGCCCTGGCAGAGCTCCCATTCTCCATAGCGGCTCGATTCATCCCACTGCGGAGCGCAGGAGCACTCCCAGGGGTGGCAGGTGGCCTGCGTGATGGCATCACTTTCCAGGCGTGACATCATCACGCAGGCTGGGATTGCGTGCATGCGTGCTTTGTGCATGCATGAGCTCAGCAGTGATGGGTGCATCTGCTCTGTAAATTGATTGTTTCTTCCAGGGGAATTCTAGTCTGGAGATAAATTGTAATTCTGGGACTATTCCTGGGCCCACCTTGAGGTCAATAACCTTATCACCCTGTGAGGTAGACCAGAAAGTTATTATATTGCAGATGTGATGTGTGTGTGCGCTAGGGTTGCCAGCCAGTGACCGGCAACTGGCAGAAATCCAGGGAGGGGGCATAGATGTGCTGTTGGGTGATGGCATTATGCCACTTTCAGGGAAAACCAAGAAGCGACATCATGCTTCTCTCAGAATCACTAGAAATTATGTAGTAACATTGTAGAGTTTTTCGTGATTCCTAGAGAGGTGTGATGTCATTTCTGGGTTTTCCCTGGATGTGATGTAACACCATCACCTGACGGCGATTAAAGAAATTTTCCTCCCACCAGCTGCTGGAGAGTTGGTGTGTAATCGGAACTGGGGCCAGGAGATCTCCCGTCCCCAGCAGGTAAACGATAAGCCTCGTGCACAAAGTGAAGCTGAAAGAATTGCGATCTGCCTATTGCTACCTAGCAAATTTGTGGCTGATGAACAGTTAGAACCGGGAGCCCTATGCTGTTTTCTGAGCTGCCGGGTGACGTCTAATATCTGTTTTCATTGCTGCGCACTGCAAGCTACTTAATCCTGCCCACCAAATGGTTTGATTAAACCCTTGTCTCTAGGTGTGCAGTTTACATACCTTTTTGATACGTCATCTGCAAAGTCGGTTGTGGAATTGCTGGTGAGAGTGATAGTTGCAGGCAATAAAATGAGGGCAGTAATAGAAGGCTTGGGGCTGGATAGAGCATCATAAATCACGAGGCGGGAGCAGGCTGTGGTGCTGACAAATCTGCGAGCAGCTGCAAAACAGCACTTTCCAGGTAAGAATTATAGCTCGGCCTTCTTGATAACTGTTCAGAAAACCCTCCTTCCCTGCCCATGGAGGTGACTTTCCCCGCTGCACAGCCAGGCACGGCGATGCAATTAAGGTAACAGCTATAGCTTTGGGACTTGATGTGGTGGACCTGTTCCATTATGGACTTTCAATTGTACTCTCAGCATATTTACCAGGACCATTCCCCTTCTGTTCGGCATGTCCTCTAAATCAGAAACCCTCTTTCCTCTGGGAAGTTTGCCTAATCGTGTAGGAAGTTATGAAAAACAAGTCTCAACAGCTGGATTGCTTTCAGTTGCTTTAAAACAGTTTTGCTTTGCTCACTTTCGAATCTGTATAAAATCAAACCCTTTGGACACAATCCACATCTCTGAGGCAGCAAGCAGCACTGAAATACAAGGGGCCTAATAAGTGCACGGTACCATCCCCAAATATGAATTGTGTTCGGAAATGGGTAGAAAGGAGTAGCCCATACTGGGATTTGTAGTCTCTCTCTTCACCACCGCCCCCGATACTTATTGCTTCAGACCAGGGCTTTTTTTCAGCAGGAACGCGGTGGAACGGAGTTCCGGAACCTCTTGAAAACGGTCACATGGCTGGTGGCCCCGCCCCCTGATCTCCAGACAGAGGGGAGTTGAGATTGCGCTCCAGCGGCGCGTAGGGCAATCTCAACTCCCCTGTGTCTGGAGATCAGGGGGCGGGGCCACCAGCCATGTGACCATTTTCAAGAGGTTCCGGAACTCCGCAGAGGGCAATCTCAACTCCCCTCTGTCTGGAGATCAGGGGGCGGGGCCACCAGCCATGTGACCATTTTTTCCGAGGGCAACCCACTGAGTTCCACCAGGGTCAGGATGTAACAACTGCTGTTGGTTTTAGGCGAAGAGTCTCTCTATTCTAGCCTTTTGTTTGCAGTTGAGATCAGCCAGGGAAGGGAACAAGCAGGTTGTGAAGCAGATGCCTGGCCTTGTTTCTTTCCTCCACATCTGGTGTTTGGATGGACGTTTGATTGATGTCTGTGATTCCTCATTTAGCCCATGCGGAACTTTGCTTATGCACATGGAGCCCCTTAACTGCATCAGAGCCAATGCCTTGGAAAGCCTCGAGCGGAAGCCGGCAACCCTTGCTGGGAAGCGCTTGTGTTTAATTCGGTGAAGTGGGAATTTATTTATTGAGAGGGCATAAATGAGCAAGGAGCCTTGATTTGCACACCCTTCTTTTTAATTTAATTTCATTTTATATAAGCAGTAAGAATTGCTCAAACTGGCCTGCCTTGGGAGTTCCTATATCACAGGATCTTTCATATGGTAAAGAGGGTTGTGGCTGGCCATTCCTTCCTACGTATTTCAGCGGTTCCTTCCTTGGCCCTCGGAATCTTAACTGGTTCTGGAACTGAGCCTGCATTCTGTGTCCCAGCTTGCTTGTTGAGTGGGTTGGGCCTGAGAGGCAGTGAGGCAATCTCATACATTTTCCTGGGGTCTCTTCTGCGGCGGATAACAAAATTGCTCCATTGCTCCTGTTTTTCATACAGTGTACAAGTTTTGTCATTGTTTTGTTTTGTCTTCAAGCATTTTTCAAGGTTAACAAAAGAGATTTACCCCCTCCCACTCTTCAAGGTTTAGTGGGAGGGTTTTTGAAAACCTCTGCCTTAAAACATCTGTCTTAGGAGTTTCGCAAACAAGTGATATCCTTAATAGCTAAAAATGTTTGAATGTTGCTTGGCTAATAAACACTGGAGTTTCAGTCATAGGCAGAGTTGCCAGGCCACAGCCAGTAATCCCTGGGGACGTTTCAAGGGTAAGGACTGGCAAAACAGCATTGTGCTGGTGTGCCCTGTAACTTCAGGTGAAAGCTAGAAATGTCATGGGATGCTAGGGTTGCCATTCCCCCACTGGGGGTGGGAGATCCCCAGATCCCACCTTTCCCTCCCTGCACTGAGGGGGGCACGCTCCCTGGAGAGCCCCCTCCCTGCCACCACTGCCACTGGCTCTTGCCGCCGTTGCTGCTGCTGCTGCCTCTCGCCGCCACAGCCCCTGTGCACCAAATAAGAGAGAGAGAGAGGGCAGGTGGGTGGCGGTGGAAGTGGTGGTGGCCGCATTCACAGCGAGAGCTGGCGGTGGCAACATGGGTCCCCTTTGATCCGGGGGTGCCCTTTGATCCCATTTGATGATGTCACTTGTGGAAGTGATGTCATCATGCGAGCCGGTAGTGTGCACGCACAGAGAAAGGAAGCCGGGGTAAGTACCAGCACCCAATCCCCTGCCAAGAGACTACAGGGACCTGGGGATCCCCTGTCAAGGGACTCCAGGTCCCTGGCATCCCTATGGGATGCTCTAGGATATGCAAAAAAATCTATGGTGAAAGCCTAGACATTTCTTTTTGCAAATCCTAGAAAAATCCCATGATGTCACTTCTGGTTTTGCCAGTCACCTGCTCACCTGGCCAGCAGGGCTCAAGGTGTGAGAACTGGCCTCCCAGGTCAGCAACACATTGTATGGCACAACGACATCAATCCCAAGAGTGACATCATTGCACAGGCCCTGGCAGTGCTCCCAGGTTTTGAACCTGTAGTTCGAGCACCTCTGGGGCCTGTGTGATGACATCACCCCCAGAAGTGATGTCATCACATGAGAGAAAGTTCTAAAGGCAAGTGCCGGGTCCCTGCCTTCTGCTGGGAGGGTACAGGGACCTGGCAACCCTATCACTAGGCCAAATGGTGGCTGGCTGGACATCTCCTGGAATTACAACTGAGCTCCAGATGACAGAGATCTGTTCACCTGGAGAAAATCGCTGCTTTGGAGGGGTAGACTCTATGGTATTATACCATTTGGAGGCCTAACCCACACCCTCTCCACGTTCCACCCCCCAAATATCCAGGAATTTCCCAGCCTGGACCTGGCAACTCTACCTATCACTCATTTCCAGACTACAGAGATCAGTTCCCCTGGAGAAAATGGCAGCTTTGGGGTGGGGAGGGAAACAATTCTATAGGATCATATCCCTGCTGAGCTCACTGTACCTCCTCAGACTTTACTATCCAAATCTCCTGGATTGTTCCAACCTGGAACAAGCAACCTGTCATTCCCTGGCAATTAGGCCCCTTCAAGTTCTCCACAGTTAACACACAGGTGTTCCAGTTGAAGTAAATTTATTAAAGATCCATACAGTTCAGGGTGTTCACACAAAGGTAGCAATTGGCAGAAGCAACAATTCAAACAAAGGCATTACTAATTATAGGGAAACTTCCCGCCCTTATGGTCTGTTGACATTCTGGCGCAAAAACCAAAAGAAGTTACATGGGAAGTGATTAGTTTAGACTAGACAGAGTACAAAGTGAAATTATCCCAGTCTCTGGGAAAAGATACAACGTTCGCTATTAGCAGCTCACCTTCAAGGACACTTGCTAGAAAAGTGAAAGTACATATTTTCAACAGATAACGGAGAGGTCCCACTGGCTATCCTGCATTTTATGTTAGCAGTTAAGACACTCTCAGATGACCTATACAGTATACACAATATAAATTTGGCGAACAGTTAAGATCAGCACAGCCTGCACAACTCAATAATGGCAGGTATGCTAGCATACATGACACAATCCTAAATTGACTATAGTAAAATTTGGCCAGCTGTTCTTGGTTTCCTAAAATCACCAGTTGCAAAAATAGTTGTTCTGTAAACCAAGTAAAATATTTTTTTCCCCCTGGCTTACCCTTGCTACATACAGGATATGAAAGTGTCTACAAGAAGGACTCTGAAATATAAGCATGTTCTTGCATTGTACGGTACGGAGTTCCATCACCTCTTTTCCCAGAAAAAAGCCCTGCTTCTGACAATGTGTTGTGATTTCCCACTCCCTGTGTTCCTCTCCCCTTTGTTATTAGTGTTTGTAATTTCCAATTTTTATTTTTAAATTTCAGAATTAATCCAAAATAACTATACAAATACAAATGCTCTGGGAACCGTCCCCTTTCCATTGTTCCAGTTTCTGCTTTGAGGACATGTATTTAACTGTGCAGTCCTAGACATAGATTCAACTTTCTAAGCCCATTGAAGTCAATGGGTTTAGAAGTGCAAACTTCTAAACACCACTGTGAGTGTCTGTACAATGAAATAGTTAATTTGTAGTTCAGAGAAGTTCTTTCAGATATGAAGATTACTAACTGAACTCCATCTAGGCTTGCTCCTTAGGCAGGATTAGGTACTCAGATTTCAGCTCTTAGGTTCATACAGAAGAGACAGATGTGCTCAAAACAACATCAATTTATTATCATCAGGGCTTTTTTCTGGGAAAAGAGGTGGTGGAACTCAGTGGGTTGCCCTCAGAGAAAATGGTCACATGGCTGGTGGCCCCGCCCCCTGATCTCCAGACAGAGGGGAGTTGAGATTGCCTTCCGTGCCACTTGGCGGTGCGGAAGCAATCTCAACTCCCCTCTGCCTGGAGATCAGGGGGCGGGGCCACCAGCCATGTGACCATTTTCAAGAGGTGCCGGAACTCCGTTCCACCGCGTTCCCACTGAAAAAAAGCCCTGATTATCAGGGATGGGAACAACTGATTTCAGAATAAGGGAGCTCAAGCTGTGTAGGCTTCTAGCTAACCAACTCCACCTGATGAGACTAAACCAACTTACCTGAAGCAGCAGTTCCAACTGTAATGTATCTAATAAACACGTGGACCAATAACGGCACCCCCTTCCTCCTGTTTGAGCTGTTGTGCTAAAAAAGAAAAATTTTGGTTTAAAAACATTTATTGAGCTAGTAAATCAAGATAACTCTTCTTGGAACTCCCTCCCTGGAAACACGTGATTGGTTCCGCTTTAAAAGAAAACTTTGCCATTTAAGAATGCTGTTGAATTAAGTGACTTTAAAAAATCATTTTAAAGGGGGGTGTACAGAATGCTTTCTGCAATTTTAAAAATGATGTACATGATTAACTTATTCATTCAAGTATGTAGGATGCAAATTTTCAGGTGTACAACTTTTATTTTTCTTTGAATTTTGAAAGGATGTGTCAAAGTCATCTTGTGCAAAAGACATGGGTCCCCCCCCCCTTAGCTGGGATTGATAAGTGGCTTCAGTTACATTCTTGAAAAAGACAAAGACTCCTATCTCCTGGTGCACCTGCCGTGGTTGAAGAAGTGGGAATAACCTGCTTTTGAGAAATATTTCATTTAAAGATATTTTGGAAGTGCCTGGATTGGGAAAACATGTCTTGAATGAAGTCAAATCTCACTATTGTTTAAAAAGAACGTGTTGTTTTTGTTCTCACAATGTGTGATTAAAACCTTTTTACATATAAAAGATATATTTTTTTAAAAAAAAATCAGGAGTTGCTATGAACATCTGCCGTAGCATAATTGTGGCGGTTGCATTTGTTCTGAATCTCGAGAAAGCAGATACTGAAAAACTATGAGTGCTAGGTTTAGTCAAACTTTTGTGTAAGATGGGGCTGTAGCACACCTTGTTTGAAGGCAAGCCTGGGTTTGCCACAGAGGGCTTAGTCAGTGACAATGTCTCTGTATGGCACGTGTATTTACAAACATATTTTTGTCATGCCCCCACTGTATATTTTCAGCGTACATTAAAAAATTGTAATATATACAATAGCTCTATAAATGTAAGGTTTTGTTGTTCCAGAGGGACATGTTTGATCATTAGACTCTCTCGAAATTAGATCCCCTGGAAATGTGTGGAATTGGTAGGGGCCCTCCCAACCAAAGTTTATGGGACCAAATATTGTTGGTTTACTGTGTCTCTTTTTAAAGGCTTTAAAAATAAAGCCTAATCCATAAAGCCTGTGCCATATAGGCTGTGCTTATGGTTGATTTAACAGCACCTGTGCATTGACCTTGGGATTAAAATTTGAAGGTCTCCAAAACTAGTTCATCTTGTGACATGGGTACATCTAAGCAACACAGAGTTGCCAACCTCAGCTGGAAATCTCCTGGAGCTACAACTGATCTCCAGATAGCGTTCCCATTCCTGCGCCTGGGGTGGGGGACCCCCGATCCCACCCTTTCCCCCATGCTAGCGGGGGGGGGGTGCTCCCTCGAGTGCCCTCTCCCTTGGGGTGCACTCCCACGCCACGAGAGCAGGCAGCGGAGGCAAGAGTGGGCGGCGGCGGCGGCGGCAAGAGCGGGTGGCGAGAGCTCTCCCTGCCGTTGCCCGCTCTTGCAGCTGCCACCCCATTGCACCCAACGAGAGTGGGCCGTGGCCACAGCAAGAGCAGGCTGGGCTGGCAAGGAAAGGGCACCCTTTGATCCAGGGTGCCCTTTGACCCCACGTGATGACTTCACTCCTGCGAAGAAAGAAGCAGGGGGTAAGTGTCTCGCAATCCCACCGGGAGAGTCCAGGGACCTGGGAATCTCCTGACGAGGGACTCCAGGTCCCTGGCAACCCTCTGTCCAGGCCACAAAGGTCAGTTCCGCTGGGGGAAATGCTTGTTTTCAAAGACGCTGTATGCTGCTGAGGTCTCTCCTTCTCCCCCAGTTCCTCCCTCCCCAGCCTCCGCCTCCAAAATCTTCAGGAGTTTTCCAGCCCACAGCTGGCAACCCTCAAGCCATCATTGCCTCTCTGCCCGCCAGAGCCATCTACGCCATTGGCACTGTAGCCTCGGAATAATCTGAATACAAGAAATATCTCGGCATCAATAACATGAAACTTGCAAACAAGCAGGGCTTCTCAGAGTCTCTCCTCTTCCCATGACTGAGCTTAATGATGGGAAGACCAGAGTTGGAAGGAAAAGGGTGGGGGGAATTGACTGTTTCGAGATGATTGCCAAGTAAGTGTAAGGATCTGCCAGTTAATAATAATAATAATCAGGGCTTTTTTTCTGGGAAAAGAGGTGGTGGAACTCTGTGGGTTGCCCTCGGAGAAAATGGTTACATGGCTGGTGGCCCCGCCCCCTGATCTCCAGACAGAGGGGAGTTTAGATTGCCCTCCACGCCGCTGGAGCAATCTCAACTCCCCTCTGCCTGGAGATCAGGGGGCGGGGCCACCAGCCATGTGACCATTTGCAAGAGGTGCCGGAACTCCCTTCCACTGCGTTCCTGCTGAAAAAACGCCCTGGTGATGATGATGATAACAACAACAACAACAACAACATTCAATTTATATACCGCTCTTCAGGACAACTTAATGCCCACTCAGAGTGGTTTACAAAGTATGCTACTATTATCCCCACAACAATAATCACCCTGTGAGGTGGGTGGAGCTGAGAGAGCTCCAGAGAACTGCGACTAGCCCAAGGTCACCCAGCTGGCTTCAAGTGGAGGAGTGAGGAATCAAACCCAGCTCTCCAGATTAGAGTCCCATGCTCTTAATCATTACACCAAATTGGTTATTGAATCTCAATAACGTCATTGCAAGAGTCCAAGACTGTACGAGTTAAAGATCTATTGATCATCCCCAGTTCAGCATCCCAAAACATTCTTTGTTAGGAATAAAGGCTGGTTCTCAATACCCAGAATATGTAGACATTTAAGCACCTATATTTCTGGAAGTGTTACATCGGGAAAAGCCAGTTTATTCCATGCTTGCAGATAAGGAGCAGTGGCCATTTTCACACTGCTTACCAGTCACGGAACATCGTGCCAAGCTCCCGGAATGATAGCGTCTTCCTGGCGCGATTTCGCGTGAGAACGGCAGTGTCAGCTAAGAGAATCTTTTACATACAGGATTTTTATACAGCATGTCAATGAATATCAACCCCTAACATAACAGTTAACATTAAAGCACGGCAGGGGCTGACCATGAAGCTTGGCTTATGGCCGGGGGCCATGACCCTGACAGTAAGGTCAAGAAGCAAAAGATCCTTGTTGAAGCTGAGCAGGTCAATGACCAAATGGATCACTGCTTATGTACCCAGCCTAGTGAAACATAAATGTTTTTAAAAAAAATCCATCACAATATTGTATCTGAAGTATTTTAGACAGGAAGTACGCATGGGAAAAGAGAACATGTAGATGTGAACTGCTTGGAGGGTATGCATTAAAAACTGCTGGTAGTGCCCACTGAAATGAAAGCATGAAGAATGTTCATAGATGGATGGCATGGCCCAGTCATTCTTGACATTGCCCAGTTAATATAGATAACTAACTGCTAATGGATGTTAGGGAATGTGAACTGATTTGAATGTTTCACGTATTGCCTGGTTAATATACATACTCTCTGTGTAAATGCATATTGCTTGGGAGCTACCAAAAAGGATACTGACTGGGTGAAGAGGGGTTGGACATTGCCTCCTGCTTTGTGCCTGATCTGGCCGGGTGAAGGCGGATGGGCAGGCATTGCCACGTGATCTGCTCCTGATCCCAGCTGTGTGAAGGGGGAGGAGAGCATTGGCAACTGCTCCACTCCTGATCCAGGCCAGATGAAGGGGGGCAGGCATTGACACCTGCTCTGCTCCTGATTCAGGCTGGGTGAAGGCGAGGGGTGGGCATAGCAGCCTGCTGCATGTCTGAACCGGGCTGGATGATGGTGGGGCGGGCATTGACACCTGCTCCACTCCTGATCCCGTGTGAAAAAAGGGCAAGCCCACGGGGAATACAATAGAACAATATTTCACAAACTATTCAATCTTTAAAGTGCCAGTGCTGTATGATTTAAACATTCATACATATTTGTGTTGTTCTTACAGGAACAAGAGTAAATCCCATATACAAAAAGTGCATTCAAGATAAATATACAGAAAGTGCATTCAAGGTTATTGCAACAGGTCCGGGTGTAACAGAGTTTGTATGAATATAGATCCTTGCATTAGACTCTTTCCTTCTTTCTGGTGTCCTTTCCTTACACAGAGCAAACGCAGAGGTGGGAGAGATGTAAAAATCCTCCTCAGGCCTGACCACCTCTTTTCCCAGAAAAAAAGCCCCATATTTAGTTACTACATTTTTTGTGTTGCTTTTAGGTATTTGTATATAGTTTTGGTGTATGATGTATTTTCTTGTTAGCCGCCCTGAGCCCATTTGCGGGGAGGGTGCGGGTACAAATCGAATAAAACAAATAAATAAATTCCTATGCGTATGTTTCCTGTATGTGACTCTGCTGTAGTGTGCATATGGGAAAGATACTAATAGGAATTCGGAAGAGCCCCCTGATGAAGCTGTACGTGAAACGTGTAGCGGTTATACTATTATTAAAGATTCTTTTTCACCATTTGCTGTTTTTTCTCTATTTAGCATCTTGCTATTAAAAAAAACCCTATCAGTTTACTAGAAGAATGCTCAGATACGTAATGCTTCTGAAATCCAGTATTCATGATGGGTTACTGTTGCAAAAGAAATTCTTTGCTCTACAATGTTGAATGACTTTTACATTCATGCAGGTTTTCTAGGGCTCTGCCTTTTTGGTGTGACAGAGGATTTTCCAAGGCAGCATTTTTTTTAAAAGGCCAAGGACGTTTCCATGCCCATCAAATGTATCTCAATTACCGTTGTCTGTACATGTTGTTATGTGGTAGTTCCAGATGCGGTCCTTGTCAATTCACAATACTCTCACTTTTGTTCAGCTACAATTTCAATCTTTCTGGGAGTGGATGGTTGTGATTTTGTTTTTGCTTTTCTGCGGAGGAGAAACACAATCCCTGTGGCTTGTAGACAGTCTTAATGCTATGACTTTTGTCATATCTGAATGCCTCACGGTGGCCCAACCTCTGCGTTTGGCATATGAGAGAGAGAGGGATAGAAAGAGAGGGAGGGCAGGGGGAGTAGAGAGATATGCGATCATGATGTAATAATATTAATTGGCTTGAATGAAAAAAAAGGAAACATTCCTTCTCCAACACAGATATGTCCTACATAGACCATGATAACATGGAGGGAAAAATAATGTAACATAAGGTAACATGGAAAAATGAGATAACATGCAAGGGAAAATAAGGAAGCAAACGGCTTCCGTGGCACGCTATCCACTGACATATTGATCTGCTGTTGTCAGTCACGCAGTGACTTGTTTTCAGAGAATGGTCCCAGCATGTATCTCCCCTGCACTTCTATGCAGAGTTGCTCCATGTACACCAGAAACAAAGTAGTGAATCCAGATCTAAGTTTCCGAGATACCCCCGAAAATTGGTATCCCTAAAATCCAAATGAAAATGTCTAATCCAGTTGGAGAATCCCAAATTTATCCAGCCATTATACTCTATGGAGAAAACTATCGGGGGGGAGGGGGGGAGATTTTTTACAAAGTCCCGCAAATTTGCAGGGAACCTTCTTCTAACTGTCCAGGAAGACTGCACCCCTGAACAAGGTCCCCACCCCCCACCCCGCTCTTTGTTGTTTCCTATGGAGGGAAACATTTCCAAGGCTTTCTAGGCAAAGGGAAACCTTAAGCAAAGGCAGCCCCTGCCCAAAAGCCAGCCCCCAAATGCAAGTCCCACCCCAAGGCAAGCTGAACCAGCAAAGCTCAACAGAACCAAACTACAGCAAGGGAAACAATAACAAACCAAAGAAGCCCCAAAATGAAGTGGGGGGGGGCGGGTGAGGCTTTCCAGAACCACGGAGTTTAAGAGGGAGCTGGTGGTGGCTTGGTGGGCTCTTCTGCTCATGTAGGGGTCGAACGGTGGGATGGGAATCCACTCTGCCTGCTGTCTCTTGTCCCACACCTGCCTCACACTGCTCTCCTGCCACAGCATGGAGTTTGCCTACACACCATAACAACAGCAGCATTCGATGTATATACCACCCTTCAGGACAACTCAACACCCACTCAGAGTGGTTTACAAAGTGTTGTTATTATCCTCAAGACAATCACCCTGTGAGGTGGGTGGGCCTGAGAGAGCTCTGAGAGAGCTGTGACTGACCCAAGGTCACCCAGCTGGCTTCAAGGGGAGGAGTGGAGAATTAAACCCGGCTCTTCAGATTAGAGTCCTGCCACTCAACAGCAGCCCATACATGGGCTTTCTCTGTGGTGGCCCCTATCCTGTGGAATGACCTGCCTGAGGAAGTCAGAAGAGCCCCCACCCTCCTGGCTTTCCACAAACGATGCAAAACTGAACTATTAAAAAAGGCTTTTTACTCAAATGGGAGGGCTGTATTGTAGGGATGGGGTCTCAGATGCTTCGCTAATAAGTTAGAGACTGTAGACTTCATCACTATATTGTCTTACATATTATCTTTTGCTTTACATATGTACTCCTATGTACCACGTTGTCTAACCTCAGTCCTAGAATTGATTATGTTCTGTTTCAGTATTTTTTCTACTCTGTATTGGATTCTTGCTAATACTATGTCTTTTAAACTTTTGTCTATTTACCCTATGGCATTGTTTATGGAAATGTCCTTAATACTGTATTGAAATGTACTTGATACTGATTGTGCTAATCTCATATCGTGTAATCCGCCTTGAGTCTCAGTGAGAAAGTTGAGCTACAAATGACATAAATAAATAAATAAGTAAATACACCAAACCGACTCTTGCTTTCTGCTGCTCCACCTTGACCACAGCTGCTTACAGCCAAATAATCCAGTTTATCAGAATCCAGCTTCCCAAATCCGATCTGGGATTCTCCAGTGCGATCTAGCATAGCCGGAATTCTGCCGGATCAGTATAAATCCATCTTTTTATCCAGTTCACGAATCCCGGATCACACATCCCAAGTGGTAAAGCCAATGATGTCACTGCATTGACTTCCACATCTAATGACATTAGGCACATAGTCAACATGGTCTCTTTGCCAAGACACAAAGTCAGCACCTTGGTAGGATGTATTCAGATCTCAATGTGTGTATATAAGATATGTCTATCAGACATCGCTAGCGGATGGCTTTGTCTGATTTTGGATGGTCATTTGGAGAATCCTACCTGTGTCAGCGTTGGTGTTTGCCTTTGCAACAAAACGTAGAAAATGAGTTCCTGCCTTGGTTGAGGACTGGCCACCTCTTCTATGAGTCGGTGGGGTTTAAAACCTGATATGCACATGAGCCATTGGTCAGCACAACAAAAGAATTTGTGTGTGTGTGTGTGTTATATAAGATAATCTATATTCTGCAATCTCAGTTTTAAAAATTCTCAAGACGGCTTAGGGCTATGAAAGAATAAAACCACATTCTTAAGATCTAACAAGATAATGAAAACAGCATTGAACTGTAGCTTCAATCAAAGGACTTTCTTTCTCTTTCTCTTTCTCCAGAATGGCTGACCCATGCCAAACTGAGCGACTTTGAAAATAAAGACAAATAGTTTAATTTGTGTTATCTAATACCAAAAAAGACCAGCACTGGAACAGTGGCTTTAGACCCCCCCCCTTTTTTTTTTGGAGGGGAGGGGTGGAGAAAGTTGGGTATATTTATGATAAAATACCTACCTTTGCCAACTTCATGCATTTACTAGAAATAATTTTTGAAACATTATCATCAAGTGTTTTATGGACAATTGAATGCATTTTGTTACCTGAGCAAACCCTATAATTTTGTTATGACTTTGTGGCCTGCACAAATCTACTTGCTTACTACTGTTATTATGAGATTAAATTTATACCCTTAATCAGAAATTGCCCTCAGCAATAGGAGGCAGCCTAGACAAAATGTCCAGAAAACTGGTGTATGATCAGAATTGTATGCATTACACTTTATTTTTGTAATCTCTTAATAAGGTACAGTTACAGAATTATAGGAGTTGAGCCAAATGAGTGATAATCAAACTCTACATACAAACCCTACATTATTGACTGGTCTTTTGTGGGTGTACATTTTGCTGTGCAGGAATTGGATTCTAAACTTGGTGGCTTAGATCTTAGTATATTTTATTTCTCCTTTTACAAGCCAGATGACCTTGGCAGCTATTGACCTGTTTACAGTCTATGCCCTGTTGGTGGGGATAACGTCCGTTGAAGGACGTGGGCAGGGCCAGCGCGTCAATTGAGGCGATGGGGGCAATTGCCTCAAGCGCTGAACTTAGAAGGAGGTGCCGTCACCGCTCACTTCTCCCCCTTTGCTGCTGCTGCCCACCTTGGCTCGGCTCCCGGTGAGCCAGTCACCCCAACGGCATGGCAGCAAGCAGGGAGGCAAGTGGGGAAGCTGACCGCCCCACTTGCCTCTCCACCCCCTCCATGCAGCTGCCTGCCTCGGCTCGGCTCCTGGTGAGCCAGGCACCCGAACGGCACGGCAGCAAGCGGGGAGGCAAGTGGGGAAGCTGACCGCCCCACTTGGCTCTCCGCCCCTTCGATGCTGCTGCCTGCCTCGGCTCGGCTCCTGGTGAGACAGGTGAGACACGTCTTTCAGAGGTGGTTGTTCTAGAGGAGAGGATTTAGAAAGTGTTCGGCGAGGTGAGTTGCAAAGCAGCTGACAGAAATTCAGTGTAGCCCACAAAGGGCAGCTGTTCTTCGCTAGTGTGCTTTTGAAAGCTGTTGCTGCACAGCTGGAAGCTGAATGGAGTTTGCTTCAATGGAAGAAAACTCACCTTTGGCACTTGTGTAAACACAGTTTGGGAGACGGGGACCGCAACAAAGAAGTGTCAAAATGTCACTTTTGAGGGAGGGTTGTGGAGTCCAGGTGTTTTGGTTTACATAAGTTGGTTTGTTAGGTTTTCTCTGTTCGGGTGTTGGCTGTTGGCTGTTGCCCTTGGCTGTTTCAGCGGCGCGGAGGGCAATCTCAACTCCCCTCTGTCTGGAGATCAGGGGGCGGGGCCACCAGGCATGTGACCATTTTCAAGAGGTGCCGGAACTCCGTTCTACCGCGTTCCCCCTGAAAAAGAGCCCTGGAACTCGGTATTGTAAATCACTAGGACTGTTGGCACATTGAAAGTATTTATCCATTCACTATCAGGCTTTTAATAGAATTCATTAAAAAAAATGCATACTGAAAAACTCTGAACTAAGATGTCTGTCTAAGGAGCCTGAAGGAGAAAAGGGCTGTTTCTCTTACAGGTAATGTTGGAGTGCAGGAAACAAGTTCTGCCACTTGTGGTTGTAAGGCTACTTGATATATATTCATACAAGCTGAGAACCCGGAACATTCTCTGTTGCCGCAGCCTGCAAATTTTATTGTCACAGTTTTGCTTCCAGTTGCTTGTGATTCCTATACTTGGAAAGATAGCCCCACCTTTCTTTCTTGACATCTTAAGGGCTGCACTTAAAGTCAAAAGGTAGCTTAAGTATTAGGTCAAAAACATTGTTTAAATTCTATTTAGGATATCAATGGGAAAGAAGGAAAAACAGGTTTTTCTTCCCCTCCGCAGTTCAGATCTAACACAGAGCAAAGGAAACGGCTTTGTGGAAGTGACTGGCACGGGGTGGGTGGTCCATACATTCTGGATGCTTGCCAGCTCCGATGATTCTGTCGAGGGTGAGCAAATTTTAATCTGCAATTAGAGCTTTTGTTGATTTAATTGCAGCAACCAATCAATTGTATCGTACAACCCAAGTATTTAATTAATTACCCTGTTGTTGTTGAGCTTTGCTGCTCCCTGCATATGTACCCACCAGCTTCCATGTTCAGAGGGAGTCTACCTCTGAAGACCAGAACCTAGCTGAAACCTTGGTATGATTAGCAGGGCTACAGTTCTTTACAGTGCAGTTGCTACCAGATCAATAAATCTAGATCACTGAATTTATATCCCCCAGTGGGGGGACCCCAAATGGCTTACCTTGTTCTCTGCTTCATTTCATTCTCATAACTGCCTTGTAAGGTAGGTTAATTTATTTTATTTATTTATTTACATCATTCATAGTCCGCCTTTCTCACTGAGACTCAAGGTAGATTACATGGTGAGAGTTGGTACAGTCAATATGACAACATTTCAGTATACATGTAATGAATATATACATGCAATTTGCAAGACTGAAAGAGAAAGAACATAAGAACATAAGAACATAAGCAAAGCCATGTTGGATCAGGCCAGTGGCCCATCCAGTCCAACATTCTGTCACACACAGTGGCTAGAAATCCAGTGCCATCTAAAGGACTGTCAGTGAGGCCAGGACACCAGAAGCCCTCCCACTGCCTTCCTTCCAGCACCAAGACAACAGAGCACCACCTCCCCACAAAGAGAATACCATCTATCTCCTGTGGCTAATAGCCACTGATGGACCTCTGCTCCATATATTTGTCCAGTCCCCTCTTGAAGCTGGCAATGCTTGTAGCTGCCACCACCTCCTGTGGCAACGAATTCCATGTGTTTATCACCCTTTGTGTAAAGTAGTATTTTCTTCTATCTGTTCTAACCCGACTGCTCAATAATTTCATAGAGTGCCCACGAGTTCTTGTATTGTGAGAAAGGGAGAAAAACACATCTTTCTCGACCTTCTCTAACCCGTGCATTATCTTGTAAACCTCTATCATGTCTCCCCTCAGTCGTCTTTTCTCCAGGCTAAAGAGCCCCAAGCGCCTCAATCTTTCCTCATAGGGAAAGTGTTCCAACCCTTTAATCATTTTAGTTGCCCTTCTCTGTACTTTTTCCAGTGCTATGATATCTTTTTTAAGGTGTGGCGACCAGAACTGTACACAGTACTCCAAATGAGGCCTCACCATCGATTTATACAGAGGCATTATGATACCGGCTGATTTGTTTTCAATCCCTTTCCTAATAACCCCTAGCATAGCATTAGCTTTTTTTATGGCAGTCGCCATAAAAGAATAAATGAAAGGTTTAAAGATTTAACAGGTTTAAAGATTTAACAGTGCTGAAACAGGTTAGGATTGAGACATGTGACCTGCACAAGGTCACCTAGTGAGATTCTATGGGAGAGTGGAAGTTTGAACTTGGGTCTCCCAGATCCCGGTCTGTAGGGTTGCCAACCTCCAGGTAGACCCAGACTTACAACTGCTCTCCAAGACATGGATCAGTTCCCCTGGAGAAAATGGTTGGTTTGGGAGGTGGACCCTATGGTGGACTCTATGGCATTATGCACAGCTGAGGTTCCTTGCGTCCCCAAACTCAACCCTCCCCAGGTTCCAACCCCCAAATCTCCAGGAATTTCCCTACCTGGAACTGGTAACCCTACTAGTATGATATGCTAACTACTACACCACACTGAAGCACATGTGATCATAAGTACTCACTGGTATGTGTGGTGGTAGAGAGTGTCATCAAGTCATTGCTGACTGGTGGGGTTTTCATCACAGGAGACTACCAGAGGTGTTTTGTAATTGCCTGCCTCTGCAGCTCTGGTCTTAGTTGGAGGTCTCCCATCCAATTACTAACCAAGGCTGACCCTGCTTAGCTTCTGAGATCTGAAGAGATCAGGCTCACCTGGGCTATCCAGGTCAGAGCGCTTACTGGCATGTATTACCACTGAAAAGGGCTACACAGAGCTTGTTTTGACATTTCAGCCTTTTGTGATAGGCTTGCAGTTCTGGACTGGTCTTCACTTGTTTCTTAAAGGGTAGCACGGCTACAGCATCCCCCCACCCCAGCCATGCTGATCTGAATTGTAGGAGGCGTGGAGGCACATTGTTGCGTTGGTCTTTTGGAGCCCTCCCTACTGGATTATGTGTTTAGCTGTAAAAAGGGTGAGTGGGTAACTTTTATTTAGGTTGATCTCATTTCAAGCTGTCTCAGTAAATTTATTTTACTTGCTGCTTTGTAAATCATTATATAGGATTAAGCCTTTTCCCAGATTTTAAGAGCTCTGTGATCATTTTCTGCACCTCCCCCACTGCCACCTCTGGTTCAAGTCCTCGGTTCTCTTCTTGCCATTCCTTTACGGCGAGGGCGACGTTGGGCGTGCTTAGGAGGAAGCGGCTTGTCTTCAGAATGCAACTGCTGTTCGGCAGCAGAGGCTGCAACTGAGGAAAGGCTTTCCAAGTTAAATAATATTTTGAATGTTCGGGTTGTTGTGTTTTTTCTATTGTTAGGGGAGATTTGGCTCTCCTCCCAGGACTGCAGTTAACTTGGCCAACAGACCTTATTTATCTCCACAGAGAAGTGCAAGTTTTGAAACCGAAGCTCTCTCTGTTCCACTCTGTTAGTTCAAAAGAACAGCAGAAAGTACAGGCAGGTATAGGACGCTGGCCCAAGTCTTAGTGGTAGAAATGGACACAGCCGGGCCTGCTTTGAAAAAAGCTGAACGTTTTTGAATTCTGAATGCTGTTGAAAGGAGAGCAGTGTTTAGATTCATAACAGGGAGGTGCTGGGGCACAGTCCAGTGTAGCATGTGCTGTGGAAGGAAGTCCAGCTTCTTCTTCATTCAAAATGTGTGTGGACCTTGGGTGGCCATCTAAAGATGGTCAAGAAAGAGGAGAGAAGGGCAGTTCTACGTGGCCTACTCCAGAGTGAGCTCACCCAGCAGCCTGGTGATCCTAGCGCCTGAGGGGGAAACCACCCATGAGGTTTACGAAGAGGTCCTTCAGTAGAAAAAAATATCTGGTTGTACATATTTTCACTTTATTTATTGCACTAAAATCTTTTCCTTTTAAAATCTCTTCAATAAATGTCACATTTCAGAATTCACTTCATTGGTTTTTGGCATCAACATGTTTCGCTTTATTCAAACACCTTTGTGAAGCCCAGGTACTATGCTATTATACTACAAAACCAACTATAAAAAACAAACCAAAAAATGTTACATACCTGTAAGTACTATAACTGGGTTTAAAGTAGTTAAATGCCATAGCGAAGCACGGGTATCCAGCTAGTATTTAATATATCAAGCAAACTATCTTTAGACAATGGAAGAATTTTTAGGAATCAAAATGCCACAAAGCCAAGTAAATTCAACAAGTGTTGCCCTTTGCTTTATCAGAAACTGGCCTTATTTTGGAAAAACTGTAGGAGTCTGTTTTAGTATCGCCTCAGAACCAGTCTGTGCCTTTGATAATGTGGATCAAGGTTATATTGTAGACTAATCAGAACACGTAGCAAAGTCCTTCGGAACAATCTTCACCATCCCTAATAGGCTTGGAAAAAGGGAAATCTTTCCCTTTTTGGATGAATACTTGTCAGAGATGCTTTAGGCTGATCCTGCACTGGGCAGGGGGTTGGACTAGATGGTCTGTATGGCCCCTTCCAACTCTAGGATTCTATGAAATCAATGGTAAGAAAAAATGAAGGTAAGCAGGTGCACTTTTGTTCATTTATTAATTACTTCATTAATAGTTTGCTTTTCTTGTTGAGACTGAAGGCAACTCTAGGTTGGGAAATTGAGGATGGGGCCTGGGGAGAGACCTCAGCTGGGCATCATGTCATAAAGTCCTCCCTCCAAAGTAGTCATTTTCTCCAGGGTAACTGGTCTTTGGAAGTCAGTTGTCGTTCCAGGAGATTTCCAAGCCTCACCTGGACGTTGGTGCCCTTAGTCCAAGCAGGTGTGCTTGGGCTTCATCTAAGTAGGACTTGATGACTTCAAAGTTAAGCTGAAAGCTTCCATGAAAAAAAGGGTTTGGATAAAGTATCTGAAGCCTCACTTAAGGTGGCTTCAAGTAGGTCTCCTTGGGAGGCAAGGAGTGTGTGTAAGGATGAGGGAAGGTCATGACCCAGGGATATAATGCGAAATAAGGGCAGAGACATAGGGCAGGGCAAGGCCTTAGAGGTTTGTTTGTTTTTTAAGCCATAACAACTTAAATGCTTTTAATAATAGTTGGTTCACATGAGCCATTGCCTCGAGTTATGTTGGCATAAATACTGCCAACTGCAACTTGAACACCTGTTCAGAATGCAGTTTACTTCTGGACCGGACTTTTTTTCAGCTGGAATGTGGTGGAACGGAGTTCCGGCACCTCTTGAAAATGGTCACATGGCTGGTGGCCCCGCCCCTTGATCTCCAGACAGAGGGGAGTTTAGGTTGCCCTCCGCGCCAGCGGGGCCACTGGCCATGTGACCATTTTCGCCAAGGGCAATTTAAACTTTAAAAAACTCCTCCCTTGTTCCAGCTGACCCAAAGTGTTGTCATTGTGCAGTCCTGAGTTCCACCACCTCTTTTCCCAGAGGAAAAAAGCCCTGCTTCTGGAAAAGGAAGAGTTGGTGATGATATTTATTTAGTCCATACCTGCTGTAACTGTTGACATACCTAGAATCATAGAATCATAGAGTTGGAAGGGGCCATACAGACCATCTAGTCCAACCCCCTGCCCAGTGCAGGATCAGCCTAAAGCATCTCTTGACAAGTATTCATCCAGCCTCTTCTTGAAAACTGCCAGTGAGGGGGAGCTCACCACCTCCCTAGGCAGCTGATTCCACTTTTGAACTACTCTGACCGTGAAAAAGTTTTTCCTAATATCCAGCCGGTACCTTTGTGCATGTAATTTAAGCCCATTGCTTCGCATCCTACCCACTGCTGCCAACTGGAACAGCTCCCTGCCCTCCTCCAAATGACAGCCTTTCAAATATTTAAAGAGAGCAATCATGTCCCCCCTCAACCTCCTCTTCTCCAAACTAAACATTCCCAAGGCCCTTAGCCTTTCATCGTAGGGCTCAGTCTCTAGACCCCTGATCATTCTTGTCGCTCTCCTCTGCACCCTCTCGATTTTGGCCACATCCTTTTTGAAGTGAGGCCTCCAGAACTGCACACAATACTCCAGGTGTGGCTTGACCAAGGCAGTATAGAGAGGGGCTATGACCTCCTGCGATTTCGATGCCATGGCCCCTTTGATACAACCCAAGATTGAATTAGCCTTTTTTGCCACCTCATCACACTGACTGCTCATATTTAGTTTACAGTCCACTCTTACCTCAAGATCCCTTTCACATATACTACTGTCCAGAAGTGTATTCCCCATCCAGTATTTGTGCTTCCCATTTTTGTGGCCCAGATGTAATACTGTGCACTTGTCTTTGTTGAATTGCATCCTATTCACAGCTGCCCACTTCTCCAGAGTATTCAGGTCTTGTTGAATTTTACTTCTATCTTCTTGGGTGTTTGCTACCCCTCCCAATTTGGTATCATCGGCAGATTTAATGAGCAGCCCTTCCACTCCTTCATCCAGATCATTGATATTCAATGATTACTCAAGCTACCCGTATGGTAACCTTGCAGTAATAACTCTAGGATATGCCCCCATCATTTCCGGTGAACCAACATTCAGTGATTGTATTTTGTAGGGTTAGGGGGAAAGTGCCTCAAATGTTTGACAATGATCCTCATGTGGCATTTTTGATCTATGTCACCCTGCAGCTTAATAAATCAAGGCTTGAGGAGACTTAAGCCCTGTTCAGTCTGCATGCTGCACTTTAATTTCAGCGCACATACAGTGGGAATAAGAATGCTGGGCCTGCGCTCTGCTTATACATGACCACTGGCTTGCAAGCAGACTATTCGTTCCTAGGCTCTGTCCCCATGATCAGGAATGTATGCAGAAGTATGGGAACAGCCCCTCTTCATGTGTGTGTATATACACACACACAGGCTTTCTGTCTCTCTCACACACACACACAAACATGCATGCGCACACATGCACATGCACGCGCGCTCACACACACGTGTGCACAGCCCTGCTTCTGATCCAACAGTCATACAGAGGTAATACTGAATAAACAGGACTGTAATCCTTGTTTCTAACATCTCTTCTTGCAGAACTCTTCACTGAAGTAGTGTTTTTATGCTCTCTAAAAAAGCAAATGCTTCCAAACTTGATCAGTGGTTTTGTAGAGGCGATAGCTGAGACCAAGTTTTGCTGTAAGCACAGGCTGGTAACACTAGACTTGCTCTTCCATGAGCTTTCAGACACAGGCAAAGGGCTCTTAAACTTCACCAAAGAGACTCTGGCAGAGTTCTCCTGAAGCGTTTCACTTGCTCCGCTGCCTGGCCCTGTGTTGCTGTTCCCCACAGGGACAAGTGTGTCAAGTTCAAAGAGGCCTTTGTGTTTCAGAAAGGCGAGCAGTGGAGATAGGCAATAATGAGATGGCCTGGCCAGTGCATTAGTTGCTGTTATCATGGGGAGAGAAAAGAGGGTTATGCATAGGAGAAAGTGGCTGGAATGTGTAATAGGTTGGAGGTCTTCTTGGAATTGGTATAGCATAGCTTGGCCCCCCTGGCAACCAGCAGGGGAAGGGAATTTACTGGGTTGGGAGGGTGGCTCGCCAGAAACTTTCACCAGTGACAAACTGACATCACTCCCCATGTACTTGGAAGTGACATCAGTGCATCTCCAGGGAATTCTGGGGACACTGGTATTCGGACAAAACTCTATGGTTAAACTGTAGAGTTTGGGCCAAATACCAGTGTCCCAAGTGATGCAATGACATCCCTTCTGATTGCATGGGGAGCAACATCAGCATGCTGGGATGCTGCCCACTCTTCCTGCAGTTTCCTGCCCTCCCCCCTGCTCCCCACTGGCCAACTGAGTAATGGCAGGAAGTACTGGCTGGTAAGGGGGGGATTCCTCGCTAGTACCGGGGAACGGCAGCCCTGGATCGAGCCATATTGGGCTGTCAGTTGCCCATTCCTAGACTGTATTTACTGGAAAGGGCTTTAACAGCCACACAGTTAAGCTGGAAATACCATTGAGCTACAGGACGCCAGGGTTTTTCCTGTGTGGTTATCTGAACATTCCAAATGGCTACATCCTCTGTGGGTTTCTAGCAGGCATCTTGAAGATTCAATCCAGCCTCCAGTCCAGTTGCCCAATCCCAAGAACCGCACAAACCAGCATTTCTGTCCCTTTCGGTGTTTGATGGCATAGCCATAACTGTAAATCTTTCGTTCTGAATGAGTACCAACCAAGCCCTTGGAAGGTAGTCTTGAGGAGGAGTATGTGTGTTCATTGGGTTAGCTGTCTGTCTTTTTAAAAAACCTAACTCGACTATGGGTAGGAACAGGATTCCTCTGTGACAGCTAATACGTGCTCAGCAAGCGTCTTCCAGCTCCCAGCAGCTTGCCTCCCCCCACGTAGACCGGCTTTCCAAGTTCACAGAAATATGTTTGTGGCATTGCATGACTTAAATTGAATAACAGGAGTGTCACATGGATTTAAATTAATCTACTGATGGGAAGTAGCGCCGCCGAGCACATTTCTTACGTCCTTGTAGAATTCATGTCTTCAGATAATTAGCTGCTTTTCTTAAGAAGCCGTTTGTTTGACATAAGCTGTCATTAATAAGACGTCTTCGGTCTGACATCGTGTCTTCCACATGTGGTTGTCATGACAGCACGCTGCTCTTGCAAACTTAGAGGATGTGGGTCTTGGACTCTTTACTGGTGTGTGTGAGATCTCCTTGGTCTCATTTTCCCATTTAGCTCCGTATTTCCTGGCCATTCCCAGGAGTCTAATTCTTATTGCTACTATATGTAATAAAGGATTATCAGACCTGATTAAGCCAGTGTAAACTTCCTTTAATGCCTAAGTAATTTGTAAAACTATTTCAAGGATTGGAATGGATCGCAGAGCAAATATCCTCGTCTCAAGTCATTCTCTCTGTACTGTGATCGCCCTATTAATCAGTGGGGTTGGATGAGTTTTAGAAGTCAAAGACCTGATAGAGATTAATAAAATGATGCAAGGCGTGGAGAAAGTGGTTAAAATGTTTATTTTTTACTTTGTTTATATCCCATCTTTCTCCCCAAAGCTGCTTACATCATTCTCCTCCATTTCATTCTCCCCACAACCTTGTGAGGTAAGTTAGCTGAGAGTGTATGACGAGGCCTAAAGTTCGCATGGCTGAGCGAGGATTCAAACCTGGTTCTCATTGATCCTAGACTGATACTGTTATCATGACACTGTCCCAGCCCTATATCTCCCTTTATAACATCTCTCTTTCTCCTTTATACAAGAACTTGAGATTACCCAGTGATAATGATGGGCAGGAAATTCTGGACAGACAGAAGAAAGCTCTGCGAGTCTCTGTACACGAGTCCTCTTACACAAGGATGCTCAAGTGTAGGGAGACGCAATGCTAGCCAGGAAGCGTACTTTAAAAAGACAAAGGTTCTGTCAATTTCACCTCTGTACAAGAGGATAGTTTAAAAAGACAGAGTCAGGGGAGATCGCCCTTCAGAGGGTTTGTTAATTTCATCTTTGCCTCCCTGAAGGCTCTGTCAATTTCACCTCCCCTTCAGGGAGGCAAAGATGAAATTAACAAATCCTCTGAGGAGTGATCTCTGACAGCTCTGTCTTTTAAAACTACGCTTCCCGGCTAACATTGTGTCTTCCTACACTTGAGCATCCCCATGTAAGATGTCTTGTGTAGAGAGACTGTTATTTACACAACAATTAGTATGGAGATGGTTGCCACAAGATTTGATAATTTTGGTAGCAATGGGTGGGATTAGATGAAGAGAGGTCTACCAATGTGGTGGGGGGAAGTGCTGTTGGGTCACAAGAGATGAACAGAGGTGGTTTGCCATTGCCTCGCTCTGTGTAAGAACCCTGGACTTCCCTGGTGGTCTCCTATCCAAGTAGTAACCAGGGCCGACCTGGCTTAGCTTCTGAGATCTGACAAGGTCCCGCTAGCCTGGGCCGTCCAGAGATGATAGCTCTGTCTCTGTGTTCAAAGGTAAAATACTGCTGGCTGACTGCTGCTCAAAACAGGATACTGAACCAGATGTGTTCTCTGACCTGATCCAGGAAGGGTTCGTCTTGAGTTGGATCTAACTAACTTTTCTGCTGGTGAAAACAAAAGAGGAAGGATATGCTTTGACCGCCCAAAGTGGCTGTGCCGGGCGTCCTGGGACCTGCATGGACAAAATCCGTGTGGAATGGAAACCTAGACAAGGAGGAGAACTGGGCAAGATTAAGTGGGAAAGGTGGCTTGATCCAGCCCTTTGTGTTTTATTCTGTCAATACTCCCACCCCCTTTTAATCTGAGCCATGTGGGTTGTTGTTGTTTTTGCCTTGGGGAAGGACAGTGGAGGTATTTTGTTTTACACTTTAGGTCCAGGAAACCATTTTTGCTTGGTGGCTTATAGATTTATTTTGTCCTTTCCTTTAGTATAAGGGTGTGGGTGCCATTTCAGGTTGGCAGAGCAGCGCAAAAGCCTTTCTGGCAACATTCACTGCTCTATATACACATTTTTGCAATTGTAAAAGAAGTGTTATGTGCAGTTACTTTTTAATATTTCGCTGTGGCTAAAAACATGTCTGGAAACATGGACTCAGGGACTCTCCGAATGGTATCCTTGATTGGCTCACTCATTTGAGCTTTTGGCTGTATCCAGTTCTGCTGGTAGGGCAGATGATTGCTCTCCCCCAGCATAGACCCCCCCACACACACACACCGTGGGTAGCATATCAAGGGGCATTGTGGCATGGAGGCACCATGTATAATTTTCATAGCTTGGAGGCATCTTTGTAAAGTCTGATCACATCGGTTAGGTTAGGCATTGGGGGGCTTGCTATCTGCAGGACCCAGATCTAAAGAAACACATTAGATTAGATAACCTTCAAGTGCCTTTCAGCCCTTGGTTTGACGACTGTTGTTTCAAATTCCTTTGTCTGTGGAGCTCAGTGTGTTAAATATATAACAGAAGGCATCACACAGCTGCTTCTTGGGCTAGGTAGAGATCCAATAAATCAAACATGTGGGGTGGGGAGAGAAACTAATCAGATGCGAGCAGGGTCTCATGAATATTAAGGATATTTGCAGTTGGCTTCTTTCTGTTTGTCTTGAAGGAAAAGCCAAAGCAATCATAACGTAACTGGCGACCAGCTCTTCAGCTGTGTGGGAAAGATAAAAGATGCAGCTCTGGGTGATTTTTATCAGTTGCTTGAGCTGCTGTGTGATTGACAGGAGGAAGCTTTTTGTTGGAGGGATTTCTGGTGGCTAATAAGAATGGGCACCTCTGTATTTAACAATAGGCAGGTGTTAGGACAATAGGCCATGTTATAAGTATACAGGGTTCTATTTCACACCCAAGATAAAATGGGTATTTCACGATGACTCGCAGGGTCTTCTATCCATTTAGCTTCGATTAGTTATCTTGAACCACCTTGCTGGTGACTAGGGTTACCAGTCCCCCAGTGGCAGTGGAGGATCCCCCAGTCCCAGCCTCCACCCACCCACTCATCTGGCCTGCGGTGGCGGTGGGGGGGGGAGTTCAGGGAATGGGCTCAAGAGCTCCAGAGTGCGCAGGAGCAATCGCAGGAGCTCTTCCTTGTCACGCTGGGAATGACATCACTCCTAGTGTGATATCTTACTAGCCACAAGAAACAAACTCAGACCTTAATGGGAAATATATTCAAACGTCATCTAAGGAGAGTCATTCAGTCCACTTGTAAGGTCGACCTATTGGAGCAAGTGTATTGTCACAGCCTTTCCCGTTTGGAGTAAAATGACCAGCTAAAGTGTTCTATCTACACCAGGGCTCATTTCGAGGGGGAACACACAGGCATGCAGTTCCGCTAGTTCCCCAAAGAGGTCACATGTCAGGTGGCCCCACCCACCTGACTCGGCCATTTTGGGCTTGTTTTGGCCTGGATTGGGGCTGAAACAGCCTGGATGGGGCCTCTGACAGGTGGTGTATCACTCTGCTGCTCATCAGCGGCCCAATCCTGACCATTTTGGGCCCCTTTTCAGCCATTTTCAGCCCCTTTTTGCCATTTTGGGCCCTGAATGGCCAGGATTGGGTCCAAAACAGCCAGAATAGGTGATGTCAGGGGGTGTGGCATACACAAATCAGTTATACTAATGACACACTGGCAAGAGGCGTGGCATATGCTAATGAGTTATGCTAATGAGTTCCTCCAGCTCTTTTTCTAGGAAATGACCCCATGGAACTACCCCCTGAAGAAGAGTAAGTGTGTATGGACTTTGGATGCTCTTTATCATGAAAGTCTGAACACCTTACAAGTGGGCTTGTGCAATATAAGTGAAACGGAGCAATACGTTATTGATTAATTGTGTATATCATTTGTGACACGTCGTAGGAGCGCTTACGCTTTACTCACAGGAACATACGTTGCTCATTTCAGGAAGTAAACCCAGTTTGTTTTTGCAGACTTCTTTATTATGTATTACTTGCACGAGCCACTTTAAGAGTTCCTGGTTGTTATACAAATTGCCTATTGTTTGTCTACACGGAAATTTGAGTGTTAGTGTATGAAATTGATTGTTGATAATTTCTGAGTGTATTATATATGAGGCTGAATGACTCTCCTTAGATGACTTTTGAATATATTTTCAATTAAGGACTGAGTTTGTTTCTTGTGGCCAATAAGATACCACTTGTTGTTTTTTTGATTTGCTATTGTATCCGCGATACTCTCTTTGCTTGTTTTGTATCATTCCTAGTGCGACAAGGAACAGAAGACCCATGTGCGGGGCTGATTTGATGAAAATCAGCCCTTGACAAGATAAGTTCCCCCCTGCATAACCCCCTGACTACCCCTGTCCCCTGGGTTGGGCTTTCGGGGACCTGCCACCCTACATGTAACAAGAGTGGTTGTTCGTTAACAGTAGTACATTAGGTGTGGAACAAAAAGCATCTATTATTGCATACTTATGGGAAAGTGTGGCTTATGGAGTCTGACTGTGGTATATGTGCCACGCAGTTTTACTAAAAACTCAGTCTCCACATGGTGACTTATTGATATCTTCACTTCTAGCTTTAACTTATTGAACAGGGATCCCCAAAGTGGTGGCTGCCAATTGTTTTTAGAAAGTGGGCAGGGCAGGATGGGCATTTGTGGTTGGCTTGACCTCCTATGGAAATTCTGTGGTTGTGCCCACCACCGTTAGCAAGAATTTTGAAGGCGGCCACAGGTTCAAAAAGGTTGGGACTGCCAGGGCTTTTTTTCTGGGAAAAGAGATGGTGGAACTCAGTGGGTTGCCCTCGGAGAAAATGGTCACATGGCTGGTGGCCCTGCCCCCTGATCGCCAGACAGAGGGGAGTTGAGATTGCCCTCCGCGCCGCCAATCTCAACTCCCCTCTGTCTGGAGATCAGGGGGCGGGGCCACCAGCCATGTGACCATTTTCAAGAGGTTCCGGACCTCCATTCCCCTGCGTTCCTGCTGAAAAAAAGCCCTGGGGACCACAGATATGGACCAAAGACATCAAAAGATACATCTCTGTGCACCTGCTTCTTTAAGGCATTGGATCAGGAAGATCTTATTCAAATCTTTGCTTGGATATGAAGTTCTCTGGATGGCCTTTGTGACACACGACTTCTTAGTGTTGTTCTGTAGTTCAAAATGAGCAACAGCATTTGGGGGATGAATTTTGGGCTGCAACAGGATGATAAGAAAGTTATGCTGCATGGATGGGGAATACTTCAGACTACCGATACATTCCTTTGACTCCATACTCTACACAAGCTCCCCTACTTTGTAATCCTGAAAGGATTTCTAAAGAGAAACTACTGAAATGAGGATCTGGTACTTCCCTAATTATAGATTACATAGCTGAGAGCTATATAAGTAGAGCTGAAGAAGGAAAAGCCTTCCAGATATTCTCTGAACTTCATAAGGGAGTTGGGGATGAGGCCCTTTGCCATCCTTTCCCGGACCACTTGCCTTAAAAGGCCAGTTCCAGTTTCAAACCATGCAATGCACACCCTTGTACTGTTTTACCTGTTACCCCAACCTTCTTTTACAAGAAGCAGAGATCTGTGCTTCCAGCTTGACTGATAACGTTGCATTTTACCACCGAGAAGTTAAAAGTACATCTGTTAAAGGCGACCAAACGGGAGATGAAAAACTCTCCTCTCAACCTACATTATTCTCCAGAGGCCCCAATAAGCACTTAGGTGGCAGGGAAAGAAATCTGGCAGGAAAAGTGATTTATTTGTGTTCAGTTAGCTCATTGGGCTTGTCTTTAAAAGCGATACCTAAATTTCTCTGACATTAATTCCATTAATCTGCTTCTTCAGAAACTGCAATTCAAATTGTATAACATAGTTAACTTGGGACATGGGATATAGATTGCAGCTGTTGGTGGTACGATATAGTCTTATCCAGGGCTTTTTTTCTGGAAAAAAGAGGTGGTGGGACTCAGGGCCAAGCTACAAGTGACAAATGACACTTGAACAGCAAGTGTATTTCTCCCTGTTCACTTGCACTCCACTCAATCCACTTGCCGTTCAAGTGTCATTCGTCACTTGTAGCTTGGCCCGCCGTGGTGGAACTCAAGACTGCACAATGACGTCACTTTGGGTCAGCTGGAACAAGGGGGGAGTTTTTTAAAGTTTAAATTGCCCTTGGTGAAAATGGTCATATGGCCGGTGGCTCCGCCCCCTGGTCTCCAGACAGAGGGGAGTTTAGATTGCCCTACGCACCGCTGTGGAGGACAATCTAAACTCCCCTCTGTCTGGAGATCAGGGGGCAGGGCCACCGGCCATGTGACCATTTTTAAGAGGTGCCCGAACTCCATTCCACCGTGTTCCTGCTGCAGAAAAGCCCCGGTCTTATCCAAATTACAGTTCATCCTATCACTTCCCTCTTTCTCAGGTTTTCTTTTCTCATAAACCCCAATTTTAGTTGAGAAATGCATGATGCAACTTGTTCCCCTCTTTGATCAGATCAGGCATTTTACTTATTCATTTGCATATTAATATTCTAATTTTTTTCTCAAATGGGGGCCCAAAGTGTTTCGCCCGCATCCATTTTGTCCTCTCAACAACAATCCTGTGGAGTGGGCTAGACAGAGAAAAAGCTATTAGCCCAAGGTCTCTAGTCTTTTAACCAGAATTTATAAGCTGGGAGCTGGACCCATAGTCGCTCCACAGCAGATTCCTCTCACCCCCCACTGATTAAGGGGTGCTTTGGCAATGACATAGTGAGATTCCTCTTACCGTGGATCCATTAATCAACTTTGCAACCTGGTTTAAATTCTAGTTGAGTGAAGAACCTGTTTTTAATGGCACCAAACTGGCATCAGGCCAGATATTTTGGCGAGTCAGCCAGCTTGTGTTCCTCATCATCTGTATCTGTGTTCTCTTGTATAGACAGAAGATGTGTTGTGCCTCAATGTATAAAAGCAACTCTGATTTCCAGTAAAAAACAAAAAACAAACAGAAAAGTGCATGTTCCACTAGTACGCAGCATAGGCTTAGAAACATATATGTCATTATTTGACTCTTGCCCCAAATCACTATTTCTGTTGTTTCTTTGGAATAGTAAAAAATGGGAGACTTTTTAAACAGACTTTTACAGACTTAGGACCAGGGCTTTTTTTCAGCAGGAACGCGGTGGAACAGAGTTCCGGAACCTCTTGAAAATGGTCACATGGCTGGTGGCCCTGCCTCCTGATCTCCAGACAGAGGGGAGTTGAGATTGCCCTCCGCGCCGCTGAGCGGTGCAGAGGGCAATCTCAACTCCCCTCTGTCTGGAGATCAGGGGGTGGGGCCACCAGCCATGTGACCATTTTCTCCAAGGGCAACCCACTGAGTTCCACCACCTCTTTTCCCAGAAAAAAAAGCCCTGCTTAGGACCAAGCTACAAGTGACGAATGACACTTGAACTATGTGATCAAGTGGTCCACAAGTGGAGCGCAAGTGAACAGGGAGGAATACACGTGAGTCCGTTCACTTGCCGTTCAAGTGTCGTTCATCACTTGTAGCTTGGCTCTGAGTTACATGGCTTTTGGAAGTCCTGGACTGCAGTGTCCTTTTCTTGTGAAACCCCCCAAAGAGGTTTTATCAATTTGCTGTTTTAGGACACTCTCATTATCAATTTGATTCATGGTATCCAAGTGAAAAAGCAATTACCTTTTTAACACTTGAAAAGTACCTAGGGTACAAATTCTCTTCAAAGAACAAGTGGATTTCCCCCCTTGAGGTAACTGTGTACCCTGATTAATGTTGAGTATTGGAATACAAAGTTATCCCTGCTAAGTTTAATTACTTTAGCCCTTATTATTTCTTCACCCCAAATATAATTCTGCTATTTGCAATGACTTTTCGGTAACTCTGGTTGCTGGTAATTTCTGCAGTGCACCACCTTCATGCAAAGTCTAAGTGAAGCTTGGAGATCTCCAGAAATTACAACAAAGATCAGTCAGTTAGCTTGGCGGAAAATGTCTGCATTGGAGGGTATAATCTATGGCATTATACTCCCGGAGGCCTCTCACCTCCCCAAACCATTCCCCAAGCTCCACCCTCAAAATAGCATGGAATTTTTGAAGCCAGAGTTCACAGTCCTATGTGCGCCTTTTGTTTTTGCAGGATATGTGGTAGTGCCCACTGTGTATTGGACATGTACTGACATCTACTGTCAAATACCATTTAGAGTTCATCAGCATTCATTCATAATCACCACAAAATCAGTGAACAGTTAGACAATTCTAGACTCTAGGTGGGGGTTGTCTTAACATAGCAATGTGTTCTTCAGTTGTGAAGCTACAGAATTCTGGGGGCTCCCTGCTGAGCTCATGTGCTAGGGACCTGCACTTCCACCTCATAGCCCCGCCTGGACAGCACCACCAATCTCTAGCGTTATCACATATCCCTCAAAGCAGCAAACGTAATCCTCCCCGCCCCCCCTGCCCAGGTGACCTGATCAAAGAAAAACACAGTTACCTAGAAGCAAATACTGATCTTTTCCCTCCTCTGAAGTGGAACAACAAAAACAACAACAACAACATTTGGTTTATATATCGCCCTTCAGGACAACTTAACACTCAATCAGCGCAGTTTACAAAGTGTGTTGTTATTATCCCCACAGCAATCACCCTGTGAGGTGGGTGGAGCTGAGAGAGCTCTGAGAGAGCTGTGACTCACCCCAGATCACCCAGCTGGCTCCAAGTGGAGGAGTGGAGAATCAAACCTGGCTCTCCAGATTAGAGTCCTGCCGCTCTTATCCACTACACCAAACTGGAAGACTAGATGGCCCTCTGCCTGGGCCATCAGCTTTTGAATATTGGAAGGGAGTTTAGCCCCCATGTTCCACTATCTCTGTTTGAAAGTACTTGATAAAATGGTCTCTTTGCTCTACATTCTTTCCTGGAGTTCTCCCCCAAATGAATGAATATCAGCAGCACATTCTGTTTTATTGCACTGCAGCATGCAAGTAAATCAGCGGTGGGCCCATAACTCACGGCTAACTCTGTGGTGCCTGGCTGCATCTGGGCTGCCATATCGAGGAACAAGGGGTGAAATAAAAATGGTGTAACCAAATTGGAGCCTTGACATATTGCTTGGCAGCTTTTTAACTGTTTTTGGTTATTGCTAAAAACAGGGATGGGAAGCCGCCAGAAAATGAAATGCGAGGAACTGTGTATAATAATAAAATCAATTGGACTGTTTCCCCAGTAATTCTAGAGACTGATGCATCATTAATGTTGGTAATACAGTGGCTGTCAGATCACAAACTTCTCAATAAATGTGCAGCTGGCAGGCTTTGATGGAAATTGGAGGCAAACAGAGAATGAGATTTAGGGCTTTGATATATGGGGTGTCAGCCATGTGATGAAGGTTTTATCAATTTCTGTCGCTTCTGTGTCTCGTACGCACTACACATGTGGCCTCCCTTGCCGTTTCTGTGGGTGGCTGCAATGCTAACCAAGCTTTTTAAAATGGTTAGCACCGGGAATGTCGTTTTCAAAAGGGAGAGCTACTGTTTGTGTTTCCAATTGGCTGCTCAAATGGTTCCCACAACGCTGAAATGCGTTCGCGTCGAAATGGGCGGTGGTTATGTAGCCATATGTAACAAATGCAATCTGTTTAAGCTGAGCAGGAGATGTGACGTTCTCACCTGTCCTTGTTCGGAACTGTCAATGAGAGCTCTGGATATGCCTCTGGACGGCAAAAAGAGCATGTGATACGGTATGGGCCTCAAGAATTGACTTTCCAAGCATCTCTGCTTTCATGCAGGAGGGGAATAAAATGTGGTTGCAAATATATATACTTGAAAGTGTGTGAGGTTCTGAAATCTCAGAAACTCCATGGATGGCTGAGCAAGATTACTAAATTTGTGGATGGGTGTAATACTGTGCAAAAGAAATGTGTGCACGCACACTCATAACCACACATTTTATTTTTATTTTACTTTATTTGTATCCTGCCTTTCTCCCCAATAGGGATCCAAAGCAGCTTACATCATTCTCCTTTCCTCCATTTTTCCTCAAAACAACCCTATAAGGTAGATTAGGCTGAGACCATGTGACTGGCCCAAGGTCATCCAGCAAGCTTCCATGGCAGAGTGGGAAATCGAACCCGAGTCTTTCAGATCTCAGCCTTTCTCTCTAGCCACTATCACACACTGACTCACACTGGCATGATTTTATAGGTTGGCAAGCTGAAAGTCTCTCTACACGAGACATCTAACACGGGGATGCTCAAGTGTAGGGAGACACAGTATTAGCCAGGAGGTGTAGTTTAAGAAGACAGAGCTGGAGATTGCTCCTCAGCGGGTTTGTTAATTTCATCTTCGCCTCCCCAGAGGCTCTGTCAATTTCATCTCCCCTTCTGGGAGGTGAAGATGAAATTAACAAACCTGCTGAGGAGTGATCTCCGCTGCCTCTATCTTTTAAAACTACTCTTGTGTAAAGAGGTGAAATTAACAGAGCCTTAGAGAAAGCAAAGATGAAATTAACAAACCCTCTGACGATTGCTCTCCCATGTTTAAACTAAGCTGGCTATAACATTGCATCTCCCTGCACTTGAGCATCCTCGTGTAAGATGTCTTGGGTAGAGAGACTCTTAGAAATAAGGGCCGTTTCCAGACGGCTTACCTGCCTCCGGAACATTGCGCCATCTTGCGGGGAAAACGCAAGATGCGTTGCGACGTCGCGCAAATCTTGCGCGAGAAAACGCGATATTTCGCGTTTTCCCTGCAAGATGGCGCGACGTTCCGGAGGCAGGTAAGCCGTCTGGAAACGGCCAAGGTTTGTCAACGACCATGGCAGAATCTTCTCCGTTGTGGCTCTCATTTTGTGGAGGAGCCTCACCCAAAGAAGCCTGTTAGGGCTTATCGTTGCTTAGACTCTGGGTGGAGAAACTCACTTATTTTCTAAGACATTTAATTAATTGCTGTGTTTATACCACTTATTTCAATATATCAGTTGCTGCCTGCTGCTTTTCTGTTTTAAAAAATTTGTTAACATCTTTATTGGTTTCAGATGTACTCTTTTTCATTTGGCTCAAGCTTGGCGTTTTTCTGCCACCTTTTGTGTGTCGCCTTCAGAATCTGTCAAAAGTCTGGGCTTTCTCTGTGGTGGCCCCCACCCTGTGGAACGGCCTGCCTGAGGAGGTCAGGAATCCCCCCCCCCTCTCCTGGCTTTCTGCAAATAATGCAAAACCCAATTATTCAAAAAAGTATTTTACTCAGATAGGAGAGCTGTATTGTAGAGAGGGGCTCTCAGATGCTTTGCTAATGACTTAAGGACCATACTCTTCACCACCATGTTATCTTACATACTATCTGTTGTCTTAAATATGTGCTCCTATGAGCTAACTGTGCTTCATGTGGTCTAATAGCCCTAGAATTGCTTAGGTTCTGTTTCAGCATTTCTTCAACTCAGTATTGGATTCTTGCTAATGTTGCATCTTTGTAAACTTGCATTTATTTACCCTATGGCATTGTTTATGGAAATGATACTGACTGTACTAATCTCACACTGTGTAATCCTCCTTGAGTCTCAGTGAGAAAGGTGGACTATACATGACATGACATAAATGAATAAATAAAGAAATAAAATTTTGTAAGCAACCTGAATAAAAGATTTGAGCTTGTTAGCAAAAATCTCCCTAAGTCATGTCGCCCTTTCTGTATTGTCTTTGTTAGGGACGGTTCACCTCCACATCAATGGGGAACGAGACCAAATAGACCAGAGTACTGTGATAAATCTTCAATGCCAACTGAACCCTAACAACAAGTAGTTGTTTGATTGGATGAGATTGTAGTATTCTGGTAAACATGTTGGTCAGAGTGTTCAACGGCACATTGCAGTATCTGTGTTATGGAAGAAGGCAACCGGTGTTGGTTGAAATTGCAAGCGGCATATGTTACTTCGGGCCAAGTTTATCACTTGAGTGGGATATTGTGAAGGTTAGGTCAGAAGGGCATAAATGGATGGAAAATAGGGAAAGTATCAGCAGGTCTAAGGAAAAATAAATAGAGTCATTAGCTAAGAGCAAATACTGATAAGGCAGGTTCTGTTAGAACATAACTCGTTTACAAGCTACATGGCCCAGTTAGATGTGGTCTAGGGAACTGGCGTGGTTTGTTCTATCAAACTCTTGTGTTGACTATTCTCTCCCAAAACTAATAACAACCTAGTAAAAAAAAATAGCTCGATTAACTATTCAAAGAATGAATTTCTTACAACAGCAGCAAAGAACTGAAAGAACAGAACGAATTTCCAAAGTGTAGTGCTCTGCAGAACTCTTGCTCCAAACCCTTTTGTAAAGGGCATTGCCAGGCAGGTTCCCCCACTCCCACTCCCACTCCCACCCTCCTCCCCCCACTCCCACTTACCTGAATGGCAGAGGGGAATGCACTCCACAGTGGCCTGATTCGGGCTGATTCGGGCCCGAATCAGCCTGGATTTGGCCTGAATTGGGCCGAATTGGGCCTGATTCGGCCCCCTGGGGAGCACAAGAGCACTCTCAGGTCGGCCTGTGACCCGCATGATGATGTCACTTCCCAGAAGTCCCTTGCAAAAGGGACAAGAACTAGGTAGGAGCTGGGTCCCACATCTCCCGCCGAGGGGCTAAGAGGACCTGGCAACCCTATCACCAGGTCATATGGAGGCAATCCCCAGAGAACCACAACAATTGCTGTGGACTTGGAGGCAGTCTTGGGCCACCACAATAGCATCTCCAAGTATATTTGCTTCCTTCTGAAATCTGAGTGCTGTTCCTACTCAAGATGCTTCCAGTTAATCTGTTAAAAAAGGTTAATCCATACAGCTTAACTTGGAAAGAAGAAGGCTGGTGTTTTCTGAAAAGAGCAGGCAACCAGGGAATCTGCTTCTAAATGAGATCCATGAATGCCCTGGACTTCTGCAAATCTGTAGAGCAAGAGACTCCACTTCCACTCTAGCTATTGCAGCCAGATGATACCGTGCTTCCATAAAAAGGGATATTGCCTTCTACTTTTATACTTCTTAGCTTTATGAAGTATTTGCTTGTAGACAAATAATAGGTCGTCAGTTCTCAGCATCATGTCAATACTTTTTAATCCATTCCTCCTCCGAGGAACTCAAGGTGCCCTGCATGATCCTTTTCTCCTACATTTTTATCTTCATAACTCTCCTATGAGATAGGTTAGGCTGAGAAAGAACGACTGCCCCAAGGTTCACAGCTGGAAAGGGATTCAAAGCCATGTCTCTCAGGCGCTAGTCCAGTACTGTAACCACCACGCACACTGGTTTTCTAACAAACCCAAATTGTTGCTTCTAAATATGGATTCTTGCCCTTACAGAGCCTTGTATCTTGCTGTTCCCTGCTACTAAGGCATCTTTTGCTGGCTGTTATGTCTATGGCTGCCCTGACCTAGATAGCCCAGGAGAGCCTGATCTTGTCAGATCTCGGAAGCTAAGCAGGGTTGGCCTTGGTTAGTAATTGGATGGGAGACCTCCAATGAGGTTGCAGAGGCAGGCAATGGCAAACCACCTCTGTTAGTCTCTTGCCATGAAAACCCCACCAGGGGTCGCCATAAGTCAGCTGTGACTTGAGGGCTCTCTCCACCACCATGTCTATAGCTGGTGGGAGTAACACCTGAAAAATTGCTGAACTGGGGTTTTTCCCCATCACGTTAAAATGTCAGGTAGGTTTCCCTTTCCCACCTTGTATTATAAGATTATTGGCATTTCCATTCATGACAGAAACAGGCTGAACAAATGTTTCCCCTTTATTGGCAAGCACTGTCAACTTTTAAACTCTTAACTCTTGTACTGCTTGTAAAACTTCAAGAGGAGTCTTGAAGGGTTTGAAGACATCCTTCTGAAGGTTTCATGGAATTCTTGCCTGAACTGCAGCGCAAACTCTACTGAATGTCTGCTGTGCTCAGTTCGTGGGAGTGAGGGGGCTGCGAAATCACTGGTTCAGAAATAACTCTCTAGTTTTCTCTTTTTTTGCTTTTTTGTATGTGGCTGAAAAACAGGAAAATCTCCCAAAGACTGTGAGCAGCATAACATTGTGGCATAACATTGTGGAAAATCTTCCAATGTTATGTGAGTAGCATAACATCGGGGCATGAATGGAGTGTTCTTCTCTTTGTTCATTGTGGAGAATTGAACGGGCTAGAACTTCTGTGCTCTTCAGCTGGTATCACTGCTCTTTTATTTGTTTCAATTACCAGCTTGCGTTCAAGTTTGGAGTATTTCTTGATAGTGGGGGGGTGGGGCTACTGGTTCTGTCATGGTGGCTGTGAGAGAAAGGCCGTCATCACACGGGCCCTTATTTCCTCCGTTTTGCACTAGAAATCGTTTCTTCCGTTATCGTTATTAGAACGGATTCTCCCATCTTTTGATGACTGCTTGTGCCGCCAGTCAGTCACATTAAAAGGGAAAAAGCGCAATTCGACGGTCTGTCAAAGTGCCTCTGGAAACAGGGCCCTAAAAATCCCGCCCCTTTTTAAAACATTTTTTCACATATTTGCGCTATATCACTCTTCTATTATAACAATGTGCTGGGCCAACCCAAAAGCCAACCGTAATAGGTAGCAGAGGTTTCCTGCGCATGGCAGAATAGCGCTATAGCGCTATAAGGCTGACTTTTAAAAAAAAAATTACTTTGAGGCTTAATTGCGGGTTGTGCTGGGGCTTGTGGGAAAGTAGGGCAGCAGAATCAGTGTTAGGTGAGACAGATGATTGGGGAGAGTGAGCGTTTTGGTGTTGCAAAGTGTTCATAGTCGATCCAGGGCATTCACATGGAAATAGATAAAGACGACATAAAGAGTCACAAAGTGTGAATTGGGGAGAATGGCGAAATCGCAAGAGAGCCGGAATGAGGTGAGCATTCAGTGGGAAATAGTGCTAGTTTGGCGCTAAATTTATGGCAGTGTGACGACGGCCGAGGAAAGAGGTTGTTTCAACTGTACCGCTTCAGAGCTACTAGCCGCAGCACGGAACCGCCTCCAGCCTATCAATCAACAAATACAGATTATCATATCTCTCTGCCCCATGCCAGAAGGTCAGTAGAAGATGCCACTTCTCTGTCTTCCTAGTTTTCCTCCCGCCTCTTTAGCTCCTGTGGGAGTAAATCTAGTTCGGAGCCTTGTTGCCCAGTTCACAAACCAGCCACGCTGCATAAACGTTACCCTTTAGGACATCTGGCGAACAAAATTCTACTCACTTGTTCGGTTCTCCAGAGTGAAAATCAATCTGGATAGCTTCAGTTATGCTGGGTACGGGTGTGCATAACAGAATTCCCAAACCCAAAATATACAATAGAAATTACTGTTTTAAATTATTGCCTTGATTTTCTGGAATGGTAACAAACATAAATCCAAGATATTTGGGAATAACGAAACACCCTGTCTGAAAATATACATTTGTTTGTTTTTTCAAGTTCCGATGCTTACCAGCCATGCATCCTCATGAGTGCGTGTTTGCCATTTATTCTACTGATTTCCTGAACAATGGATTTTTCCCGATCCAGTTAGATCCCTGAAAGGACAAGCAATGAGCACTCCCAGCCAATCCCAAGCTGCGGAGAGCTGCCATTCTCCTTCCCCCGTACTATCTGGAGTGGAGAGAGAGGTTCCCCACCCCTGAAAACAGAAACCCTGATCTTGTTCAGGTGCCTGCAGAATTCAAACCCTTTGTCCAATTTGATTGAAACTTGTGGGATCTTTGCTGGAGAGGCAGAAGAAGGTCTGCTGTAATTTTGGTAAGATTTGGTTGAAAAACAATGACTCCAGCGCCACCCCAAGTTCCCCATAGGGAATAATGGGTTTGCAATGATGATGGCCAGGGGAGGGGACCTTCTTGAGGGATCTGTAGAATTCAAACCTTTTATCCAATTTGCTTGGAACTTGGGGGTTCTTTGGTGGGCAGGCAGAAGAAGCTGTGCTGCAATTTTGATGAGAGTTGGTTGAGGCTATTTTAGGAATTAGTAGAGGAAATTTAACATGCTGCTCTGAGAGGGACCTCCTTTGAGAGTCTGTAAAATTGCCCTTCCTTTATTCAATTTACTTGAAACTTAATGAATCTTGATTAGAGGGAGAATTGTGTTCTGTGCAATGGTAATAATGGTCCCAGAACCCCAGAACCTGAAAAATCAAAAAGAGTCCAGTAGCACCTTTAAGACTAACCAATTTTATTGTAGCATAAGCTTTCGAGAATCAAGTTCTCTTCGTCAAATTTGACCAGTCTCTGTAACGTGCATCTGACGAAGAGAACTTGATTCTCGAAAGCTTATGCTACAATAAAATTGGTTAGTCTTAAAGGTGCTACTGGACTCTTTTTGATTTTGCTACCACAGACTAACACGGCTAACTCCTCTGCATCTAGAACCTGAAAAAAAACACATAGATTTGAATTCAAAGTGGTAATGTGATAACTAGGGTTGCCAGCTCCAAGTTGGGAAATTCCTGGAGATCTGGGGGGGGGGGAACCTGGAGAAACCTGGAGAAAATGGGGTTTGGGGAGGGAAAGGACCTTGGCATGGCATAATTCCATAGAGTCCACCCTCCCAAAGTAGCCATTTTCTCCAGGTGAACTGATCTCTGTGGCCTGGAGACCAGTTGTAATTCCAGGAGATCTCCAGCTGCTGCCCGGAGGCTGGCAACCCTAGTGATAACAATGGTCCCAGAACTCCAGAACCGGAAAAAAAAAACCATGGATTTGAATCCAAACTGGTAATGTCCTACCCAAAAATAAGCAATAATGGTAAAAATTGCCCCCACCCCACCCCACAGCACAGATCTGATTTTATAATGAAAATTTTCTCTGTGCACACCCCTACTGCTGAGTCTTACTGTGGTAATAAGGTTAGCACCAATAATTGACCCTAAAACTGAATTGGAGTCAAACATTGAAGTTTCAGCAGAATCCTTTGTGTTGCATCACTATCTGCCATGCTTTCAGTGAACCCTTCATTCTGAACCCTTCATTCTGGACAAAGAAGTTGTCATCGCCTGACATTTAAAATCAAGCACTGTATGGTATTCCAGTATATGGTTCTTTAGAATACTTCCCCAAGCCAACCCAATTGCATTCTCACTACTATTTTAAAGCCTTTTTGCTTCAGTTCATCTCATGTAATTTCACTAACAACCCTAATTTCTTCTGTGGCCTAAAAAGACATTTTCATGCATGAGAATGGTAGTGTTTCTGACACATGAAGACTACAAGACCCATTATGCAGTGCAGCCTAGAAAAAAAGTTCTAACTTTGTTCAGCTAAGCGCTTGTGGAACTTCAAGTCTACAGACACCATGAAACCTTGTTCCTGTGAGCTTCGTTGAAGTAAGAGAGAGAGAAGAGAGGCGTGGTCTGATGAATGGAGGGGGAACAACTCTTTCGTATCTCCAGCCGCAACTGGAAGGGGGAATAAAATTTAAACTAGCAGATCTTTTAAGTGCCTCTGGAAATGAGACTCATGCTGGAGAGGTGTACCGGTGATGGTTTTCAAGTTAAATTACTTTTGGAAGACGCAGCAGTAATTTCTTGCATCCTTGAGAAGCAGCATTGGAGGGGGTGTTGGTGTTAGAGCATACGAAGTAAATATCATACTTCCACTTTGTTCCTCATTGTACCTTGAATTAAACTTGTGAACAGGAGTGGGAGGTCAAATGAATAAAGACACATAATTAGGCACATCGAGCTGCCCTCTGCATTAGGGTAGCCTTGGCCAGGTATCAACTTCTGAAGTTGTCGGTTCAAAACTGTTTAAAGTGATAGTTAAACCCAACAATCAGCACACAGGTCAAACACTTTATGGGTTATTATTTTTTGACTACTAATTGCACTATAGAAGCCAAAACTTGGACCTTATCCAAGATGGAATTGAGGACTTCTATTTCAATTGGGCCTTCATTTGGAGGCTGTAGTTAACCCTCCCCCATTATCATTTCATAGGTTCCTCCACCCTGTCGCTTTAAAAATATTGTTTCATATTTGGACTTAAAGAACAAAGAAGTGAGTTTTATAGTTGAATTTACATAAACATAACTGGGAAACTCCATAACAAGAGAGAGTTGTTATGATCAGCCCATAAATTTGTGGGTACAAACTCGTTTAAAAGTACGATTAAGAAGTTGCCCTGCTGGAAGCTTTAGATTTAGTAGCAAGGAGAACAAGCTAATTCTTGGTCTAATGAGTCTAATCAAATTAATTTTGGCTCCTCCTGGGGTCCTCCAATAAATCCATCTACCCATCATCTGTTCTCATTTTTCTTTGGAATCAAAGGATTAGGCATTTGTGTTTGGGAAACAAACAGTGCAATCCTAAGCAGAGTTACTTCAGTCTAAGCCCATTGAAATCAATGGGCTTAGACTGGAGTAACTCTTCTTAAGATTGCACTGATAGCAAATAAAATAATGTCTCGCCTGAGGCTTGGCTGGTTCTGTTTGTTTCTTCTTCCGTCTCCCTCCGAAAGCCACAGTTAATATAGTAATCATTCCAGTATTCTGTTTTAATGCTTGTCTCTTAAAAATCTGTTGACTGAACAATAAACTTGTTGTAGATGAATAATACTTCTTAGCATTTAATATATATTTTTGAGCGTTCAAAGTACTGCACATGCATTCACTGAATAATGTGCAACTCGCCTGTAAGATTTATTTATTTTTATTTCCATATGATTTTAAAATCATCCTGCTATCTCTATATAAAGTTTCTAGCAATATACATGGGAGGGTCCACATTTTGGCCATTTTCACACTGCTTACCAGCCACAGGACATTGCACCAAGCTCCCGGAACGACAGTGTTTTCCTGGTGTGATTTTGCGCGAGAACGGTAGTTCTCGTGCAAAATTGCGCCAGGACAACAGTGTCATTCTGGGAGCTTGGCACAATGTTCCGTGGCCAGTAAGCAGTGTGAAAACAGCCTTTATCCTTACAACCACCTTGCGAGGTAGTCTAGGTTGCGTGAGCGAGGGATGGGCTCCTTGCATATGCTGAGTTTCAGAGATGGAATTCTCCTAGCTGCCTAGCCCATCCTAAACAATTATAGGATGGAATGGTACGGGGAGTTGTAGAACGATCCCATTGTCCTGTATCACAACATTTTCCAACTTTTTTGCTGTGGAGGAACTCCTAAATTCTTTTTTCAAATCCTGAGGAACCCCTACCTATGAAAACATTTACGGCCAGAAAAAGTTGATGGCAGGGAGCGCAATTCAATTCAATTACAGCGAAATTATTGTCCCGTGCTGTCAATGCTCTGTAGCAATACAAAATGAACACAGACACAATGCAGTCAAATATAACCTTAATAGTGGCGACATTTTGAGAGATACTTGGAAATTTTTTGTGATATTTCCCCCCAAATATTTATTTATTCCACTATTTCTTGAGAAACCTCTGACAATGTCCTGTGGGTTCTGCAGAACTCTGGTTGGGAAACAGCGTTCTACTGGTTTAGATATGACAAATATGGTTTGGAATGGGTGGAACTGGCTTTGGGACGTTTTCTTGAGTGTTCTCACCAGGGCTTTTTTTCTGGGAAAAGAGGAGGTGGAACTCAGTAGGTTGCTCTCGGATAAAATGATCACATGGCTGGTGGCCCTGCGCCCTGATCTCCAGACAGAGGGGAGTTTGGATTGCCCTCCGCGCCAAGCGGCGCGGAGGGCAATCCAAAGTCCCCTCTGTCTGGCGATCAGGGCGCAGGGCCACCAGCCATGTGATCATTTTCAAGAGGTTCTGGAACTCCGTTCCACCGTGTTCCGGCTGAAAAAAAGCCCTGGTTCTCACAATATATTTCCTTGGTAGCATCAGTGTATTGTGATGAACTTCCCATCCTATCTAAAGCAGAATGGATCTTCTGTGTGTGGATTTCCATTGTGCGTGTTGGGGAATCTCTTTGAGCAGAGGCTAAATAGCCTCCATATCTGTCACTGTCTGCTATAGGCAGAAGGATCTGATGAGGAATATCTGTTGGTGTCAGGTAGAATAGGTGATAAGTTTTATTAAATTATGTCGTCTTGGCTAATCTGCCCGCACAGCTATGTCTGTTGGAAGTGACAAACTAATATGCTATCAGACTTGACAGCCCCCTTAGTTTATTGTACAAATGCAACACAAGCTGTCATTTAAATTCTTTGGAGGTGATGAGTTTCAGATAAAGGGGAAAATACGGTTCTCTGGTTGCAGTTGTGGGGGGCGGGGTGGGGTGGGATTATGTGTGTGTTATATGAAAGAACACCAGCCTGGATACTTGCATTCAGGTGAGTACATGCCTTTTAGCTTCGCCTGGTTTATTCCAAAGTAAGTTTCCAGGGCTGGATACATGACAAAACAAATACTTGTTTTTAAGACTTTTTTTTAAAAAAAAGTTGACAGTACTTTTTGATGTTGATACTAATGATATTATTTAAAAAATTGTGTGACTGTGTCAGTGTACACAGTACTTGATGGGGTGTTATAGTGACCTCCCCCCCCCAAAATTGCAGTCCCTGGCCAAAGAGATTGATGGTGGTGGTAGTGGTGAGAGGTTGCTGATGGGTGGGGAAGGATGCCTGTGAGTGAATAAATGTGTCTAGGGTTCATTGCAGTTGCAGAAGAAAGCTTACGTGAGAGGCAGGGCTCATTTTGAGGAGGAACACACAGGAACACAGTTCCGGCAGGTCCCCAAAGAGGTCACATGGCAGGTGGCCCTGCCCACCTGACTCTCGGCCATTTTGGGCCTGTTTTGGCCTGGATTGGGGCCAAAACATCCTGGATTGGGCCTCTGACAGGTGGTGGATCACTCTCCCACTCATCAGCAGCCTGATCCTGACCATTTTGGGCCTCTTTTCAGCCATTTTCAGCCCCTTTTTGCCATTTTGGGCCCAGTTTCAGCCCTCAATGGTCAGGATTGGGTCCAAAACAGCCAGAATAGGTGATGTCAGGGGGTGTGGCACATGCAAATTAGTTATACTAATGACACACTTCTGGTGATGGCAAGAGGCGTGGCATATGCTAATGAGTCATGCTAATGAGTTCCTCCAGCTCTCTTTCTACGAAATTACCCCTGTTGAGAGGGTTTGTGAAGGCATTGAAGGAAGGCAAGTGGTACCATGTGGATATTCTGGAAGAGGGTTACGGGTATAAAGGATAGCAAGGGAGAATGACAAGAGCCTTCTAAACAAGCAGAAGGCTTTAGAGAGGCTCAAGAACAGTCTCGAAGTGAAGATAAACTGCAGGTGATTTCTTGTGTTGAGTTGTGTTCTTCAAGTAGTTGAATGGACAAGTCATTTAATAAGGCGTTCCGGCAATGAACAAGCCCTAAGAGCCAGTGTGAGGTACAGTGTTAGTATCTGGGAGACTGAGGTTCAAATCCTTGCTCTGCTGTGGAAGCTTGCTGGGTGACCTTGGGCCACACACACTCAGCCTAACCTACCTCACAGGGTGGTTGTGAGGGAAAATGGAGGAGAAGGGAATGACGTAAGCTACTTTTGGTCCCTACTGGTGAGAAAGGCAAGGTTTAAATGAAGTAAAAATAAAATTGTTGGGCCGCATCTGTATGTAGTATGGAATTTATGGCTGGCAGAAGCCCCAAGCTTTGATACTGTTTTTTTCCCAAGTTGTGTTCCTGCCTGCGATTCTACAAAGGTGAGGAACCAAGTTTAATCAGGCAGGGGCAAGGTTTATGTGTTGGGGGGGGGGACTACAACTAGTCCTCATATACTGGATCCAAATCTGTTGAGAATGAACTGTTGGAAATCAATCCTCAATTCAAAAAATGTCTAGGCATGTAGTGCAAAGTTTTTGCTGCAGTTCTGGAAGTTAACGTTTCAGATTCTGCCTGGTTTTTCTCAGCATTGTACAACTGAGATTTGACACACACACACCAATTCCACAGATCATCATGGGCAGGGTTTTTTTTCCTGGGAAAAGAGGTGGTGGAACTCAGTGGGTTGCCCTCGGAGAAAATGGTCACATGGCTGGTGGCCCCGCCCCCTGATCTCCAGGCAGAGGGGAGTTGAGATTGCCCTCTGCACCGCTGGAGTGGCACGGAGGGCAATCTCAACTCCCCTCTGTCTGGAGATCAGGGGGCGGGGCCACCAGCCATGTGACCATTTTCAAGAGGTTCCGGAACTCCGTTCCCCCGCGTTCCTGCTGGAAAAAAGCCCTGATCATGGGAGACTGTATTCGATGTATTTTTAACAGATGAGTCATGGAGTGAGCTGTTCTGGCAGGGAACAAGTCCTGGTGGGCTTCTTTAGCCTTATCCAGTAATGCCGGGATCCAACCGCCACCCATTTTGAGTCTCTTTAATTCTCACCAAAATGAGGAGCTGACAGCGCTGGTTTAAGCCAACGCAGGCGATGGGCAAGTTTCCCTCAAGAATTCTGCCAAGCCTCCTTTTTCTTGGCCTATAATATCCATGTTGTTACGTTCCTGGCTTCTTCTTTCCTAGAGTCTGCCAGCTGTGCCAGACTATGGAGCAGGTTTGTATAACTGGCTGATTAAATTGTGGCTTTAGAAATATATTTCCGTGGGTCAACTCCAGCTCCCGAACAATACCTCTTTTCTCCGGTGAATGAAAGTGACTATTGTACTCCACTTGCTGACATAACAGCCATCCATCAAGGAAAACCTATTTATTTACACCTTTTGGGATAAGAATTTTGTGCTACTTGAAAACAATGGGTAATTCTGTGGTGTTGCTTGAAGTTGGAGCCCATCAGTGGGAATACATTTCCTCAGTTGTAACTGACCTGTCCATCACAAATTTGGGCAAGCAAATTCCCCTCCCTGCTCTTGCACCTTGATTTCCCTTACCTCTAGATAAATACAGGGTTTGGAATGCTTGTGAGTACTTTGTGAAATGAGGCATTTAGTACAGGAGCTGGTAGAATTTGTGGAAAGGGAGAATACAAATGTTCAGCACTCCCCACCCCCCATATGTTGCCTACTTCTTTCCTAAGGAAGCAGTGGATGGCATACATTGCAATTTTTATTTGATTTGATTTTGCTTCTTTTTTTTGTGCGCTAGAAATTTGCAGAAGCCAAACAAGTATTGCATCAGACCACTACCCAATGTTCTTCTCCAAGAAGAAGCAAGCCCCCTCGTTGTCTGAGAATTGAGGCCACTTGTTTTTTAGCCCTGGGCTGTTGGTGGAAGCTGTCATGAGTTAATGACATCTGTCCTCTTTTTTGTTTTTGCTCCTTCTCCCCGACCCACCCATTGCTTTTCTCTTATTAAGAATTATAGCGAAGAACAGATCCAGATTAGCAAGAAATGGCACATCCGTGAAGTATCTTGCATGATAAAATTAATGTTAACATATATAAGATCAGGGCTATTAGGATCCTAAGGTAATTAGGGATTGAATTAGCCTTGCATTGCAGTTGATTTGATCTGCTTGAGATGGAAGACAAAAGAATTGTATAAGAACTGCGCAGACAGGGCTTTTTAAGGTCAAGTTTTTCCTGCAGGGGGAATAAAGGGGGAGGGAGAAGGAAGAAGAGGAGAGGAAGATCTGTGTTGTTTTTATCTGTAAAAAAAGTGGGAAAAAAACCTTACAAAAATGGAACTTGCTGTTCAGTGTTGGTAGAACACTATCCAGGACTAACAGGGCTGGGGAATTTTGTCTGCTATGGTGGGTTGTGGGTGCCTGTGCATTCCCGATGGGTAGGGCTACAGTGGGTACTTGTTGGAATTACACTGTTTGACACATCCAAGTCTCTTTTGGATGGTGGCTGTGACTGTGTGTGTGTGTGGGGGGGGGGAGATCTGAAGTAGGTTTATTAACCACCATTTGTTAGCGTTGCCATTCCCCCGTTGGGGTGGGGGATCCACCCCTCCCACCATCCACCCCTGCCCCTGCTTACCTGGCTGGCAAGAGAGGTACGGGCCTCCAAATTGGGCCTGAATTGGCCTGGAACGGGCCACTGCAGAGCGCGAGAGCTCTTGCGCTCCAGGCCAATTCAGGCCTGGTCTGGGCCAATTCAGACCTGAATCAGCCCAGATCGGGCTGCTGTGGAGTGCCCCCCCCCCCCGCAATGTCCAGAAATTTCTGAACCAGGAGATGGCAATCCTACGTGTCACATAGGAACATGGTATCCTGTTTTGTTTCCTGCTTTTGCTCCATGCCTTCCCCGGCTCTCTAGATGCACCTCCATACACTCCATCCATGTATATCTGGAGGGGGTGGGGTGCACATGCTGACAGAGCTTTTCTTACTTTCTTAATTGCCGCCTGTGTTCCACCAACCATGTGGTTTTCATGAGCTCTCAGCTTAAACCTATTCTTTGCAGGGGCAAAGACTCAGTGGCAGCTTGCTAAGCCACGAGTGGCCAGAGATTGCAGAGTGAATCTTCCCTGTCCTCTTGTTACTGCTGGCCAATGGTGAAGGGCCTTACAGCGCCATCCAAAGCACAATTAAGCCCTTCTAAGACGACAGGCTCTAGAAGGGCGTGGCTCAGTTTAGGATGCTGCTGCTGGGATATTTGGGTTGGATGCTTTGAAGAAGGCTGGGATAGAGGGATCCCATTCCCCCGGGGGGGCAGGAGATCCCCCACTTTCACCCTCCACCCCCTGGCACTGCTTACCTGGCTGGCGGGTGGGGGGGAGGGAAGCATGCTCCATGGGCCTCCCAGGCACACTCCATGGGCAGCGCAACGACAGCACTCCTGGGAGTGATGTCATCGCACCGCTCTGAGAGGGCTTCCACACTTCACCACCCAAACTGGCCCATTTGAGGCCAAAATCAGCCTGCAGTGAAGTGCACATGTGGGGAGCATCACGGAAAGATGCTAAGGTAAGCACTGGGCCCCCTGCCTCCCACCTAGAGGCTAGGGGGACCTGGTAACCCTACTGGGAGACCAGCTGGATCTTTGGTGGGGAGACCTGGAAAGAAGAAAGGTGCTGTAACCAGGCTTTGCTGAATGCTACCAGGATTCAGTGATCATCTGCAAGCTGTGTCTTCACAAAGTAACCACAGTTAAAATATACCCATTGTGCCTGATCTAACCCATTATTTAGTAGGACATTTTGTGTGTGTGTGTGTGTGTGTGTGTGTGTGTGTGTGTGTGTGTGTGTGTGTGTGTGTGTCTGGCAAAGTTGCTGGAACTTCAGTCTGAAAGCACTAACATTCTGTGTTCAGGCTATCAAAATTCTGCACAGGAAAAGTGGGATTCTGCGACTTGTGTCAATGAAACATTTTGAGACAATATGCAGAATATTGCAGGAAAATGTATTTTCCATTTATACTTGAGGGACATGGAAAGATGGAGTAGCTCCAATCTTGATTCAGCCAGTTTTGTTCAGCTGTGCCTCTGGCTTCTGGAATCATGTTTTTAAAAATCCATAAGCTCAAGTATAAAGGGTTTTTTTTTGGTCTGGATATGCGTTTGCAAATTATTGCATGCAATTAAAAGCAGTTCAAATTTGGAGTGACATATCACAGTTCTGCTTTCACAAGAAGCATAAAGTCCTCATGTATCAATGGCAAGCTGATGCAGATAAAATTGTCAATATGAAGTTCCCACGAGGTCAAACGTGTAGGCATGATTGTATCTTACTTGCATAGGTTACATCTATTTTTTGGACAATAATGATCAGCTACAAATTGAATAATGCAGTGAAAAGATTTGTTCCTTCAAAACACAGAATTACAAGTATGAGCATAGAGAGATATAAGGAAGTTTCTTTCCTTTCAACGAACTATGAACTGCTTTTCCATTTTAAACATTGCTTTTTATTTTTTATATGTAAAATTTGCATCCTATATTTGAAGTGCTTTGTTATTAACACTTGTATATTTCTTAACTAGCTTGATGCCTGTGCTTTGCTACAGTATTTAACTACTTTAAATCCAGTTATAATATTTATGGGTATGTAACATTTTTTGGTTTGTGGGGCGTGGGTTAGTTTTGTAGTATAATAGCATAGTATCCGAGCTTCACAAAAGTGTTTGAATAAAGCAAAAGGTGTTGATACCAAAAACAGATGAAGTGAATTTTGAAATGTAACGTTTATTGAAGTGATTTTTAAAAGGAAAAGATTGTAGAGCAAGAAAGAAAGTGAAAAATATGTAAAACTGGTTTTTTTCTACTGGTACTTGGCCACTGCTGCTCTTTGTAGACCTCATGGGTGGTTTCCCCCTCAGGTGCTGGGATCACCAGGCTGCTGGGTGAGCTCACTCTGGAGCAGGCCACGTAGAACTGCCCATGTGAGAAGCAGTCCTCCCTCAAGTCAATTCCTGCCACCTTCAGTGTCTGCCCCTGGGGCTTGTTGATCATCATAGCAAAGCAGGCCTTGTGGGGGAACTGCAGTCTCTTGAATTCGAAGGGGTTCTCTTATGGTATGAATGGTATGCATGGTATGAACACCTGCTTCTCCCAAGCACTGCTGGTGAACTGTGTGGCCTCAATTATGTTCCTGTGGAGGCTTTCACTCATAGTCTGGTGCCATTGCAAAGTTTGGGAGGGGTGAGGTTCTACAGCAGCATCACTGGAGCCCCCACGTTGAGGTGAAGCTTGTGGGCTGGGAAGTCAGGAGGGTTGAGCATATTGAGGAACTCCGCAGGGTAGTGGACCGCGTCATCTATTTGCACCACTGAGTCCACAGAGCTGTACTCCATTTCTGCCCCTTCGAAGGAGTTAGGTTGTGCTTCATTAATGATGGCAGCCTTGTTGTTCTTTGGGGTCAGAAGGGCATGCTTGCACAGCCAGTCCATGGACTGCTCCATGATAGTGAAAATAACAGGATATATCTTGGCTGTTAGGTCTGCTTGGGTCGTCACTACTGTGCCCAGCCCTGCATGGCCTTTCCCTTGGATTCAGGACTTGCTGGTACTTGGCCACTGCTGCTCAGTGCACCACAGGAGTATGATATGCATAATTCTTTGCTGCCTCTCTAAGTTGCTTCCTCCTTTTAGCATCAGTGTATCTTGCACAACGTCTGCCAGGAGGCTTCTTGGGGGCAGTAAGAGGTGATGGCTGCAAGAGGTGTGAGGTGGAGTTGTACTGAGGGAGGGGAGGTGTGGTGGGCAGGTTCTTCTGAGAGGTTCACATTGAAATGGCCCCTAGAAAGGTCATGCACCATCTCCCCATGAACATTTTAAAACTCAGTTGCCATACTGACTTTTATATAAAATCCCTTTTCAAGAGTCTTGTACTGTCTTTCTTCAACTGTTTGCAGTTTCCTTTACCTGATTTTTACCTCAGAACACAGAGTTCCACAGCTGACCCATCAGCCTTCCAGCCACACAGGAAATTCAGGCCCCACAGGGAGATTGGCAACCCTAGATGGGAAGACTGGGAGGTGTATTTTTACCTCAGGACACATTCAGTGATACCCAACGGTAACTACATACTCTTTAGAATGTCAGGGTGATGACCAATCAGACCGCATATGCAAATAACCTCAGGAAAAAGTGACTGAGTTGGCAGTTGGTGGGGGTGGGGAGGAGAAGCCTTTCAGCCACACAGAGAAGCTGTATCCCTATGGGAAAACACATTTTACCCCTTTTTACCCCCTTAGTGGGTGAATTGCTTAAAATCCCTTCTTAATGAGCCTCTATATCACAAAAGGAACGTTCTCCCCAAATTTCACATTTCTAGGTCCAGGGGTTTGGGCTGGGCGTTGATGAGTCAGTCAGGACTCTTTATATAGAGAGATAGATTGCTGCATTACAACTGCCCAGAAAGATTTCTCCTAACTTGGAAAAGCCATCAATAAACTGAGCATCCTATAGCTTGATATTCTTCGTCCGTTATTTAAGAACTCTCAGCGGTATACAAAAAAATCTGTGTTTTTCTGAAGAGCTGGCTTGAAATTCCTTCTTAATCCATTGTTTCTATGGGGAAAGGTGAAACGGAGACATCTACTCATTTAATTCTTTTGTGTTTAGCCATGATAGCAAAATGGAAATCCCATGTGCAGAACCAGTCTGTCCCTGCATACAACGTGCAATCAATGGGCGTGGGGTGACTGTGGAATTCCTTCGATCTTTGTGAGATGCTAAAGGCATCCGGCTGGCCCTGTTGGAAGCAGAATTCTGGGATATAGATTCTTGCAATCAACTATAGGAAAACCGTAAAGATAGTGAAAGCTTGGTAAAGCAGCAAAGGAATATACTCACAAACCTTAATGCTGTTTTCTGTCTTTACTTTCCTGTACTGTACAGGCTGCAACAACAATGCACGGGGGTGGGCAGGGGGGGGAGCCTTTTATGAAAATGCAGTTGAGTTCGCTGCAAGGTCCAAAGTGCAACAATAGCTATCAGTGTTTGTCAAGCCCAGTTTTCCTGGCACTGCTGTTTTAGCAGTAATGTTGGAGGGCAGGTGTATGAACAGAGCAGTAACAATGCATCACACCCCTAGCAAAAGTTAGAGGAAGGATTATAGTTCATAGCTTATAACAGTTTGCAGGAAACAAATCTACGAGCAAGAAATAATGAGGGAATTCCACAGGTGTTTTGCTATCTGTGGGTAATGGGGCTGTTCCTTAGAGGTTTTAGGAGGTAGATTTTAGGAAGCCTGTGTTCTAATCAGAGTGTGGACTAGGATCTGGGAAACTCTGATTTAAATCCCCGCTCTGCCAAATAAGATCAGTGTCTGACCTTGGTCCGGCCACACAGCCAAGTCTTCCTCATAAAGATGTTGTTTAGAAAATTTAGTTAACCCTCACAGAATGTAAGCCACTCTGGGTCCCTGTTGGGAGGAGAGGCAAGACAGAAGTGAAATAAATAAATAAAATCTCCTGTCTCTCTGATCCCCTAGGGCAAGTCACCCCATCTTAGCCGAAACTATTTCACAAAGTCAGAGGAAGGGAGAAGCTGAGCCCTTCAGAGGAAAGACAAGTGTGAGCGGAACCAATAAATAAAGATTTGAGGAGGAGTAAAGCAAGATCCGGGTCCAATAGCACCTTAAAGTCCAACTAGATTTCCAGGGTATGAGCTTTTTGAGAGTCGCATTCCCTTTGTCAGATTTGTATCTGACGAAGGGAGCTCTGACTCTCGAAAGCTCATACCCTGGAAATCTAGTTGGACCTTAAGGTGCTACTGGACCCAGATCTTACTCTTCTACAACAGACCAACATGGCTACCCACTTAAACTATCTTTGAGGTGGAGTAAGTAATCTGGCTTCTATAGAATATTTCAGATTGGGTGGAAGCAGAGACCTCCCCGGTCCTTTTTTGCAATTGGCACTTTGATGCATTTCACAGAAGGGTGGGCGGCATTTTAACGCTGCTGCCTTTTCTTCCAACCCTTAAGCATGAACGTTCATCTTCTGCTGGGACTGAGATTGTTACCTGCACAGGTGTGAAAGCTATTCCGTTAATATTTGGGAGGCATTTCTACTGTTTTTCCATTAAGGTTTAACTCATGTTCTGAAGCAGATGGCCAATCACTGGTGCCATAATGCAATTGACTGTATTTTATGTTCTGAGATGTTGGCTTTCCAGGCATATATTTGCTCATTTACCAATGGAAACAAGATTCCGTGATGCATTTGTGCCATCAAACAATCAGCAAGTGAATTTCCTTGAAATTAGCTTGGCCGGAGACTTCTGGTGTTTCTCTTGACTGTACGCTTCAGTTATTTATTAAGTCCATTTTTATCTTGTCTTTCCTCTGAGCTCAGGGGCCAGGGCAGCTTACATCATGCTCTTCATATGAAAATATAAGCAGATTTCATCTATTACCAAAAAACTTCCCTTAATATGTTTGAATCAGATGATAGCTATGTATGAGGTCCCATTGACCTAATGCCCTGATGTCCTTAGCTGTGATGTCACATGGCCGTTCTCTGCCATTGGTGGAGGCAAGATCATGCTCATTATGACATAAGGTGAGTTCTGCTATACACTATGGAGAGGGAAGTCACAGCCAGGGCTGCCAGTTTTGATAGTAGCCTTGTAGTTCTGGAAGTCAAGCTAGATGGGATCGGTGTGTCCACATAGAAAACAGGTGATGGTCTTTGTAGATATATAAAACTTTGTACAGAAAACTGAGTGGGTGTGTTGGGGAGTGAACCACTCGCCTTACCCACGTCTCTTCGTCGCTTTGATCAGTTTTCTCCAAGCTCAGCCCCAACAATGGGAAGCAAGCGACACTGTAAGCGAGTTGTTTTAAAGGAATGAGCAGAGCAAGGTGAGGTTGGGAAGGGAGAGGCATGAATTCCTCTCACTCTTGTGTTCTGTTGTTAAAAGGGAAAGAAAAAGCCAGTTTACACATATGAATGCCCTGACCTGGATAGCCCAGGTGGGCCTGATCTCATCAGAGAAGCAAAGCAGGGTCAGCCTTGGTTAGCAATTAGATGGGAGACCTCCAACGAAGACCAGGGTTGCAGAGGCAGGCAATGGCAAACTGCATCAGGGTTTGATGGGTTGCCACGGCTTATAGTACAGTGTAATATTGATTTAGGGTTGCCACCTGTGTATTGGGAAATTCTTGGAGTTCTGGGGTAGACCCTGGGGAGGGTATAGTGAGCTCTGCAGGGTATTATGCCATGGAGCCCACACTCCAAAGCTGCCATTTCCTCTAGGGGATGAAACCTCCGTAGTCTGGAGATCAGTTATAACTCTAGGAGACGTCCATACCACACCTGGATGTTTGCAAGAACCCTTATATTGATTGTCCTGTATGAAAAGCTATATGTGAACCGAGCTATGTCAGTAGCTGCAGAGTTCTCCTTCTGTCTCCTGTGTTTTTCTGCCACAGAGCGTTCCTTCCTTCTTTTTGCCAAAAATAAATTCACGCTTCCCAGGTTTTGTGTTCTGTGCACTGCACTATGTGATATTTACCCGGTGAAATGTTCCAATGGAAACTCCATTAATGATTGATAAAAGCCAAGAGCTAGTTTAATCCACCCTCCACCCCCAACCCGGTTTAATGGATATCAATAATTTAATGCACTTACTGTGTGTTTTTAAGAAATGATACCTAGGGTTTTTTTTTTTTTAAACTGACCTTAATTTAAACAGGCGCAGGTATTTCATGATTAAAATGTTCTTTGGGAGGTCCTTGAAGGATTTCCCCTCCCCCTGTTAATGTAAAATTTGAAGCAGCTAATGGAAACATTTTTACCTTCTCCGAAATAATGACCCCCAGTTCCATGACCTTGTGGGCTATTTGTTTTCCTGAATTGCCAGAAAAGAAGCGAAGCCTGTTCTGTCTGTAATGGTTTGTGAGCTTTGGAGATGGGTCCCCAGAACTGTTCTGTGGATGGCATCTGTTTCCCTGACAATATTGTTCTGTCCCAAACTTCTTGCCAGTTTCCACCATGCTGGTTGTATGTTGAAAGAAAGATGGTTGTGGGTCCCCCTTGCATGCAACTTTCCTAATTTGGTGGCTGCTGCCTCTGTGGTGGTTCCCATTTAGGATTGCCAGCCTTCCAGTGATCCTACAACCAATGCAACCTGCCCGGAGTAAACAATCATACGATAATTGCAAATTATTAGTAGTTTTATAAATATTAAGTGCAACAGCGCTCAGACCGTCCTGAGCAAACCAACATGGTGGTGTATTATTGATTGGAGTATGTGCTATAAATAATGCCTATGAAGAAGTGAATGGACGAAACTGGATTGGACTATTCATGCTGGCAAAACCCGTAGGCATGGCTTCATGAAACGCAGACTTCTACAGGCTTTCGGATTTCAACAGAGACTGTTCTTTACAATTTTTGTATGAATTCAGTCTGAATGCTAATATAATTGTATTGAATTTGTATTGGATTATTTTTGTAAAGAAATTGTGCTGACTTTATAGATTGTAATCTTTTCCACCAGTTGGATATTGTTAGAAAGACATATTTATACCTGTGGATGAACTAGTAGATATTGATTGTATTTATTATTGAGCACTGTTGCACTTTATATTTATAAAACTACGAATAATTTGTAATTACCTTGTGATTGTTTACTCCAGGCAGGTTGCATTGGTTGTAGGTTCATGTTCTCAGAGCAGCACTTTTGTTTTTAGCCTCCAGGTGATAGCTGGAGATCTCCTGGAATTACAACTGATCTCCAGGCGACAGAGACCAGTTCCCCTGGAGAAAATGTCTGCTTTGAAGGGTGGATTCTATGGAATTATAACCCACTGAGCCCCCCTCCCCAACCCCCCCTCTCCAGGCTCCACCCCCCAAATCTCCAGGAATTTCCCAACCTGGACCTGGCAACCGTATTCCCATGCCACTCCTGGTACATGTGAATATCTTTCTTTGCCAGTATGATTCTGCTTTTGAACTTGTTAACAAAACATATAACCGATGTAAGGCTCCTTGGGAAGTCAGTAAATTGTGTAATCTGTGAATGTACTTGGAAGCTGGGAGTAGAAGTCTCTGACTGAAGTAGAAGCTGGGAGAAGAAGTCTCTGCTTGAACTAATGTGGGGGAAGTCATTGTGGTAATCATGCCCAAGAATGATGCACCTAAACAGAGATTTAGCCCTAAAAATTTTGCAGGGATCCAGTTCAAAGCTCATGCTGGGAGTCTTCAAAGTTGCTTCTAGCAGATCGTCTCCTGGCTAGCACACCTGCCAGTTTAAAATGAGAAGATTAATTCCTGGGCAAGAGAGTGAGAAGCAGAAGGAAAGTAGGATCGCTTGTTTGGGTAAGGTAGTCTAGGCAGCCCTTGGCCAAAGGTAATTGAATATGGAAGCTCAAAGCCATGCACTTTATGCTCTACTGTCTTCAACCCTTTTCCTCCTTGTGCTCCTTGTATTCTAGCCCCCACCGACTGGAACGGAGATTCTGGGAAAGAGACCAAGCCAAAGCTAGAGAGTAAGTCCGTAGCAGGAAATCCTCAAATGCAATCTGTCTGTGCCTTTATATTAATCTCCATATGCAGGCCAGTTTGGTGTAGTGCTGAAGAGTGGCAGGATTCTAATCTGGAGAGCCAGGCTTGACTTTCCACCAGTTCAAGCCAGCTGGGTGACCTTGGGTCAGTCATGGCTCTCTCGGAGCTCTCTCAGCCTCACCCATCTCACAGGCTGATTATCATGAGACTAATAATAACAACACACTTTGTAAATCGCTCTGAGTGGGCATTAAGTGTGGTGTATAAATAGAACGTTGTTGTTGTTTTTGTTATTTGCCAAAGGCCAAGACAAGGACTTGGAGCTGCCTGATACAAACCCCAAAGGCCGCTGAGACCACCTGGGCAGCGTTCTAAGTATTGGCTTCATCCATCATGATCCAACATGGGCAAGTTAAATGGCCAGTCCCATTCCTGGAAGTCAGCCCTGGTTTGCCTTTTAAGGTCAGAGCACCTTTGTAAGGGGTTTGCCAACCTCCAGGTGGAGCCTGGAGATCTCCTGGCTTTATATGGGATCTCCAGATGACAGAGATCAGTTCCCCTAGAGAAACTGGCTGCTTTGGACTTTATGGCATGATAACCTGCTGAGCTCCATTCCCCACCCCAAATCTTGCCCTCCCCAGGCTCTACTCCTCCAACCCCAGAGCTCTCCACTCCCAGTATTCCCCATACTTAGAGCTGGCAACCTGATTTTGCACGTGGGCCATTCCAAGCTAGCTGAAAGCAGATGCACAAAACAAATACTGATTCCGCACGCATTGGATAATGCACTTCCAATCCTCTTTATAGATCATTTGGAACAGATATTTTTGTATGCGGAACAAAAAATCCACCTCAAACAAGTGCATCGAAATGCATTGAAAGTGCATTATCCAACATGTGCGGAATCACTGAGCGTGATGCTGGATCCTGTGGGCAATCTCTAGTGGTGGAAGAGAGGTCCTTTAGCAGAGAGGGGCTTCCTTCCCTCCCTCCCACTGCAGCCCAAAAATGCCTCTGAAGTGCTGCCCTCCTTCCACGTGAGGAATTTCTGCTGGACCCTTCCCATAGTTTGCAAGTTATTTCCTGGGATGGGGATTCGGTGAACACCTTGAATTTTGACAGAAGTATCCACTGCCAAGTGGTAGTGGGAATTCTATCTCCCCTTCTACACCTGGTCAGACATCTGGAGAAGCCATGGAATGATACGTAGTCTGACGAACTGACCAAAACATTAATTGCGCAGTGAAAGCAGTGGCCTAGTGAATCCACGCTCAGCAGGGCTTTTTTTCAGCTGGAACGCGGTGGAACGGAGTTCCGGAACCTCTTGGAAATGGTCACATGGCTGGTGGCCCCGCCCCCTGATCTCCAGACAGAGGGGAGTTGAGATTGCCCTACGCGCTGCTCAGCGGCGCGGAGGGCAATCTCAACTCCCCTCTGTCTAGAGATCAGGGGGTGGGGCCACCAGCCATGTGACCATTTTCTCCTAGGGCAACCCACTGAGTTCCACCACCTCTTTTCCCAGAAAAAAAGCCCTGATGCTCAGTCTTAAGCCTACATTGTGCGTGAAATTTTGTTCATTGTTAAGTATTACTTTGGGGGGGTTAGTGGAGTTGTGTGGGCAGGGTTGCCAGGTCCCCCTTACTCTCCCAGCATAAGGGGGGAGATCTGGCTCCTATCTCTTGCTTTCTCTTGCTATCTCTCCTATGTCTTGCTTTCTTAATTCTTCACTCACGTGCATGCAGTGGGTGTGGTCCCACGGCTGTGTGGTGACGTCACTTCTGGTGATGGTACTGTGCAGGCGCAGGGGGCGGGCTGATTTGGGCCTCAAACAGACCCAATTCAACCAGTTTAGGGCCCAGATCAGCCCAAAGCAAAGTGCAGGAGTGCTCCTGGGGCGGTGCGATGATATCAGTGACATCATCACACTGCCTCGGGAACATACCTGGAAGGCCCAGTCCTGTTCCTTGATCCTCCACTGGCCATGTAAGTGGAGGCAGGGGGTGGAGGGTGAAAGCGGCAGATTCCCCCTACCCCGCCAGGGGAATCCCTATGTGTGGGTGACCTCCACACAACAACAACAACAACCAACATTTGATTTATATACCGCCCTTCAGGACGCCTTAACACCCACTCAGTACAGTTTACAAAGTATGCCATTATTATCCCCACAATCACCCTGTGAGGTGGGTGGGGCTGAGAGAGCTCCTAGAAGCTGTCTGTGACTGACCCAAGGTCACCCAGCTGGCTTCAAGCAGAGGAGTGGGGAATCAAACCTTCAGTTTTTCAAAAAAATTTCTTGAAATCCCTTGTTCCGTCTGAATAGGAGCCTCAAAGCTTTATTCAAAACATTTCTGTAGGTGAAGAGCCGTGGCAGTTGTAAGGTCGTATCAATGTTTCCCATTTTTATTTTTATACCTGAATTCCTGGCATGGCCTCTTGTGCTGGCAGAGGTAGAGCACACACAAAAGCACGCCCACGGGACAGCTTGCTTAAAACTCTGCGTGGATATTTTGTTGAGCAAGGAGGCACAAGGAGGCCCCCTGAGAACTTGTGCTTGGCTGATCAAACTCTTGTTGCTTTTCTCAGCAGGTGTTTCACCCAAACAGGAAACGGCACATTGCTTTAAGTGAAATTGGATGGCACTTCAAGCCTTGGGGATAGGGAGGGCGGGGGCAGAAATATGGAAGGAGGGTTGCTCTGTTTTGCAGGGGGTATGTGTTTCTTATTTTAGTATGGTTGAGGTAGATAGACACTGTGGTGTAGTGGTTAGAGTAGCAGGCTAGGATCTGAGAGACCCAAGTTCATTTGAGGTAGAGAGTCAGTTTGGTGTAGTGGTTAAGAGCGGCAGGACCGTAATACGGAGAACCAGGATTGATTCCCCACTCCTCCACTTGAAGCCAGCTGGGTCAGTTACCGCTTGGGCCAGTCACAGCTTCTTGAAGCTCTCTCAGCCCCACCCACCTCACATGGTGATTGTTGTGAGGATAATAACAACACACTTTGTAAACTGCTCTGAGTGGGCATTAAGTTGACCTGAAGGGCCGTATGTAAATTGAACGTTGTTGTTGTTCCGTGGAAGCCTGCTGGGTGACCTTGATCCCATCATGCACTCTCCGCTTGACCTACCTCACAAGGCTGTAGTGATGATAAAATAGAGGAGAGGAGAATGATGTCAGCTGCTTTGGGTCCCCATTGGAGAGGAATATGAGGTCTAAATGAAGCAAATAATTAGTACTACTTTGTAAAGGGTATTTTTGTAGTTACATCAAGGAGGAAATGAATTCTTCTGCCAGGTGTGGACTCTGCCCCATCACAAAACTGGTTTTTGCTCAAAGAGCTCTGAGGTCAGAGCTTGGTCCACAAACCCTGTGAGAAACAGCTGGGCAGCATTATGGGTCAGTGGTGGCAGGAATTACAGATGTGTGGGAAATAGAACTGCTACTTCTAAGAAAGACGCATGTATGCTTGCAAGGTCTGTGGATTTCAGCATATCGTCGTGATAGCATGCCGATAGGAACGGGCTTTCTTTTCCCTTGGTTTGCCTATCAGAAAATTCTGGACTTTGGCTTGCTTTGCGGTGATAACGAGAAGCTGTTGTTTGCTTTAAAATGGCAAAACTCTTTACGATTAAAAAGTGTTCTTTGTATGATGTCTGTGTTTTGCGGCAACCATGCAGCTTACCACCTCTCTGCTGCGGTAACCGGAGAGCATCAAGCCGCCCCTCCCATTATCAAAATGTAAGGAACTGAGAAAAAAACTGTGTAAGCTTGGCTGCTCTCTTCTGCAAAGCAGTGCGGGAATCTTGCTTACACATTAACGGCGGCTACTTGGGGCATATGAAGACAGGCTGGGGGGTTAACTGAAGTTAACTCCCTCTCTCCAAACAGTTCTGGATTGGGAAATTCCTGGAGATTTTGGAGATAGAGCCTGAAGAGGGCTGGGTTTGGGGAGGGGAGGGACCTCAGCAGGGTGTAATGTCATAAATTCCCCCCTCCAAAGCAGCTGTTTTCTCCGGGGGAACTAATCTCTGTTGTTTGATGATCTATTATAATTCCAGGAGATCTCCATCCCCCACCTGGAGGCTGGTAACTCTACCAAACGGGTTCTAAACCTGGATTTAATCCATGGTTAGAATCATGGTTTGGAGTGGGACAATTTCTGTACCTGCATTTATCCGTCCCTAATGTTGCCAACCTCCAGGTGGGCTCTGGAGTTCTCCAGGTGTTAAAAATGATCTCCAGACAGAGATCCGTTTCCCTGGAGAAAAGAGCTGCTTTGGAGGGTGAACTCAACGACATTATACCCTGACCTCTTCAGGCTCCACCCCTGAATCTCCAGGAATTTTCCAACTGAGAGCTGGCAACCCTACCAATCTAGAATAACCAGAGTTGGGTCCTAATGGATACTGCCCATGTGGGGAGGGAAGGAAGGAGGAACCTGGTAACTTCTTTTGTGCGCTTGTCAGTTTATGGTTGGTTTCAATGTTAAAATATTTCCCACCTTTCCTTTTGGCTCAAGGCAGCTTGTTGGTTTAAAATGATGATGATGATGATGATGATGATGATGATGATGATGATGATGATGATGATGATGATGATGATACATTCGATTTATATACCGCCCTTCAGGACAACTTAATGCCCACTCAGAGCAGTTTACAAAGTATGTCATTATTATGCCCACAACAAAACACCCTGTGAGGTGGGTGGGGCTGAGAGAGCTCTGAGAGAGCTGTTACTGACCCAAGGTCACCCAGCTGGCTTCAAGTGGAGGAGTGGGGAATCAAACCCGGCTCTCCAGATTAGAGTCCTGCTGCTCTTAACCATGACACGAAACTGGCTCTCTGTTCTGTTCTGTAGTGCAGTTTAGGGTGGGGCAATCATGGCACTTGTCCAGGGCACAACTTGGACAGAGCACAAAACAAGCAACAATTGTGTGAAATATTAAAACAAAACAATGAAGTTAAATGATGTAACTTTTTCCCCACTATAGAACAGGTGACCCCATGAAAACAGTCGTCACTTTAATATTTTGCTTGCACTTTTTTAACATCCCTCTCCCACCCTTTCTTTAAAAAATGAATGCAACAAATGCAGTTAAACCTTCTGCAATATACTCTTGGCCATCTCTCCTCTCTTGCAGCATTTATCTCCTCTAACTACAGTGCCTCCTTCACATTTTTGCTTATGGGATTATTTCTTGTATTATCTTGACTAAACTGTATGGCAAATCTCGATTTACATTTTGATTTTTCTCTGTGCTGTGTTTGGTTACTTCTGTTGCATGTGTCTTAGTTTACTTTTGGGGTAGCTCTGACCATTCTAGGGATGCCAGATCCCCTTAACCTTCTGCTGTGTGTGTGGGGGGGGGACCAGGTGCTTATCTTTTGTTGCCTCCTGGGTGCTCCTCACATGCGTGCACTCCTGTGTGATGACATCACTTCCAGGAAGTGACATCATTGCACAGGCACAGGAGTGCGCATGTGCTTCTCAGCGGGCTGATTTGGGGCTGAAAGCAGCCTGCTGAGAATGCGCGGAAGCTATTGACTCAGCATGATGACATCACTCCCGGAAGTGACATTGTCACGCTGCTCTGGGAGCATGCCCAAGAGGGCCGTTTCCCTGCCGCTGGCCAAGTGAGTGGAGGCAGGGGGTGGAGGGTGGCAGCGGGAGATCCCCCACCCCCACTAGGGGAATGGCATCCTAGACCATTCCTTGTGGCGTACATTTTGTTGTGATAGACTCTTCTCTCTATTCGATAAATCATACATCATGTGTCTAGGTGGAAACGTTTAAATGGATGTTAAAGTAGTAAATATTATCTTGGAAATGGCATGAAAGGATCCTCACCTGTTAACAAACTTTGTTAAAACCTTGGATAGTCTCCTAAGGGGACAATGACCTTTTCATTGTGACAGATGTCATGGTAGGGTTGCCAGCTCCAAGTTGGGAAATTCCTGGAGATCCAGGGGGAGAAACCTGGAGAAACCTGGAGAAAATGGGGTTTGGGGAGGGAAAGAACCGTAGCATGGCATAATTCCATAGAGTCCACCCCCCAAAGTAGCCATTTTCTCCAGGAGAACTGATCTCTGTGGCCTGGAGACCAGTTGTAATTCCAGGAGATCTCCAGCCACTATCTGGAGGCTGGCAACCCTATGTCATGGTCACTATCTTCCTCAGCCTTTAAACATTTGGTTGAGCAATACTAATATTGGTATCAAAACTGGTAATATATTTGGTAATTTCAAGAAGTTTGTCTATTCGTGTCTGTCTCTCTCTTTTACATAAGGCATATAGTGTGCTCTTGCTATACTCTTAATAAATGGTCACATTGTAGTTTTCAACTTCAGTGTTTCACATTTATTCTGTGCTGCCCCCCCCCCCCGGTTCTTTTTTCAGTAATAAAACTTATTTCATTCGCAATGCATCTCCGTTCTCCTCTGTTAATAGAAGTATATTCCCATACCGTTAATGTCTTTTCTTGTTCTTCCATTTGGCACCTTCTCTGCTTCTTATAGTTCTGTTTTCTGGATATAAGACACCTGTTACAGTGCATTTGTTTGTTTGTTGGATTTATATTCCGCCCTTTCCACAAGCGGGCTCATGGTGGGCCACAACATCATAAAACTGCAGCTTAACAGACAATAAATAACAGTTAAAATCGTAAAACAATAACATCAACAGATCTCATTGGCTCTGTTGGATGGTTAGCCTATTTCTAGACCATCTTTCCATTCAAACATCCTCCCGGCTGTTCACAGATAGGTTAAAAATATGCATGGTTGCTTATAGAATTGATTATAAATTTAACATAAAATAAGTTCAGAGGAATAAACTTTGACAAGCACTATCCCAATTTCAATGCGATTTGAAGGGCTTCCAGGAAAGGCATCTTCAGTTATCCTTCAGAAGGCTTGTAGGCAGGGCTTTTTTTCTGGGGAAAGAGGTGGCGGAACTCAGTGGGTTGCCCTTGGAGAAAATCATCACATGGCTGGTGGCCCCGCCCCCTGATCTCCAGACAGAGGGGAGGCGAGATTGCCCTCCCCTCTGTCTGGAGATCAGGGGGTGGGGCCACCAGCCATGTGACCATTTTCAAGAGGTTCTGGAACTCCGTTCCACCGCGTTCCTGCTGAAAAAAAGCCCTGCTTGTAGGGATTATGCTGACTTCATCTTTGGGGGAAAGAGTTCTACAATCTGGAAGTGGGCCATCCTAACCTGACTTCAGCTAAGGATGGTCCTTACTAGACATGGGCACGGACAAAAAAACCCACGAACCATGAGATTCATGGTTCGTGGATTTTAACGGACCAAAAACCACGAACTGGCACAGAACTGGGGCCAGTTACGACCCAGTTTGTGGTTCGTGGTTCGTGGGGTTTAAATGCCCCTTTCCGGCTGCTTGACAGCGGCAGGGAAAAGGCATTTAACAGTTTAAAGGACCTTTTCCTTCTTTGCAAGCAGCAGGTCCTTTAAACTATCAGCTGGCAGGCGGCGAGGGGGGTTCCGATAAACAGTCCCATGTATAGCAAAGTATATTGTAATCTAATGTATAGGCAAGGCATGTGTGACAGTAGTCAAATCAGCTTTCTCCAGGAACAGATGTCCTGATGAACAGGCTTTAGCTGGTAAAAGGCGTTCTAGGCAGCCTCTGAAACCTGTTCGTCTGATGGCAGTGTGGAATCCAGAAGCACCTTCTAGCTGTGAACCTGCTCTTTCTCATCTAGGAGAGGTGAAGCACTTGTTCCTGAATCAACTTTATTCTCGCCCTGAAGCTCCTTTGTCTTGTCTGGACTGAGTTTCAGTTTAACTCTTAAGCTTTCACTGGCTTCAGACCCTGATTGAGTCTGTTGCTACCTCCCTGGATTTAGACAGAAAGGGCTGGGGGGTGCTGTGTTATCATCAACATGCTGATGGCACTGTGCCCCCAAATCTCTGGATCTTTCAGAAAGTCTTCATGTAGATGTAAATAAGCACAGGGGCATGTGTGTGGTGGGCTGGGGTGTGCGTGAGATTAAACCTTGTGGGTTACCAACCTCAAGGCGGAACCTGGAGATGGTGGACTCTATTGCATCACCTCTCTGTTGAACTCCCTCCCCTTTAGGGTCACCAGCATCCATGTGGGCCTTGGAGTTCTCCTGGAATTAAAATTGACCTCCTGACTACAGAGTACAATTGCTAGGTCCCCTGGGGCCCAAACCAGAGGACGGGGGGGGGCACAGGGGGGCACATTGGGGAAACTTACTGTGGGTGCACACAAAGCATGCAAGTGCTCCGTAACCTGTGTTGTCATGTCAGGAATGGTGTCATTCTCAGCATGGCAAGGAAGGGAAAGTCCCTACGCGGAGGTATTTTTGCTTAAAATAGGCCAAAATCGAAATGTATTGGCCAATTTTAAGAAAAAAAATTTCCCAGCACCAGGGACTTCCCCTTTATCATGTCATTCCTGGTGTGATTATGAAGGTTATGAGCACGCCCAGGAGCTCCTGTTCCCGTTCCCCACAACTTCTCAACCCAACTGCCAAGGTAAAAGGTGGAGGGGGCTGGGGGCTGGGAGTAGGAGATCCCCCACCCCGACCAGGGGACCTGGTACTCCATGTTTCTAGGCCTGCATCCAAAGAAGGAGTTAGATTAATGTGACACTGCTCCTCCTGAACTTACCCTGGCCAAATGGTTCGGAAAGATACTATGGTAATTTACAGGCACTAGCAGTGCCCTGAAAAATCCTTCATAATTCTTAATTTGCCATGTGGTTGGTTCCTAAGGGGTGAGAATTGGATGCCTGCCCTTAGCTTACAAATATTGTGGTTATAAAATTGAGTTGACCCACCACAGGATGCACACAACAGTATTCTCAGTGGGTCTTCCCTCTCTCTGAGGTTCATTTTCCTGGGAACATCTTTTTGGACGTTTATAAAAAAAACATTTGTGGGGGAGGCTCTTGCTACATACATTTATTTTTCATGTTTTCTTAGACATTAAAAACTATAAGGTTCACAAGCCTTTATGAGCCAACAGGGTGGGCGATATATCTGAATAAGTAAATCTTCAAATCTGCCAAGTCTACGTTCAGAATCACCTGATTTAATTTTGGTTGTTTGGGTCCAAGCACTGACCAGAAATTACCTTCTCAGCAGGAGAGCTAATGAAATCTAGCTCATGCTGGTTTTGCAACACGCTCAGTTTTTACTAATAGTATGGCTTAGGAAAATGATTGGACCCAACCAGGGCTTTTTTTTCTAGGAAAAGAAGTGGTGGAACTCAAGACCGCACAATGACGTCACTTTGGGTCAGCTGGAACAAGGGGGGAGTTTTTTAAAGTTTAAATTGCCCTCAGCGAAAATGGTCACATGGCTGGTGGCCCCGCCTCCTGATCTCCAGACAGAGGGGAGTTTAGATTGCCCTCCGTGCCACTCCAGCGGCGTGGAGGGCAATCTAAACTCCCCTCTGTCTGGAGATCAGGGGGCGGGGCCACCAGCCATGTGACCATTTTTAAGCGGCGCCGGAATTCCATTCCACTGCGTTCCTGCTGAAAAAAAGCCCTGGTCCCTACCCATGAGAAATATTTACACTTGTGGATTGGGAACACAGTTATCTTCTCTTCAATTATCACTTAAATTTGATTAGATGGACATTTGAGTTCTCTTGTCATGCCGAATGTGCTCTAGTTTCTAGATCCAGAGGATCTAATGAGCATCTGATGAAGAGAACTGTGATTCTCGAAAGCTTATGCTACAGTAAAGTTAGTCTTAAAGGTGCTACTGGACTCTTTTCTATTTCTCTAGTTTCTGTTTGCTTATGTGTGGTAGATTGGGTACCTGTATGCGTAATTGCATGTTGAACTAAGTTTAGCTATTCCTAGCCTCATCCCTGGGAGAAGATGCATTACTTTATAAGGTGCAATGCAGGCAAGTGAATAATAAGGCCGCCATTCTATCCATATCAGCTTGGATATTGTTCATCGACATTTAGATCTTAACAGTATAGCAAGGTTGTTTGAATCTGGGTTTGGTTGGCATTGAATGAAAACATATTCCTTTTAGAGAATATGTGATGAATATACCCAGTGAATTTACCTATGCTCCATACCAGACTGCTTCACACAGGGGCAGGAAAAGCTGTCTTTGCTTTGGCTTAAGGAAGAGCACAGCATTGTGTGGAAGTTCCCAAATCCCCATGTGGAGACAGCCCTGATATAATAGTAGTTTCCCAAGGGAAGACTGGGAAATGCAGTTCTGTGAAGCAGGTCATGAATTCCAAAAAGAGTTCTTGGCACCTTATCATACTACAATTCCCAGGATTCTTTGGGGAAAGCCATACTAGTCAAACAGATATAAAACTGAGATAAGTTTATGCTGTAGATACGCCCTGATGCAGGACCCCCTGACATTTTTGAGTCTGTGTGCACTGCTGGAGTTTTGTGAACAGGTGGTGGGTACCACCACAAAATGACTACCAGGGCAGGGCACAACCAAACACAAAATAGCCGCTGCCACGACAGGGGCTAATCATGAAATGTTGGGAGGATCCAATCCAAGCTCTATGGCTCTTCCTGAATGGGTGCTAACCACACCTCCCGTATGCCAACTGAGGGTGGGAGATCTGATCCTAGTTGCCATTGCCTTCCAGTGGGAGGGGAAAAATGCCATTAGGTGATGATGTTACATCACTTCTGGGGAATACCCAGATGTGGCACAACAGAACTCTGGGAATTGCCAGAAACTCTGGTTTTACCATTGAGTTTCTGGTGAGTCCTAGATCAACATGATGTCACTTCTGAGTTTTTCCCAGAAGTAACATAACACTGTTGCCCAATGGCTCCCCCATGTCCCTGTTCCCTCAGACACCTGCCAGTGGCCAGCTGCTGACTGGCAACCCTAGTGCTTCCTATGGACTTGGAGGTAAAGTCTCTGGGCATTTGTGAAAAGTCTCCAGCTTTAGTGAGATGGAGAAAAACCAAGGTTGGCTAAGAATTGGCTCTTGCTTTGAGGAAAGCGATGCTTTGTGGAAGAAGGTTGTGGGTGCCAGAAAACATACTCAACTAAAGCAAGCCTTTATTGGCATATATAAAAATATAAGATTTTAAATACAGAAATGAGTCCATACAGAATGAGATTAAAATTACAGATAGGAACAGGGCAGCAGTACAGCAAAATCAGTACAGAATATTACTTGTCAGGGCGTATAGCCACGGCACTGTAGAGAAATTTTACTACGTTTTCAGTTATTTCCCCATCTGGGTTGTCAACCAGAAACTGAACCTTAAAATCATCAGAAAACTCTGAAAGTTGGGCTAATATAGGATGTAGAAGATCCCGGCGTGGCGGCAGATAAAAAGAGCACTGGAGAAGAACATGGGGAACAGTTTCAACACAGTCCATCAAACAAGGACAACACCTGCTATAATAAGGGATCCGATGAAATCTACCAGATAAAATGGCTGAAGGAAGAAATCTGGCCAGAGAAAAGGCTCTACATAAATTGGGAGCAGAAAACATACTGAGGGGTACCACAGTGTTCACGGGTACTATGGTGGCCCATCATTGATGGGGGTGCCTGTGTGTTTGAGCTGGTATAGCACAGTGACTCTGAGCCGGCAAAGCTTCCGTTCAAATTTCACCTCAGCTACAACATCAGTAAGTGGCCCTAGGTATGCTGCAATTCCTCTCACCCCTTTATGGTAAGGATTAGTGAACTTGTACGCCACTGTTTTTCTACGTTTTTTCCATGAAGGAACCTCTAAATTAATTTTTCAAACCCTGAGGAACCCCTACCTATGGAAAAGTTGATGGCAGGAAGCATACGTGAATTGCTACTAAATTATTCAAGATGGGCAGCTGTGTTTGTCTGTAGCAGTAGAAAAGAGCAAGAATCCCGTAGCACCTATAAAACTAACAAAATTGGTGTTAGGGTATGAGCTTTTGTGAGTCACCGCTCTTTTCTTCAGATACCAAAGCTCATACCCTACTACAAGCTCACATCCTACCACCAATTTTGTTAGTCTTATAGGTGTTACTAGACTCTTGCTCTTTTCTACTGCTACTAAATTATTGTCAAGAAATGTATTTGTAACAAGCTGCTGTACACACCCATGTCAGCTTACATAATCTTAATAACTGTGATAGTCCAAGCGGTATTGGCATTTTTGCAGCATTTCAAAATTTTATTTATTCATCCACAATTTCTTGTGGAACCCTTGATGATGTGTTGTGAAACTTGGTTGGGGAAACCCTGTTCTATGCTCAGTGCTTTGAATGCTCAAAACATGCTGTATAAATGTGACATATTTAGTATTCTTCTTTGCTTCAGTCCCCAATCCCAGATGCATGAAAACTTAAATTGGATTTAACGAGTGCAGCAGTTTGTTAACCGGCTGTGCTGTGCATAGGTCTATGTGTAATTTTTTTTTTTAAGGTCAGAGGACCTTACATCATAACGCAAAGCATCATAGTGTTATAATATTTATACTGAGGAGGATATTGTTGATTTATATCACTGAATGCGGGCTCTCTCTTTCTCTTTTCCCTCCCATTTTTTTTTGTGGTAGATCCCAGCAAAGTAGCCTTATTAGTCTGTGTTGTGCAACCAAGACTGGTAGAGGCACCTTAAAGACTGACACATTAATTTGTGGTATAAGTTTTTGTAAGCCAGATGTCAGTCCTTGGCAGGTAGATCCCCAAGTCCCTCACAGCAAGCACTCAGGTGCATTGGTTGAAGTAACTTTCATTAGAGATCTATACAGTCCAAGTGATCTATACGAATGCATTGGCAGAAGTGACTATTCAAAAAGGGGTAGTGTTAATTATAGGGAAACTTCCCGCCCTTTGGGTCCGTTAACATTCTGGCACGAAAACCCCAAAGAGTTGCATGGGAACTGATTAGTTTAGGATAGACATAGTGCAGAATGAAATCATCTCAGTCTCTGAGAAAAGATACATCGCTCGCTGCCCGCAGCTTGCATCCGAGGACACTTACTGTAGAAGTGAAAGTAAACATCTTCAACAGATAACAGTAGGGTTGCCAGCCTCCAGGTAGTGGCTGGAGATCTCCCGGAATTACAACTGGTCTCCAGGCCACGGAGATCAGTTCACCTGGAGAAAATGGCTACTTTGAGGGGTGGACTCTATGGAATTATGCCATGCCAAGGTCCTTTCCCTCCCCACAACCCCACTTTCTCCAGGTTTCACCCCCCAGATCTCCAGGAATTTCCCAACTTGGAGCTGGTAATGGTAACCCTAGATAACAGACAATCCCCACTGGCTCAGTACATTTCATGTTAGCAGTTTACACACTCTCAGATGATCAACACAGTGTACAGAATACAACTTGGGCAAACATCTATGATCAGCACAAAATGCAAAACACAGGTATGCAGGCAGGCATACATGACACCAGAGACTACTTTAACAAATTTGTGAAGCATTCACCTCATCTGATGGTCATAGGTACAAACAGAAGGGGGAAGGAGGAGTTGTCACAAAATATGGCCAGAAAGTCAAGAGAGACTTGGAAAGAGTTAAGTATGTGGCCTCGCTCTGCTGACCATATGTGAAAACGAGATCTGGTCAAAAGAGTAAATGATCCCATTAGAAGGGGCGTGGGCTATTCTCATCTGGCAATGAATTAGTAAAAGCGAATTGAATCTTGCACTTCTGATGAAGGGCAATTATTTTCTGTAGCGAGCTAGTTGCTCCCAGTTTCTGTTGACGCCAGGAATGGTTAATGCCATATCTGCATAGGAATCCCAACTGAGGGGCTTCATGAAAGGCGGGGGGGTTGGCCAAGGAAATGTCAATTTTCCCCCCCAGGCCGAGGATGTTAAAATGCTGAACCACTAGTCTCTGGTTACATTGTTAATGTTTGAATTCTGTCTGTTTATTGTGTCTATTTATTCTTTTGCTTACCACAACCACCTTGTGAGGTAGGCTAGGTAGCGTGATAGAGAGAAGGGCTGCTTGCATACGCTGCGCTTCAGAGATGAACTTCTATTAGCTGCCTGGTCCATCCTAAAGAATTATAGGCCAAAACAGTGCAGAAAGTCATAAAATGACTCCATCATCTGGTAAAGTTGTTGTGAGAAAAAAAGGAGAGAAGAGTGACAGAAGCTGCTTCTGGTCTCCCTTGGGTAGAAAGGCAGGATATAAATGAAGGAAATAAATACCAACAGTCCAGTTGACCAGCATAAGCAACAGAGGGACTTTTTTGGTGTGTTAGCATTCCATGATGGAAAGAGCCCCGTGGCGCAGAGTGGTAAGCTGCAGTACTGCGGCCCAAGCTCTGCTCACGACCTGAGTTCGATCCTGGCAGAAGCCGGGTTCAGGTAGCCGGCTCAAGGTTGACTCAGCCTTCCATCCTTCCGAGGTCGGTAAAATGAGTCCCCAGTTTCCTGGGGGTAAAGTGACTGGGGAAGGCAATGGCAAACCACCCCATTAAAAGTCTGCCAAGAAAATGTTGTGATGCGACATCCCCCCCATGGGTCAGTAATGACTCGGTGCTTGCACGGGGGACTAACTTTACCTTTTTAGCATTCCCTGATATGCTTGATGTGGTCCTGTGAGATGATGGAAATCTGTTCAGAGAATCACTGGCTGGCCTTGAAAGAGGCCGGATTGCTCAGTTTCCTATCAGCAAAATTAGAATAATAATGACCTGTCTCCAAAGACAGTGGTTGGGTTATCTATTTGAAGAGAAGGCAACCCAGAATGGAAGATGACCCTCCTTTAAAAAAATGGTGTACACAAAAATATTTTTTATTACTGAACATAACTAACTCGTATGTAAATTTACCACCCCCCCTTTGATGGCATACCTGGAAAAAAGACCTAGTCTTGCATTTGAGTAAACACAGTAATAGTCGTAAAGCACCTGTGTGTAAAAGAAAAAAAACATAAATTATCTCTGTGCCTAAACTGAGCCTGCCTCATTCGTTCACTGAAAGGAGCAAGTATCAAATCCATACTTAAACAACAGACTGGCAAAATTTGAGTCCCGGTCATGCACAGCCACATTCAAGATGATATTTTGGTATTTGGTGGAGTGATCTCATTTTTGCCTATGGCAAACCACCCCGTAACAAAAAGTCTGCCAAGAAAACATCATGATCCAACATCCCCCCCACCTCCCATGGGTCAGTAATGACTCGGTACTCGCACAGGGGACTACCTTTATCTTTACCTTTATGTGTAAATAAATCAGAATTGTAACAAAAAATATTTCTGGAAGATGGAGATCTTTACCGCCCGTTGGAGTCCTTGGGCATTTCTGCACACTCAACTTATTCCTGATTTTCTTAACAGTTGATCCACTCACTTGCAATGGTTTGAGTACCGTTCGTCCACACACCTGCCCTCCCTCTGCATTTTAACAGTTGTGGAGTCAGTTTATTTTCTTCCTCAGGGGCCTTAAATAATCAGGATTTTCAAGTGCCAGTGCTTTCGGCAGCAATATAATCATCAATGGGCATCACAGCACCCCTTCCCTTTTTACATTTTTAGCTTATGCTTAAGTCCCCCCCTCCCCACACACACACGGGACTTTTGCAATTTTTTAAAAATTGTCAGTTTCATAATACTTTTTCAGTCTATCGAAAGCAGGCTACTCTGATTTCATCTCCCACCCCTTGCAGCAAGAAATCCAAGGTCTCTTGAGTCAAAGGTTGTTTATTGAGAGAATATATATTCAGAAAGTACAAGTGTCCATAGGTAATCCAAAGGCTAAAAGAAGCTTTGGCTGTACACAGATCTCTTGTTGAGAATGTCGTGTTAAATGCTTGCTACAGTATATCAAACCCTGTAGGCCAGCCCCCACCCTCGGTGTCTACCCGGTTAGTACAGGAGATGGGAAAACGAAAGGAGTTGTCTCAAGGTCGCTGTGGTCAGCCGTCCCAGATAAGGCTGTCTCGGGAACCAGGCTGCTCCTGCGAACCTAAACGGTACTGGAAAAATACATTAGGCAAACAATATGGAAGAACTGTGGGTAACAGACCTGACATACTGTAACGACCACATGTTGCAATAATAGATGCAGCTGATTCTCTGTCTCTCCAGCTTTCTTTTTTTTAAAAAAAAGTCTCCACTCCCTTCTGTTGTGGAGATACGCCTTTTTCCTTATAGCTCCAGAATGAAGGGGCTAGAGACTTACTTTTTAAAAAAAATGAAATCTGCAGATTCACTGCTGCATCTATTGCAATGTTTGGTCTTTATAACGTTATGAAATTGATGATTTACAAAAATTGAAAGCGAAAGCAGGAGGGGAAAGAAATGTAGTGGGAGGGAGGAATGGTTTGTCTATGATGAACAACTAGGGATCTCAGGTCCCCCCGTGGGGGTGGTGGGATCCCCGCTCCCACTCTCCGGCCCTCCACTCTCCTGGCCAGTGGGTGGGAAAGGCAGGTGAACAGGCCTCCCAGGCATGCTCCCGGGGCGGGGTGATGACATCACTCTGGGAAGTGCATGCATGCTCCCAGTCTTGTGCAATGACATCATTTCCAGGAAGTTATGTCATTGTGCAGGCCCGGGAGCCCATGCACATGAGGAGCAAAGAAAAAGTGAGTACCAGGTCCTCCCCCTCCCGCTGGCCACCCTACGAACAACCAATCGTCAGAAAGTGTGTGGAAGTGGGCGGGATAAACGAACCCGAAAGAAACATTCCACGCAAGGAACAGAGATGACTCAGAATTGACTTTTTAGAAAACGATTGGGGTAAAGGTGGTCTCAAAAGAACCAGGAAAAAACCAGGTGGGGGGGATTGAAGTGAGAACTAAAGGTAAACAAAAATGTTTGTGGAAATTGGGATAAATCAAAGCTGTACGGTGCCAGAATCAATGAGAAATACCTATGCGGAAAAGCCCATTGTTTGCATTCTATAGACTCCAAGCAAAGATATGAAACTTAACTGCTTTCTTTCTTTCTTGGATTTTCTGCCTCATAGGAAGGACCTTGTACGTTGTGGATGCAACTGGAGCACCAGCCTCTCTTCCTCCTTTTCTCCCTGCTTGTCAAGAGCGAATTAACAGTGGCCTCTTCAGAGAGTTAAAAGGTAATTATTTGCCTGTTTAGGTGTTCTGCTTGCTGAGCTGCTTCGTGGGGTAAGTGGGAAAGATGGGAGAGGCCTTTAATAGTTTGTCCGTTTGGAAATGTTTATTCTTGCATCATCTCTTATCTCAAGGCAATTGCCTTCCTGCTCTTCAGAGCTTTCACATTTTTAATGAAAGCTCTGGATCCATTTCGTATACCAGTTTGGGTTTCTGATACTGGCAGCCAGGGCGTTTTTTCCGGGGAAAGAGGTGGTGGAACTCAGGACCGCACAATGACGTCACTTTGGGTCAGCTGGAACAAGGGGGGAATTTTAAAAGTTTAAATCGCCCTTGGCAAAAATGGTCACATGCCCAGTGGCCCCGCCCCCTGATCTCCAGACAGAGGGGAGTTTAGATTGCTCTCCGCACTGCTTCAGTGCTTCAGCGGTGTGGAGGGCAATCTTAACTCCCCTCTGTCTGGAGATCTGGAGGCGGGGCCACTGGCCATGTGACCATTTTCAAGAGGTGCCAGAACTCCGTTCCACCGCGTTCCCGTTGAAAAAAAGCCCTGCTGGAAGCATTCCTTCTGAGGCCCAGGATGAGAATAACCCTGGAAGTTCATATACCTTTGGTGAACAGATGGGGAATGGGAGGCAGAATCTACCCCCCTCCCCCGCCCCAATCCCTTCCTGTCTAGGACAAATCATTTTCCATTGACTTTTAATTTATTTATTCAGAAAAACTCTCTGCTGCCTGTTCAGGGAGTTTGCCCAAAGCGGCTTACAAAATAAAAACTTAATAAAAACATAAAACACTGTGGAAGTTGTTAATTAAAACCTAGTATTAAAAATCCAGCCTGGGTATTAAAAAACCTAAAACACTGAACAGTTTAAAAATGAGTCTTATAGTTTCTAGGTGAAAAGCTGACTGTAAAAATGGTATTAGAAATCAACTCCTTAATTTAAAGTCGTTGGTAAAAAGAAACGTTTTGGCCTGGCACCTTAATGACACTAGTGTAGACCCCAGGAAAACGTCAAAGCAGAGGACATTCCACAGGCAAGACAGCACCCTTGAAAAAGACGTCTCTCTGGTTGCCGCCCTCTTCGTCGCTGAAGGCAGGGGCATAGAGAGCAGGGCTTGTGAGGAAGATGTTAACTGGTGGGCTGGACAGAGAATGCAGTCCTTCAGGCTCCAAGACAATTAGGCCTGGAAGAGAAGAACCAGCACTTTGACTTGTGCCCAAAAACAAATGGGCAGCCATTCCAACAGGGTGCTAGATAAAGCATATTAAAACTGCTGCATGTCCCACACCAAGGAGTCATCAGCTCCAAAGCACATGCTGGAGCACTGATGTATTGGCCTAACATGAATTTGCAGATAGAGTGCTGGGTTGGCAACTGCCACTCCTGCCAAGAACTCCAGCCAGCCAACTACAGCTAATTCCACATGAGAGTCCGGACTTGCCCTGGCTGAAGGTTCTGCCATGTAATTATCCGTCTCTTACTTTGTCTACAAGCATATGTCCGAGCAGAAGCATATTATCTCAGTAGCTGCGTGCTTCAGAGTGGGCAATTCCTGGATTCCCAATCAGTTCCATTTTGGCTTAGTTACCTCAGTCTAGCCTGTGCCTTTTTTCCTGCCTTATATATACTTCCTTCCTTCCTTCCTTCCTTCCTTCCTTCATAGTCCGCCTTTCTCACTGAGATCTAAGGTGGATTATAAGAGTGCAAGTGAAAAGACAATATAATCGACAGCTAGGAGCAAAGCACACTGAGCAAAGTACAATAATGAACAACCGTCAGGACACTCAGGCATACAGATACAATAGGGAATGGTAGCAGACAAATTTTAAACAAGCATAAAAGCAAGCACAGAGATTAAATCTATCTAAAACAAAGCATAACTAATTTCTATGGCATGATTAGCAGTGTGAAAAATCACTATTGGGTGCCTAGCTACATCAGCAGACAGTACCCAACAGCATTTTGTTTAGTCTCCGTCCCTACCAAGTCTTCTCTCTGAGCAATTTTTATGACACAGTCCTATAATTTGGGTAGAAAGCCTTCTGGAACCATTCAGTTGTGCACAGTTTGTGGAAAGCCAGAAGAGTAGGGGCTTTCCTGACCACATTAGGTAGGAAAACCTGGAAACCAGTTAAGTGGAACATAAGAGGGAGGGTGTTTGAACAGGTCAAAAGCTTTAGATACCTAGGAGTCTATTTCAACCACAGTGCTAGATGGGTAACCCATAAAAAAGAAGTGATTAAATCTGTGAATAGTAATGTACTAGCAATCACTCATTTTTTCTATACTAAGGGAAATCAATATATCCCTGCAGCCCTTAGAGTGTTTAACCACAAAATTAGTGCTAAACTGCTCTATGGCATTCCAGTTTGGATCACAGCCTTTAATAAAGCAGTTGAACAAATACAATCTAATTTTTTAAGGAAAACTTTTAGGGCTGCCATTGTGTGTGCCCTATGCAGCTATATGTTTGGAGACCAACCAAAGACTTCTAGAGACAAAAGCTTGGATTATGACAATTAAATTTTGGCTGTATTTGCATTTTAGGAACAGATCTAATAGTCTTATTGCACACATGCTAACTGAATCCCAGTTATGGTTAGCTGATATGGGGGGGGGATTCTGTAATCGGGCTTAGCCTTGACAAATTAGATTATCTTCCCTAGAGGTCTGTATTTGCTTTGATCAAACAAAGACTTGTAGATATTGAGATGCAAGAACTGAGAAGCTTTGCCTCTGGTAGATGCTCCCTTTTGAGATGGGGGATCTCCTCTATGGCTCCTTAGTAGAATATTTTTCTTGTCTGACTTCCCCTTCGGAGAGCATTTATGCTAGCTTGTTTTAATGTTCTCCCTTCTTAGTATAGTTTAGTTTGTTTATTTGATTTTTAACCCACCCTCCCTGCAAGCAGACTCAAGGCAGGGTACAACAATGGTAAAAAATACATAGGATAAATAATAATCTCAGGAGTATAACTTTCAAAATTAAAATCATATAAATTCAGACGTACCAAGATGGGGGCCCTTAATACTTCCCTGCCCACAAACATGGAGAAAAGAGGAGGAGGTGTGAGTTGATATTACACAACAGCATCACATGTGTGGGGAGCCGATCATTATAAAGAGAACTAACTAGCCCCTTATCTGGTAGGAGACCAGTAGGGAGGCTCATTTGATGGACCTAGTGCTGGCCTCAACCATATGCCTGGTGGAACATCTCTGTCTTGCAGGCCTGCTGAAAGGATACAAGATCTTGGCGGGCCCAAGTATCCTCCGACAGAGAGTTCCACCAGGTTGGGGCCAGGACCGAAAAGGCCCTGGCCCTGGTCGAGGCCAGCCAGGCCTCCCTGGGGCCAGGGACCACCCGCAGATGTTTACCCGCTGATCTCAGCACTCTCCGGGGTACATACGGGGAGAGGTGGTCCCTCAGGTATGCTGGTCCCAGCCCACTTAGAGCTTTATAGGTTAAAATCAACACCTTGAACTTAATCTGGAATTTCATGGGAAGCCAGTGTGGCTGCTGCAGAAGTGGAGTGACGTGCCCTGTATGAAGTGCCCATCAGGACGGGTGCAGCAGCATTCTGTATTGTATGGGAGGTTAAAGAAAATTCCATACCTCTCTAGGTTTTGTGCCTGTGGTTTGAGGGATATAGAAAGCATTGAACATGTTCTCCTGTATTGCTTATTTTATTGTGATATTCGCGTCATTTTTTTAGAACCTCTTCTCCAAAATTATGAAGGACATTATGACGATAGTAAGACTCTCCTCCTGTCCACCCATATCCATGAGTTCATTGAGTCTGTGGCTAAATTTCTTTGTCGTGCGTCTAAGAGGAGACGAATGGTTTAAGTGCTGGGATAGTGGATTTTTTTTTTGTATCCTAGCTGACTATGCATGTCTATGGCAATAAAGGTGTTTGATTCGATTCACATCAGGTAGGCCGTTCCGTAAAGTAGGGGCCACCACAGAGAAAGCCCATGTCTAGGCAGCTGTTGATTTTGCTCAATTGCAGAGTGCTGCTATCTGCTGAAGGCTCCGACCAGATAAGGGAAGATGTTGTGGCGGAACATAGAGGGAGAGACGGTTGTACAGAAATGAGGGGACAGAGCCATGAAGGGCTTTGAATGTGATAGTCATGACCTTGAATTGAGCCCAGCGACTGATGGGGACTCAGGGCCAAGCTACAAGTGCCGAATGACACCTGAACGGCAAGTGAACAGCCTCACGTGTATTCCTCCCTGTTCGCGTGCGCTCCACTTGCGCTCCAGTGGCACTTGTAGCTTGGCTCTCAGTGGAGTGACTGCAGAATGGGAGTGATATGCATGCTCCATCTAGCTCTTGAGAGTAAATGAGCTGCAGCGTTCTGCACCGACTGAAGTCTCCAAGTTGACTTTCAGGGAAGAATTCTGTAGAGTGCATTGTAGTAGTCTAGTCTTGCTGTCACTGTGCCATGCACCTGGGTGGCCAGGTCGGAAGTGTCAAGGTAGGGGGGCATTCTGCCAGGCTAGTCCGAGTTGTGAGAAGGCCTTTTCTGCAGCTGCATTTACTTGCTTCTCCAGCAGCCGTGCTGGATCTGGTATAAACCCAAGGCTCTTAACTGAGTCAGCCAGGGTCAACTGAACCCATCAAAGGTCAGAGGCACAATGTCCTTCAAGATTTCCAGTTTTCCAGCCGCCATCACCTCTCTTGTCTGAGTTCAGGGAGACCCAGATTCAAAGCCCTGCTTTGCCTTGCCTTGGAAGCTTGCTGGGTGATTCTTGGATAGGGTTACCAGGTCCCCTGATCCTCCCAGTGGGAGGTGGAGGCCCTGCCACCTACCTGGCTTGGTATCATCATGTATGCACCCATCCATGCCATTTATGTGTTCTCTGATGTTCTGATCTAATGCCATGTTAATACTATTATATGAATACAATGCAACGTAGAACAGTAGAGTTAGCCTGTCTAAAACCGAAAGTGCCTTGCTTGTTAACACTTTTCACACAGATACATACTCAGCGTGTTATCTTTAAACTGTAGGCTGTCTGTTGACCTTGCAGCTGCAAAACAAGAATGTAACCATTTCACAGGGGAGAGGAAGGGACTTCGATTCCTTTGTAATCTTGCCTAGACAAAGCTGTTGTGTTCTCATGTAACTTCTTAGGTTTTTGCGCCTAAATGCAAACTGCTCAAGGGGAGGGGGGGAGATGCTCCCTATATCAATAGTGCTTTTGCCTGTATAATCATTCCTGCCAACTTTCCCATCTATGGATGTACCCATGAACTTAATGGATCTCTAAATAAAAGTCTTTCAACCAATGCAGTGGATTGCTTGCTGTGGGTGGCTTGGGGGTCTATCTGCCATGGACTGCTGTTCCTAGAACTGACAGGTGTCCGTCATGCACACACAAAGCACTCCCACACTCCAGGACCCACGTGATTATGTCAGTTCCAGGAGGCGCCATCATTGCACCGGCTGCGGCTGCCATGGGAGCGCTCCCGTGCTCTGCAGAGGGGCCGAATCGGGCCTAAATCAGCCTGAGTTGGGCCGCTGTGGAGTGCAAAACTCCGCAGCATCCCGATCCGGGTCGATCCAGGCCTGAATTGGCCAATTTAGGGCTTGGATCGGGCCAGAATCGGCCCAGATCAGGCCACCACAGAGCGTGGGTATGCTCCCACTTGCCACAGTGGCCTGATCTGGACCAATTCAGGCTTGAATGGGGCTGGGTGGGGTCCACAGGAGCGCACCACACCCCCTGGGAGCACATCCCAGGAGGACCGTGCTTCCCCCTCCAGCCAAGTAAGCGGGTACAGAGGGTGGAGGGTAGGAGTGGGGGATCCCCTGCCCCTGGCAGGGGAATGGCAACCGTATTCTCGGGCCAACCATATACTCTCAACCTATCTTACCTTACAGGGTTGTTGTGACTACAAAATAAGCCAGTTTGGTGTAGTGGTTAAGAGTGCGGGACTCTAATCTGAGAGCCGGGTTTGATTCCCCAATCCTCCACTTGAAGCCAGCTGGGTGACCTTGGATCAGTCACAGCTCTTTGGAGCTCTCTCAGCCCCACCCACCTCACAGGGTGTTTTGTTGTGTGGATAATAATTGACATACTTTGTAAACCACTCTGAGTGGGCATTAAGTTGTCCTGAAAGGCGGTATATAAATCGAACGTTGTTGTTGTTGTTATAAAGGTAAGGAGAATAATATAAGCCACTCTGGCTTATATTGAGGAGATAGTTGGGGTGTAAGTGAAGTAAATAAATGTAAAAGATGTAAAGTAGTAGTTTTCGATCCAACAGACTGATGCAACATTCTGCCTGAGCAGAGAATACTACGCTGAGATTCTCATCTTCTCAAAAGATCAGGCTGTTTTCGGGGGAGCAGCAGAGCTTTCTCAGTTGTTACCTTCTAGGCCTCTGGAAACAACAAATACTTTTCCAGGGAAATAGTAAGGAGTCCAGTAGCACCTTTAAGGCTAACCAACTTTATTGTAGCAGAAGCTTTTGAGAACCACAGCTCTCTTCGTCAGATGCATCTGACGATGCATCTGACGAAGAGAGCTGTGGTTCTCGAAAGCTTATGCTACAATAAAGTTGGTTAGCCTTAAAGGCGGTACTGGGCTTTTTACGTTTTTGCAACTACAGACTAATACGGCTGACTCCTCTGGATCCTTCCAGGGAAGTGCTTCAAATTTAAAGCTTTGTTTGATTTGCTCCTTTGAGAGGTCTTTGCTGTCGTTGAGAGTTTTGAATTTTATTTTAAAAAATATTTTGTAAGCGGGGTGGAAGCTTTTTTCAAATAAAACCAAGAGCACAACTAGGAGGTGGAGCAGAGAGGGGAAGAGGAAAATCTTACTGTGGACAGCTCTGTTTTGGAGAAGAGCACCAGATCGGCTGGTTTTCTTTTCTGATAGTGGCACTTTGGCCTAAAGTCAAGAGAAACCACTGGAAACGGGCAGACCAATTGAAGGCTTCTAATGGAGCCAACTGGATTTCCCCTGAAGGTTCTGCCATGTAATTATCTGTCTCTAGCTTTGTCTCCAAGCAGAAGTGTGTGCCAAATGCAGAGGGCACTAATCTCTCTGCCGAGGAGGAGAGGATGAACCCCTCCCTTTCTCACCCTCTTTTTTTTAAAAAAAGCAGCAGTTGCCCAACTGGTCCCCTCAAATCCTTGCTTAATAGAAGGTGCTTTCCTATTCAGGCAGAGCGAGAAACCTGAATCAAGGAGCCTGTGAGCTTCTGAGACTGGCAGGAGCAGAAAGTGTCCGGGGCTGTTCTTCAGGAAGAACTTTGCAAGCTCCCAGATTCATCCAGACAGGTATCTCACTCGCGCTCTGTCTGGAATTGATAACTAGGCAAGTGAGTTTGCATGTCTAGGCTGATCTGTTCGGCTGGGTGGCAACCCTTGTAAAAAGCCCAGCGTTACCGGTGGAGTTCATGGGCAGTTCCCAGATCCTTTGGTGCCTCGGGCTGCTGCAAAATTGCTTGGGTGAGACTCTCCTTTTTTCGTTTGAGCTACCCGTGCCTGTTTTGCAAGTATGCCTAACAAGACCATTTCACTTGCTGAATATTTTGCCCGTGCCACTTATTGAGAATATTGTTTGTTTATTTGAACACATGAAGATGCCTTATACAAAATCAGACCATCAAAATCAGTCTATTCTGAGTTGGTGGTGGAGAGTGTCCTCAAGTCATAGCTCACTTATGGCACCCCCTGGCAGGGTTTTCATGGCAACAGACTAACAGAGGTGGTTTGCCATTGCTTGGCTCTGGAGCCCTGGTCTATTATTGGAGGTCTCCCATCCAATTACTAACCAAGGCTAACCCTGCTTAGTTTCTGAGATCAGACGACAGTAGGCTCACCTGGGGAGTTGAGATCGCCCTCCGCGCCACTGGAGCGGAGGGCAATCTCAACTCGCCTCTGTCTGGAGATCAGGGGGCGGGGCCACCAGCCATGTGACCATTTTCAAGAGGTTCCAGAACTCCGTGGAGGGCAATCTAAACTCTGCTCTGTCTGGAGATCAGGGGGCGGGGCCATCAGCCATGTGACCATTTTCAAGAGGTTCCAGAACTCCGTGGAGGGCAATCTAAACTCCCCTCTGTCTGGAGATCAGGGGGCGGGGCCATCAGCCATGTGACCATTTTCAAGAGGTTCCAGAACTCTGTTCCACTGCGTTCCCCCTGAAAAAAAGCCCTGGAAGTATTCATAAAGTTCTCTAGGGTGTTCTACGGTCTTCACATACCGTAGGTCCTCTAATGATTTTAATGATCCTGTAATGATGTGTGTGTGTGTGTCTTTAAATGCTTGGTGTGGTACAGATGAAGAGTGGGGGGTGAAAGAGAGGGATGAGGGAGCGAGATGATTGGCTGATGACTGAGAATTTGGGCGGCGTGAACGGTTTTTAGTCACTGAGGGAGGGAAAAGATTCAGTCTGGGGAAAGCAGGCAAGCTGCGTGCAGCCTGGGCAGATCCAAACATTTCTGAGAGAAATATTGAGTCAGGGCAGGAGAGGCAAGCTGTGTGCAGCCGGAGAGTGTCTGTGAATTTCTAAAAGAAATATAACCTATGTGGAAGTCTGAATTTTGTGTGTCTGAGAGAAAACCATTCGTTCTATCTAAAGCAGGCAAACTGTGTGTGTGCCTGAGAGAAAGTCTTATGTGGATTTGAGTGAGAAATTGATATCCCTTGGAGAATTTCCACTGAAAAGGGGGTGCATTTGTGGTAGTTTCTGATTCCTCCTTCATGGCATTTCGAGACCCGGGAACAGCATTTCAGGCAAACTTGGGGTTCAAGGAGGAGGATGGATGTGGCAAAGTTCATGCTCCACTGTCAGTAGATAATTTCCCTGAGATCCAAGCCTGTTTTTTCATTTACATCTGCAGTAATCTTGGAAGGCAGGCTAATATTAATAACCCTACATTGCAGATGGGAGGACTGAGCCCGAGAGGACAGTGACTTTCCAAAGGCTTTCTTAGTTTGTGGTTGCAAGATGAGAACTGGGGACTTCTGGCTCATAGCTCACCATTTTGGAAAAGAGTATTTTAGGAGGGATTGCAAAATCACATTTAATTACATACGACAGAGGTTCTCCAGAAACCCTTAAGAGCCAGGATAGAGGCTGTGGGGTGCGGAGGGAAGCTTGGATTGTGGGGGAAATGAAGAAACCTCTTTAGGCATCGGCTATGATATCGTGGGTTCAGTGAGGTGAAAAGCGTCATATTGGAAAAGGTCAGTAATGATATATGTACCTTTTGTGGAAGGGGGTATTCTTTTATATTTCCTGGTGGTAGTATTGTAACAGGAAAATCAAATAATAGGGGGTCATCTTAAATTCGCATAAAAGTTACAGGTATACATAGTAGCAAAAACCTTTTTGGGGATAGGGAGTGGTCTTAAATTCAGAGTCGCCTTTTGGTAGATGTGGGTAAGTATTTTGTTTGGCTTAGAAGACAGAGGTCTGTGTTTGTGTGTGTGTGTGTGTCTTCAAAGCACAATTGGGCAGAAACGATTTTTCTGAACCTTCTTTGATACCTAAGCAATCTCCAAAAGGAAAGGTGATACCGCTTCTAGCTAAGATATTTCAGTTGGATGACAGTCTGGTATGTTAAACAGTGTATGTAATAGCTTATCTTTCAGTGTGGTAAAGGTGCTATGTTTGTGTTTCTCCTGTTCTAACATAAATCAAGTGCAGAGCTCTCAGCATTTCAATAGGATATTTACTTAATGTTTAGATCTTAATTTTTTTTAAAAAAAACAGCCTTTGGGATATGTTTGGAGTTACTCTCTCTAATTCAAGAAGCGTCAACCGCTTCTGAGACAGCTGCAAAGGTGTTCGACAGCCTCCTTTTATGATCATTTACTCTTCAAATGAGAATGAATTTGCAGCCTGTGGGAGCAGAGTTAGAAGACCTCGTTCTCTATTGCGAGTGAGCCTTTCTGGAACATTTGCAATGGGAGTGTGTTGAAAATGAAACTTGTAAAATGTATGCGAGATGATTTTAACTGTGTGCGTCTTTAAATGTTTGGTGTGATACAGATGAAGAGTGGAGTTGAAAGAGAGGGATGAGGGAGGGAGATGATTGGTGGATGACTGAGACCGGGCGGAGTGAATGCAGTTTTGGTTACTGAGTGGAGAGAAAAGACTCAGTTTGGGCAAGAGAGGCAACCTGTGTGCAGCTTGAGGGTGTTTATGCATTTCTGAGAGAAATATTCAGTCTGGGGAAAGCAGGCAACCTGTGCAGCCTGACCATTTAAGCATTTCTGAGAGAAATATTGATTCTAGTTTAGTTAGGCAACCTGTGTGGAAGCCTGAACTTTGTGTGTCTGTGAGAGAACATTCTATCTGAAGCAGGCAAACTGTGTGTGCGTCTGAGAGAGAAAGTTTATAAAGGTCTTTGTGACGGTGCCTATGTAAAGAAACTTTAAGAACTGAGAGCTATCTCTGAAACCATCAAGTGTAAGTACTAATGTGAGACTGATGCGCTTCTTGTAAAAATAAAAGTTTATTTCGGTTTTTTTGGTTCATTCCAGAGTATCTGTCATTCCCATATCCCATTCCTTTCCTCAGGGCCACATAGTCCCACGAAAGAGCCTGATGCTTTGGCACATTATTAAAGGAGAAATTTAAATTAACTATTTTGGAATATAATTCCTGGCAGCAAGCCGGCCGCCCCCTGTCCTGCGGGGCAGGCGAAAGGCAGCGCAGGGGGCTGCGAGGCTGCCCGCGCTGCTGCCTGCGCCCTCTGGCAGCTGGCAGCTGCTCCCGGCACCCCCTCCCTGGAGGTGCCGGGGGCAGACTACCCCCCCTGCCCCCCTCGATCCGGCCCTGCTTCCTGTGCACCTGGAAGTTACGTCAGTGCATTGCTGATGAGCCCCGCCCCCAACCAGATAAATTTCCCACCACTTGCCAGCCTTGTGTTCCTAACCTACTGCTGAGGAAGATTCATAATACAGTGTCATCAATATACATTAAAATTCAGGGAGATAGTGGCAGCGTTAAACCTGTGTTTTAAAAAACTGAAGCGTAATCCAGGCAAGATGGAAATGCTATGAGTGAGGACTAACAATGATCTATAAGTGTTCTCTCAATATTGTATGGGATTACACTCCCCCCGAAATGTTGGGTTTGCAGCTTGGAGGTTCCTCTAGATTAAACCATGTCTTTAGCTGGGCAAGTGTCAGAAGTTGCCTGGAACATCTTTTACCAGTACAGGCTGGTTTGTTTTCTCCACTATTTCCTGAAGAAACTTGGCCTGACTACAGTCACATATGAGGTAATATCCAAATTAGATTACTATAATGTACTTTACATTGGGCTGCTCTTGAGAACACTTTGAAAACTTTGGTTGATCCAAAATTCTGTGAAAAGGGTCGTTACAGGTCAGTAGAATGACTTTATTAAGTCACCCTCCATAATGTTATTAAATCAGTGTTATACCAACTGTGATGGCTTCATGAACTTGCCCCGGTTCGTTCGGTTCGTGAAAACGTCAGTTCTGGGTCAGCAGAAGGTCTGCAGAGAGACACCCCCTCCCCCATTTTCTAGGATACTGATTGATCGGCGCCAGGCTGTCTTCAGTGACGAACCGAAATACGAACCAAATGAACCAAGCTAAAATTCATCACAGTCCGTGAGAAATGAGCTCCGATTAACTGGTGGTTTGTGAACCACAAACTGGCCTGGTTTGTGACAAAAGTTGGTTCATATTTTGGTTCGTGCCCACCTCTACTGTGCACCACTGTAAGTGTCCTGTGCCATTTTTAATCAGGTCTCTGCTGATCAAGAATGTCATGTGTACATGTGTTGCACATTTTTAATGTAATGCATAGTGTAAATAATTGAAATGTTTAGCGCATTGTGCCTACTGGAAAATGCTAAAGGCAGCTTCTGGTCACGATGCACCAAATAACTAGATAATGCTTGTTTCAAATCCATGACTACTAGGGAAAAGCAAACTGTACTGATAATGAAGTAGGCGGGATCGCCTCCCCCTAATGTTTTCAAAATTTATCTTTAATTATCACCAGAGAAGGTTTAGCTGATTTTCTTTCTTGCTAGTACAGTAGCCTGTTCTGATGGAACCTGTGGTGTGAAAACATCACTCCATCTGTTGGCTTCGCATATGTGCTGAGGAAGTTCACGTATTTAACCTGCTTGCTTGGAAGAACAAAGGAGAGAGATCAAAGGGGCAGAATAATATATGTATCTGTCATCTCTCTTCACTCCTTCTTCCTCCTCAACTTGTATGGCTATAGGGTTCTGGACAAGAAGTACAGCAAAATAATTCTGCCTTTGAGGAGCTCTTTCCCTTCGTTACAATATACCAGTGATGTACACCTTGGAGATGGTGTCTGAGCTTGGTCTGCACCTTCATTATTTAGCTTGTCTTGCAGTCTCCTGTGATCCAGAGTCGGAAATCCCCTAATGCTTCCAAGGTCACAACCTTCCTTCTTCACTTCACCCAATGATAGAGCATTGCAATAAAGGGAGACAAATCTATGCAGGCCTTTAGGGCGAGGTGGGGGAAGGATTTCCAGCTTCCCTTTGTGTAGAGTTGCAAAAACGAGACAGGGGGAGAATTTATTTCTTTATCGAGCTTATCCTTTTGCTACCATTAGGCTTGCCATTTTCCTGCGGGGGTTGGGGGGGCATTTCCCTCCTCTATTTGGGATCCAATTCATGACCAACATAGAACACAACTCCCTGTGTGGGTGGGGAAACGAAGAGAGAAATGATCTCAAAGGCACAATATCTCTCAGTGTGTGGCTCCTTTGTTGCCACTCTTTGTGCTGCTAAAGATGGAACAGTAATGACTTGGTTTGCGTAGAATGACCCTGTAGGGTTACAGTTGCAGGAACACCTATCCATGCTTGCTGGGGAGAAGCTGTCGCAGGCTGCACCCATCAGAATAAGCCAAGGCGGTACCTGTTCAAAAGAATTTCACGGGCCTTGTGTCTCGGTGCATAACCAGAAGCACAGGATGAGGAATAGGGTTGCCAGATCCCTCAAGTCTCCCAGCGGGAGACTGGCACACTGGCTCCTACCCTGTTGGTGGTCTTGTTGTTGTGGCTGCGCACATGCAAAGCACGTGCGTATGCTCCCGGTATGCATGATGATGTCACTTCTGGGAGTGATGTCATCACACAGGGGCAAAGGGCGCCCTGCATAACAACGTCACGTGTGCCAGGGAAGGGCAGAGAGAGTGGGCAGCTATCTCTCTCTCTCTCTCTGCCACTGCGCCCTTGTCTCTGCCAGAATGGGCAGCACAGGGGCCGCGGCGGCCGCAGCAAAAGAATGAGCTGCGGTGGCCACGGCCTGCTCTCTCGCTGCGGCCACAGCTGCCCCTGTGAAGCCAGCGCCGGCACGGACAAGGGGTGCGGTGGTGGTGGCGAGAGAGCAGGCCGTGGCCATCGCAGCTCACTCTCTCACCGCTGTCACCACTGCGCCCCTTGTCCCTGCCAGTGCTGGCTGCACAGGGGCGACTGCAGTGAGAGAGTGGGCTGCGGCGGTGAGAGCAGTGTGCTTTTGCAACTGCCGCCTGCTCTCTCTCTGCCACCGCCCGCTCTTGCGGCGCCCCAGGGAGCGCGCCCCCCCGCTGGCCAGGTAAGTGCATGCAGGGGGGAGGGTGGGATCGGGGGATCCCCCTCCCCAAGCAGGGGGATGGCAACCCTAATGAGGAATGAGGTTTCTTGTGCCTTAATGTATGCTAGTAACTGTTGATTGTCAGTTGTGCTTAGCCACAGGCTCCTCTTTGTTTAGTGTTTGGTACAGACCAGACTATCTATGGGTGTCATGAAGCTTTGAGATCAAAGATGCGCAGAATTAATTCACTGAAGACCTGGAGTGGTGGTAGGTAGGGATGTGTGCAATGAAAATCATGAGCTGTAAAAATAATGAAAATAACAGCCCTGAATTCCAACCCACAACAAAAATGTTCTAGGTATACACCCCTGGTGGTAGGTTTGTGAGCAGAACCACCTTAGCAGATTGTTGCAATGCTGAAAATCTTCTAACTTTCTCGCTAGGCTGAAAAGAGCCACTCAGCTGGTTTCTCTTTCATCCCCCCTCCCCACATCAGGTTGCAGTTGCAGAGTGCGCCTTGTTTTTAGTACAGTATATGTTACAAATAGCCTTAAAATCTCTTAATTAGCAATTTAGACAAAGGAAACCTAAGTGTTGTCAGACGGCTCTGTTAAAGGGAGATCAATTGCTGTATGCTGGGGCAGAGAAATCAACCCAGAATAACTAGTTATTATAGGTACATTAGAAATAATGATAATTATAACTATCTGAGCAGTGCCGCAACTGGATAACGGATTTTGGCTACCTATTAGATTGTGTTCCAAGGCAAAGTTTGCTTTTGGAGAGATTGGTGGACGGATTTTGTTGTGTCCAAAATTGACTGCAGTGTGACCATTTGATTTCTTTACATTACTGTTAGTGATTTTAGACTATGCCAGCCTAAAACAGAAAGATATGATTTAGCTGCTCTGGATTTTTCCACGTGACTCCTTGTAAATAGTAAAATGTGCACAGCCAAGAGCAGAGCTTTTTTTCTGGGGAAAGAGGTGGTGGAACTCAGTGGGTTGCCCTCTGCGAAAATGGTCACATGGCCGGTGGCCCCGCCCCCTGATCTCCAGACAGAGGCGAGTTGAGATTGCCCTCCGCTCCAGTGGCACGGAGGGCGATCTCAACTCCCCTCTGTCTGGAGATCAGGGGGCGGGGCCACCAGCCATGTGACCATTTTCAAGAGGTTCCGGAACTCCGTTCTACCACGTTCCTGCTGAAAAAAAGCCCTGGCCAAGAAAGAGGCTTTCATGAAGTAAGCTGTGAGGTTAATGGTAGGGTTATAGTACTCGCTCCATATCCAAAGCAGTACACGCTTGCAGGTTGTGAGAGTTTGAACTGCTTAGAATGAACTTGCTTCTTGAGCGTTCCTGCCATGGAGCATGGTAGGAAAAGTGCTTCTCAGGCGGTTGGATCCCTTACTTCATATCAAGCAGTGGTGGTGGAGAATCTCTGCCTGATCCTTGGAGAAAAGGTAAGAGGCCAGCCGATTTGGCATTATGCTGACTGAGTAGCCCCTGCTGATTTCTCTGCTAATCGCATTCCATAAAAAACTCTCTTCCCTACTATGTGACAGAATAATCAACTCAATGGGTCATCAATGCCTATGGCTGTCTGTGAAATTAAAATATCTTCACATTATGTTGTAAACATAGTATTACAATTATGTGATAGACAAATAAGGGGCAGCCAACTAGTGGCCTGAAAGCTGGATCTGTCCCCTGATGCAATTTCATCTAGGCAGTGAACAGGCAGCATGTTTAGTCTTAGGTAAAGGTAGTCCCCTGTGCAAGCACCGAGTTATTACTGACCCATGGGGGGACGTTGCATCACAACGTTTTCTTGGCAGACTTTTTATGGGGTGGTTTGCCATTGCCTTCCCCAGTCATCTACACTTTACTCCCAGGAAACTGGGTACTGTTTAGTTTTAAATATGTATTTTTCCCAACTCTTTTTTTCTGGTTTTTGCCTGTAAATTGAGGAGGCAGGGGAGAGTATCTATAACACTGAAATGTGGATGCTCTCTCTACTTTGAAAAAATTGCTTTTATTATATTCATTTTATTTCATTTATACTCTACCTTTCTCCCCAATGGAGACCCAAAGTAGCATATATCATTCTCTTCTCCATTTTGTGGAGTGGAGAGTGCCCTCAAGTCAGAGCGGACTTATGGCAACCCCTGATGGAGTTTTGATGGCAAGAGACCCACAGAGGTGGTTTGCCATCGCCTGCCTCTGCAGCCCTGGTCTATTATTGGAGGTCTCCCATCCAATTACTAACCAAGGCCGACCCTGCTTAGCTTCTGAGATCGGATGAGATCAGGCTCTCCTGGGCTGTCCACAATAACCCTGTGAGGTCACCCAGTAAGCTTCCTTGGCAGAGTAGGGATTCGAAGTTGGGTCTCCTGGATTCAGTCTGGCATAGTGGTTAATAGCGGCAGGACTCTAATCTGGAGTGCTGGGTTCGACTCCCCACTCCTCTGCTTGAAGCCAGTTGGGTGACTTTGGTTCAGTCACAGCTTCATGGAGCTCTCTCAATCCCACCCACCTCACAGGGTGATTATTTATTTATTTATTTTATAGCATATTTGTATTGCACCCTCCCTGCAAGCAGGTTCAGGGCAGATAGCAACCTTAAAATCATTTTAAAACGTTCCATATTAAAACATTAAAACATCATATAAAAACAGCAACACTTTGCCTGGCGGCAGCAATACAACTAATAACCAACGATACAGCAGTACAACTGGATATAGCAGCACAGTAACAGCAGCTGAAAAACAAACAGTGGTGGGCAACTTTCATAGGGAGGAGGGTAGATGTTGCATCCTCTGGCTAGTGGAGGCCCAACCTCAGCCATGAGCCTGGCGGAACAACTCTGTCTTACAAGCCCGGCGGAAAGATAGTAGATCCTGCTGGGCCCTGGTCTCGGTAGACAGAGCGTTCCACCAGGTAGGAGCCAGGACTGAGAAAGCCCTGGCTGTAGTCAAGGCGAGGCGGGCCTTCTTGAGGGCAGGGGTCGATAACAGTTGTTTTTCTCCCGATCGGAGGGTCCTCCGGGGAATATACAGGGAGAGACGGTCCCTCAATACACTGGCCCCAGTCCGCACAAGGCCTTATAGGTCAATACCAGAACCTTGAACCTGATCCAGTACTCCACTGGCAACTAATGCAGCTCGTGCAGTATTGGTGTAATATGTGTCCTATTTGTTGCTTTCATAATGACGCGTGCCGCTGCATTTTGCACCCGCTGCAATCTCCAGGTCAGGCTCAAGCGTAGGCCCACATAGAGTGAGTTACAGTAGTCTAACCTAGAGATGACCATTGCCTGGATCACTGTAGTTAAGTCACGGGTAGAGAGGTAGGGGACAAGTTGTCTGGTCTGCTGCAGGTAGAAAAAAGAAGACCCGACAGCCGCTGCGACCTGTGCCTCCATTTTCAGGGATTGTTGTGAGGATAATAATAACATACCTTGTAACCCGCGCTGAGTGTGACATTAATTTGTCCTGAAGGTCAGTATATAAATCGAATGTTGTTGTTGTTGTTATCACCATCCTAGGCCACCTTTGTTGACTTGTTCCTCATCTCTGACTCCAGAGACTGCTCTCTGAGCTTCCACTCTCCATCACTCTTACCATTATTACATACTGCTGTACAGGGCTTTTTTTCTGGGGAAAGAGGTGGTGGAACTCAGTGGGTTGCCCTCGGAGAAAATGGTCACATGGCTGGTGGCCCCGCCCCCTGATCTCCAGACAGAGGGGAGTTGAGATTGCCGGCGCGGAGGGCAATCTCAACTCCCCTCTGTCTGGAGATCAGGGGGCGGGGCCACCAGCCATGTGACCATTTTCAAGAGGTTCCGGAACTCCGTTCCACCACGTTCCACCTGAAAAAAAGCCCTGCTGCTGTACAAACTATCCTGACATACTGATTAAAAAAGCAAAGATTTTTTGAGGTAGGAGATGTTTGTTAAAAATGTATTTCCCAGTGCATAATTCTCCTGTTGGCAACAGTTTGGTAATTAACCTTCCCAGCTGCTGTAGAATGTGAAATGGCAGGTTGTGCATGAGCATTCACACACGTGTACTGTAGGGACATGAAGTGTCTCCCTTCAATTCCTGATTTAACTTTCCTGGATCCAGAGAAGGGGACTGGATTGTGAAGAATGGAAACTCTAGCAGTTCCAGTTATCAGTTAAAAAAAATCCTCAAGTTTCCCATGTAGGGCAGTAGTAATGATTTCCCAAGAAGAAGAAAATCAAGAGGACTACCCACATAATGGGCTATTTGAAACATGTTCTCATTGGATGTTGTGTCTAATGACTTGCATATGTCAGAGCCATTTTGGTGTAGTGGTTAAGACCGGCAGGACTCTAATCTGGAGAACCGGGTTTGATTCCTCGCTCCTCTGCTTGAAGCCAGCTGGGTCAGTCACAGATCTCTTGGATCTCTCTCAGCCTCACCCCCCCCCTCCCAAACAGGGTGATTTTTATGAGGATAACAACACACTTTGTAAACTACCGTGAGTGGTCATTGAATTGTCCTGAAGGGCAGTATATAAATTGGGGGGGGGGAGCGTTTGCGTGTTCCAAACTTGCGAAGCTCTTTATTTCTAGAGGATGCGCTCTTTATACCAGTGTTTTCCAACTTTTTTTTCCCATGGAGAAACCCCTAAATTAACTTTTCAGATCCTGAGGAACCCTACCTATGAAAACATTTATGGAAAGAGCAATTCGGTTACTGCTAAATTATTGTCAAGAAAATTTATTTGTAAAGAGCTATATTCAGCTTATACGATCTTAATAACTGAGATATTTGTGATTTTTTCTGATATTTAATTTTTTTAATTTATTCCACGATATCTCATGGAACCCAACTATGTCCCTTGGAACCCCAGCATTCCACAGAACCCTGGTTGGGAAACACTTAGGGTTGCCAGGACCCCCTACCCTCTCAGAAGGAGTGGGGGGACCAGACATTTACCTTGTTGGCGTTCCCTGGTGCTCCAAATGTGTGTGTGCTCCCGCTCCTACACAATGACATCACTTCCTGGAAGTGATGTCATCAGGATGAGATGGGAGCATGCATGTGCTTCTCAGCAGGCCAATTTGGGCAGGAGCGCTCTCAGGGGTGGCGTGATGATGTCACTCCCAGAGGTGACATCATTGCACTGCCATGGGAGCGCACCTGGGAGGCCCATTCCCCCGTCTTTCCTCCCCTTCTGGTCAGGTGGGTAGACATGGAGGGGCAGAGGGTGGGAGTGGTGGATCCCCCACCCCCAGTAGGGGAATGGCATTCCCACTGCTTTATACAATATAGAAGCTGGCCTTCTTGGTTATGGCAAAATATACTTCTTATCTTCAAAACATTTGACAGAGAACAGAGTAATTGCAAAAACACACTGTGAAAAGAGTTTTTTGTTGCAGGCTATTTTGAGAAAGGATGGACCAGAATATCTCCCTATCACTTCATAAGGGAGACAGGCAGCCATTAAGTCTTTGTGCCTCCCATAAGCCTATTGTTGCCTCTGGGAAGGGATCTGTTAGTATACAGGGGACAGATTGGGAGCACAGTTGCCGATATAAGCACATATGGAGCTGCTTTAGACCGAGTCAGACCACTGGTCTATCCAGGTCAGTATTGTCTCCTCGGACAGGCAGCAGTTCTCCAGGATCTTGGGTGGAAGTCTGTCACATCTACTGCCACTTGACCCCTTTAACTGGAAATGCTGGCATGGTGTAGTGATCGGAGTGCTGGACTAGGATGTGGAAGACCGAGGTTCCGTTTCCTACTCTGCCATGGGAGCTTGCTTGGTATCCTTGGGCCCGTCGGACCCTCTCAACCTAACCTACCTCACAAGGTTCTTGTGAGGATAAAATGGAAAAGAGGAGACTAAAGTAACCTTCTTTGGGTCCCAGCATATAAATTAAGTTAATAAATTACCCTAAGGCTACCTACATGCAGGGCAGAGGTTCTGCCACTGAGGCACGGTCCCTCCCCTAAACCATGTGGGACCGATTACTAGAATTTTCTTCAGCTTGTATAATGCACACACAATCTGGGAATTCTGTCCGAGTGTTGGAATTTGGTTAGTAATCGCTACAGTTTTGTGTAAAATCATATCCCACCCCTTAGCATTTACAAATGCAAATAATTCAGCTTTACACTATGCAGGACTCTTTCCCCCCCTTTGTCCTGCCTCCTGTTCTGCTTGTGATCTGTATTAAAAATAAACTGATGGTTGCAGGAGCTTGACTGCAGAGGGCTTCTACATTTTTAGGTCAGCTGTGGATTAGAGCATCTCCCCCCTTCCTTGCCCAAAGAGCATTTGCATGCCGTTGTCGCTTGGCTTGGAAAAGTGGTAAGGTGGGGAGAGGTCGGGAGAGAAGCCTGCAGACCGCATCAGTCAAATACAAGAAGGCTGATAATAAAACGAAATAAGGAAAGGGAAAGCTGGAAGTGTGAGATCCATGGCTCACCACCACCCCTGCGTTAGGAGCATCCTGAAATCAAGAGCCCATTCATTTTAACTAGTGGTTAATGAATCAAATGAGAGAGCATCAGGGCTTTTTTTCAGGGGGAACGCGGGGGAACGGAGTTCCGGAACCTCTTGAAAATGGTCACATGGCTGGTGGCCCCGCCCCCTGATCTTTAGACAGAGGGGAGTACAGAGGACAGAGCTGGAGTGGCGCGGAGGGCAATCTAAACTCTGCTCTGTCTGGAGATCAGGGGGCGGGGCCACCAGCCATGTGACCATTTTCAAGAGCTTCCGGAACTCCGTTCCACCGCGTTCCCGCTGAAAAAAAGACCTGCGCAACGATATACTCGACCTTCCATGTACGCAACGATACACTTGAGCTTCTGTATATGCAATAATATACTCAAGCTTCGGTATATGCAACAATATACTCAAACTTCTCTGTATGCAACGATATACTCGAGCTTCTGTATGGTTGCCAGACCTGAGGGTCTGGCTTGGGGTTTGAGGGTTTGGCTTGGGGGATCATGCATGTATAAAACTACCTTAAACTGATTGCCGGTCCACCTTTGCTCAGTAGAGCCTACTCTGTGAGCTCTCCAGGGTCTTTGGTAGAGAACGGTTTTTACAAAAATCATCTACTTCAGATCCTTCAGTGGGGATGTCTGGATTTAAGCTGGTACACACAAGGCATATGTTAGGGGACCCGTGGCTTAACAGTGCGGAGCATCTACTTGGCATGCAGAAGACTGACAGTTCAGTCCTCAGCATCTCCAGTTTAAAACAGGATCAGGTCATAGATGAATAGGAAAAAATGCTGCTTAAGGCTCAGGAGAGCTGCTACCAATCCGAGTAGACAACACTGACCTTTATAGACTAGTGGTTTGACTCACTGTAAGGAAGAGATTGTTGTGGGGATAATAATAACATACTTTGTAAACTGCTCTGAGCGGGTGTTAAGTTGTCCTGAAAGGCGATATTTAAATCAAACATTGTTGTTGATGTTACATGTTTAAGGTGTGTTTTCTGTTCCTGAGTTGTGGATCTTTTTCAAGTATCAACTTTTACAAGCTTGAAATAATGGCATTAACTCTCACATGAGCATAACAGAATGTGAATTTGCACTTTGTTACTCCTGTTGCAGAGGTAATTCAGCTCAGACATGGTGAAATATATCAAGAGAGGGTGTCAGCTTGCTCACATGTTGCCTGGCCCTATTAGAAGCAAAGGGTGATTCAATGGCTATCGTTGGCAGTCCTGTTCACTTGCTAGTTTGCCCCTGAGATTCTAGTAGGGCTGAGATCAGAAACAGATTTCAGGCTCAAGCGTCTTCCTCTCTCATTAAGTTGTAACATCTGAAGCACTATATCTTGACTAGAAAAGGGATTCACAAACACTGCAATAAAATACTCTAGTACTCTTCCAAGTTCACTGTAGTAGCCCTGTTCACATGTTAACAGTAAACACCGGTACAGCCTGTATGTATGCGCATACAACTGTTCACATGAAAAAGTTGTACCTTCCGTTTGCAAATTAAACTGGGAATCAGAATCTGGAATAACGTGGTGTTTCAACCACATATTCAGTTGTACATCTTTTAGTCTTTTAAGGCCCTTAGCAGACAGGGACCAACATATTTACAGGACCGCCTCTCACCTTATATCCCCTAGAGGACATTACAATCAGCAGATAAATAACTTCTGGTGATGCCTGGCCCCAAGGAGGTTTGCCTTGCCTCCACCAGGGCCAGGGCTTTTTCAGTCCTGGCGCCTCTCTGGTGGAACTCTCTGTCTGTGGAGGCCCGGTCTAAACAAGATTTGTTATCATTTCGCTGGGCCTGTAAGACTGAAATGTTCCGCTAGGCTTATGGGGGTTGAGGCAGACAAATCATCCAACCGACTCCTGCGGAGGGGGGGGGAGAATATGTCCCCAACCCTACATATCTTGAATCTCAACTACCCTGCCATGTGGCCTCAAGGTTTGTGGTAGAGGTAAAATGTCCAATATTGCATTTTATTACTGCTATCAACATTTTTAGCTGCTTTAATTGTGTATGTATTAAATTGTAAATCTGCTTTGAGTAGGGATACCATACCCCTGGTGGGGGCGGGGGATCCCCCGCCCCCGCACCTCACACCCTGCCCCCACTTACCTGGCCAGTGAGGGGGGCACCTTCTGTGCATGCTCCCCTGCGGCGCTGCCTGGATCGGCCCAGTTTGGCCTAGATCGGGGATGCTGCGGAGCTCCACTCCACAGCGGCTAAAAACGGGACCAATCCATGCCAAGACGGGCCCGAAATGAGCCTGTTTTGGCACGGATTGGGCCCGTTTTGGGTCACTGCAGAGGGCAGGAGCGCTCCTGCCCTCCGCAGCAGCTCAAAACGGGCCCGATCCATGCCGAAATGGGCCCAATCTACACCAAAACAGGCCCAATCCAAGCCCCTGCGGAGCGTGGGCGCGCTCCCGGGGGGGAGGGGGCGCATGATAACGTCACTCCCCGGAAGTGACGTTATCATGCTTGCAGGAGCATGGCGAGCTCCCCCCCCCTCCGGAAAGGTGAGTGCCAGGTCCCCATCTCCCCGCTGGGAGGTTGAGGGGGCCTGGCAACCCTAGCTTTGAGCCTGCGTACGGGCAAAGTGGACTAAAATTAAATAAACATGAGAATTAACACACACGTGAAGTACTCTCAAGAGTACACTGTACATGGATTCTGTGTGTGTTCACTGTAACTTTGTGAAAACGGTTTGTGTGGAGAGGGCTGAAGTATACAGTTCTAAACGCAGACCCACCCCCACCTAACCCCGCTAGAATCTTTGAATCAAAACATTGCCTGAACGGGTACTTGATTGTGAATTTCGGGAGAGAGGGGCCACAGCTTGATGGTGTGATTAAAGAAGGCTATCTGTGTCAGTGTCTGTGTGTTTAGAGGTGTAATGCTGCAGGGTTTAATGAAAATCCAGGACCTCTGCACAGTGTGCGAGATGGATTAGGGCTCCTTTGCATTTTTCTTTGTATAATAATTACCTAGCAAGTAGTGCCTGTCACCATTAGAGTTTCCTCTACGCTGGTGGTGTATGGTGTGTGTGTGTGTGTGAAGGGGGAGTCTTTGGAATAAGGTGATTTTTTTTTAAGTTGGCAAATCGATGTCCTGATAAAGAGCACGATAATAGGCATTAAACACAACAGCAGAAATACTACGAGTTGAGGCCAGCATGTGATCCATAATATTGATGAAATGCTCGGGTTCAGTGCGAGTTTAGAAAAGCGGACACATCATTTTTACTTTGCTTTTAAGTCAGCCCCAGCCTCCCTTGTATTTTAATAGCCCATCTTCTATTTTTAGAGGCAGATTCTCAAAAAGTGTCTCTCTCTCTCTTTTTGCACTGTGTTCACAGGGGAAAGAATGCTGGTGATCTCCAACAGCTTGAAGACCACCTAGGCATGATTGGGGGGGGGTCATGTTTGTTCATATGCCTGCTTTGTTGATGTATAAAGTTGAGGTGGCTCGAAGTTCTACATCCAAAGAGGCATGCCAGTTAAGGCAGTCAAAGTTTAAGCAGCCCTTGAGTGGGAAAGCATTCAATACATAAGAGCCAGGAAAAAAACTTGCCTGTGTTACATCATCACATTCTGTTATTGTTTTCTCTGAGCGTAGTTCCAGTGCTTGAATCAAACCAAGCTGGTGAGAGAAAGAGCTGGCAGTGGAAATAGTGCAGGGCCGTGTGTGCGTGTGTGGAAGAGGGTTCAAGTCCCCTTAAAAGAAAAAAAGACATTTGACAGTGCATAAAGGATCTTGAATGAAGTATAGAATTAGGGGTGTGCAAGCCAAAAATTTTCGGCTATAGCCGAAAGTAGAAAGCCGAAAGAAGATTCTCTATCGTTAAAGCCGAAAGCCGAAACAAGAATCTCTTTCGGCTTTCGGCTTTCGGGATTCTTTCGGCATTATTTCGGCATTATTTCGGCTTTTTTCTAAGGGAAAATGCCTCCGTCTTCCAGGACGCCTGGAGGAGGCATTTTCCCACCGAATAAGCCCAAAATTGGTGGAGACCTTCCTCTAACCCTTCTCTAACAACCACCCAAGTTTCAGACAGATTGAACTTTGGGGGGCCATGTTATGGCCCCCCAAAGCAGGTCCCCCCATCCTCCCATAAGAAAGCGAAGGAGCAGCATATTGTTAGCATGCTGCTGCTAATCTTTCTTCATTATTTCCTATGGGGAAAAAATGAAGAGGCAGGCTTCCTTTGCCAGGGGTGGCATTTTGCATGCAAAATGCCCCCAAGCCCTCAGGGGCCCTTCTCCCACCCCTCCTCCCACCCCCCACCAAGGCTCAGCCTGCTCCCACTTGGGGGGGCCATTTCATGGCCTCCCCAAGTAGGTGCTCTAATCTCTACCACTGACAGCTGGGGGAGGCTTGTGTTGCCAGGGGTGGCATTTTGCATGCAAAATGCCCCCCAACCCTCTGGGGCCCTTCTCCCACCCCTCCTCCCACCCCCCACCAAGGCTCAGCCTGCTCCCACTTGGGGGGGGCATTTCATGGCCTCCCCAAGTAGGTGCTCTGCTCTCATCTCTACCACTGACAGCTGGGAGAGGCTTGTCTTGCCAGGGGTGGCATTTTGCATGCAAAATGCCCCCCAGCCCTCTGGGGCCCTTCTCCCACCCTTCCTCCCACCCCCCACCAAGGCTCAGACTGCTCCCACTTGGGGGGGCCATTTCATGGCCTCCCCAAGTAGGTCCTCTCAGCCCCTAAAGTCCACCCCTTACAGCCCCACACAAACCCAATTCCCCCCCAGCTGCCACACACAGACCCAAATCCCCACATTAGCCCCTCACAGACCCAAATCCACCCCCACCTGCCCCACACCCATAACCCCAGGAACAGGCTGGCAAAGGCCAGCCCTCTCCCTTTGTTCCCTATGCTGGGAACTTCTAAACTCTCTTTCCCTGGGCAATTCTGCACAGCCCAGGGGTGCCACAATGGTGGGCACACTTCTGAGTGCCAGCTGGTCCCTGTGAAAGAGCACCTGAACCACAGACACCCTCCCTCAAATTCCCCCACCACCTACAGAGATGGCTGGCCAGCCAGCCCCATTGTTCCCTATGATGGGAACCAACTGCACAACAAAGAATAAAACACGAACAACACAAAATAAAGTTTTAAAAAAATTATTTTCTCCCTTCCAAAGTACAAGTAGGCAAAGCATTATGACACATTACACCAGCAGTCCCCCACACAGAAAAATTAACACAACTCACTTAACATCAGAGAATCACAAAACACGATTCCTGTCAAAAACACTTTATTTCTTGAACAGCTTTAGGTTACACAGAAGGGGGGCACACCAAAGGGCATGGCAGCAGTATCTTACACAAAAATAACACAACTCACTTAACATCAGAGAATCACAAAAGCACAATTCCTGTCAAAAACACTTTATTTCTTGAACAGCTTTAGGTTACACAGCAGGGGGGAACACCAAAGGGCATGGCAGCACTATCTTACACAAAAATAACACAACTCACTTAACATCAGAGAATCACAAAAACACAATTCCTGGCAAAAACACTTTATTTCTTGAACAGCTTTAGGTTACACAGTAGGAGGGCACAACAGGGCATGATAGCAACGTACTACAAAAAATAATACAACCCACTTCACCGTTTTTGGCAGCAATTGTGTTTGTGTGATTCTCTGATGTGGAGTGAGTTGTGTTATTTTTGTGTAGTACACTGCTTTCCTGCTCTGTTGTGCCTTCCTACTGTGTGACCTAAAGCAGTTACAGAAATAAAGTTCTTTTGACAGCAATTTTTTGGGGTGATTCTTTAATGTGAAGTGAGTTGTGTTATTTTTGTGTAAGATACTGCTTCCATGCCCTTTGGTGTTCCCCCCCTGCTGTGTAACCTAAAGCTGTTCAAGAAATAAAGTGTTTTTGCCAGGAATTGTGTTTTTGTGATTCTCTGATGTTAAGTGAGTTGTGTTATTTTTGTGTAAGATAGTGCTGCCATGCCCTTTGGTGTTCCCCCCTGCTGTGTAACCTAAAGCTGTTCAAGAAATAAAGTGTTTTTGACAGGAATCGTGCTTTGTGATTCTCTGATGTTAAGTGAGTTGTGTTATTTTTCTGTGTGGGGGACTGCTGGTGTAATGTGTCATAATGCTTTGCCTACTTGTACTTTGGAAGGGAGAAAATAATTTTTTTAAAACTTTATTTTGTGTTGTTCTTGTTTTATTCTTTGTTGTGCAGTTGGTTCCCATCATAGGGAACAATGGGGCTGGCTGGCCAGCCATCTCTGTAGGTGGTGGGGGAATTTGAGGGAGGGTGTCTGTGGTTCAGGTGCTCTTTCACAGGGACCAGCTGGCACTCAGAAGTGTGCCCACCATTGTGGCACCCCTGGGCTGTGCAGAATTGCCCAGGGAAAGAGAGTTTAGAAGTTCCCAGCATAGGGAACAAAGGGAGAGGGCTGGCCTTTGCCAGCCTGTTCCTGGGGTTATGGGTGTGGGGCAGGTGGGGGTGGATTTGGGTCTGTGAGGGGCTAATGTGGGGATTTGGGTCTGTGTGTGGCAGCTGGAGGGGAATTGGGTTTGTGTGGGGCTGTAAGGGGTGGACTTTAGGGGCTGAGAGGACCTACTTGGGGAGGCCATGAAATGGCCCCCCCAAGTAGGAGCAGTCTGAGCCTTGGTGGGGGGTGGGAGGAAGGGTGAGAGAAGGGCCGCAGAGGGCTGGGGGGCATTTTGCATGCAAAATGCCACCCCTGGCAAGACAAGCCTTCCCCAGCTGTCAGTGGTAGAGAAAAGAGCACCTACTTGGGGAGGCCATGAAATGCCCCCCCCAAGTGGGAGCAGTCTGAGCCTGGGTGGGGGGTGGGGGGAAGGGTGGGAGAAGGGCCCCTGAGGGCTTGGGGGCATTTTGCATGCAAAATGCCACCCCTGGCAACACAAGCCTCCCCCAGCTGTCAGTGGTAGAGATTAGAGCACCTACTTGGGGAGGCCATGAAATGGCCCCCCCAAGTGGGAGCAGGCTGAGCCTTGGTGGGGGGTGGGAGGAGGGGTGGGAGAAGGGCCCCTGAGGGTGAGGGGGCATTTTGCATGCAAAATGCCACCCCTGGCAAAGGAAGCCTGCTTCTTCATTTTTTCCCCATAGGAAATAATGAAGAAGATGAGTAGCAGCATGCTAACAATATGCTGCTCCTTCGCTTTCTTATGGGAGGATGGGGGGACCTGCTTTGGGGGGCCATAACATGGCCCCCCAAAGTCCAATCTGTCTGAAACTTGGGTGGTTGTTAGAGAAGGGTTAGAGGAAGGTCCCCACCAATTTTGGGCTTATTCGGTGGGAAAATGCCTCCCCCAGACGTCCGGGAAGACGGAGGCATTTTCCCATTGAAAAGCCGAAAGAAAGCCGAAAGAATCCCGAAACGTTTCGGCTTTTTTCTTTCGGCTACCCGAAACGTTTCGGCATTCCCCGAAACGTTTCGGCATTCCCCGAAAGAAGCCGAAACACTTTTATTTCGGCATTCTTTCGGCATTCTGAATGCCGAAACGCACATCCCTATATAGAATAATCGATTTAAGCTACAACAGAAATATAAGCAACATATATGACAATACAGCTAAATTTCATAATATTGCTCCTCTCCCTCTCTTCAATTACTTATACTCATAGTTTTGTACTCAACAGTCTATATTCAGTTCTATTCATCACATTTTATATTCAACATTTTTAAAATCTTAGTTTTGAAGTTGATCTAATCTGTTAACTATTCTTAATATTTCTTAATTTCCAGCTGAATATACAAAGACATTTCTTCATTTTTTCTGAAATTCCTGTGATGATCTGTTATGCATATAAGAGGCCAATTTAGCCATAGAGGCATATTCATACAATTTAACAGCATTTTATACTCAACATTTTAAAATTTTAATTTTATAGTTGTCCTACTTCAACAATAGCCATTTTTGGGTTACCTGCATTTCTCCTTTGATACGATCCACCTGTCATTACTCCATTCACATATAAAAGCAGGGAAACTAGAGTTGCCAACTCCAGGTTGGGAAATTCCCACAGATTTGCTGGGTGGATCCTGGAGAATGTGGGGTTTGGGGAAAAGAGGGTCCTCAGCAGGGCATAATGCCATAGAGTCCACTTTCCAAAGCAGCCGTTTTCTCCAGGGGAACTGATCTCTATGGCCTAGAGATGAGTTGTAATTCTGGGAGCGCTCCAGCGCCACCTGGAAGATGGCAACCCTAAGGGAAACAGATTCACAATGAAATGTTGCTGCTTACATCAGAAAGAGAGAGACCACCAGTAAGTCAAAGCAGAAAGAAACTGAGGTCTTAACCACCCCCCTCCATTATTAACAAGATATAAATATAAAACTTTCTCTGGGCAAAGTGCCCAGATATCTGGGACTTTGTGTGAGCCTTCAAACTGCACAGGCAACTTCATGCCTGGTGGAGCGTTCTGTGTGACAGGGAAGGTGGCCGGCCTACTTCTGTGCCAACTGTTGCTCTTTCTAGTTAAAGCTGTTGTTTGGCAATGCACCAGTTTTTCTATGGAAAAGTTGTGTGTGGTTGTTTGTTTGCAATGTGTCAAGCTCTTTTTAGCCTGCCAAAGATCTTTCCTATCTTGTTTATCCTCACAAAAGCCAGTGATAGGCTTGCCAACCAACCTTCAGGTGATGGATTAGGGTTGTCAGCCTCCAGGTAGTTGCTGGAGATCTCCCGGAATTACATCTGATCTCCAGGTGACAGAGATCAGTTCCCCTCTCCAGGATCCACCCCTAAAATCTCCAGGAATTTCCCAACCTGGACTTGGCAACCCTATGGTGGATGGAGATCTCCTGGAATTACAAGTTTACAACTGATCTCCAGGTGACCGAGATGAGTTCACCTGGAGGAAATGGCAGCTTTAAAGGGTGGGCTGTATGGCATTGTACCTTGCTGAGGTCGCTCCCCTCCCCAAACCCAGCTGTCTCCAGGTGACAACCCCAAATCTCCAGGAATTTCCCAACCTGAAGCTGGCAACCCTTGGTGTAGCCCACCTGTCTGTTGCCATTTTACATGACCAGCTGAGGTGGGATACTGGCTGCTTTCCCCTAAGCTCTTTGTCAATGCTGACTTTCCCATAACATGATACCATTCTACTTTTTTCTGAGATCATCCTGACTACTATATTAATACATTTTCGGAGGTAGTGTGGAATGTACAGTCATGAAATAAGGAGATATTTTGTTGGAATGGTCATATGCAGGGCTTTTTTTTTCAGCAGGAATGGGGTGGAACGGAGTTCCCGAACCTCTTGAAAATGGTCACATGGCTGGTGGCCCCACCCCCTGATCTCCAGACAGAGGGGAGTTGAGATTGCCCTCCACGCTACTGGAGCGGCGCAGAGGGCAATCTAACCTCCCCTCTGTCTGGAGATCAGGGGGCGGGGCCACCAGCCATGTGACCATTTTCTCCGAGGGCAACCCACTGAGTTCCACCACCTTTTTCCCCAGAAAAAAAGCCCTGGTCATATGACACTGTGGAAGAGGATTTCCACCTCCTCACCTACTCCGTTCTATCATTTCCCTCATGTAAAACCATTTGTCTCCAAAGTCCCTGTTTCCATGGCTGGTGACCCCTTTGGGGTACTATTTTTTTTCTCCTAGAGAGCAAATAGCAGCTTTGAGGAAAGAGGCAATAGATAAGGAAATGAACTAGAGGGTTGGTTCGGCTGTCAACTCCAGCTTTGAAAAGTCCTGGGCATTTGCGGGAGCAGTGGTGAGGGAGGATGGAGTTTGGGGACAGGGAGTTCGGCAGGGATGTGAGGTCACTCTGGGACATCCACGTTTCCTTAGATTCTATGGTATACCAGAGACCCCACACTCTGAAGCTATCTTGAGAGGGATTGATCTCTGTAGTCTGGAAATCAGCTGGAAGAACTCCAGGCCCTATATGTAGGTTGGTAACACCCTTCCTGCCAATGTCATGCCCTTAATCCAATTTGGGTCTGCCCATGCAGCTGCTTTGATGCTGGAAGATCTGATAACGGGTCTCCGGGCTGTCATCGGTTTGCACCTTCTCCGTCCTTAATTTGCACCTCTTAAAGAAAGCCAATTAATTGTTGCACTTCTAATAAAATACTTTTATGGCACAAAGCACCACTCAGTAATGTTTCTTGGTCCTTCCTATGCCTAGACAACGATGCAAATGACATTGGCATCAATTAGTAGAGCATTTCCTATAGCTCAGTTTAGATTGTGTGGGTGCAGAACTTCAATTCACTGTGTGTGTCTGTGTGTTTAGTGCAGTGTACACACCACACTAGGAATACGCATGCTGCATATGCATGCTCTTCCTTTGTGTGGTTTGGTTAAATGAAAAGGCTCGGTGATTGTGCTCTTTACAAATATGTGGGCAGGGTGTACTCCAGAAAGCAGAGCTTAGTCAGGATTGTAGCAGACTGGGCTTCACTGCCCTGCTGAACTCCTTAACCTTTTCTTAGGGATAATTCTCGCTCTTTCCCTACTGGCCGTTTAACCTTAATCTCCATTCCTTCACCCCTCCCCCTGCTCAGAAGCTCCCCTTTCCCTGCTTCCTGCTGTAGCAACTCTTTCCAAACAACCCACAGATGTGCGCATTGCTCATCTCAAGACCCAGGATTTTGCAAGTAACTCAATACATAAAAATGGATTTGCATAATTTATTCTGCATACAGATGGTGGATTGGTGTGTGCGAGTGACAAAGTGCTGATAGCTGTAGGTGAGAACCCAGAAATTGGTTGGAATACTGTGTGGAGACAGGTCAGTGCACCAGAGGTCTTAGTATGTGTTTTTGTTATGTATAATATTTGCACATTCTCTTTACTGCAATATATGCTTAAAGCCAATAATACAGTTACATTTTATGTTATCCTCTAGTCAAGCATCTTATATTCTAAAAGCCAAGTGGCCCTGATCTGAAGATACTTAAATTCAGAGATTAATCATGGACAAAAAAGGCAGAGCTTCCTGCGCATCTGAAAAATTCTCCAAGTTTGCAGAAAAATCTGATTTTAAAAAAAAACTCTACTTGGGTTTTTTTTAAAATCCCAAATGTTAAAAGGAGCACTAGAAGCTTTAACCAGATGCCCTTGGTGGCTGTTGCTAGGCAACCATAACAGTTTAGTCTGTCTTCCCCACCATGTAACTAGGCCTGGCTCAGCTGGCACCACACAGCTGGGCCAGAGGGGAGAGACTGCTGTGGGGGAGGAATTGAAGACAGAGGAAGTATTAAGCATGATGCCCCCCACCCCCATTTTCCTCCTGTTATTCCATTGAGGGCAAGTGGGGGAGGGGGACCACCCACCGGGGTTTTGCCAGTAGAAGGTGGCAATGGCATATAGCAACCTAACATACTCTCACATGAAAGGAAAAGAATTGTAAATGGTGGAGGCAAGAAGCCATGACTTCTAATTCTTGCATTTCATGAACCCTGTTCATAAGTTACAGTGAACGCATTTACAATCTGTGTACAGTGTACACTTGATTGTTCTTGGTGTGTGCGCATGGATCAACACATGTACAACCCAATGTGTGATTGAAATCTCACTGGTACTGGTCCCTGGTTTCATTTAGAAAGTGAACATGTGTTGACTCTTTCTTACAAACAAGTGTATGTATGTATAGGTAGTGTAACATGTGAACAGGCCTAAGGCCTTCTGGCTCCTCTGTTTACAACCCCTTATGTCCCTATGTTGCTCTTCGTGTGTCTACTGTAGTGGTCCGTAGACCACAAAAGTGTATGATGCAGTAGTCCTATTCATTCTTAAAGTGTCACAGGACTCTTGATACTTTCTGTTACAACAAATATGGCTCGACCTGTGGAATACATACATCAAGACGCAGTAGAAGGCACCAGAGCAGAAATCCTGTTAGGTTAGCAGTCGGCGTTTTTATCCGTTTTCATTCTACCAGATGCAGAATCTGCTCTTCACTTGATAACTATCTCCCAGTGCAATGATGATCTAACAAATATTTATTTTGCGGCACTGCAAGAAATGGACTGGTTTGCAGCCGTTGTTGAAATGCTCTTTCCTCCTCCTCTTGGCGGAAGCCTGGCAGGAGATTGTTTGAAGGCAAATTGTGTTGGCAATCTGTTGGTTAGGCACTAACTCAGCTAATGAATTACTAGGGGAAAAAACCCTTTATTTACCTGCTGCAACCATTTCTGGCTGTTAAAGATTTGCTAGAGTAATATAAGTCATGTAAAGCTTTGACATAGCCCTTAATAACTTCTTTGTGTGTGGACAAAGAAGCATGCGTGCACAAGTAAACCCCTCACAACCCCCTCCCATACCGCTACCCCCAGGTTTGCCCCTCTAGGGACCTGGCAACCCCAGTTGCCAGCCCTTCACCTCCTGCCCCCCCCACTGAGGGGGGTCCAGAGTGGGAAGATAAACTGGGATTGATGAAGTCACTTTTGGTTGAAAACATCTCGTCAAAACTGGACAAAAATATAGTGTTTTTGCTATGTTTGGAGCCGATTTGGCCCTGCTGAAAACCGTCGCTTCCAGATTTCGACCAGAAGTGACGTCAACGAGGCCTCCAGAGCGTGGAGGAGAGAGATTACCAGATTGGAGCTTCCTGTCTGCCTAGCAATCTGCCCCTCTCTCCCCCATCCCCTGCTTTAAAGGTAGGGGAATTGGCAGGGCATTTTTCTGGGGAAAGAGGTGGTGGAACTCAGCGGGTTGCCCTAGGAGAAAACAGTCACATGGCTGGTGGCCCCAGCCCCTGATCTCCAGACAGAGGGGAGTTGAGATTGCCCTCTGCGCCGCTCGGCGGCACGGAGGGAAATCTAAGCTCCCTTCTGTCTGGAGATCAGGGGGCGGGGCCACCGGCCATGTGACCATTTTCAAGAGGTTCTGGAACTCCGTTCCCCTTCCCCTGCATTCCTGCTGAAAAAAAGCCCTGGGAATTGGCAACCCGAGGGCTGCCATTTACTGGGATGAGATGGTAGATTTTTTCCTTCATGAACTCTTCATTAATGAACTTGAAGGGAAAGAAGGATCATCCATTACGAAATGATTTCAGGAGGAAGCTTGAGAATAAGAACCTGCGGGTGCAGCTTGTGTACATATTTCTCGAAAGTTGGCTGGCCAACCGTCTCCTTTCAGCCGTGTTCTCTCACCTATCAACAGAGCCCGGTTTTCAAGTACTTAATGTTCTGCAGATTGCATAAGCTCTGCTCTGGAAATATTTGGACAGGCAGAGAGCTCTTGTTTTTCCCAACTGCTTTGTTTTGCTACCATTTCTGGCTGGATCCCATGTAGCAGTGGCCGGAGTACAGGTGTTGTGGATTGTGTTCTACCCTGAGATATATGTGTATACACCTACGCACACACACACACAACAGCTGGGGGAAGAATTCCTTCCGTCAGATGTGTTGTCATCAAGGATAGCAACTACTGCCTTGTGTAACTGGGCTGTTAAAAGGCTTTGCTCAGTAAAATATCCAGCACTTGGCACTGGTTTTGCAATAGCCAGATCAGGAGGAGTAAAGTAGTGCCAGAAACCTTGGCATTTAATCCCAAATGGTTTCCATTTCTTTAAAATAGGGAGAAAAGCTCTTGTGAAACTTTTAATGTGACCAAAGTGTATCTAACTTCCTGATTCTGAAAATACTCCAAACTGAGAGTCTCTCTACAGAAGAGACACAATGTTAGCTGGAAAGTGTTGATATCTGCCACCCAGTGTTTTTTGTTTCTTTGTTTTTGTCGATTGTCTCTTCAGTGGAGGGAGAAATGTTTTAGGCATAGGCATTTGTTCAATATCTTCCTCTGGGACCAAGAATTCTTTCCGCTTTTGTGCTGTCTCCTTATCCTACAGTGATCCTTTCTCACCTCTGTCTAATGGTCTGGCTGCCTCCCTGCAAGTTGGCAATGGTGTTTGTGTGTTTGCCACATTTGTATCCTGATGAGACCCTTCCTTCTTACTTCTGTGACAGACTGGTGGGAAATTGGCAGAGCCCTGGAATGGTTTTCCTGCCACACTGGGAGCTAGCTATCCATTTCTTCAAAGGGCTGCCAGCTAACAAACCTAAATACATTTGCAGATGATCAAGATTACTGTACTAGAGGCCTTCATAAGATTCTGTACTAGAGGCCTTCTTAAGACTTCTGAACTAGAGATGGGCATGAACCGGGAAAATTCTGAACCGTGTGGTTCGTGGTTCATCGCATTTCACGAACCACGAACCACAAACTTTCATGAACTTGCCTCATTTGCGAACCGGTTCGTTCAGGGTCAGCAGAAGGTCTGCAGAAAGCCCACTCCCGTTGCCTAGGAAACTGATTAATCGGTGCCAGTGATGAACCAAAATACAAACCCAACAAACCAGGTTAAAATTCATCACAGTTCATGAGAAATGAGCTCCCACAAAGCACCAGTTCATGAACCATGAACCGGCCCAATTTGTGACAAACTTCAGTTCATATTTTGGTTTGTGCCCGCCTCAATTCTGAACTATGAGGTAATCTACCCTTCTTACCGCTCACTTTGCTAGAAAGACCAGCTTTGATATTTGTGTGTTTTCTTTTTCATTCTCCTCCAAAAAACAAGTAAGTGTGGTTGTGATCTAAAATTTGCCCCTCCTGAACAATGAATTCAGTAGATCGAAGATTTCAGCTGCAGGTGTCTGTGTGTATGTGTTGATACCTGATAGTAACGTTTTGTTTTTTTAAAGGTGTGATGTAGCCAGGGGTGAAAGCAACTGCAATTTCTTGCTGCTACTGTCTCTCTCAGGGGGCTCAAAACAGCAGATGGGTGGTATCACTGTGGCCACTTTCTTACCAGTACTCCTTATGGACCCCACTTTTTCCCCTGGAAGTGATCCACTATTCATTCAGATTTATGCCTCCCCATAGGCAAACCAGGGGGGGGGGTGTTGTCTTTAGGGACAATTTCTGGTCCTCCGCTAATGAAATGCTACTCTGAATGGTCTCTCTAGTTTTCTTGATTACATTTCACATTTTACACTATTATTTATATGTCCCATTGTACTTCCTGAAGTTCATGGCCCTTTGGATTTGCTGTTATTTATATGTGTGTGTCAATGCTTGCCTATTGAGGATTCGCTGCCTTGCACCTGATGAAGTTCACAAAAGCTTATTCTGGAATGACGTAAGGTTAGTCTTTAAATTGCCAATAGACTCCCAATTCTTAACGAGTGGTTGTCTAAAGTGTTGAGCGCCTTGGTCACATTGTTGGCAGGATTGGACTTTTCCTCACAGTTTGATAGATAATTGTGAATCCATTTTGTCCAGTAGGAGAGGTACTTGCCATAAATCAGTTCTTTTTTTATAGACACTCAGTATCTCTCGGTATCGGAATATTGGATTATCTAAATATATTAGGATATGGGGGTTGATCATCCGTTAGTTTTAACCTGTGAGGAACGACCTGTGGAACTTGATACATTTTCACATGTCCCCTGAGACCATGATAAGGTAATATAAGGGGAGATGGGGTTTGGGACATATTGACCACCACATGTAGACAAGGCAAACAATATTTTTTATTTATTAGAAATCATGTCATAAGTTTTTATTTTACAACATTACATTCATTGATTTAGTGTTTGGCTTGGTGGCTGGGGACAGTATAAAACTGACTGCATGGCAAAAAGGAACTGCCTTAGGATTTTGACTACTAATTTACTCTCTACCTATTGTGTGCGCAAAAAACAATAGCTGTTGCGGGGCCGTGTGCAGACTGGGATCTAAGAGGCCCAGGTTCAAATCACTACTCTGCAATGGAAGCTCACTTGGAGACCTTGGGAAAGTCAATCCAGCCCGTACTATGCTTGCCAGTCTCCAGGTTAGGAGATCTTCCAGAGTTGCAACTGATTCCCAGAAAATAGTTCCCCTGGAGAAGATGGCTGCCTTGGAGGCTGCTCCCTCCGCACTCCAAACCCTGCCCTTCAGACCCTATCCACAAATCTCCAGGAATTCCCCACGTGAGAATTAGCAACCCTGTGTACCTCACAGGGTGACTGTGTTGTGATGATAAAATGGAGCTTGAGGGGAATGATACTGTAAGCTGTTTGGGGTCCTCAAGGGGCAGGGGAGCAGGGTATAAATGTCCAGGGCTTTTTTTCTGGGAAAAGAGGTAGTGGAACTCAGTGGGTTGCCCTCGGAGAAAATGGTCACATGGCCGGTGGCTCCGACCCCTAATCTCCAGGCAGAAGGGAGTTGAGATTGCCCTCTGGAGGGCAATCTCAACTCCCCTCTGTCTGGAGATCAGGGGGCGGGGCCACCAGCCATGTGACCATTTTCAAGAGGTTCCGGAACTCCGTTCCACCACGTTCCCCCTGAAAAAAAGCCCTGTAAATGTCCAAATAAATGAGTGTAAGTAGTTTGGGATGTTCCAGATTCTCTCTCTCTCTCTCTGTGTGTGTGTGTGTGTGGAGGGAGAACAGAGAGGCCCATATCTCTTTGTTGTAACAGGAATCTCACTCCGTTGCTCCACAGGTCTCACAGGCTCTTGGCAATTATTGGCAGAAGCCTTCCCAAATAGTTGCTTTGTGCATGGGTATTTTTTCTTCGAATAAGAGAACAGTGTTGGGGAAATGGCTGTGCTTCTACCCTGTTAAAAACTGCAATGGATCGTGGAAAGAAGCTTCAAGTTTATCCTGTCACAGTCTTTGCAACACTTGCCATTGTGTTGCTCTTCTTCTGTCCTTCCTTGCCGTTGGTCTTTGGGGCTCTCCTAGAATAGAAAGGCGTCGAAGGGGGCAGAGAAAGGTTAGGCGAAGGGTGTGTTCTTATTATGTATGTGCGGGGGAGAGGTTTCATAAAGAATTACTCTGACCTTGTTAATAAATCGAGATGGATAGCCATGTTAGTCTGTCAGCAGCAGTAGAAAAAAGCAAGAGTCCAGTAGCACCTCTAAGACTAACAAAATTGGTGGTCGGCTCATCAGCTTTCATCATGAGTCACAGCTCACTTCTTCAGATACTGATTTCAGGTATCTGAAGAAATGAGCTGTAACTTGCAAAAGCTCATACCCTATCACCAATTTTGTTAGTCTTATAGGTCCTACTGGACTCCTGCTCTTTTCTGGCTTTGGTGTTACCACGATCACAGCTCAGTGGTGAAGGCACTCGAATATATATACATTTTTTTAGTTATGTACTGTTGCATAGGGTGATAAACTAGGGTTGCCAGCCTCCAGGTGGTGGCTGAAGATCTCCCAGAATTACAACTGATCTCCAGGCCACAGAGATCAATTCCCCTGGAGAAAATGGCTGCTTTGGAGGGTGGACTGTATGGCATTATACCCCATTGAGGCCCTTCCCTAAACTCCACTCTTTCAAGGCTCCACCTCCAAAATCTCCAGGAATTTCCCAACCTGGACCTGGCAACCCTATGATAAACCGTTTTGCCTCATCCCTGCAGAAGATGGAGATGGGAAGGGACAGGGGCTTTTCTGTGGGAAGCCCTTTGCTTGTCTGTCAGCAGCTCTTATGTTAAACAGAAAAGTGGATTTTTTTTAAACTCGTTGCAACCTCGTTTTCTTTAATAAAAATTATCAAGCAGGCTTACTACTCTCCCATTTTCCTGTGGCGTATCTTGTGAGTGTTTCCCCCCTTCCTTCTTTTCCCTGTTCTGACATGTGCTACTCAATTGTGTTGTTATATTTAAACAAATCAATTTTGTTGCAGCTTTCCCCTCTCATAATGATCAGTTTTGCAGCACAAATCTCATTGATTCCCCCCCCCCAACAGCCTGGAAAGAAGTGTTTGGGGGAAGAGACAGTTGATGAATTGTGGCGGGATCTCAAGAGACCCTCCTTTTGTGGCTTTTTGGAGGAATTTGCCCCTTCTGTCCACCTCTCCGGAGCTCTCGCTGGAATAAACCTCTGCTCCTTTTAGAAGTAAAGTGGTACTTGCAAGGGAATACGAGCTATCAGAGAGGTGAGGGAAGAACGTGTGTGTGTGTGTGTGTGTGTGTGAGTGCCTGCAAGAAAGAAACACTCTGGGACCGAGAGAATATTCTAGCTGAGGTCAGCAGTGGTTTGTCAGCCAGGGCGTGAACTGGGTCAGACTTCATCGTTTCTACCAGAGTGAACCAAATTCTTAGTGTAAATGCTGGTCAGTTCCAAGGCCCCCTGGGAGCGCCCTGACAGTCTGCCCTCAGTGTTTACATTCTGTGGGCTAGAAATAGAAAATAATTGGTGCGTTTTATGCTGAATTTGATTTTTCTTCCTTGATCTTTACATATATTTTCTTGCCCACGAAAAATGTCAGAAAATTGCCGAGTGAAGGAGAAAAGTCTCAGTTGTGCAGTATACTGTCTGTGTTAGCTGGTTGGATTGTTAGGGTAACTGCTTGGCTGTTTCTAAACCAGCCTTCCCACCCGCAAATTCCTACCACCAGGGCTTGCAACATTATGTGAAAAGGGGGGAGGTATACCTGTAAAATGAAAATACCCGTGAAGAAGGAGAACATCTACCGAATGTAGATTAAAATGTAGAGCCAGTTTGCTGTAGTGGTTAAGAGCGGCAGGGCTCTAATCTGGAGAGCCAGGTTTGATTCCCCGCTCCTCCGTTTGAAGCCAGCTGGGTGACCTTGGGTCAGCTCTTCCAGACTTCTCTCAGCCCCATCCACCTCACAGAGTGATTGTCATGGGGATAATAATAACACACTTTTAAAAACTGCTCTGAGTGAGTGTTAAGTTGTCCTGAAGGGTGGTATACAAATTGAATGTTGTTGTTGTTGTTATAGTAATAAAACAAATCCAGACTAGTATGGCATTTGGCCCCTGATGGCCAGGTAGGCAGAAAGGTTTTGGAGGCATCCAGGTGGTCAGACTTTTGCTCTGTTCAGATGTCTGTCTCCTTCACAAGCCATCTCAGGCCTTGTGTCCAAAAGAGCGAATCTCTACCTGTTAGGAGCTGCAGACGACGGGCGATCCCATATCCATTTCAAAATGTTATCCCTTAACCTGTAATCTTAAGACCAGGGTGTTTTAAAGCTTCAATGTGAGCAGGGGTGTACTAGCTATTATGGCTGTTGGAAGTTTTCCAGTGCTCCCCCTCCACATTTGGACTGGGCCAGCCCAGTAGCTGGTGGTGCCCAACCTTCCCAAGCCTCACGCTGTCAGGAGAAGGTAGCAGTTGAGGAGGAAGGTTGTCTCTCCCTCCTTTGAGGCACAGGGGCCTTTTCCAGGGCCCTGTTCCCCTTCCAGTATGTCCCTGCCCATGATTATTTGATTGCTCAAATGGGATCTCCTTGCTGGGTCCTTTTGGCTGGGAGCACAATTGCCCCGCGTCCAATTTCTGATACCCCCAGAGAACATTCTTGCCTCCAAAAAAAGTTCTCAACTGACTGCTGTTTATAGTAAATAAATATGTGCAAACTAGCAGCCAGGGTTTTTTGGGGGGGGGGAGGGGGTTGACCCATTTCCTCTCTTGGAGGAGGCAGCATTCCTGTCTTCACACCATCGGTATCTGAAGAAGTGAGCTGTGACTCACAAAAAATCACACCCTAGTAAATTTTAGTGCTACTGGACGTTTGCTCTTGCTCTTCACACCATCTCTTCCAGTTTTCAGTGGCCCTTTGACAAACCTTTGCATTGGAGCTTTTTTAAAAAAAATAAGTAGTAACATTAAGCTGCCATACTTGCACAGTTTCTGATTATCCCGAAGGGATTTTTCTGAATTCCATGAGCCGTTCTAGCTTACATGGGAGGTAAACCCCATTATCGTAAAGAGCCTAGCTTCCCAACTACTCCTTTTCTTCCCTCTTCCTTTCCTTGGCCGTCGTCACACAGGCTTTTATTTAGCGCTAAAATGGCGCTATTTCCCGGCAAACACCCACCTTATTCCAACACTGTAGCGATTTTCTCTCTTCTGCTTTGTGCTTGATAGTCGCGCTATTTTGTGCCTCAGTGTGAATGCCTCACATCGATGTATTTCACCTCGCAACGCCCTATGCCCTCCCTTCAATCCCAGAATCCATTTCTTCCCGCGACTCCCCTTTTTAAAATTTTATTATGTCCTTATAACACCATAACGCCATAACACAACGCAAACTTTCTGCTGAAGTAAAAATGACTCAATCGCCATGGCAGAGTCTTCAGCGATGGGGATCACGCCAGACAGGGAGTTTTCTGTGGGCAAAGGGCTATTTATATAATTTCAAAGTTGGAAAAACAAAAAGGTCGTCATGTTTTGCTCTAACGGAATGTTTATATGCTGTTATTCCGTTATAGCGGAATTAAACGCCAGAATAATTTTTTAAAAAGGGGGAGGAGCTGCTTCTGCGCGGTTAGAGAGAACAGAACAGAGTGCTTCGGTGTGGACAGCTGGTGGCGCGAAGAGCCGTTAGGCGACCCAAAGAAATGTTACTGTGCCGATAACAGGTAGGACGCTATATGCTGTAAATGTAACGGAAGAGATGCCCGTGTGACAACGGCCCTTGTCTAAACGACTCAGAATTTAGTATTGTAACTTTAGAGACTGTGGAGTATATCCTGACAGGAATGCGCCTCTGCTGCCGCTGGTTGCTGTTTGCCATGTGCCATCAATCTTGCTCGCTACATGCTTCTTAGTTTCCAGCTGTGCCTTCTCTCTCGTGCTCTCTGTGTTTTTTTTTAAAAAAATACACAGTAGACAATTGTAATCTACAATAACCCTTCCTTACACTGCGATGAAGAAATCCGCTATCCGACTTCTATTTAGATTGTATGGCTAACCACATTGTGTCTCGAATGGGAGAGTGCCTAAGTACTGCCAAATCCTCATCCGCAAAGAGGCCCAGGCTGCAAGGCCTTGGCTATGAAAACGATTCTGCAGAACCACAGCAGTAAAACGTCTGTCTCTTGGAGCAAATGGAAGAGCATAAAGTTCACCAGGCAAAGCTTTTTTAAAAATGTATTAGGTAATCATTTCATGTACAAAATAAAGGATTACATTACAAATTTGCAAATACTACAAGATGCAAAATTTTAAACATTTCTCAACATGCTGTACGGAAACAAATTCAATGTTGGTCAATATATGTACATGACCCACTTAGAATTATAAATCAGAGGAATACATTATGAGTTGGGAGAAACTTAAGAACTTTGTGGGAAAAAAGTGGGACATGAAAGGGAAGATGTGGTCTTTGGATAATTGTTAAGGGAAAGATAGGTCTTTATTTTATTTAGAGGTTAAAATAAGGTACTATATTACATATTATAAGTTAGAATTTAATAATAATAGAAAGCGGGCTTAAATGTTGTAGATAGTGGTATGTTATAGCATATATAATATATAAATTAGAAGTTTATATTATAACGGAAAAATTGTACTAAGCTTAGGAGATAGCTATGTAATGTAGATGAAGATGGATATGTTATGCTATATATTATACAGTATAATGTAGAAGCTAATATTATAGAAATTATTATTATAGGAGATAGAGATGTAATGTGATGTAATGGATATGAAGGGAAGTCAACGAAAAAGGGGGGGAATGGGTGGGAATAATATAATGCGATGGAGATTGATATTAGATATTATGATTTGTATATGTTAACCCATCCAATAATTTTTTTTAAAAAAACAATTATAAATCTTACCAATCAAAATTTATTAAAATAATACAAACAGTTATATTACTTAACTTTAAAACATCCCCCAAAATACAGGAAAGGTATTCCACAAAAGACTAACAAATATTTTAACATTAACATATACTGGCCTTCGTACTAGCCACCAGGTAATGTTGAAGTCAGTGATCAAACAGGGAGGTCTTGATTAATTTAAGGCAAATGCCTCAAGACTTCATAATTTATATCAAAGTTCAAATGTAGGCACACCTGGATATCTCAGGAGGTGTTGTGTTCTTACCAGGGCTTTTTTTCAGCAGGAATGCGGTGGAACGGAGTTCCAGAACCTCTTGAAAATGGTCACATGGCCGGTGGCCCCGCCCCCTGATCTCCAGATAGAGGGGAGTTTAGATTGCCCTCCACGGAGTTCCAGAACCTCTTGAAAATGGTCACATGGCTGGTGGCCCTGCGCTCTGATCTCCAGACAGAGGGGAGTTTAGATTGTGGCACGGAGGGCAATCTAAACTCCCCTCTTTCTGGAGATCAGGGGGTGGGGTCACTGGCCATGTGACCATTTTCTCCAAGGCCAACCCACTGAGTTCCACCACCTCTTTTCCCAGAAAAAAATCCCTGATTCTTACACCAATTAGAGTGCAAGTCGACCAAGTCTGATGGTGTTGATTTTGTGTGTCTGGTGCTGTGGCATTCGAGCCATCATGCCAGTGTTGCACAACAACCATGTGGAGATGGAATGGGCACATTGCAGAGACCCTGCTCTGTCGGTGTGCATGAGCATCATGTGTCTCCATGTGCTGACACACATTGCACCTCTGGCCAGTTGGATCTCTGTATGGTGGCAGTTGGACCATCATAGGGCCAGGCAGCTTCTTCCCCTATGGCAACCTTATCTCCAAATATGTTTAGTTGCTCTCACTATGGTGTTAGGGTCAAGTTCCCAGGAAGAGAGCACCAGGTATTTACTGAGAGTCTGCTCCTTGCGCGCGCGCTTTGCATGCATGTGCTCCTGGCGCTAATGTAATGGCATCACTTCTGGAAGTGATGTTGTCACACTGGCCACAGGAGCACTCCTGAGCTCTGCGTGGGGCTGATTCTTTGGGAATTGGCCCCAAACTAAGCACGGGAACAGTCCTGTGACTGGCACAACAAAGTCACTTCCGGAAGTGACGTCGTCCTGTATGCTGAAAGTCCATGCACCATGCATGTTTCTGGGTTCCTGCCAGTGGCGGGCACTCTCCAGATGACCTGAAATTTCCTGCTAGTCACCAGTGACCAATGGACAAGCAGGTAAACTGCTGGGAGTTCGCCCACCTTTGACGGGCACCTGCAATCCCTATGGTAGAGGCATTAAAGGGGAGAAGGCTGTGGAGACCATCAGGGTACAGAGTATGTTGCCTCCCTCCAGACCTAAAAAGAAGCCTTACGCATCCTGTGGGTCTTTAAAGCTGCTTTATTCTATGCTTTGTTTGTTTCAGGGCGTTCCGTCCCTGATGGGGGATTATTGGTCATGCTCAAGAGCCCTCAGAATCTTTACCTTTTCAAGGAGGCGGCAAACCGTTCCTTGCTGAGGCTAGTGAGCAGAATGAGAGGCAGTCTCCTGCAGTGACCTTCTTCCCCTTGCCATGTGTTCCTATTGTGCTCCTTGTAAAGTAGACTTGGCAATGAAGCCAGCTATCAGTGGGAGCACCGGGTACCAGAGCTGTGATTATACTTCCTGGGCCTGCCTTGGTGTGCAAGAAGGATACCAACAACCAGGCAGTCGCAGGCTGAATGCGTTCAGTGGGGGGTAGGGGGTGGGATTGGGGCAATTGATTTTAAAACTTTAAAAAAAAAAGCATTGTTTTGTGTGTGACTTTGTTTGTTGACTTAAAGGAAATAATGCCAGGACGTTCTGCTGTCTTACTGAAAACGCACGTGCATGCACAGCAGGTCAGTTGATCAAGCCTGTTATTTTCCAGACTGTCAAAATCTTCACAGGTCGGAGGAAACATACACTTATACACTGCAGTTGATTCATTGCAAGAAATTTCCTCTGCCTCTCTGATCAAAATGTATGTGCACTTTGCTTTTCAAATGGTTATTGATATTAACCCCCCCCCCAAGGAAACAGGGGTTATTTTGACCCCGGAAGTCATTGAAAAAAATGGTTTATCCATTTAAAACTTTCTACAGACACCAATCTCCTGTTATGCTTTCTCCTCAATGAACTCCATTGCCCTAAAGTCCCTCTGTTCCCTCCACACTTCCTTCCTTTTTTAAGTTTGAGAGTCATCAAAAGTGTAAAGGGGATCATTCTGGGCCCCAATAAACTTGGCTTTAAAGTGAAATTACTTTGCATAATTGTAAATGGGGGTTCTAGTGACCCCAACAAATATTGAAAAATGATTTTAGCACTGTTCCCATGTATAAATAGATGGACCGACACTTATTCTCTCAGTTTTATAGGAAGGTAGAGCAAATAGTGAAAATGAAAATTTCTCTCCATAATTTATATTCATAGATATTTGCTGTGCAAAAATATCATACTTTTGACTTTGGGTTTTACACTACTTTTGGAATTGAGGGTCGCAGTGACCCCCAAGAAAACCACAGTTTGCAACCTGAATTGTTGTATATATAGTAGGATCAGGTAAAAGCTCTGTGTTTGAGCTCTCTCAAAGCTTCCCTTATATCCATAGCCGCTTGGAAAAGCTTGCAGTTTTGGAAAATGGGGTCATTCTTGCCCCCTGAAAGGCAAGCCTGGGCATGTTTGTAGGCATCCTCCGAACCTCTTCACATTTTCCAGACTTGAAGGAGCCATTCAGCCTGGAGTTTAAGTGACCCCCTAGCCATCTGTCCACTGAGCTGATTGTTTCCCTTAGTTGTGTTCTATCAAAGCTTTCCTTCTGTCTCATAGCTACTTTGAAAAGCTCGACTTGAACTGTATTGAAATTTTGGAAAATGGGGTCATTCTCGCTCCCTGCAAGCCAAGCCTGGGCATGTTTTAAGGCTTCTTCTGAACCTCTTCCACATTTTCCAGACTTGAAAGAGCCATTCAGCCTGGAACTTGAGCCAACCCATAGCCATCTGTCCACTGAGCTGATTGTTTCCCTTTGTTGTTCAGGAAGCACTCTTAATTGCAAGGGTCCAACAGGTGCAGCCTGAGGGCAGGTTACAAGGAGGCTAGCAGACAGAATGCAGATATTTTCTCTTCTTTTTGTTAACCCTTAAACTGGCAGGAATGGAATTCCCCCTTCCATTTCAAGGGTCTGTTGTGTGCCTATTTTTTCGTTGTCCTCAAGAATAAGTTTCTTCAGCATTGCAGGACAAAGAAGAGTAAAATTTGGAATTGGGGTCAAAAATACCCCTCATTGAAAACATCAAATGCTCACAGAAATGTAATGTGGCAAGTCACACATGGTGGCAACGACAGGCAAATCAACACATGGTGGTGACTATGGGCAAATCACACATGGTGGCAGTTTCCGTATTATAACAGTTAAAAATGATTGCTTTCTCTAAAATAAAGTGTGCTTTAAAAGTGGTGGTGGGGGTCAATTTTACCCCATTTACATTTTGGTGAGGATTTGATCTTTTCAATGAGGGGTATTTTTGACCCCCGATTGCAAATTTTACACTTCTTTGTCCTGCATTGCTGAAGAAAGTTATTCTTTAAGCCTGATTCTTTTTCTTTGTAACTAATGCCATGATTGAGAGAGCTCTCAAGTTTCCATTTTTTGGGATGTAAGTTGGGGTCATTTTGATGCCAATTCCAATGTAATGTAATTGAGATTTTTTTTCCTTGGGAGGGTTAAGGGCAACGCCCTAAACAGGTCTGCTCAGAAGTAAGACCCAATTTATCAGAATGGGTTTGTAGGCTTTCCACCAAAGGGGCACTGTTTCCTTCCCTCCACCAAGTTAGACATGCTGGAATTCCCCTGCCCTTCTATTACCTCACATTGACTCGGCCAATGGCATCAAGGGTGACAGGGCAGTAAGAGATATTAAAGGTGAAGCGGTGGGGCCATTGCAAGAGGACACAAGGTCCCCAGTGCAGTCCATCACATCGATGCACTCTTAGCTCAATTTAAAGAAAGTTACAATTGTGAGTATATCCTTGATTTTTTGAATTATTAAACAGTTTGTTTAAGCAGAACGGAGGTAATTGCTTGATTTGTTGTAGGAGAGAAAGTATCCCAAGTGGAAGGATTACTTGCATTTCTGTTTCTAAAGCCCTTTGTATCTTCAGGAAAGCAGACCTCATCTACTTTTGTTCTTGCCCATCCTGATACCTAGGAAGAATAAATGCATCATGCATCTGACGAAGAGACCTGTGGTTCTCGAAAGCTTAAGCTACAGTAAAGTTGGTTAGTCTTAAAGGTGCTACTGGACTCTTTTCAGTTTTGCTACTACAGACTAACATGGCTAACTCCTCTGGATCTCTGACTAGGAGCTCACTTTTTAATAATAACAACAACAACATTTGATTTATATACCACCCTTCAGAACAACTTAATGCCCTCTCATAGCAGTTTACAAAGCATGTTATTGTTATCCCCACAACAAAACACCCTGTGAGGTGGGTGGGGCTGAGAGAGCTCTGAGAGAGCTGTGACTGGCCCAAGGTCACCCAGCTGGTTTCAAGTGGACGAGTAGGGAATCAAACCTGGCTCTCCAGATTAGAGTCCTACCACTCTTAACCACAGTTGCATCTACATGGGAGAGGAAAGATTACATGACCTGATGACATCAGGTGTGATTCCCTTATTAAATGCTTCCAGGAGAGAAGTGGGAATGGAAGGGATGCTGTTTTGGGTGGATAGTTGCCAAAAGGCAGCCCTGTGATCTGCATTATCTCTCCTTCCACCGAAGATGCCCCAGAAGGGATTCCGCAAGGGCCATTTACTCAGGTCTACTCAGAATCCTTCGGGTCTCTTTAGTTGGGGCTATGTGTTCTTTCTTATGATTGATCTGTGACTGCCAAGTTGAGAGCCTGTTTGGTGTAGCGGTTAAGAGCGACAGGACTCTAATCTGGAGAGCCAGGTTTGATTCCCACTCCTCCACTTGAAACCAGCTGGTTGACCTTGGGCCAGTCACAGCTCTTTCAGAGCACTCTCAGCCCCACTCACCTTACAGGGTGACTGTCATAAGGATAATAATAACATACTTTGTAAACCGCTCTGAGTGGGCATTGAATTGTCCTGAAGGATGGTATATAAATTGAATGTTGTTGTTATTAAGTTCTACTAGAGTTTGCCTTGGCAAATTTGTAAAAAAAGTGAATTAAAGTATCGTAGTCCTTAACATTTTAACAGATGCTGGGTGGCTGGCACATGCCTCCATGTTTCCCTTTTTCACTTGCAGTGATCCTAGCCAAGATGCTGTGTGAAGTGAGGGAGAATGGGGACATATTACAGCAGCTTCTTTGTGAATTAATAGCAAGCCTTTCTCCCTTCTCTGAAGGGGTTTCCTGGTTCCTTTCCCTCCCCATAGTTAACAATCCTATACAGATGCAAGTGATGGTTAATGGAAATCAGCAATGGTGTGCATTCCCCCTCCAAACCACAATTTCAGCTCTTGGTTTTACAGCATAACCAGTTTGTATTGGAGAGTATGGAATATGCAGCCATGGTTAACAGTGGGAATGGAGGGGGGAACTGCTTCATCCAGGGACGAATATTCCGTTTCTTAACCATGATTAAAAGATCCACATCCTCGGAGGTCTCAGGTAGGCTCTGACACCGGAACGGTGGTGGTTTGGTAAGAAAAACATATAAGATTTTCTTCTTCTTGGTGCCTTTTTGTGTTGTTGTTGTTTGGTTGCTGTGGGACAACTGACATTTTATAGAATGACAGCTATAAAATTAGATAATCGGTTAATCGCTGGCAAATTAGCCTCATGTCTTTTGCAGAGAACAAATACGGTATTTATGTAAAAGTTGCTAATAGTTTCTGCCTTTTTTAATTGGCAGAAATAAATGCAAAATGCATGATAATTAGGCAGCTGATGAATTCAGTTGTACAATTATGCCTAAAGCTATGCCCCGGCACTTAATGCTGGATGCTCTAAGCAATCAAAGAGAGCTTATTTATATGGTTTATTTATAAAACAAAGTTACCGATGAAGTCACAGTGGCAGGCACACTTCAGGCATGGCAGTTTGAATTCAGCAGTCTAAAATGTTAATATAATTTGAGGCAAGGAGAAATTTATTTATTTATTGAATTATTCGAGTTATACCCCACCTTTCCCGCAAATGTAAACTGTTCCAGCAACTGAGTTTAATTTTTTTTTATTCATAGCTATCAACATTTCTGAAGAATGTTGTAAAATGAATGAATTGGAAATAATTCAGAGAATTTACATATTATTTATTTGTTACAGTTTTCTAGGCCTCACGCTTGGAGTGGGACGGGGGAGCAAAAGTAATAGCAAAAATGCAAAAGTTCTGGAAATTAGGGGAGTGGAGTACAAATGCTTTGGTAGAGACCAGGGCTTTTTTTCAGCTAGAACGTGGTGGAACGGAGTTCCGGCACCTCTTGAAAATGGTCACATGGCCGGTGGCCCCGCCCCCTGATCTCCAGACAGAGGGGAGTTTAAATTGCCCTCCGCGCCTCTGAGCAGTACAGAACCAAATATGGTTCTGCTGAGTGGCACAGAGGGCAATCTAAACTCCCCTCTGTCTGGAGATCAGGGGGCGGGGCCACTGGCCATGTGACCATTTTCGCTGAGGGCAATTTAAACTTAAAAAAAAAACAACCCTTGTTCCAGATGACCCAAAGTGACATCATTGTGTGGTCCTGTGCTGGCAACCCACTGAGTTCCACCACCTCTTTTCCCAGAAAAAAAGCCTGATAGAGACCATATAAGACTGAGCACATTTCCAAAACCTGCAATTTAAACTTGATAACTATTCGCACGCAGTGAGTTCCCATGTTTATAGAACATGTTAAAATATAAACACTGGCATTTCCCAACCCCCTGCTTATTGGTTGTTTTTCTTTTCCCCCTCAGGCAGCCAGAGTTGAAATAGTAGAGGCAATAGTCGATTTTTCCTGCTCCATGGCCTTAGTAATTCTAAACAGAATGCTGAGGCAGGTATGCCATGACAGAAAAAAGAAAAGTATTTCAATTGATAGAGGGCTCCTATGTGCGCAACAACAACAACATTCAATCTATATATTGCTCTTCAGGACAACTTAATGTCCACCCAGAGAAGATTACAAAGTGTGTTGTCACTATCCTCATGACAATCACCCTGTGAGGTGGGTCGGGCTGAGAGAGCTCTGAGAGAGCTATGACTGGCCCAAGGTCACCCAGCTGGCTTCAAGCAGAGGAGTGAGGAATCAAACCTGGCTCTCCAGATTAGAGTCCTGCTGCTCCTAACCACAACAACAAACAAAGCAATGGTCCCCAGAATAGGAGAGTTTTCCACATGTGATTTACTGATTTGTCCTTGCTAGATTTTGATCAGCTCTGCTGAGAGCAGGTAGGTTCATTCAATTCCTCCCTCAAGTTGAGATGTGGTATTCAAATGACGCTGTCTGATGTATCTCTGAATGAGTGCTCTTTTGTCAATCAGAACAGGGACTCTTGCAGGAACAGAGGGTGGGCTCTTTTGTGAATGGGCTTACTTTTCGATACTCCAGGATGAATCCTTTTGGAGTATAAGAATGCAGTGTGTCTCAGATTTTAATCCTGAAGAGGCATGCCTCAGCCATCAGTTGTTAGGGAAAGGCTGGATTAGTGTATTTTTTTAAAAAGGGGAAATGATAGACAGGCCTGAGGTGTCAGAAGAGGCCTGAGACTGATTAGATTGTGGTTCATTTTGGGCCCTTGTTTGAATGATCGATGTTCCCTCATAGAGATATCTTTTGTAGGCTTTGATGAGGCCAAATCTACAGCTCCGGTGTTTGTCACAAGTGACTCCTTGCCTCACTATCTTTTTCTATTAGCATTAGGCTTTTTGAGAGGAAGCCTGTTATTTTCCTCCTGACAACCAAGTATTACAAACATAAAAATTTACTAGTCCTAACTGAGTGTAAATTGGCCCTTGCCCACTTTGAGGAGAATATTAGCCCACAACACAAAAGATCCTTCCGGTGCGGCTGTGTGATGGCAGATGCTTTCAAACACTTCCCTCCCAGTGTCTTTATGAGCCAACACAAATATGGCAATTGGGCCATTTCCACACAGCTTACCTTCCCTCGGAACGACCGGGAACATCACGCAAAACCCGTGAAAGATCGTTTTTCTTGTGCGAGATTTGTGCAACGGCATGCAAATCTTGCACGAGAAAACGCAATCTTCCTTGGGTTTTGCGCGATGTTCCAGGTCGTTCCGAGGGAAGGTAAGCTGTGTGGAAATGGCCTTGGTCTCGCCAGAGGCAGAAAGACATATAGAAAAAGGATGTCACCAGGTGGTTCTCCACCTATTCTGTGCATCTACCTTTGCAGTTTGGGAGGCAGACACTGCAAGGATGCCACTTGTCCACTGTTGCTGGGCAAATCTCGTCCAGAAGACCCAGAAGTGATGTCACTGTGGCACTTGAGGAATTCCCCTAATCTTGCAGAAATTCTTAGAATGCTGCATGACACAGTGATGTAACTTTGAGCCTTCACCCAGAAGTTACGTTGGTGTGTTGTGACATCATTTCCCCCATGCTCCTCTCCCCAAAACTCCCTGATGGTGCCAGGCCTAGCAACCATAAGACACCCATAAACCAAATACTGGTTCAGCTGTCAATCTTGCCCTGCCCTTCTTTTTACTAAAGGAAGAGCAGGTAATCTTTTTGTCCCAACCCTGTGAAGATGTTGATGTGCCAGTAAACAGAATCTATGGGAGGCAACCATTTTAGTTGGCTAAGCACTGGCAACAAAGCAGCATATGAGGAATTGCCCCCCAGACTCAACTGACGAGTGTGAGGTCACGTGGAGAGCTTCATGTTCTCCTTGGTCCTTTCGCCACTGTTTTTCACGTGTTCGAAGTGTAACCCCCCGAATCAAGAGGACCAGGTTCAATGTTTACTAATTCAAAATATAAATGCAATTTATTTCAATACAACTATGAAACATTCCCAAAGTTATCAATGCTGGATCAGTAACCAGTGACCCCAGCGCGAAGTCCTACTCACAATCCCTTGGTAAAGTACGCCGACTGTTGTGTGGATTTGGCCAGAGGCTAGGCCTGGAACAGCGTCCGAAATATCCAGAAGGCCTTGCCACAGCAGGACTCTTCGTGAAGACGCTGTCTGAATCCTGGAGCTTGCTTGTTGCCCTAGGAGCAGTTCCCCTTTTCTCCTAGCAAGATGATGTGGGGCAGCTCTGTACTAGGGTGCTGGTTTTCAAAAAGTCAACGAGCTCAGCTTGTTCTTTGCTCTTCTTTGCTTCTTCAACTATTGTCAGTTACTGCAGTTCGAAGGGTTCAGCTCTTCCAGCTAGCAGTTTCAGCTCTATGATCTTTTTAGATTCAAAGCTTGGAAACAAGCTTTACTGCTCAAAAAACAACAGCTTCTGCTCTTCTTTCTCTCTCCCTCCAGTTTTTCCAGCTAGCCTAGTCCTGTATTATACCACTCTTCCTAGTCATGGTGACCTCTTTTTTTTATACACATGCCCCATGAGTCTTTGCTATACATGCAAATTAACACAACCCTAGGTACAGCTCAGTTATCTGCTAGTCTGGTCTATCTATGTATCTGCAGTCTATTAATCAGGCCTAGGTCCTAGGCCCCCCCAAACCCTTTTTCCAGTACAGGCTTACATTCGTAGGAGAACAGTGCAAGATGTTCGACCAGTCTGTGCCTGTGCATTGGGATGCGGACGTAGAGGTCTCCCTGTGCAATTGGGGATTTCTCCTTCTCAGGTTTGAGGGTGAGCCTTGCAAAACACGAGTCCCCATTCACACCTTCATTATTTCCCTCTGAGACTGTCTGAATGAAAAGGGCTTCTATCCCTCTTGAAATTGCGGTGGCTCCGTAACATTGCAAAACGTCGTCCAAAAAACGCAGAAAATAGCATCTTCTCGCAAGAGTTTTGCGTGACATCGTGAAAAACTCCTGCGAGAAGACGCTATCTTCCGCATTTTTTGCACAGTGTTTTGCAACGTTATGGAAGCAGGTTAGTAGTGTGAAAACGGCCCTGTATACAACTTTCAGCCCCGTGTGACCCTACAAGCTTTGGCTCTCAATGGGATAATATTTCTCAGCCTAGCTTGCAAAGGTCTTGTGGGATTTAATCTATCAGTGTGACTTCCCCCGCCCTCCTCACTTAGCTATTTGCCTAAATGTTTCATTTGCCTCCTGCTGGCCCTTGCACGTTTATCCGAGAGATGCAGCCAGTAAACTCCAAGACTGCACAAGATCTCTTTTTAACAGTGAATGCCTGAGAGCTGTTAACGGCTTTATTCATCTCGTTCAGCGTGTTTGTCAGGATTTACACTGTAGGTCACTGGACTGCGGTGCCGATCTGGAGTCTGCATGCAAAGCCTGTGACAATCCACTGAGTGACTTTAAAATCTTTTACGCCTCTGTTTTCCTCTGGGAATATTCATGCTTCCTTAAAGGTAGAGTTGGTAGGTGACTGTGATCCCGTACTATTTTGCACACATGCAATGGAGTTCAAACTCTTGTCTTACAAGGACATCTTTGCCCCACCATCCAGGAAAGCCCAATATGCCTGAGGCAGATTCAGATGCCTTTTGCAGAGTCTGTTCTCATTTTGCATGATTTACTAGTAGCAGGGGCAGTCTTAATAGTTCTGGGGTCCCAGGGTCTTTGGGGGAGCATGTGTGGGCATGATTCCCATGCACCCCAGCTCGTTGCCACCACTAGCGTGGCCTGACAGTCAAGCAGTGAGCCGGCAAGAGCTGGACAGGGCATCCGGTGCATCAGGAGCTTGGCAAGACCTCACCCATCACCTTATCACCTGCTTGGGGGGGGGGAGTGGAATAAGGACATGGGGCTCCCAAAAAGGGCAAGCACAGAGCCTGTGGCAGCTGCCCTGGTTGCCCTGCACCCACAACTGCCTCTGGCAAGTACGTCTTTCTGCAAGATACTTTTTGTAGCAGAAGTAAACATTTCCTTTGCTGGTTATTTATTGGAGACTATGAATGTGCAAGGAAAAAGGAGTGTTTAATTCATAGCGTTCCCACCAGGGGGACAAAGCAAATAGACCTTTCCTGTGAAGCTGTCTGCACTGAATTTCTAGTGTCGAAACATTTCTAGGAATAATAGCTAGATAAATATCTTCCTGATTTCATGAGTAGCACAAGGGCAGGCTTTGAAACGAGGCGAGTGCAGAATTAGGATTATTTGGTGTGTTCCGAACCCAGAACGAAAGTGGTCCGGCCCCACAAAGATGACAACCTCTTGTTTTCCTCTCATTGAGTAGGATCCCCAAGTGAACATTTGCAGGTATGTAAATCCTCAGAAGGGGGAAGATTTAGTACACGCTTTAATTTTCCCTGGGGAGGGAACACTATTAGAAAGCTGATCCATGTGATTTGGACACGTTACCTGGCCTGCTGTGGAGTGAATGAATGGTTAATATGGTGGGAATTAAAAAAAGAAGAAGAAGTCCAGGCAGCTTTCATGAAATGGGGCCTCTTCCACACTCTTCCCTCCCTTCTCTGCTGGTGTTTATTCTCCACCTCAGCAACTCGCAGAAGAGCTGAAAGTGCTGTTTGTTCTAATTGCTTGGAATTTTGGCTGAGCCGATGGGATGCCACTCATGTTTGCCCGCCTGGACATTTATAACTTCGCAGCTGTGCTCTTCAGGTCTCCTCACACTATGGGAAACTAATCCGGGCCTGTGAAAGTTTAGCAGACTTTTTTGTCATTGACTCCCCCCCCTCCCATAAATTCTAAAAAAAAAAAGGGGAACCTTAGCAAAGCATCAGTCAGATGCGGAGGAGAAAGCTTTGTTGAGGTTTGACTTAAAGAGGAACTCTTTCATCTGATCAAGATGAGTAGCCATGTTAGTCTGTCTGTAGCAGTCGAAAAGAGCAGGAGTCCAGTAGCACCTGTAAGACTTACAAAATTTGTGGTAGGGTATGAGCTTTTGTGAGCCACAGTTCACTTCTTCAGATACCCTACCACAAAGCTCATACCCTACCACAAATTTTGTTAGTCTTATAGGTGCTACTGGACTCTTGTTCTTTCTTCTGAATTCAAGATTCCATTCCCCCCCGCCCCCAACACACACACTGTGGAATAGAATAATGTACATCACTTTGCATTTGTTTATGATTTATGCCCTTTTTCTGTACCAGCAGAAATGGTCACTAGTATGTAAAATTTTAGGTACCAACTAGTAAAACCCAAAATACATGTGATGTCGTCCTTGCCACCTATAATGGGTTTCCAGCTTCAGTTCATATCTTAGCTAATGGAACTAGGAATGCCATTCCACTGGTGGGGGTGGGGGATCCTTGGTCCCAGCTTCTGACTCCCCACAACCCCCCCCCCCACTCACCTGGCTGCAGGGCTTTTTTTCTGGGAAAAGAGGTGGTGGAATTCAGTGGCCTCGGAGAAAATGGTCACATGGCTGGTGGCCCCGCCCCCTGATCTCCAGACAGAGGGGAGTTGAGATTGCCCTCCGCGCCTCCAAGCAGCGTGGAGGGCAATCTCAACTCCCCTCTGTCTGGAGATCGGGGGTGGGGCCACCAGCCATGTGACCATCTTCAAGAGGTTCCGGAACTCCACGGAGGGCAATCTCAACTCCCCTCTGTCTGGAGATCAGGGGGTGGGGCCACCAGCCATGTGACCATTTTCAAGAGGTTCCAGAACTCCTTTCCCCCACATTCCAGCTGAAAAAAAGCCCTGCCTCACTGACAGGGGAAAAGGCGTGGGGAATGGGCCCAGGAGTCCCGCAGTGCGTGGGGCACTTCCTTGTGCTCAGAAGTGCTTGGGAGCACCCACATAACAAGCACTTCCAATGCACATGTCCCCCCCCCCTCACACCCCCAGTCCCACGGTTTGGGCTTTAGGGGACCTGGTAATCCTTAATGGAATTTTTCAAAGGCACTGAAGGCCTTCAGCCAAATATATGGCTGATGATGTCGAACTAATATCTGCAGTCCAATCATTTGTTAAGTCCCTCTGCATTTTAGCCTCACTTTCTTCCCTTCAGTACCAACTGCTACATCTTGCCTAGAACCCCTGACCCTTCCTGCCTTAAGTTCAAACTGAACTTTGGTTTCCCTTACAGTAGCTCCTTTAAAAAATACTTTTTAAAATTACAACTCTGAAAACTGTGGTATGAGATGGCAGTTGTTAATGGCTTTAGGGCTGTTTTTCATGTTGTTTCTAACATTTACGCATGTCCGTGCCGTAAAGTCACCACTGAGTTATGACTGCCTCTGTGAGGTGCTTTAAAGGTGAAGAATATCTCTTGTTGGTTCCCTACCCAAGTACTGGCCCTGTATAATCTCCTGAGATGTGTCAAGATCGTGCTACATGATGCCACCTTCCCTCCCTTTTAAAACTTGATCCAAGATAGTAGAATGTATATCGAAAACGTGCTGTTTATATTGTGGTTCAGTGGTAGGGCTGTGAATCAGCATTCTGCTTGTTTGACTCCTACTTCAGCCTGGAGAGCTCGGCAGGTGGCCTTGGGTAAGCCACTCCTCTCAGCCCCAGCTCCCCAGCTGTATTGTGGGGATAATAACTTTGTTCAGCATGCTGAGTGGCTTTGTTCAGCACACTGAGTGGGGTGATACATAAGCACGGTTGTTGCTATTATTGTTGTTGTTATTAATGAAACGTGTTTAGCAAGTAAGTAGTAAAACAACTCCAGAGAGTAGTAAAACAGGTCCAGAGATACAAGCTGCCTGATCCTGAGGAGTCTTACTGGGCATAAGCCTCATCAAGATTTCCTTCCTAGAAACTGCATGTAGTTGCACTGAAACCACCTTCTACATAGATATCCACTTGAAACTCCCTGCCTCACACAGCAGCAAGAGATCAGCAGAAAGAATAAGCAGTTTTGGCTGTCTGATGGAAAGGCAGCTGCATGGAGAGATGGCAGGGACATCTTTTTGCATGTAGAGGCAGGAGAGCGGTGGATGTAGCAGACGCGTTTTAGGAGAGGTGTTCGTACCTCCTGAAAATCTGACAGACTGAATGCTCCTCAAGGACAAGGTCCTCCAAATTCTTTAGCAATAGCATTGACATTGTCAGGGCTTTTTTTCAGCTGGAACGCAGTGGAACGGAGTTCCAGAACCTCTTGAAAACGGTCACATGGCTGGTGGCCCCGCCCCTGATCTCCAGACAGAGGGGAGTTTAGATTGTCCTTCGCACTTCTGTCTGGAGATCAGGGGGCAGGGCCACCAGCCATGGCTGGCGCCACCATTGAGGCAGTGAGGCAGGTGTCGTGGGCACTGGGGTGCTGGAGGGGGTGCCGGGGGCAGAGCCACGTGCCATGGAGCTGGCATGCCTGGCCCGTGGCTGCTACAACCGGACAGCAGTCGCGGGCCAGGCACGGCAAGTGGCAAGGGCAGCATGAGGTAACCTCTGCGTGCCACCCCAGCCACCCACCGGCCAATGGCCCCGGCTTTTCCTGCGTGGTGATGTCATCATGTGATCATGTCATCATGCAGTCCGGAGTGTGCACTGTGCGTGCGTGCACATGGGGATCGCCGCAGGCTCCTGAAACCCTGGCGGTGCCACCAGCCATGCGACCATTTTCACCAAGGGCAATTTAAACTTTTAAAAACTCCCCCCTTGTTCCAGCTGACCCAAAGTAACGTCATTGGCCCTGGGAGCATGTGTGCCCTTTGCACGTGTGCATGTGGCACCAGGGGCACTACCTTCTGCCAAGAGTTGGCGCCTGTGCTGGCAACCCACTGAGTTCTTTTTTCCCAGAAAAAAAGCCCTGGACATCGTACACTTCAGGAGCACATCTAAGCAGGTCACCTCAGGAGTAAGCCTCATTTTATTCAATGGGGCTTACTCCCAGGAAAGAGTACTTGAGATTGGAGCCTTACTTCCCCACGTCAAAGAACCAAGTGTGCCAACCAATGTCAAATATTTTTATTTGAACAATTGTATGCCTTTTAATTGATTAATCAATTATATTGAAAGTGGTATGTTACTAAAACCTAAATCTAGGTTTGTTTTGGAAATATTGAAAGAAAATGAAATAATTCAAAAGTTTATCAAAAACACTGGCAAACCCCAGGAGTATGGCAGGGGGCAAAAATCCTGGTATTGTGTGACATCATGACATCACACTATGGTAAAAACCATAGAGATTTAGAAAATCTCTTTTTTTTTGTAATTTTTTTTTTTATTTTTCATAACTACAAAACACTACACCAGACTATCACAAGGAAAGGGGAGAGGGAAGGGACAAAGGGGGGTGGAAAAAGAAAGGGGGGGAATGAACTACAAACACTAAACACTACACTTCAATGTTTCCCTTCATACTGTCATAATACAAAAATAGCTCCATAGAATAATGATGGAGTGGTTAATCATACAGAGAACAAACATTTCAAATTCTGATTAAACTTTCCTCCCCCTTCTAGGTCCCGGACGCAGTTCTCTCTGTGCAACTGCTGTTGCGATGCTCTCCTCCTCCTCCCCCCCCCTCCGGCTCCTCCTTTTCTTCGTTCTTGGTGCAGCAGAGTTCTGGGTTTTTATTCTCAAAATCCTTTAGTTGATCTTCTGATAATATCTTATAGGCCTGATCTTTATATCTGAACCATATTCCTTCCGGGAATAACCATTTGTACTTTATTCCATGGTCCCTCAGAAGAGCTGCAAACTTTTTATATTTAAAACGCCGTTTCCGGACTAGAAATGGAACGTCCTTCAAAATCTTGACTTTCAAACCCATAAAGTCCAAATCCGCATTGTATGAGTTATATAGGATGGTGTCCCGAATCTTTTTAGATGAAAAGTCAATAATGATCTCACGAGGCAACTGTCGCTTTGTTGCATATTTTGAAGAAGCCCGATGGACCTCCAAAATGGCGCTTTTAACCTCTTCTTTAGTCGTCCTCGCGGGTATCGCCAATAGTTCCGAGACCACCTCCCACAGATCCTCTTTTTCCTCCTCTTTCACGTTTTGGAGACGCAAAATTGTCTGCGTTCGTTCCACCTGTAGCCCGATCAGCTGGTTCTCCACCAACTTCAGCTCCTTTTTTGTAGCCTTCACAAGTGACGCACTTTCCAGAGCAGACTTCTCTGCCCCCCCCCCGCTGCTGCCTTAATGGTTTTCACCTCGCTTTCAATTAAGCCCACCCTTTGATCAGTTTCGTTCAGCTTGTCAACAAAGGGTTTTATAGCTTCCACCACCGCCCTGCGCACCAACTCTTCGAGCGACTCCCCCTTCTGCAAGGTAGCCGAGATTGACTTACCGAGAGCGGGACTTTGCTTCTTTGCTGCCATTTTTGGGGGGGGGGGGGCGCCAACAAAATTCTGGAACTCAACGAAGGGGAAGAGCGAGTCTTCTTCAGATCAACCTCTCCTTCACAAACGCTTGTAGAACAGAAGGGATTCGCTTGTTTACAGGCTTCCGCCTGTTTCTTTTACTTGCCGTTTCTCGTTGCCCGGCGGCACTCGAGGCGCCGCGCACGTCTGCCGGCCTCCATAGGGACAAACGGGCAATTCCCCCCCCCCGCATTGATTTCGGGGAGTTCTTCCCGCCGCATCCCGGACCCTGGCTCCCTCCCTCCCTGGGAGTCCTGGGGGCTAATCCTTGCGGATCAGCCGCCCGGTCAGGGTGCCCGGTCGTTTCCTCCCGGAGCAGCCGAGAGGAGCGTCCGGCATGGCTGAGAAAACGAAACCGAATCCGAGATTTAGAAAAAAATCTCTTGAGCGTCATGAAGCACCATGATGTCACTTCCTGGTAAACAGTGTCACGGGATCTAGTTCCCCCTGTTTTTGTTCCTGCTGCTCTATAAAGCAGTATCAGGACCCTGGTCCGTGGCTGCAGGAAGTTGTCTGCCACGGTGGGCAACCTGGAAGCCCTACGCATGTCCCTGATAGGCCATCTTTAATAGTTGGGTTATAATTCCCTGCTACAGTTATATTTCCCGGTGCAAAATAGTTTTAAAAATATCACCATATGCACTTAACTCTCAGCCACGCTAATTAACACCTATCCAAATAATTAACTAGAGGTTTAGTTGATTAATCTACCAATTAAAGTGATTAAAGCTTGCAGCCCTACGGAGAAATCACATGTGGAATTTGGGATATGAATCAGAACTTGCTAGTTATGTTTTATCAGTTTGTGCTACCCTGTTATTTCTTCCCTTAAGGCAAATCTAGGCATATACTTAAATCTGAGGAATTGGTTTGGTGCCCTGCCACTTTGAATTTGGCATTCCTTCTCATATGGAAAGTTTGTTGTTGTTTCAACCCAAGTCAAGATCCGTGAAATAGGAATGTAGTAGAGCAATGGCTCTGTAGGGGATAAGCTGCTTACCTATGAACACCATGCTCAGTAACTAGTCCTTAATAATTAGCTGCTAGTCACTAGTAGATGATCTCCTGCTACATCATAAGAGCTGGTAGAGGTGAAAGGTATCTAGTCTACTTAACCAAACAGATATCATGCTGGGATAGTCTAAGATGAGGGTCTTGTGGTTCAGCGTGTGTGTTTTTCTCTACTCTGCCACTCATCCATCTTTGGATGGTACACTGACTCTTCCTACCAGGGTTACCAGTCCCCTGCTGGGGGCGAGGGATCCCCTGCTCCCACCCTTCACCCCCTGCTACCGCTTTACCTGGCTGCTTCCTAGACAAATTAACAGTGCAATCCTATGGAGAGTTACTCTAGTCTAAGCCCATTGAAGTAAATGGGCTTAGACTGGAGTAACTCTCCATAGGATTGCACTGTAAAACTCTCTCCCCTCCCAATTTAATAGAGAAAAAAGTGAGAGGCCTAGAATGTACATGGGCTAAATAGGCACTCAAAATGAGGCCGGTAACAAAAAACAGATACAATTCTGCAAAACCCCTCTGTAACCCATCACAGCAGCCATAGAAGACCGAGTTGACAGATATGGAGATTCTAGAGGCCAGTTAACATCAAGCTTCCCTTCAAACCCCTAGACGAGGCTCCTCTCTTCTTTTTGCACCCTCCAAAATATGACATCCTGATTCCTAGGCAATCCTCTAGATTGGGCTGGCCATAGGCCCCTGTTGAGTGTGCACGGGATGACAATCCCAGGACTGATGTGCTACAATGTGCAAAAAGATTATCTGATAATCAATTTTCCAATGAAGTGTTCTGCAATGACTTGGTGAAACAAACGGGTTCTGCAAGCGGCCCACTGACGTGAGTGGTGGAATGCTAGAACTGCTAGAATGCTGGAATCTGTGAAAATTCAAAATCGTGGAATTTTCTTTGTATAGAAGAGAAGATGCAATCTCAGGTGCTGGGTTCAAAACAACTATGTCGATGAGTTCAACTACTGTAAGGTAACAGTTTGTTAAATTTCCCAGGAGATAAGACAACAACAATAGTAATAGGGTTGCCAGATCCCCTAGAGCTCAAATTGGGCATTGGGGGGTGGGCCCATCTGGAACACTTCCTTATCGCTCTGGAAATGGCATCATTCCTAGTGCAACAAGGAGATGCTCTGGAGTTCTTGGTAGCATGCTGTAGGGGCCCATTCCCTGCACCTTTCCACCCCCACCCCCCACCAGCCAGGTGAAAGGTGGTAGAGGTTGGAGGCTGGGAGCAGCCCCCCCTGGAGTAATTGATAGAGATGGGCACGAACCGAAATACGAACCAAAATCAAGCACAAACCAGGCCAGTTCGTGGTTCGTGAACCACAGTTCGTCAGATCCCATTTCTGACGAACTGCCACAACCTTTTAGGCTAGTTTTGTTTGGTTCGTTTTTTGGTTCGTCACTGCAGACGGCCTGGTGCTAGTCAATCAGTTTCCTAGGCAACAGGGGATGGACTTCCTGCAGATCTTCTGCTGGCCCAGAAGTGAACTTCTGCTGGCCCGGAAGTGGTGATTCTCTGACCTGGATGTGACGTTTTCACGAACCAAACAAACCGGTTCACGAACCAGGGGCAGGTTCGTGAAAGTTTGTGGTTCGTGAAATTTGACGAACCACGAACCACATGGTTCGGTTTTTTTCCAGTTCGTGCCCATCTCTAGTAATGAGTACCATAAGCATCAAAGGTATCAAAGAGCGGGGGAGCACAATTCCACCTGGTGCCCCAAATGCAGCAAGCTGCAAGAAAGCGGGGTGGGGTGGATGGGGAAGGGCTTGAGGGAGAATGAAAACTTACCGAAATGCACCTCCTGAAGGACCTTTTCCAAAAATGGTTCTCAACTTGAATCAGCTAGACTATTATAGAGAGCAATCATGTCCATTCTGTTGCCAAAAGAATCTATTCCCCTCTCTTCTACAAAGCATTTTAGATATATGTTGGTAAGCGAAGACAAATCCGTAGCCAATATGTTATAGCACCTAAAGTGTTGGTCTAGATATCTGAAACAGAGGTTCACATTCCTGCGTGGCTAGAAAACTAAGTGGGTGGGCTTGGTTAAGTCTGCCCAAACTGGTTGTTGTGAGACTGGCAATGCAATCTAAAGCAGAGTCCCACCCTTTAAAGAGCATTGACTTGAAGAGATTTTGAAGCTTACAACTCTGTTTAGGATTGAACTATAAAGCACTGATCCGAGCTCTTTGCAGGAAAGCCGGGACACAATGTAATGATTTTTTTTTTTTTACGCTTTTCCTTCCAGAATGTGTTTAAGAAATTAACTGCATGAGATCCGTTCGCCAACGATTTGTGCAGCTCGCCAGCATTCTTGAGTGTGGGACTCAAATCCAGACGTGTAGTTTGCATTCCTCAATGCTGAAAGGCCTAAAGGTAACGTTTTCACTTGTATAAAGAAAGGATGTTCAGAGTGTAAAACACCTTGGGTAACGTTGCTGCATGAGTGCAACATTACCCTCTCCCCCATTTTTGAGAGGGTGGAGCTTTTGGCAACAGCTATTATGGCATGATTTGGGGATGGTAATTGGATAATTGTCAACAATTATGTGAAAAGTAAAACTGTTTTTAATTTTCTGTATAAGTAGTAAGGAATAGTCATATTGTGTTATAGGAAAGGGTTTTTTTAAAAAACGTTTCTTACCGTGCTCTGCAGTCTCCAAGATCTTTCGATAATGTATTGGTTGAGATTAATTTGAAGTGGGAAGGAACAGCCGAAGATCTTGAACTGCTAAACTATGATATTATCTGTCTTAACTTGAATTGAACATATTTGTGGAGGATAGGTCCAGTAACTTAGGGCCAATGATTTGGGGCCCTCAGAAGCCATCCTGGAAGAAATGGAGTGTTGGCTGCGATCATCTGAGGTACCCTATGCATAGTGAAAGTAACTGCTTTTTGTGTTGGTAGGTAGGTCATTGCCCTAACTTGGATGGGAGACTACCAATGAAGTCTAGGTTCACTATGCAGAGGCAGGCAATGGCAAACATCCTCCGTTCATCTCTTGCTTTGAAAACCCTACGGCGTCTCCATAAGTTGCCTGTGACTTGAAAGTCCTTAATATGCACAGATAGATCCTTGGCCCTCTTGGGAGCCTGGCAAATGCCCAGTGGCTGCCAACTTCAGATCACCAGGTGATGGGGTGTGAACAGGTAAATGATAATCTCCCTGTAGAATAACCAGTGGTTAGTTATCATTTACTAAGAAAAAATATGCCACCTTTCCAGGAACCTGGTTAGATGAATGTCTAAATACTGTCTCCAATTTATTAACGAAGCTCTCACCAAGTCATTAATAATAAAATCAAATGCTGGGTATTGTTCTTTCCAATGCTTCTCTTCCTCAGCTATCGCCATTTCGGTGTGCTGCACAACCGCATTGTGTGTTGATGGACATTCTCTGCAGCGTTTGATTTTATTAGTAATTTAGGGATATCTTTATTAATAATGTTGCCAACAGTGTTGGCTGTGACCTAGCTATGTTTTTGCACTGCAAGTCCGTAGTTTTGCCAGTGGTTTTTGCACTTTCAGGCGGGTGGCACATCACCCTCGTCCCTGTTTGTGAGTTTTCAGGTACATTCTATTAGGATCTTTCAGGAAATGGATTGCTGAACTAAGCGGAACCTTGGTCTCAGCCCCGTACGTTTTTATGTTTTCATTGACAAGGCTAATGAAAATGCAGTGGCTGAATTTGTGTTATTTTATTTTTCGGGGTTTTTTTTACTCCATTTAAAGAACCTGGAAAACCCTAATGGGGCAGGACGGAGGGATGGAAATGTTTTTTAAAACGTTATACCCCACTTGTCTCTCCAATGGGAATTCAAAGCGGTTTACATAGTTTTCCTTTCTTCAATGTATTTTTTTCCTCCATGATTTTTCCTCATGAGGAAAAGATTTTTTCAAAGTGGTTTGGAACAAGAAGCAGGGCAGTCTGTGGCAAAGGGACCCTCGCTGGCTAAGGTACTTAAGAGATGTAATTCAGCTAAGTAGTGAACAGTTCTGAGAAGAATGCCTTCTGTGGAATCTGGTAATTTATTTTTGTTGCTGTCATTGATGGCGATACCGTGCCAGAATGAAGCACAGAAGAGTAAGCAGTGCTGCCCCCTATGGGTCATATAGAGCCAAATGCCGGCTTGGTTGGAGAGAATGAATAAGAGTCTACAGATGGTTGCTAAGCAACCCTTCCTACCTCTCCCTACTGTTTCTATGTTGTGTTAAATGGTTGCTAGGCAACTGCCCACATGCTCTCTCCAGTTTCTCCTGTCTTGGAACAATTAGGAGGCCAACTGTTTTTAAGGGGAGAATGTGCGCAAAAGAGAAGGCCAAAGTGTGAGTATCCAGCAGCAGGCTGAAGTTCCTTGTCTAAAACCTCAAACAACCAAGCCCTAGTACTACCACAGTGCTGGGATTAAGCAAACCAGTTAACCTTTCTGCGCAACTCATGACAGCTGCTTTATGTCTCCCCTAGTGAACAGATCTGGATTTTTTAAAAAAAGATTAAACATATTGTGATTTCTATGTTTGCTTTGGTTTATGAGGATTTTGTCCTTGTGACAAATTAGCAGGGCTTTCTTTCAGCTGGAAAGCAGTGGAACGGAGTTCTGGCACCTCTTGAAAATGGTCACATGGCCGGTGGCCCCGCCCCCTGATCTCCAGACAGAGGGGAGTTGAGATTGCCCTCCATGCCAAGCAGCGCAGATGGCAATCTCAACTCCCCTCTGTCTGGAGATCAGGGGGCGGGGCCACCAGCCATGTGACCATTTTCTCCTAGGGCAACCCACTGAGTTCCACCACCTCTTTCCCCCCCACAAAAAAGCCCTGAGACTATTTTTGCCGAGGGTGATTTAAACTTTAAGAAACTCCCCCTCTTGTTCCAGCTGATCCAAAGTGACGTCATTGTGCGGTCCTGAGTTCCCACCACCTCTTTTCCCAGAAAAAAACCCTGCAAATTAGTAAATAACAGTTATTAACCTGATGATTCATGACGAACTGAGTCCTTAAATATAGTCCCCAATAATCCTTTGTAGATGTGTCATAATATAAATTCTTATCCCCAAGATAGTTTCAGGTGGGTAGCTGCGCCGGTCTGCAGTAGAATAGCAGGACTTGAGTCCAGTGGCACCTTAAAGACCAACAAGATTTCCAGTATATAAGCTTATGCTCTGAATATCTTGTTGGTCTTTAAGGTGCCACTGGACTCAAGAACTGCTGTTCATCCCAGCTTGGATTGTTGAATGTGGTTTGCTTATGATGATGATATGGTGGTGGAGAGAGCCCTCAAGTCAGAGTTGACTTATGGCGACCCCTGGTGGAGTTTTCATGGCAAGAGACTAACAAAAGTGGTTTGCCATTGCCTGCCTCTGCAACCCTGTTCTTCTTTGGTGGTTTCCCGTCCAATTGCTAACCAAGGCCAGTCCTGCTTAGCTTCTGAGATCTGACAAGATCAGGCTCACCTGGTCTATCCAGGTCAGGGCAAGTTGATGATAAAATCTTAGAATCGTAGAATCATAGGGTTGGAAGGGACTTCTAGGGTCATCTAGTCCAACTCCCTTCACAATGCAGGAAATTCATAACCACCCCTTCCCCTTCACTGCCCCAGTGACCCCTGCTCCATGCCCATGATAGATGACCTTAAAGCACCCATCCATGAATTTAAAATATGGATCCCTCAGAATTAAGAATCAGTTGCTGTGAGATCCAGAGGAGTTAGCTGTGTTAGTCTGTAGTAGCAAAATAGTAAAGAGTCCAGTAGCACCTTTAAGACTAATCAACTGTATTGTGGCATAAGCTTTCGAGAGCCACAGCTCTTTTTGTCAGATGCATGGAGGGTATGAAAAAACTGGCCAGAGATATATAGGTGGGGAGGGGGAGGGGGAGAGGATGCAGGGAGTGAGGGTCATGTAAATGTAAATAAGTTACAAGAAGTCATGAAAGACGTAGAATGCACAATCCAGGCTGGGTGTGACCCCCTCCCCTCCATGGCAGAATCTGAATAGAATGCCTGAGGGCAGTTACTTTTGGTAATGAGATAACCATTCATAGTCTCTATTCAATCCAAGTCTGACTGAGTCAAATTTACATATGAATTCCAATTCAGCAGCTTCCCGTTGGATTTTGTTTTTGAAATATTTCTCTTGAACTGTGGTGACCTTTAAGTCCTTGATGGAATGTCCTGGTAGATTGAAGTGTTCTCTCACTGGTTTCTGGATGTTGCCATTTTTAATGTCAGATTTGTGTCCATTTATTCTTTTGCGCAGAGGTTGGCTGGTTTGTCCAATGTACAGAGCAGATGGACATTGTTGGCACATGAGGGCATATATCACGGAGGATGAGCAGCTGTAAGAGCCAGAAATAGTGTAGTTGACGCCATTGGGTCCTGTAATTGCATTTCCTGGGTAGATATGAAGGCACAGTTGGCATCTGGGTCTGTTGCAGGGTCTGGTACCTGTGCTGGTGACTCTGCTAGCCAATTTATGGTTGTAGGTGAGAAGTCATTTAAGGTTGGGGGGCTGTCTGTAGGCAAGGAGAGGTCTTCCACCCAGGGCTGGTGAGAGAGAGGCATCATTTTCCAGGATGGGCTGTAGATCACTGACGGATCTATATTGGATGGGTTTGAGCTGGGAACTATAGGTGACAACCAGTGGTGTTCTGTTGTTAGTTCCTTTCGGTTTGTCCTGGAGCAGGCTGTTTCTGGGTACTAGTTGGTGTGAGGTCCCATCTTTTGTATCTAGAGCTTTATTCCAGCCTTGTGATGGAATCGGGTCTGAATCCAAGGAAATAGAATTCCTTAAAGCTTCTAAAATCTTAAGACTAAGAACAGTTACGATTCCTACACCACTCATTTTGCATAAAACTCTATCTACTACAAGTTCCTACTGATAGCAGTTCTTAGCCTTAACACTGATAATGGCTGAAATTAGCAAAGTGAATAATCAACTGTGAAATCCTAAGCAGAGTTACTCCAGTCTAAGCCCACTGAAACCAGTGGGTTTAGACTGGTGTAACTCTGCTTTGGATGTCATTGTAAGAGTCCATTGGCTGCCTTTCATTTCTTCTCCAGCTGTTATTGCCATAACCTACAGTTTCAGTGTTATGTTGCACATACAGAGTTCTCTGTCTCTTACAAGTGATGACAAACCCGTCCTAGACTGAAAGCAGTTATGATGATGGTACATTGTGTTCGTGCCTAAAGTGCACCGGGATTCCTTACTTTATTCCTTGCTTGCATAAAGTAGGGTGGTTCAGGTAGCCTTGATTTGTGAAAAGATGCTTGAAGACAATTAAGTTTTAACCTAATTTTGCAGTTCACATATAATTTGGTAAGGAAGAGTAGGGGTGCCTTTTTGAAAAAAGGTTATTTCTTGCTTGTCTTTTTTGGCAAATTTTTTAAATTAAAATTTGCGTGGAGTATAATTTTCACTGCTCAAATAATCATGGGTAAATGTCCTTCAAACATAGTTTCCAGACGTAGGGATTTGAACTTGTACATTTTGTTCTAGATACAGTTTTCAGAACTTGTTTTTGCCAGAAAATTTGCTTACTCTCTCTGCGAAGGGGAAAAATTCCTCAAAGCCTATCGCAGATTGCCTGCCTGCTTATTAATAGGTTGATATTTACTATTTATTGATTTGATATTTATTATTGATTGATTTAGGCTGGCTAGATTTTTAGCCGGTGATTTGAATGAATGATTATTCTGAGGACTCAGTGCACGTAATTCTCCATGTCAGAATTTGCACTTCAAGGAAGATAAAGAACTCATTCCTACAGAAGAAAACAACTCCACTTAAAAATCTTTTGAGATATTCGTTTTCATATGCACATTTCTGTAAAGAAAGAAAAAAACAGGGTGCGGCTAATACAAAGCTTCAGTTTAGAAACTAAGATTAAGGCGGGGGGCATCGTGATATCCATTTGCAAATACCTTTAAAGGCTGCAATGAAGAAAAAGGTTAGAATGTTTTACCAGGATGCAGGAGAGAACAAGGTGCACTCCGATTCACTTGTGGTAGAGCAAGTTGGATGTCAAGAGGCGCTCCAATAATTGCAAGAATGGCTAAACTGAGCACTGCATATCCTTTCTTTGGAGCAGTAGAAAAGAGCAAGAGTCCAGTAGCACCTAAGAGCAGAACCACAAGTGACAAAAGGCACAGACTGGACACTTGTCAGCTTCCCTCAAGTTTTGATGGGAAATGTAGGCAGCTTGGCGGAATGTTGGACAAGTGACAGTTGAAAAGTCCATTGGACAGCAGTCAGAGAGCGAAGCTGCGAGACCAGGATGCCTACATTTCCCATCAAAACTTGAGGGAAGCTGACAAGTGTCCAATCTGTGCCTTTTGTCACTTGTGGTTCTGCTCTATAGACTAACAAAATATATGGTAGGGTAGGAGCTTTCATGAGTCATGGCTCACTTTGAGTCCAGTAGCATCCAGTAACAAATTTTGGACTCTTGCTCTTTTCTACTGCTACAGGCAGACTAATACGGCCACCAGTCTTGACCTTTCCCTGGGGTCTCCTAAATCGAGACTGAGAATACCCATCAAGCTAAGGGCCCAAGTTAGCAACCCGTTTTGCTGGGGAGTCACTCTTGGAAGGATCTGAATGGTTATGCACCAAGGGCCTCTGCATCAGTTCCCAAGCTGGCTTGCAAGTGGTTCCCGTTGCCACCAGTGTTTTCTGTCCTCACCCAATTTTTGACAACAAAGAGTCTGTCTAGGCACGGAACCCAATTGTGCCTAGGGGCTACCAGTTGCATACTGACCCCTAGTGTAGGAAATCTTGCTGTTTCTGGGTTTTGTTGGCCCACCAGAGTTGCTTGCTTGATTCTTAATATCTGTTGCTGGCAGTGTGCCCTGAGAAGCCACATCTACTGGCAAAGGTGCATAGAAACAGTAGCCAGGACTTGAATTAAGAGGGTTTTTTGAAAAGAAAAGAAAACAAGCAGTCATCTTTGCAATATGTGATCCTCAAATTATCCCCAAGTTCTTACTTGACCTTTCCTCCTGCAAAAGAGCTCTGCTGTCTGTCTTGGGATCTTGGCTTCACATTTCTTTTTCTCTGGGCATTCAGACTGACTACAGCTGAGGCTGCTCCCTGACCCAGAGAGTCGGCGCACGTGAGCAGAGTCCTCTGGGATATAAATACATCATGTTATAAAAAGGAAGATGACTGAGAGCGGTATGCTCTCTGGAGTGTTGATCTCCTTCCTGGAACAGCGCGCGATGATTCCCTTCTCCTGAGTTCATCTCTCCAGAGTGATTCTAAGGACAACATCAATTCCTAGCCAGTGGTGGAAAACCACAATAGGGGAGGTACATGAAGCCTTTGGGAATCCCTAGTCTCCAGGTGGGGCAAAGGTGGGAAACAGCTTGTGGCTTGTTGAACATACTTTTTCTGTGGCTGTTTCTTCTTTGATTTGCAGCTCTGTGGCTTACTCTCCTACTCTCTAAGAGTCGGGGCTTTTTTTCTGGGGAAAGAGGTGGTGGAACTCAGCGGGTTGCCCTCAGAGAAAATGGTCACATGGCTGGTGGCCCCACCCCCTGATCTCCAGCCAGAGGGGAGTTTAGATTGCCCTCTGCGCCGCTTGGTGGCGCAGAGGGCAATCTCAACTCCTCTCTGTCTGGAGATCAGGGGGCGGGGCCACTAGCCAGGTGACCATTTTCAAGAGGTTCCGGAACTCCGTTCCACCGCATTCCCCCTGAAAAAAAGCCCTGCTAAGAGCTATAGTTTTTAAAAAGGAAATAGGAAAAACTTGTGTGCCTTCTCACAAAAAACTGGAACATAAGGGCACTCAGTGAAAACGCACACAGAAGGCATAAAAAGCCTTGAAAACTGGCAAGCTTTGATTGGGATTATGATCTTTGATTGGGATTGGGATTTTTTTTTTTTTACTGTAAATGCCACTTTCACATTGATACATTAAAAAAAATAAAATCAAGCAAAAGATAAAGCTGTATGTCTGTGGGGTGAAATTATATCTGTTTTATAATGTATTTATTGGCTTTTCCCAAAATGGTGCTGTACACAGAGTTGCCAGTTTCCTGGTGGGGGCGGAAGAGCCCTGCTGCCAGCATCAGCCCCTCCCCACCACTTACCTGGCTGGCGGGGGGTGGGGTGGGGAGGCATGGGGATGGGCCTCCCAGGGTGCTGTTCTGGCATGGCATGACGTCACTCCCAGGAGTCATGTCATCACGCAGGCCCCGAGAGTGTTTCTGGGCTTCGTGCAGGGCTGATTCTTAAAGAATCTTAAAGATTGGAGCCCAGATTGGCCCCATGTGAAGCCCAGGTGTACTCCTGGGGCCTGTGTGATGACATCCCTCCCAGAAGTGACGTCATCATACCGTGTCGAGAGCACGTGTGTGAGGAAGTCATAAATGCCAGATCCCCCTCTCCTGCTGGGAGGGTTAAGGGGAACTGGCAAACCTGCTGTGTGTGAAATTAGTGAAATCACCAAAGTTCGGGCTTATCTGGTTTAAAATGGGACTCTGTGCGTCGTTCAGTGCTTGGCAGTATTATGGAAAGAGTGCCATTTCCTCCCAAAATGTTCTTCTCCAGCTTGGACTGTAAAAAGGTATTCTGACCACGAAGTGATTCAATATTCAGCAGATCGAGCACCGAAAGATGAGTTTTTTACTTTCACATGTATAGAATTTCTCTGATCTTAGTTCTTTCTTCTTCATGAAAATCTTGTTGATTAATGTGAATTATGTGACCAAGCAACCTTTTGTTTGATAAGTATCTTCGGTATTTAGGTCAGTTTTCTAATTGATGATCTGAAGGACCATCTATCCCCACCCCCACCTCGAAGCCAACTGCGGTCTTCTCGTGAGTGACCACCTTTTAGTTGTTCCCCTGCTTAAGCTGGCCTACTTGGCATCTTTTAGAGCCTGTTCCTTCTCTGTAGTGGCTCCTGCCTTGCAAAACAGACTTCCCGAGGCAGTGAGAGGGCTCCATCTTTAGATCCAGAGGAGTTAGCCATGTTAGTCTGTCTGTAGTAACAAAACAGTAAAGAGTCCAGTAGTACCTTTAAGACTAACCAACTTTACTGTAGCTTAAGCTTTCGAGAACCACAGCTCTCTTTGTCAGATGCATGGAGGGTAAGAAGAAATTGGCCAGATATATATAGGTGGTGAGCCCACCTATATGGCCACCTATATGGCCAGTTTCTTCTTACCCTTTATGCATCTGATGAAGAGAACTGTGGTTCTCGAAAGCTTAAGCTACAGTAAAGTTGGTTAGTCTTAAAGGTGCTACTGGACTCTTTACTATTTTGCTCCATCTTTAGAAGCTTTTTAGGAGGTCCTGTAAGGCCATTTTATTTATGATGGCTTTTAATGGTGTTTAAGCTGCAGACATTTTCTTGTGGAGGGCAATTATTGGGCTTTTATTTATAGTTAGTTATATTTTACGTCTTCGAGTGTAGCCTGCCTTCATCCACAAGAGAAAAGGAGGCCATAATATTTAAATCGATATTTTAATAAATAAAATATTTTTTTTGCAAATATTTTAATGTGGAGTTTATTTTGTTTTTGGTCCCCCGTTCATATCTAAGACTCGTGAAAAAGGCATGTTTGTTTGGTTTATGGGGGAAGCAACAGAGTTTACATGCAGCTTTCTGGTACTGAGTAGTTACATTTTACAGGAAGCCATATGAGAAGGTGGATGTATGCAGCACCCTCACTCTGTGCTCATGTGCTGGCGTGAGAAAGTAGAAGGTCTTTTCAAAACTCACCAATAGAGCCCTTAAGTGGCGGACTGATTCTGAATTGCATCAAGTTGACTTCACTCAGTACTACTGGTGAGCATGGAGAGTCAAGTCTTGTCGGAAGAAATGATGGTATTGTGCAAAGATGGGCCAGTGTTTTGACAGTATATGGCAGCTTCATCTGTAAAGATGGAAATCCAGGCTGTGTAATGGCCTGAGTACTAGTGCTGTTGTCACCTATGACATTGGTATACCGCAGTACCATGCTAACGGCTATCTGTTTGGTCTAATGCTGCCAGGTCTTGCATAGAGTTTCTGCTGAGTCCTAGAGCAACATAACATCACTTCTGGGATCACATAGGAAATGATGTCACATTATTGATGCAACAGTGGCCAATTCCAGACGGCCCTCCCCATCCCGAAACGTCGCGCGTCGTCACGTGGAAAACACGAAATATCACGTTTTCTCGTGCGAGTTTTGCGACATTGCGCAAAACTCGCACGAAAAAACGCGATATTTTGCGTTTTCCATGTGACGTCGCGCGACGTTTTGGGATGGGGAGGGCCATCTGGAATCGGCCGGTACCTCCCTATCACCCTGCCGCTGGCTGGAAATCCTAGTTTGGTCTGTCGTTGCTGAAGTTCTCCAGTGGTACAGCCCAACAGCCTTTCCTTTCCCTGATCCTGAGGCATCCTAATGTATTGTTAACAGCCTCTCTTGGCAGCCATTGTAAACGGCAGCTATTAAAAACCCTACGTCTCACATTAAGCCGGCTCTATTGTTTAAATATAGATTACTAATGAAATGCCTTTTTATTACCTTCTCAGTGAATACTTTCTGTACAAAGTTAATTTGCACTGTTGTGTCAATTCTGTTTAAATTCAATCAAGTTTTATTTTTTAATTATGTTTTCTCCACATTAATTCCCATTTGATTTGTCATCTCCTGTGAGGTACTTAAGGGCTTTCTCCTTCATCTCATTGGCTTCACCTGAAATTAGAGGCCTTCCTATTATGATGAATTAATTTGGTTTCCATTCAAGCAAGGATTGTTTTAATAATGACGAATTGCACGATGTGTAGATGAGAAATACTCGATTCCTATGATAATAATGAGCAAGAAATGAAACTGAATAGAAGAAAGGCACGATACTGAACCATACACTGAAACTTAGGACATTTTCACACTGCTTACCGGCAACAGAACATTGCGGCAAGCTCCCGGAACGACAGCGTTTTCCTGCCGTGATTTCAAGCGAGAACTGCAGTTCTCGCGCGAAATCGCAGCAGGAAAATGCTGTCGTTCCAAGAACTTGCCGCGATGTTCTGTGGCCAGAAAGCAGTGTGAAAACGGCCTTACTGTGCTGTTGGTGGTTGCAAATTGGAATTATTTTATTGTTCACAGATATTTATTAGGTGGCAACCTTATCTGCTGTTATATGAAAGACTAAAATTTTAGGTAGCTAGATACTACTTAGATATTGGAACGTTTTCCCCTCTGCAGTTGTTGAGGGACTGTATAAAAAGGTCCCAATGGCAGAGAGGATCTGCCTTTGTGGAGTAGGCAAGACTGAGAAAATTGAGCATCTCATGCTTCACTACTGTTTTTATCCTGATGCTCGTGTGAACATCCTACAACCTTTGCTTTGGAGATTCTCCATTTACCCTCCTTTGGATATCACTAAGAAGTTTTTATCAGCCCCAATCCCTGAGCTCTCATTGGCTTGCGACAGATTTTTTGCCATAGCTTATAGAATTCACAAGGAATGATTATAGAAGGTGTTAGATACATGAAATGGAAATTCCCCACAGCCTATGTTCTATTTCCTGTCCCTGAGCCTTGCTTTTTAAATTTAATGTTTTTGTACTCATTTTTGTAAATTTCAGTATTTGTTAAATTGATATATGGTGATTAAGAAACATAATAACAATAATAATAAATGAAAGTACTACTAGAAATAGAGATCTCAAACATCTGCAGGTTTAGCTCATGTCCTGTTTGCCAGTCGCAAACAGGAAGCTAGTTTTTGGAATGTCACTTTATTGGATTTTCAGCCCTTACAGCTGTTCGACAGATTGCTTCGGTATATCCTTCCCTTACTAGTGCTTTATTCCTTACAGTGCAGTACAGCGAAAATGAGGTTTCATACATGGACATTTTCCAGAGCCCAGTTGAGTTCTCCTCCCAACCCTTGTAACACTGCTGCTCCACTCATCAGGCAGTTGCTTAAATGGACAATTAAATCAGTCGCAGATTGTATACAAAAGTGATTTTTAACAGTCCTACCACTCAAGGCTGATTTAGGTAGTTCTTAGCTTTGTTAATGGCTGCCAGTCTGTTTGGATTGGCTGTCTTTTAGTACATCCACATTTCTGAATAAACCTGATGCAAATATTTGAGCTGCTTGGTGACAATGTGAACTGATTGGCTCACATTGGATAGTCGGTATTAAATGTGAGTTTGACTGTGGAACACATTCATTGAGAAATTCATTGCATCCCTAGTTAGAAACAGAATGGGCCCTTAGTGCAATCCTGCAGTGCTCTTCTTCGTTATGTTTATATGTCAACAGGAACACTAGTCTTGGGGCTAAGCGGAATTGACAGTGCCTGAATCTAAATCTGGAGTTCTCCCTCTTCGGAACCCTGAGATCAGAGGATGGATTTTGGAGACCTGGAATGCATAAGATATGCCTTTGGTGACCAGGGAAAGGTTGAAGGCAAAGCTAATAGCATTTATGCCAGGTTTTGTTGGTCCTAGGGTTACCTGCCTCCAGGTAGCAGCTGGAGATCTCCTGGAATTACAACGGATCTCCAGCCAACAGAGATCAGCTTCCCTGGAGAAAAAGGCTGCTTTGGAGGGTGGACTGTCTGGCATTACACCCAGCTGAGGTCCCTCTTCTCCCCAAACTCCACCCTCTCGAGGCTCCATCCCCAAAATCTCCAGGAATTTCCCAACCCAGAGCTGGCAACCGTAGTTGGTCCAGAGGCTTCCCTCCAGCTTGTGTTCTACATCCTTGTTCCCCTTTCCATGTCTGAAGAGAGATCTTGGAACTTAACCTAGGCCGTTTTCACACTACTTACCTGCTCCTGGAACATTGCGAAACATCGTGCAAAAACTGCAGAAGATAGCGTCTTCTCGCGAGAGTTTTGCGCGCTGTTTCGCAACATTCCAGGAGCAGGTAAGTAGTGTGAAAACGGCCCTACTGTATTTACTCAAAAACAAGATTTTAAAAAAAAAACTTTTTAGGCTTTAAAAAAGAGGACCATCTTCAACTCGCATAAAAAATTCCGGTATGTAAAGCTGCCCCTTGATCTGGATAGTCCAGGTTAGCCCAATCTCATCAGATTTTGGAAGCCAACCAGAGTCAGCCCTGTTCAGTAATTGGATGGGAGAGCACCAAAGAAGTCCAGGGTCACTAGGCAGAGGCAGGCAATGGCAAACTGCCTCTGTTAGTCTCTTGCCTTGAAAACCCCACCAGGGGTCATCGTGAGTCAGCTATGACTTGAGGACACTTTCTAACACCACCGAAGTTGCTCCCATTTGGGTTAGGATATTTCTGGAGATTTGGGGGTGGGGCCTGTGGTGGGTGGGGCTTGTGAAGAGGAGGGGCCTCAGCAGAGTATAAATGCTGTACAGGCCACCCTACCAAGCAGCCTTCAGGGGGACTGATCTCTGTAGTCAGGAGAGCAGTTGGAATTCTGGGAGATCTCTGAGCCTCACCTTGAGGTCAGCAACCTTACCTCATTCTACTACTGGCAAGCTCCGTTGGTGGGGATTTGCCACCCCCACAGCCTGCAGAGAGAAGCAAGTGGGTTGGGCCTTTCATTTGCTGGGTCTTGCAGGTTAGAGGCACAGGGGGTGTCTTTTCTCTTGTCATGCTTTGTGGCCAAGCAAGAAAGCACAGATGGGGAGCACAGCCTCTCCATCAGCTGTGGAAAAGGCTGTAAGCAGTCCTTGTAAGCTGTCCTAACTATGGAGAAGGCTTCTCCAGAGTGGGTAGGAACACATGAAGCTTCCTTATACTGAATCGTACCATCGATCCATCAAGGTCAGTCTTGTGTACTCAGACTGGTAACAGCTCTTCAAGGTCTTTCACATCATTGATTGCCTGGTCCCAGGGCTTTTATTTCTGGGAAAAGAGGTGGTGGAACTCAGTGGGTTGCCCTAGGAGAAAATGGTCACATGGCTGGTGGCCCCGCCCCCTGATCTCCAGCCAGAGGGGAGTTGAGATCGCCATGTAGTGCGGAGGGCAATCTCAACTCCCCTCTGCCTGGAGATCAGGGGGCGGGGCCACCAGCCATGTGACCATTTTCAAGAGGTTCTGGAACTCCGTTCCACTGCATTCCTGCTGAAAAAAAGCCCTGCCTGGTCCTTTCTGGAGATGCCAAGAATTGAACCTAGTACCTTCTGCATGCAAAACAGAGGCTCTTCCACTGAGCCACAGCCCCTTCCTGGAGGAGGCAGGGAAGAAGGCTGACCTGCGCTCTGCGCCTTGTACTCCCCTGCACTGACTGCTGGGGTTGCGCCATGAGCACTAGCAGCCTCAAGAAGTGCTGAGCTCCACAAAGCTTACCGTGGTGGCCTTTGCATGGCAGTGAGCTGAGGAGGCTGATGATCCATTAGATGTATTGCAGCAGCTGGCATGGTTTGCTTTTCTCTGGGCTGCATGACGGGCAAGAGGAGAGGTGGGGGGGCAGATGGGGCTCGAGGGTGAAGAGGGAATCAGAAGGGGAAGAGAGAGGCTGATGGGAAAAGAATATTTCGTGCTGGCAGCTCCCCTCTTGGGGGGTCTTCTTAGATTGAGACCCGTCTGCTTTTATATATTAGCTTCTCTCTCTCTCTCTCTCTCTCTCTCTCTCTCTCTCTCTCTCTCTCTCTCTCTCTCTCTCTCTCTTTTTTTTTAGTTGGGGGTGGTCATCTTGTTTGCAGAGTTGTCTCCCCTTTGGATAAATATGGTCTGTAATCTATAGTAGCTCTCTGAACTGGTTCCTAGCCTTACCCACGAATTTTCAGCCAAAGCCCCAGAACTATCTTCTCCTTTCACTCTCTAGGTATTCACAACTGTCGCCATTTCAGACTAGAAGAAGCATGTTTGTTCACGTGGTTTTGTTCTGGCTGGTAGAGGCTCTTCCCGTGAATCGGGCCAAGATGACATTTGTATGCACTGTTCTCTTTACCTCAAGTGGTACTTATGCTACGTTATGAACTTCTAACTCTGAAGTGGCATTAAGCATTGCACCATGAAGTCATCTGAAAACAGATAAACAAAAAGTCTAATCTGTGGATTTCTCAGAGCTCAGATAATCTTGGGCTGTAACTCTAAAAATGCTTTCATAATCCTGATTTTAATTTTTTTCCCCTTCCTGATCTTCTTTGGCACCTAATGGCACACACTCAGTGTTTCCTTTTTTGAAAGCATTACTTTTAAAGTTTGTATTTCTAACCATCCATTAGAACCAGGGCTTTTTTTCTGGGAAAAGAGGTGGTGGAACTCAGTGGGTTGCCCTCAGAGAAAATGGTCACATGGCTGGTGGCCCCGCCCCCTGATCTCCAGACAGAGGGGAGTTGAGACTGCCCTCCGCGCTGCTGAGGGGTGTGGAGGGCAATCTAAACTCCCCTGTCTAGAGATCAGGGGGCGGGGCCACCAGCCATGTGACCATTTTCGAGAGGTTCCGGAACTCTGTTCCCCCGCATTCCCCCTGAAAAAAAGCCCTGATTAGAACCATTTTAAAAGTAGGGCTTGAGGAAACAGCGCTCAGGGGAGGTGCTTTCACCCGTTCATGGTTGGATTTTCTTTGAATTTCCTTCCATTTCAAGTTGAGATTGGGGGTACGGGCTGCCAGATGTCGCGAAAAAGAAAAAAAAATCCATTGATTCGGTGACTGCATGTACTCTCTCAGCGCTCCTCTGATTTCATTTTGTGGCTCAGTCCAAAAAGCAGAGCATGTTGAGACATGTCAAGATGGGGAAGATGGTAGGGACTGACAGAGATGTGATTTCTTTCCTCTTGGTTGGTTAACATTCAGCTGATTAATAAAAAGTAGCTGCTATCTATCCTACTCATTCTCAGGCATCATCTATTGTCTAAGCTAGTTAGAACATAACCGGCATGTTTAAAATGGTGGGGGTGGTCTCTTTTCCAGTTCGTGCTAACGTGCTTTTAATTGCCAATGCCAGTCACCTGAAGAGAAGCAGAGGGTGTACTCACAAGTTTTGAGATTAATTAATAAAGAATTTTTAAAAGGCCCGATCTCACGCAGATACTCTGAAATGAATGGTGTGTTATGTGGATCATTAGCTCTGTCAGCTGGATTCTCCCTTTGGGGTACTTAAGCTGTTGGGGAACTAAAATCCTTCTGGCTGGTATTTTTAGAAGCAGCACTGGATGTTCTGTTAAGAACCAGGAATTCTGGACTCCTCTGTTGGGCTATGATTTGCAAGTCTGCACCAGACAGAGAGCATTTCCAGTGGCTTGAGGCCACCTCATGCCCAGACCATGGCCTTGTAGGAATCAGTGTTGATATAACTTCATTAACATCACAAATTGTGATTTGGCCTTGAGTTCATCAGCAGATGTGGAGCTTTACAGAGTAACATAAGCAAAAGATAGGCCCTTGCCTGAAGAAGCTTCACGTTCTCAATAACAGTGGGAAGAAAGAGAACAGAACAGAACGAGGGAGGCATGCCAGCAAATACAATTAATGGTCAGGAATATTGCTCGAATTATACATCTATAGGAGGCCAAAGCCTTTCCCTGATGCTGCAACCCTGATAATGGCATTCAGATAGGGTTCCCAGGTGGCAGGCAAACTCCTGGGGTTTTGCCCCATTGCCTGCTGATCTCCCAGTGACTGGCAGGAGTGGCAAACCCCTTGGAGGTCACCTGCCACTCTTCCAAGCCAGTGACCACATCCCAGGGAAGCAAATTTTGAAAAGCATTTATATGAAGTACTTTACTTGTCCATTCTTAATTGACCTCCGATCGGGTTCATTTTGAGTCTTCTATCCAGTTCTAGGAAATACATGATATTTTATTATGTTGGTAGCTAAAAACAGCATTACAAATGGACCCTTTGGGGCTTCTGAATCCATGTTTGGTTCTACGAAGCTTCCAGTTTAGTGCTAATATTACAGTTATTGTTACTTAATTTCATAACAATGGTTCTTAAAACTGGTTGTTGTTTGGAACTGCAAAGCGTGACTTTTATGAAGTGATCCAAAGGAACCTGTGTGTATATAGAAGTTAAGCTAGCTCAAGCATTGGTGGATGGACTGTAGCTCAGTGGGAGAACATTTGCTTGGCGTGCGGAAGGCACTGGGTTCAATCCCTACCATCTCTACATAAAAGGATCAGGTAAAAGGTGATGTGACAGGTCTCCACCTGAGAGACTGGAGAACCGCTCCAAGTCTGAGTAGACACTCCTGACCTTGATGAACTAATAGCCTGATTCAGTATAAGGTAGCTTCATGTGATAGCTAAATAGAGTTAGGTAAGCTGAGCCAACTCATCCTCCACCCCCCAGCTGCTCCACCCCCCAGCTGCATTCAGACAGTACCAACCAACTCTGGTTTGGTTTGTTTTTTTGTAAGAACAAGCTAGGAAACTTTTGAGCCAACTTCCTTCCACTTTTCGTATGCCAACCAAGAATCCAGTTTGAAACAACTATTTGAGTTTGCGTCAGTCTTTAAGCCTTGATTCCTCCATTCCCACCAAAGGTTTTGAAGCCTGCTGCAAGGCCAGCCCAGGCTGGAGTAAGTCTGGAGGGTGGCCCATCGGCTGTAGTGTCTCGGGTGGTACAAAAGGTTAGGGCTGGGTTCAACCATGAGCACTAGAAACTTAATGTGTCTCTGATTTTTGAAAAGAATGAACCAGAACAGTATGCCTCGCACAGTGACTCTTTGAGGTTGGGAGCCTGCCTACCTTTTAACAGGATCAGCAGTATTAAGCTTTTAGCTTACCTATTCTATTTTACGCCACCCTTGGACAAGGCAATTAACACATTTCTTAAATAATACAGTTTGGTGTAGTGGTTAAGAAGAGCAGCAGGACTCTAATCTGGAGAGCCGGGTTTGATTCCCCACTCCTCCACTTGAAGCCAGCGGGGTGACCTTGGGTCAGTCACAGCTCTTTCAGAGCTCTCTCAGCCCCACCCACCTCACAGGTTGATTGTCATGAGGAGAATAATAACACACTTTGTAAACTGCTCTGAGTGAACGTTAAGTTGTTCTGAAGAGTGTTTATAAATCAAATGTTGTTATTATGCCATTAAAGAAAGGAATGTAGCCAGTGATTTTTTTATAAAAATCTGAGCATCACTTTCTAGAGTACAAAGCTATCGCTTTTTAAAATTTGTATTGCCAAATTACTGTTTAATTTGAAATATCTCACAGCCCACATACAAGACCTTTTCCGCATGGGCTCTTTACTCTTCTCTTTTTGAGTGTTCGCTCCTCAGGAATCAGATTTGCCACCTACTTTTCCACGCACCACTTTTAATCCCTGTGTGGGTGCCATCTTTTTTTGTCAACACTGCCATGAAATAAAGAGGGTAGTCCTGAATGTCATTGTTGGTGTCACTGTCAACGTCACCGGTGCTGTCACATCACCCCCTTTTTATTTTCATGCATGACATTATGATGTTATGACATTATGATGACCAAAGGCACTAACATGTTAGCAGTGGGGGGGAGAGCAAAAAAAAGAAAAGAAAAAAAGAGAAGAAAGGGAAAGAAAACTCAAACATAGCGCAGGTGCAGTGCTGGCTCAGAGTAATCCCAAACTCAGAACTTTTTACCCAAAAGGCATAGATCTTTGAAAACCTAAAAGAGATCTATGTAACCACAATACAAGTTAACCATCATTATGTTATGATGTGGGTTTTTTTGAAAAAAGCTTGATGATGTCATAACATCATAATATTGATGTTTTTACATGGTGTCAGTTTGCCCTCTTGGTGCTGGTCTCTGCCTCCCAGCTCTGGGTCAGCCCGGGCAGGGCTCTCTGGTTTGGACCATGATAGGAGGTCATAAATCCTAAACAAAAATGTCTACTCGGACAAGTGAAGCCTTTAAACCGTGGCAGGTGGGCAGGAATCATCTGGCCATGATTTCTCATGCCCAGGGCTTTTTTTCTGGGAAAAGAGGTGGTGGAACTCAGTGGGTTGCCCTTGGAAAAAATGATCACATGGCTGGTGGCCCCGCCCCCTGATCTCCAGACAGAGGGGAGTTGAGATCGCCCTCCACGCCGCATGGCACGGAGGGCAATCTCAACTCCCCTCTGCCTGGAGATCAGGGGGCGGGGCCACCAGCCATGTGACCATTTTCAAGAGGTTCCGGAACCCCGTTCTACCGCATTCCAGCTGAAAAAAAGCCCTGCTCATGACACTGTGACATCCATGCTAGAATACTGGTAGCACATTGTGCGTGGGACAGCTGTTCAAAGAATGTCTGGAAATTTTGCCCAGTCCAAAATTAGTTGCAAAAGTGTTGATAGGAAGGAAACACTGTTCTCCTTTTTTCTGTTTACATTGGTCACCAGTTAGTTTCAGGGCCCTAGTAAAAAAGTTGGATTTAACCTTTTAGTTCCCCCCAAATGATGCAAGATCACTACTGGTCTCAGGGATCACCTTGTCTCATATAGATCTGCCCAAGCTCCGAGGCCTCCCATTGGAGGTTTTTTTTCCACATGTCCCGTTCTCTGAAGTACCATAAGTGACTACGAGAGAGTTTTTTTTAACAACAACAACATTGGATTTATATACCACCTTTCAGAACAACTTAGCATGCATTCAGAGCAGTTTACAAAGTATGTTATTATTCTGGGATGCCCTTTCAAGGTATGTCTGCCAGGTCCCAACCTTATCAGTATTCTGCAGACAGTCTACACACTCAGTTGAAGACAGTCTACACCCTGAGAGCTTTAAATAAATCAAGAAGCCGGTCCCTTGCAAAGAGTGCTTTAGTGTGTGTAAGCTGTTTCAGATAAGCTATGAAATTAATGATATGCTGGTCTTTTATGATAGTTTTTGATTGGTGATTTTTTGGGGGGTTCCATGTGGAAATTGGAGGCTTTCTTATTGTAATTTTCAATTCCATAACTGCATTTATGTGTTTGTTTTAATGGTAATCTCCCTGGAGATCTGTTTTAAGATGGAACAGCTGAGATAGAAATGCAAGGTATTCCTCTAGTGCAAGGTAGAATATGCAGAACAAAAAATCCATGGTGGGGAGAAGATGTGGAAGTAGATATTGTGACATCATCTGCTACTTGAATTAAAAAAATGGTTTTGGGTCATGAATCTATTTTGTTTTCTAAAGTAGCTGGCTGATATCCAGCGTTATAGTTTGAGTAGAACTATAGAATAATTCAAAGGCTCTGAGATGAAACTTAATTCAGCTTTTCCTTTAAAACAAACATTCAAAGGGAGTAAAGCGAAAGTCTGTGTCTGTCCTTTGGTTGATGTAAAGTGAGAGAGAGTGGAGTCCTGTATTTTGTGATTAAACTTAATCTGGTATTTACACCCACCCCTTTTATGTTTTAAAGTTCATAATTTGCTGCACGATTCTTGGGGATTATGTAAACATTTATTAGTACCATGTGGTTGGAACTAGCAGGGGGGAAATCCTGAAATGAACCTGCTTTTTCAATTGACCTTTTTTCCCCCCTATAATGCTCAGATTAAGCAAGGAGGTTTAATAACATGCAGTATCTGCTTCAAAGTAAAACTATTTGCAAATCAAAGAGTGACCCAGGCAAATGCAAATTCTCTCTTTTAAAGAAATGCTGGTGGGTTAACACACAACTGTGACAGTTTCAACAGTTGGTTCACAGACTGCCAAAAGAAAATTAATCTGTGCTTCAGAACACAAACACTGTGCTATAATGTAATTGGAAGGGCTTCTTTTTCTATTAGAATTGAATCTCAATTCTGCCTGCATTCACGACGATTGCTGAAGGTCTTTCGCAAACTGGTCCTCATCAAGGTGTTTGACCGATGACCCACTTTCCCAAATAGTAAGATTCCTTGACCCATTTCAACATAGGACCAAACTACATGAGACGAATTACATGTGTATGACACGTGAACGCACTTACATGTGGTTCCCAGTTGCTTTCCTGTTAACTCGGACACCGCGGCCACACTGCACTCGATCTTGTTCTTGGATTGGCACATGTTTCTTCCTCATTACTCCCAGATGAGAGATAGTATCCCATGATGCACCTTCTCTCCTCTAAAGACCTCCCAAGTTTCAGGATGTCATATATGCCTGTCTGCATATCTGCCATGGATATATTCTGTGTTCTGTACTAGTCCTCTGAGGGCATGAGAAGTTTCTTGTTGATGTTAAGACAGTAGGTTATCTCTCAAGTATTTACTTTCTCTTTCCCCGCTGCTTCCAGAAGTGGCCTTGATGGCTGCTTGCGGCCAGCTCGCAATGTATTGTCTTGGGAACTGAGATGATTTCATTCTTTGTTCTGTCTAGTCTAAACCTGGCTCTTCCCTGGCAACCCCCCTGGCTCTTTCGCGCCCAAAAAACTTCAATGGCCCTTATCCTGATGGCAGGAACATTCCCTATAACTAACATCACCAACCCCAGTTACGTCACTTCTGCCAATGCACTTGTCTGAGCACCTTGAACTTGCTGAATCTCTAATAAAGTTACTTCAACCAATACATCTGCGTGTTTGCTGTGGAGAACTGGGGGATTCTACCCGCCAAGGACTGACACAGGGAGATTGGACCTTGGGGAGCCATTTTAGCCCCCCCCCAGAAGGTACCATCAGCCACCCCATTTTTTACTATTGTGGAGAGAAAAAGACAGCAATTGCGGAAACCCATAGATCGTGCCTTTCCCGGGGTTCAATCTCCCTGAAACTTGGGGGGGGGGTCTTTAGGGGACAGTGAGGAGTAGATCTCCTGCAAATTTGGTGGATTTTGGAGCCCTCCAATGTAGATGCGATCACTCACCCCGTTTTTTACTATTGTGGAGAGAAAATGACAGCAACTGAGGAAACCCATAGATCATGCCTCCCTGAAACTTGGGAGGTCTTTAGAGGACAGTGAGGAGTAGCTCTCCTGCAAATTTGGAGGATTTTGCTTGCAAAATGCCACCCCAGCCCCCAAGATAGCTTCCCTAGTTTTCGCCACAGGGAATAATTAAGATAGGAAATGGCTAGGGGCACCTTATTTTGGGGGCCATAAAGTGGCTCCCCAAAGTCCAATCTTCATGAAATTTGGGGAGCCTTTAGAGAACAGCTAGAAGTAGGTCCCCAATAAATTTGGTTAAATTCAGGGAAATGAGATGCCTCCCCCAAGTCCATGTGTGTCCCCCTCTTGTTCATAGCCTTTTACCTGGCTGGTAGCGGGGGGAGGGAAGGTGCGGATAATGGGAGCTCAGGAACACACTCCTATGTGCTCCGGAGCCTTCCTTGTCATGCTGGGAATGACATCATTTCTGGTGCAACAACAAAAGGAAGGCATCCCCACAACTCCTGCCCCCGACCCCAGGTTTGGACCCCAAGGGACCTGGCAACCCTGTTGGACCTGATACTGGTGCAATTCATCAGTTAATCACAGATAAAGAAATGGGGATTACTTAAACAGATTAAATCAGATTCTCCAACTGTGTGCTAAATCTAGCAATACTAATGCTAAATCAAACACTACTCATTTGATTGGCAGCTGTCACATTGTCTCTGAAAGGGTGTTTGGTGATCCGAGATTGAGATTTTTCTCCCCCCGGGAGGGGGAACAGAACCAACTTGCGTTCCCCGCTAACACTCAGCTTTTTACTGTTTTGAGTGTTTGTCAGAGTTTGCTTTCAGGGTAATAGCATGGTATGGTTATATACCAGACAAATTAATAGTGTGTTCCGTGTGTGCGTGAATATCTGTCTGTCTTGTCTATCTGTCTACCAATGTATTACTAAATTGTATTTTAGCTCCTTTCACAAACTTGTGGATCATTCTTGACTTTTTTCAAGGCAAATGGATACAGCAGATATTAACTCGACCACAAAAAGGAAGTTGTTTTCTGTTGCCTGAGGGGGTCAGACCTGATCCAACAGGTTAAAATTAAATCAAAAGTACCGCAGAGCGGCGCAGAGGGCAACCTAAACTCCTCTCTGTCTGGAGATCAGGGGGCGGGGCCACCAGCCATGTGACCATTTTCAAGAGGTTCCGGAACGCCGTTCCCCTGCGTTCCCCCTGAAAAAAAGCCCTGTGGTGAGGGGTCTGAAGACCAAGTCTTCTGAGGAAAGGTTGAAGGAGTTGGGTATGTTTAGCCTGGGGAGGAGATAACTGAGAGATAATATGACAGCCATCTTCATATTTTGAAGGGCTGTCACCTCAAGGATGGAGTGGAGTTGTTTTCTGTTGCCTGAGGGGGTCAGACCTGATCCAACGGGTTAAAATTAAATCAAAAGTACTTTTGGCTAAACATTAGGAAGAACTTCTTGACAGAGTGGTTCCTCAGTGGAACAGGCTTCCCCGGGAGGTGATGGGCTCCTTCATTGGAGGTTTGTAAGCAGAGGCCAGATTGACCATCTGACAGCAATGCTGATTCTATGACCAGGGTTTTTTTCTGGGAAAAGAGGTGGTGGAACTCAGTAGGTTGCCCTTGGAGAACATAGTCACATGGCTGGTGGCCCCGCCCCTGATCTCCAGATAGAGGGGAGTTTAGATTGGCCTCTGTTTGGAGATCAGGGGGTGGGGCCACCAGCCATGTGACCATTTTCAAGAGGTTCCAGAACTCCGTTCCCCCCGCGTTCCCCCGGAGAAAAAGCCCTGTCTATGACTAAATATAAATGTAGGCAGATTGTGAGATGGAGGGTAGGAAGGGGCGAGCCAGTGCTAAGCTCTCATGGTCATTTCTTATATGCCCCGAGTAATGCTGATCACTGCTTTGGGGTTAGGAAGGACTTTTCCTTCCAGCCTGATTGGCCAGGGATCCTGGAGGGGTTTTTTTTGCATTCCTCTGGACATACAGCAGAGGTCATTGGGAGAGTGGGGGTGGGGGAGGTAGCTGTGAATTTCCCGCATTGTGCGGGGGTGGGGGGTGGAATAGATGACCCTTGGGGTTTCCTCTAGCTCTTTGTTGCTATGTTTTCTATGTTTCTAATAGTTTGTTTAGAATGTGAGTCTGTCTGTCTGTCTGTCTGTCTGTCTCTCTCTCTCTCTCTCTCTCTCTGTGTGTGTTCCTAACATTTTGTTCTCCCATCTCTTCAAATAAAAATAATTCAGGTTTGAACAGATTAGGCCATTAAAAAACACCTAACTTGTTCTTCTTAATTGTTCCCAAGGCACTCTTTGATATCTTGATTTCATCCCTCTAAGTTCAAAGCCATCCAGCTAACAGGACAAACTTTTTTTCCTAGTCCGCTGACTCCTTTACCTTTGACACACCACGTCGAATGTTCTGTGCCATGGTGGAAATTCACTGTTTTTATTATAATTATTATTTCAAAGCCCAACAATCCTGGGAGGAAGAAGTTCGTTCAATACAAGAAATGCCGAAAGGTTCCTACTGACCAAATTAAATGACTCCAATAGAAAGTACTTCTATAGGGACACTGTTGAGTTCAGAGCAAACAAAAGTTTCTTGATCGGTGTTTGTGTACTGGATTGAGGGGTTCACCCAAATGGGAGGCTGAATTAGAATGCCTGGACACAGGGCTTTTTTTCAGCAGGAACGCAGTGGAACGGAGTTCCGGAACCTCTTGAAAATGGTCACATGGCTGGTGGCCCCGCCCCCTGATCTCCAGACAGAGGGGAGTTGAGATTGCCCTCCGCGCTGCTGAGCGGCGCGGAGGGCCATCTCAACTCCCCTCTGTCTGGAGATCAGGGGGCGGAGCTACCAGCCATGTAACCATTTTCTCCGAGGGCAACCCACTGAGTTCCACCACCTCTTTTCACAGAAAAAAAGCCCTGCCTGGACACATTAAACCTTACTTAAAAAAAAAAAACCTTCCATGCATTTGGAATATATTTGTACCCTGAGGCAAATTCCGATGTATTTTGTGGTGGAAATATTCCTACAATAACAAAATAAAATGTTTGCGATGGCAGATATCATTATGTTTCATAGCACTAAAACATTCAGAGCTTGAAAATGCACTTTGACCTAAAGCAGAATGTTTCTTCGGCATAGAATCGTAACTCCCCTTCTGCATATGGTTCCTTTATGAAAGTATAAAATTTTATCATTTTATTTATTTCAGTCATTGATACCCTACCTTTTCCCTCAATGGGGATCTAAAGCAGCTTACATCGTTTTCCTTTCCTCTATTTTATCCTCAAACCTATGAGGTAGGTTAGGCTAAGAGTATGTGGCTGTAGCGAGATCATCCAGTGAGCTTCCGTCACAGAATGTGGATTCAAACCTGGGACTCCCAGAACATGGTCTGACACTAACCACTGTGCAACTTTGCCTTTTTATAGTTTGAAGCAAAAACAACTATATTTGAAATCTAAGATATTAGACAACTAACGACCTTCACAATTTTTAAAGGCAAACATCTAAAATGAATACTTTCTAACACTGTTGTATCTTGGAGTATTTTTCTACTCCCTTTCCCTCAATGTGGGGTAAAAAAGTACCCCACTCCAATGACAAAACAGACAGGTTTCTGAGTAGTCCACCTAGTGGTGCTTTGTTTGTTTACCGAAAGTAAACAGCATGGCAAATGGCTGTACTTTGGGGGAATTAGTTTACTGTTGTATAGGTGACAGTATAGACAAAGCTGTTCAGCTACTTCTGCCCAAAAATTACAAGCAGAGGTAGCTAATTTAAGGATATGGGAGTCTCTGCGCTGCCCACCACATTGGTGAACCCCTCTGCCATCCTGCTGGCTGTGTCGGGGATCCTCCCTAGGCCTCAGAATTGGCTAGGGGTGGGGGTTGCCCCACCTGGTTCCTCCTCCTCCTACCCACTCACCTGGCCTCCTGGTCACTGGAGAAGTGGGCATGGCCAGCCATCCCACCTGGGTGCCGGGGAAGGGGCTGGCTAGCCTGGCCCCTTGTACGTTGGGGAAGTGGTTGGCCCCCTTGCTTGCCCGATCTCCTGGGCACTGGTGAAGTGGCTGGCCAGCCTCATGTGTACCTCAATGATGTGGACCCGGGAGTGAAGGCATGAAACAAAAGTAAGTTCCAGCATCCTCATCCAGTTGAGGGGTGGGGGGTGGGGAAGCTATCTGGAAAGTGTATTTGGGACTAGGGTTACCAGGCCCCTCTATCCTCCTGCTGGGAGGGTTGGGGACCCAGCAGTTGATGGTCACGCACGCGCAAAGCGCAGCATGATGACATCACTTCCAGAAGTGACATCACCATGCCGGCTGCAAGAGTGCTCCTGCACTCCACACGGGGCCGATCCGACCCGTTTGGGGCCCAAATTGTCCCCAAATGAAGTATGGGAATACACCCGCAGTTGGCGCTACATCACTTCTGGAAGTGATGTTGCGATGCCAGTTGGGAGCATGCGCATGGCTTGCATTCCTAAGGTGCCTGCTGGTGGCGGGCAACCTTCAGGAGTTTGCCACCTCCCACTGATTGCTGGGCGAGGGGGAAAATCCCAGGAATTTGCCTGCCACCGGCGAGCACCTGGGAACCCTATTTGGAGCCCATAAAGCTCCTCCCCTCTCCTCCTTGCCTACCTCTGCTCAGGTTTCCCTAAAGCCCAGCAGCACCATCTAAGTTTAGCATAATGCATTTTTAAAAAACCTCTTCTGTGTTAGGATTTATTGCTGGCTTGTGGCCTATAGAAAGAGTTGCTCGGGTCACCAGGTAAGGATGCTGGGAAGCGCATCATTTCAATTTCAGAGACTGTCCTATTTTAATGAGTTCTCTTGCTTGAGGCTAAACGGTTGTGCAACACTTTTAAAAAATGTGCTCACATCGCTAAAGTTTTTGGTGTCGGGATTAGCATAGTGTATCCAAATCCTCCCCAGCTTTGACCTGAAAACATATCCTGTGGTTACGTAAGAATAACCTATTAGGGAATGAGGAGGAGAGCGTTTATCTCCACTTAATAAAGATGATGCCTGCATCTCATCTATCTGAAAGCCGTGATTTATGGTCTTTATCTGTCTTGCTCAAATTAATCTGTTTAACTTGCCTTTTTTTAGTGTATTTAATTTGTTTTATGATTCTAAAGAATAATAGTATTTTTGTATCTGCGTAAATAGGAGGCAGAATGTTCATTAAATCTTCAATAGAGTTCTTGTTTAACAGTCGACACAAACCGTAGAACCATATCTGCAGTCTCTTTTCCGAAGTCTCTGACTAGAATCAGTAGGCCAGAGAAAAGAGAGAGTCTTCTCTGACCCAAACTCATGTGAGAATTGGGATTAACAGTATTTGGGCCTGTTAGCTGCTTCTTGCTTGGAACAGTAGATCTTTTTCAGCTGGAATTGGGTGCTTTGGAAAGTTTCTGGACAGGCCTGAATAGGGTGGAGGGCAATCTAAACTCCCCTCTGTCTGGAGAGCAGGGGGCGGGGACACCAGCCATATGGACATTTTCGCCGAGAGCGATTTAAACTTTAAAAAACTTTCCTCTTGTTCCAGCTGGCCCAAAGTGACGCCATTGTGTGGTCCTGGGAGATGCGTGCACTTTGCACACATGCATGTGGTACCAAGGGCACTACCTCCCGCCAAGAGTTACCCCCTGTGCTGGCAACCCACTGAGTTCCACAACCTCTTTTTTCCAGAAAAGAAGCCCTGGAACCCAGCATCCAGTTTCCAGGACTCGGAAGCTCTTGAGGAACCCCACAGGAAGCACATGATGGTGGCAGCCTTGCTCACTGTGTGCCTCCCAGCATTTGTTCTTGTGGCACACTGCTTTGGAACCCAGAAGTTCTGTTTAACCAGGGCCTTTTTTTCTGGGGAAAGAGGTGGTGGAACTCAGTGGGTTGCCCTCAGAGAAAATGGTCACATGGCTGGTGGCCCCGCCCCCTGATCTCCAGACAGAGGGGAGTTTAGATTGACCTCTGCGCCGCTCGGCGGCGCAGAGGGCAATCTAAACTCCTCTCTGTCTGGAGATCAGGGGGCGGGGCCACCAGCCATGTGACCATTTTCAAGAGGTTCCGGAACGCCGTTCCACCGCGTTCCAGCTGAAAAAAAGCCCTGCGTTTAACTATCATAACTAACTGTCATTGGTAGACCTATGCTCCATGCATTTGTCTAACTCTTTTCAGAAAAGTTATGTGCTCTTATGTTATTTATTTATGCGATTGGATTTGATTTGTATTCCACTCTGCCCTCAAGTGGGCTCTGAGCGGATCACAACATTTTGAAATATACAATAAATAGAATAAAATTTGCAGCAATATAAACACCAATAAAAACAGCCGTGCTCATTATTCCCTACCACATCTGACTAAATAACTTGCAGAGCAGGGTGGCCAATCACAGATGTTTACAGAACCTGAGGGGGGTATACTCCCTCCCCCATGGTAGGAAGTTGACAATACCTTAGGTGGCCCACCCGCCTCAACTACCAGTCTTGTGACTATTACCACATCATGTGGCAGTGAATTCCATAAGTTTAAATGCACATTGTGTAAAGAAGAATTTATATTTATCCGTTGACAATCCTTTTCATATTAGGGGACTTTTAGCACTTATAGAAGCCTAGAATTGGAAGAGGCTTTATAGTCCAGCCCTCTAATTCAGGAAATCCATAGCTAGAGCATTACCTCCTGATCAAGGTTCATTTTGAGGGGGAATGCACAGGAACGCAGTTCCAGCAGTTCCCCAAAGAGGTCACATGTCAGGTGGCCCCGCCCACCTGACTCTAGGCCATTTTGGGCCCTTTTTGGCCTGGATTGGGGCCAAAACAGCCCAGATTGGGCCTCTGACGGGTGGTGGATCACTCTCCCGTTCATCAGTGGCCTGATCCTGACCATTTTGGGCCCCTTTTCAGCCATTTTCAGCCTCTATTTGCCAGTTTGGGCCCAATTTCAGCCCTGAATGGCCAGGATTGGGTCCAAAACAGCCAGGATAGGTGATGTCAGGGGGTGTGGCATATGTAAATCAGTTATACTAATGACACACTTCCAGTGATGAGAAGAGGTGTGGCATATACTAATGTTATGCTAATGAGTTCCGCCAGCTCTTTTTCTACGAAATGGCCCCTGCTCCTGATAGGTCACTGTTCAGTAACCACTTGAAGCGCTCCAGTGAGGGATCTGATAGCATGCCAAACTGTTTGAATGTGTCTGTTTGTATGACTGCACCGTTCTACTCCACACTTACAGTTTCTTGCCACCTCTGCCCACCCTTCTCCCCCCGCCCTTCCTCCCATCTGCTAGGGCCCTATATTTTTAAAAGGGCACATAGTAAAATGAAAAAAGAAGATTTTTTGAGTTGACTGATTACTTACTGTACGGATGTCCCTCAGTTGTCTATCCATGAACACGGATCAATCGTCTAGGAGATGCAGCTGGCTGTGCAGGTGCAAAAAAGAGGCAGGGCAGTCTAGCTGATGCTGGTCGTTGAAATAATGCATCTGACTGCACATGTGCAAAGAGGAGATGAACTGCAAGTGGTTCCGTGTCATACAAAAATCAGTCTGTTTAATGAACTGAACACCCTGACCTGGATAACCCAGGCAAGCCTGATGTTCTCATATCTTCAAAACTAAGCAGGGTCAACTTTGGTTAGTAATTGGATTGGAAACCTCCAACAAAGACCAAGGGTGCAGAGGCTGGCAATGGCAAACGACCTCCGTTAGTCTCTTGCTGAGAAAATTCTACCAGGGGTCACCATAAGTCAGCTATGGCTTGACAGCACTCCCTACCACAATTATGACCCCAGGGGATTCTGCAGATAAATGAATGATGTCGTTTTTGAACTGGCCAAAAGCAACCTCAACACTGCAACTACCCAAGAAAGTAACGTGCAGGTGCAAAGCTATTTGGCACAGTTTGGTGCTCGTGATGAACTTTGCCAGGGAACACGAAGTCTCCACAGGAGCTTTTTTTGCATGTAATCAAGGGAGTTCAAACAAGGTATTTCCCTAGGTGATCCTGTATGCCAAGAATTTTGCAGCACACTTACGTACAATACTAGGGAGCTAGTGCCGTGTACAGGTTTCAAGGGCAACTTGTGAGTGTGGAAGTCTCAGGTTCAAATCTTGCCTGTGCCATGCCTCTAAAAGCTCTCTCTGCCTGACCTTTGTCTGCAATATGGAAGAGAGAGCAACACAATTACCTTGCAAGATTGTTGTAAGCAGGGCTTTTTTTCAGCTGGAACACGGTGGAACGGAGATCCGGAACCGCTTGAAAATGGCGCGGAGGGCAATCTCAACTCCCCTCTGTCTGGAGATCAGGGGGCGGGGCCACAAGCCATGTGACCATTTTCTCCAAGGGCAACCCACTGAGTTCCACCACCTCTTTCCCCAGAAAAAAAGCCCTGGTTGTAAGGGTTGCTGAAATTACTGACTTGGGTCCACATGAAGGAAGCTGGACTAAAAAAGAAACTTATATAAATTGTAAATAATTTAAAAAGCAAAGCACTTTAAAATAATCTAAAAGCATTATATAAATGCCAAGCATCATTAGTCTCACAATAAAACAGCCTGAGACTTTAAGATAGACTATAAAATCTTGAGGGGGGAATCCAGTACTTAATGGAAGAACTTTCTGGAGGCATCCTCTCTTCCTATGCACTTAATGATTGGACTGAAATATACTAAATCAAAATAATGTTATTTATTTAGAAAATGTATTTGCTATGGGGTTACAATTTTGCCACTGTAGGTGAGGGAACACTCCGCTATCACTCCTTCACCCCCTACTGGCACTCAATGGGGCAGCAGAGGGAAAACAGCAGAGGAAGATGGCATTGCATGATACTGAGATGTCATTTCCACAGCCCCAAACATGTGGAAGTGACATCACAGTTTCAGGTGGCACTCTAGCCCCCCTGCACAACCTCTATGTTTTTTTACCATAGAGATCTGGAGGATTTCTAGAGTGATGTGTGGTGTACTGACATTGCTTCTGCTTTTTCGTATGGAAATGATATTGCAACATTTGAAGATGCCACTACATCAGTTTGGTGAATTGGTTAGAGCAGCAGGACTCTAATCTGGAGAACCGGGTTTAATTCCCCACTCCTCTGCTTGAAACCAGCTGGGTGACCTTGCGTCAGTCACAGCTCTCTCAGAGCTCTCTCAGCCCCACCCACCTCATAGGGTGATTGTCGTAAGGAGAATAATAGGATGCTTTGTAAATCACTCTGAGTGGGAGTTAAGTTGTCCTGAAGGGTGGTATATAAATTGAATGTTGTTGTTGTTGTTGTTATTATTATTATTATTTAAATATTTTTTATTAAAGGTTATCAAGCACATAGTCCAATTCAAGTCTTACTTTTACATTCACATAACAATAACTTATTTACAAGTTTACTATTAACATTTAAAGAATATTATTGTTGGTTGCAGTTGTATTGAATAGGTAGTTATTTTATGTATGATCTCTATTACTTCTTCCCAAAAGGCCATTATTTTCGGACATGTCCACCAACAGAATGTTATTATTATTGAGAGCCAGTTTGGTGTAGTGGTTAAGAGCAGTGGGCCTCTAATCTGGAGAGGCGGGTTTGATTCCCCACTCCTCCACCTGAAGCCAGCGGGGTGACCTTGGGTCAGTCTCTCAGTTCCACCCACCTCACAGGGTGTCTGTTTGTGGGGATAATAACAACATGCTTTGTAAACTGCTATGAGAGGGCATTAAGTTGTTCTGAAAGGTGGTATATAAATCAAATGTTGTTGTTGTTGTTATCCTCCCATCTCTTCCCCCCATTGCAATTCTCCTGGTGGTTATATTCTGCCTCTACCTTTTTCAGGTGGCTCACAAATCATAAAGACAAATAATAAACGCAGCATAAAATCATTAAAATTAACAATGAAAATCCAGCCATTAGAAACAACAGCAATGCAAGGTTCTTATAAGAACGAAGATGACCTTACGAATTAGCAGTTGGTTGCAAGCTTCTAATGAGACGCTGGTGGTGTTACCTGTTTGTGCTTTTCATGTGCCTGGAAATGATCCTTTGGAAGAGTTTCCGTCCCCTCTGTGTGTTTTATGTCTGCAGTTTTGTGGACAGAGGAGTTGGATGAAAACCAAGCTCTGGTGGTTGGGCTACTTGGAAGCCTGAATGGCAAAATGCAGTTGGGTCTGAAGCTCCTTTGTATATATATTTCCATGGCACAGTGATAAATGTGGACTGGAGAGAGGTGAAATTCTTAACCTTGATTCAAAGTTTTCTCTTCCCTTTTGGTGGTCCATCAAAGTTGATTTTCTTTTCCACTGCAAACTCTGATGTCCTTACAATTATATTGGAGCCGAGGAAGAAGGTCCTAAGTCTTGGCATGCTCCCCCTTTTAAAAGTGAAAGAAGACTGGAGAAGGCAGCTATCAGTGTTTAGTCTTGTCCCAGTAGAAACCAGATTGAGGGTGAAGCTACAAGTGATGAATGACACTTGAACGGCAAGTGTATTTCTCCCTGTGCACTTGCACTCCACTCAATCCACTTGCCGTTCAAGTGTCATTCATCACTTGTAGCTTGGCCCTGAGAAGGAAAATGGAGGGTGACGTTTTTAGGTCAAGAGGGATGGAAATGTGAGGTGTGATGCCTGTGCGATGCCGTCTTGGAGGAGTCTTGTTTCCAAAACACCGCAGGACCATGCCTGTAACACGCACGTGTGTGTGTGGGGGCCAGTTGCCACACATCATTGTGTATGCTTTATGGGGTGTCCAAGAGTTGTTTTCCCATCTATAGTCTAAAATGACAGCTTTACCCCGCATCATAGCAGGGCTTTCCTTGGGCTTGGATCCAACCGAAAGTTTCCAGGGATGGAAGAATTTCTGCCCTTGTAGGTAACTTTCTCACCTCCAACTGCAGCCAAAAATAGGCCCTCACCCCAAATGCTGTTCCTGGGAATCCGCTGTCCCCGTGTTGCAACAGTTTTTTTGGGGGGGGAGGCATTTTGGGCCGCAGAAGGACATGAGAAAGTCACATTCCATAGGCAGAAATTCTTCCATCCTTAGAAATGCTCTGGTGGATCCAAGCCTTGCTCTCTGGATCCCCAAATCTGCCCCAGGTTTCCAGTAGAAGAGCAAACATGATCCTCAGGTTCACAGTTGATGTGACAACTGTGACCACTGAAGTTTCCCAGGATAGCTCAAAGTGCCCCTATTTCTGTTTGCTGCCATTTGCAAAATCCTCCTTCATTCTTAAGCTGACTCAAATGCCGCTTCCTCTCCAACTCTCTCACCAAACAATGAATCTGTGCTGTGGGGGCTTTGCTGGACACTCTTGGATACCTGCTTTGATGGCTTTATTTTTTATAAAAGGACTGTGTTAGTATTTCCAAAGGTCAGGTAGCTTTTGTCCAAATGTACTTTCCGAGTTTTAAAAATGATGTCTCTTTAATTTGATTCCGCCGTCTCCTGAAGCAGCAACCTGACATAAAGTTGCTCTATTGATTTGTCAATATCACCGTCTTCTCTGCCAAAGGAAAGATGGTTTAAACTCATAACCTGGGCCAACAGCTTTCTTATTGTAAGCCAGACAAAAAATACCATTGATCTTCCCTGTTGAAGCATTCTTTTCACAGCTTGCCAGCACAAACGCACTGTTGTCCCTTAGTCAAGAGTAATTAGCTAATAATTTAAGGCAATAGAGACAGCAGACACAGGGCTTTTTTTCCAGCGGGAACGCGGGGGAATGGAGTTCTGGCACCTCTTGAAAATGGTCACATGGCTGGTGGCCCTGCCCCCTGATCTCCAGACAGAGGGGAGTTGAGATTGCCCTCCGTGCCGCTCAGTGGCGCGGAGGGCAATCTCAACTCCCCTCTGTCTGGAGATCAGGGGGCGGGGCCACCAGCCATGTGACCATTTTCTCTGAGGGCAACCCACTGAGTTCCACCACCTCTTTTCCCGGAAAAAAAAGCCCTGAGCAGACATAATTTATTCAATGCTGGGGGAAATGGGCAGTAATGCTTAAACTGCAATAGTAAGTTTTCCACTTGGCTATGATAAAGATGCATCTCTCAATTTTTCCACTTTGCTTTTTTTAAACAAACAAACAAAGATCTTCCTCTGCACTAAAAAAGTAGTTCTGGTTAGAGCTGCAAAGTGGGGGTTGGGGTTGGGGGGATAATCTCTGTTTAGGCTTGATAGACAAAACTAGAGTGAGAGAGATTGACTTGCGGTTTGCAGTCTGGAGGTTTGGGCTACCAAGTTTACTGAGAGCTTTTTGATCATTTATTGAGTGAAATCAAAAGCTGGATTGATTTGGCTTTGGAAAAGCAGAAGAAATCCATTGTTTTGAGGAGGTTTTTCAGGACAGACTGTGGGCCAAGCTACAAGTGATGAATTACACTTGAATGGCAAGTGAACAGACTCGCCATGTATTCCTTCCTGTTCACTTGTGCTCCACTTGTACTCTACTATGTGATCGAGTGGGGTGCAAGTGGAGCACAAGTGAACAGGGAGGAATATACGTATGTTCACTTGCCATTCGAGTGTAATTCGTCACTTACAGCTTGGCCCTCAGATGCGTGTAAAAAAAATGGCAGGTAGTTGTCACTTTAGACACCAGCAAAATCCAGAATAATTTAGACTCTGGAAGCAGATTCTGGAGTTCAGACCCACACATATACATGCCTTGAGTTCTGGGATGACTTCGTAATGCTGACTGTGAAATGTCGAGGCCAGCCCATGATGGCCCCATCAGTTGCTACTTGGGTCTCTTTGGGCAAAGAGCAGGGCATAGGTTAACCACACATAAAATACAGGTTCTTAGCATCTTAGGTTTCAGCACATCACAACATACACACCTGTACAGTATGTGTGTGTGTGTGTGAGAGAGAGAGAGAGAGAGAGAGAGAGAGAGAGAAAGATATGGCAGGCCTCACTGGACCATGGCCAGCCCCTGGTGAGCTCATATGCTGCTCTTGTTAGGTAATGGATGGAGTGTTCAGTTTGGACCATGGAGAGCAGACCTGACATCCATGCTCAACCATGAAGTTTATCGGGTAGCCTTGGGCAGATTACCTTCTGTCACCCTGGTGATAATTCACATGGTTGGTGCGGTAATAATGAGGAGGAGTTGTGTAGACCGACACAAGATCTTTAGTGGTAGGGCCACAAAGAAATAAGCACATATGTATTGTCGAAGGCTTTCACGGCCAGAGAACGATGGTTGTTGTGGGTTTTCTGGGCTGCCAAGACCACGGCAATACAGCCCGGAAAACCCACAACAACCAAATAAGCACATACATTGTATGATAGTCAACGGCTGCTTCAGCAAACAGCGAGATCTGTTTTCTGAGTGTACTCACAGCACCAAAGGAGACTTTCCTGTCCCTTAAAACTCATGAATATTTCACAACCAAGGTGATACGAATGCGGCATTGTTCTGTTTTATATCTGCAATTTGTACTCTGATAGGGTTGCCACCTCCAGCTTGGGATATACATGGAAATTTGAGTGCAGTGCCTGGGGATGGAAGCTGGGATGTGATGCCAACCTGGGATGGCACATTCAGGTCAAAGTTCAGCTCCTCCTCCCCTTCCTTTGAGGTCACTTCCTCCCACCAGAATTCAAATTTGAAACTTTAATTTCTCATCTCATATCACTCCCCCCTTCTTTTTCTCCTACTTTGCATCACTTGTAGGCTTCTGTAGGCATGTCTTCTATATATCATGCTAATCATTTACTGTTGTCAACCCCCAGGCAGGGCCTGGTCATCTCTCAGAATTATCACTAATCTCCAGACGACTGAGATCAGTTCCCCTGGAGGGGGATGTGATGGCATTATACCCTGCTGAGGTCCTTGCCCTCTCCAAACTCTGTTGTCCCCAAGCTGCACCCCCAAATATCCAGGAATTTCCCAACCCAGGGTTGGCAATGCTGTAACCAACCACTTGATCCTAAACAACTGTGTTAGTATAACGGGCTGCTACCCGGTTCCACTCAATCTCAAAATTCTCTTAATGAGAAATATCCACTTGTCGCTTCCAGTTTGGAATCCCAGGTGCCTGCTGGTGGTGGACAATCTCCTGGTGGTGGGAGGTTTTGGGCTGCCTGGAGATCACCCACCACCAGCAGGCACCCCAGTAACGTGCTAATCTGCGCACTCCCAGCAGACACAACAATGCCACTTTCGGAAGTGATGTCATTGTTCTGACCGCAGAAGTGCTCCCACGCTTTGTTCACGGAGCTGGAAGTGACATCATCACGTTGGCACGGGGAGTGAGCACATGTGAAGAACACACTCCTGGTAAGTACCAGGTCTCCCCATCTTGCTGAGAGGATATAGGGGCCTGGGAACCCTACTTCCAGTCCAACCCAGAAGTGACCGACTGTTTAATATTAAGGGTTGATTATTTTACACTGGGTAAAACTGCTATGCTTTTGGCTGATAGTTACAGAATTGGCCCAAGCATGACACCATTGCTTCCTGGGCATACTGGAAGTGACATCATTGCATAGGGATTACAGGTGCACACTTGCTCCAGTAAGTTCCCACCACCTCTCATCACTCGCCAGTGACAACCCTATGCTTTCCTGGTGCTTACCAAGTGTTTTTAGAAAGTGGTTCAGGCCATGTGGGGCTCTTGAAAAGCAGGGTTCTGATTGGCCACTGGAGATCTGTTTGGCTGTGTAGATTAAAACAACATTGCCAGCTTCCAGTTGGTGGCTGGAGATCTCCCAGAATTACACCTGTTCTCCAGGCCATAGGGCTCAGTTCCCCTGGAGAAAATGGCTGCTTTGGAGGATGAACTTTATGGCAGTATACCTTGCTGTGGTCCCTCCCTTTCTCAAATCCTGTCCGCTCCAGGCTCCCCCCCCCCCCAAATCTCCTGGAACTTCCCAACCTGGACCTGGCAACCCTCATTTCAGCATTAGCTAAAAACAGATTTATTCTCTCTCGCTTCTCTTTCCCAATGTATTTTTAGAATTTGCCCTCTTCTCCCCAGCACTTGAACTTCCTGTGTGTGTGTGTAGTTCTGCCTCCTGCGGCAGCCATTTTGTAGTTGCTTCTAGAGATGGGCACGAACAGCAATATGAATGAAAAAAAGCCACGAACAGCCCAATCTGCTGTTCGTGAACAAGCTGTTCATGAGGCCCCATTCTAAACGGAACAGATCGTCGTTGCAGGCCTCCTTCGTTGCTGTTCGTCAAGCCAGACAGTCTAGCACCTGCAATCAATTCCCTTGGCAACTTAGGCAGGGATTGTCTGAACTCTGTCTGAACTCCTGCTGTTGCCCTGGAAACCCCAATCTAAGCCCAATTTAGCTTGATAGGCAGGTCTTCCTTTCAAGCGTGGAGCTGCACATTTGTTACTACAAGGGAGCAAAGAGCAGGGGGGAGGGGGGCTCCCAGCTCTGACTTTGCAGACAGTGGAGAGGGAGAGACAGTTGCTGTTGCCATTTTGATAGAGTGCATTGGAGCTTGAATTTCTTTGTGTGTAGTGGGATAGGGATCTACCCCTTCGCGTTCCAGGGCTGCTGCCAGGCTCTGGGCCAAGCTATTATTTTTTATTGGTCCCTTTCCTGGTGCCTGCTCAGGTCAGGTTTCTGGGAGTGGTGCAGTAGGGATCTTGACCAAACTTGGATGATGGCTGGTGGAGAGCCTGCTGGCCTCCACGAACAGCCAACCATGAACATGTTCATGAACAGGGCCATGTTTATGGTTGTTCGTGAGTCCCTGTTCGTGGATGGCAATGAACAATGAACATCATGTTCATTTTTTTTCTGTTCGTGGTGCCCATCTCTTGCTCCCACCATCCTGTGTCAGAATTCCAAAGGTGCCCATGGGATCAAAACGCTGGAGATCCCTGCTATATTATGTACCATAGAGACCACCCTCTGATGCTGCCATTTCCTTTAGAGGAACTGATCACTGTGGTCTGGAGATCATTTGTAATTCTGGGAAACTCCAGACCCCACATTGAATTTGTTAACTGCAGCTCACCAGATTATATGTTGTCTCATAAAGATACCTTTGCACAAGCACACAGTTCCATATAAAAGAGAGCTACTCCATTCTCTTCTAAGTTTCCTTTTGTTTATGGAACTTTAGATATTGATAGTCTGCTCGTCTCTCTGTTCGGGGTCCAAAGGGGCATTCAGCATTCTCCCCACCTGTCATCACAACAACACCATGAGGTAAGTTAGGTTAGGAAAGAATGACTGGTCCAAGGTCACCCAGCGAGCTTCCATAGGGATTCGAACCCAGGTCTTCCAGATCTTAGTCCAACACAATAGTCGTTTTCACACATCTTTACCCTCACGCAAAATCACGCCAAACTCATGGAACGACAGCATCTTCATGGCATGATTTCTGACATCACCCTGTCATGATTCCATTTTGTCGCGCAATGATGTCAGAAATCGCGCCATGAAGACACCCTCATCCCATGAGTTTTGCAGGATTTTTCGCAAGGGTAAAGATATGTGAGAACGATCAATGACTATTACACTACTCAGGCTGGGTTATTCTCAGCTAACATTTTTAATGCATTTTATTTCATAGAAGAATTTATCAGTGTGTTTCTAAGGGAACCTGTTGTTTTTGAAACAGGTTTGTTTATGGGAAATGATGCCCCATATCTCACATTTTTAATGTGTAAAGCCTAGTAAGTGTCACAGTGAGACACTAGATAGTCTCTGTTAGCTGTCTATATTCTAAGGTGGCTGACCCCCCAGTGGGGGCAGGGGATCTCCTGCTTCCAGCCTCCTTCCCCCCCCTCACCTGGCCGATGTGGGGGAAGGCAGAGGAGCAGGCTTCCAAAGGCACGCTCATTGCGCAGACCCCAGGAGGGCTCCCATACTTCGCACCAGGCCAATTCTTAATAAATTGGCCCATTTAGGGCCCAAATCAGCCCAGTGTGAAGCATGGGAGCGCTCCCAAGGCCTGCATGATGACATCCCAGGGGTTAGCAGGGCTTCTGAAGAACATTCGCCAGACAGGCAGGAATGTTGAAGGCCCGTGAAGTCTCAGCCCAACTTCTCTCTGGGTCCCACTGGGTCATGCACAGGTGGGGCAGGGGGGAGGAGAGTGGAGTGGAGACCAACAGGGCCTGGGGTGGATCTTCCCTTGGGTGGTGCTCCAACCCCTGACCCTGGGATTGGCCTTTAGCAAATGCCCATAATTTGGCAGGCCTCTAGGAGAAGGAAGTGCCCAGATCAGGAAATCCTCGTTTTTGTTAGGGGCAAAAAGAATATACAACATATTGTCTATGCTCGTCTTTCAAAAAAACCTTTTTCAGCTTCCCTAAAAGTCTGTTAGTGCAAAGGACTGTGCCATTATACCATTTGACATGTATCTACTCGGTGGAAACATTACTGCGACATCGTCTGCTTAGTGGTGACAGCGGTAAGATTTTGTTATGGCTTCCAGAGTCCCTAGAATGTGCCACTTGGATTGGGTAACTCGTTTCTCGTAATGTGCTCATTCACGTCTTTATAATGTTTGCTTAAGCATCTCTTTTTAGTTTGTATAAATTTTCTTTTATTTTAAGCACACACAGGCTGTTGTGGTATTTTGGCTTTTTTATAAATAGGAAGGGTTTTTTTTTAAATCCTTTAAGTTTCTCTCCTGCAAAATTCCCAGTAGCAAATGCATCTAATTTTCAAGACTGCGCTCCATCTGTCAAGGCAAAGGGAGGGGTAGGAGAAATACATTAGTAGTCCACACATGAACAACTTATTAGTTCATTTGGTCTATATGGAGTACAGCGATTCAAGTCTTGATTTAAAATATTCATCCACAATTATTGGCACGGCGCAGTTCAAAGTGCTGCAAATCTGTACATTTGACTGAGAATTTAAAGGGAAATAGTTGCAAATGGTATCTCTGTAATTTAATGAAACATTTCATTCTTGTATGAATACTTGATCATGGGGTTTTTTTTTTGTATGTGTGCCTGCTTCATTTCTCTTCTCATATTCAGTTCCCGTAAAATATGTGACGTTATGTTTGCTTTGATTTTATATACAGCTAATATGAATATAGGGCAGTTTATCTCTTGGGTGCACAGAACTGCTTCCAGGAAAACAAGAATTTGTTTATATAAAATTCTGAACATTAGGCTGTAATTGTTCAAGAGTGAGGAATGTCTCCCTAAGGAGCCATTTTAGCACCGCTTTAAGTGGGGGCCTACTTTGTGTGCCCAGAACTTGAACTTGGGTCTCTGTGGCCTCAGGAGGCTACCTGCTACTTGAAAAGACTCTGAACTTTGAAATAATGAGGTTCAAACCTTGGGGGCTCCATATCTCACCCACCACGTCAGAAGCTGATAGGAATGAATTGCTTCTTGGAGACTCTGAGGTAAATTCTTCTGTGTTTTCAGTATGGTGAGAGTGTTTTTAGACTCCCCCATTATCACAGCTGCTGCGAGTGGGTGAGAATTTGAAGGCCGATGAAACATTTCCCTATTTTTGCCTAATATGGGCTTAGGGATGTTTTCTCCGTATTTTATTTTCTTTCTTGCAGTTTTTCAACTGTAGGGCCGCAAGTGTGTGTTATGTGCTTCTGTCCGGTGGTCCATATCTGACATCTATTTAAGTGGGGCCTGATCTAAGAAGTCTTCGGCTTCAGTACTGTGTTATTCTTCAAGGTGCCCTAAGAATCTTTGTTGGTGTTTTTTTGCTGTGGTAGAAGAACCTTCTGAGGATCAGATATTGTTAGCTATTAATGTCTACTGACCAGGGAACTCACCGGAACAGTGAAATGTTGAAGAGGTATATCCACAATCCTCTGCTCTTCAAGCCCAAATTTACCCCTTCCCCGCCCCAAGATAGCCTGATTTTGTCAAGTGTCAGAAGCTAATCAGGGTCCGTCCTGGTTGGTAAGTTGGACAGGAAATACACCCCCCTGAAGTCCAGGGTTACTATGCAGAGGCCAGCAATGGCAAGCCACCTCTGTTTGTCTCTTTCCTTGAAAGCCTCATGTATGTGTGTGTTATGTGTCATCAAGTCACTTACATCTTATGGAGTTCCTATGAATTAATGGCCTCCAAAACATCCTGTCATAGACAGGGGTTGACATTAGTTGGCTACAGCTTGACAGCACTTAACACACAGTAAGTGTTACAATCGTTTCTGTGAATGAGGCATGCTGGCTTTGTAGAATACTGCTCACTGAAGTGACTGTTTCGAAGGAGGGACTCTGCATGTAAGCATGACAGTCACACATATAATGAAGCCACTGCTCAGTGTATTTTATGAGAGCACAGAGAAAAAAAATAGACAACGGGCACAAAATGTGAATCTCAGCTTTCTCTTTTTAATATAGGCCTTGTGGAAATACATACCTTAGAAGGCTGAAGTTTGCTGGAAAAGATGGGCCCTTTTCACACTACTTACTTGCTTCCGGGACATCGCAAAACGTAGCGCAAAACCCGCGGAAGATAGTGTCTTCTCGCGAGTTTTGTGCGATGTCTCCGCTCCTGATCCCAGCTGGTTGAAGGTGAAGGGAGGGCATTTCCACCTGCTTTGCTCCTGATCCCAGCTAGGTAAAGGTGGGGGCGGTCAGCATTGCAGCCTGCTCCACGCCTGATCCTGTCCTGAGCTTTCCGCTGTGGCGCGCTCTCTGGAGGTCTGGCTGCCTCATCTGGGCTTCCCTCCACAGCAGCACCCTCTGGTGTCGCACCAGGGTAGGAAGTGAGTTGTCTTGAATGTGCTTAGCCTTTTATATAGTAGGATGACATTGTTCATTGAAACGTCCTTGATACTGATTGTACTAATCTCACAGTGTGTAATCTGCCTCGAGTCTCAGCGAGAAAGACGGACTACAAATGACATAAGTAAGTAAATAAGTAAATTTGTCTGGCATATTCACAACTTCTTTGCTGTGGTCACTTTGTTTCCCTTGCTCCTCCCACCTCCCCACTCCTCCTTGCATTCACAGAATTTGATTGAACGAATTTCAGTTGGATGAGTCTCCAATTTGCCCTAATGCAGGCATCTTGGCAAAGTGGCATTTTGGTGTTTGTGTGTATTCGTGTGTGTGATGAGGGGAGGGCATCCATGCCGAAGTGCTGAGGCATCTGCATTCCAATGTCACAGCAGACTAAAGCTTGATCAAACTGGGAAGTGTTCGATCAAGTTCTGCAAACTCAAGGAGGTTGAAGGAGGGGGAGACATGCGCAAGCCCGACAAGCAAGCTGTAATCACGCCCGATTTCTATTTAATTAGTTTGTGATGATGTTGAATGGAGCCGATGTGTTGCAGTCTGAGCTGGAAACGGTGGCACTAGAATTCCTGAAAAGAAATTCAAAAAAGGGAGGAAGGCTTTTGCATTCTCATGCTGAGGTTCAACTGTTTTCCCCAGTAACTGAAAAGGAGGCTAAAAGACAGAAACTTCAGATCAGACCATGAGACCTGGCCTTCATCCATCACATCTTTTGTTTCCCGTAGGTGTAGAGTAGTATCTACAAAGAATTAGCAACACACATCATATTACTGATATTCTGAAAGAGTAGGGTGGGCTTCTTTACACCAAAATGTTTCGTGGTTAACCAAGTAGCCATGAATGGTTTTCATATGCACTCCAGGCAATATCTCAGATGAGCATTGAGTGCCACCACTTTAAAGCCATCATAGTGAATGTTGGTAACCGGTGCTGGGACATATTGCTGAGCAAACCCATTTTGGGCATGGGACTTTTCTCATAGCCCCAAGGCTCTCGTACCATTCTGTGAGCTCATTAAGCCCCACTCTGTCCTTCCCCCCTCCCTTTGATATATTCTTTGAGGCATAAAGCAGTGATCTCATGCCTTGCAGGGAGCAGCTTGTCGCCCTACGATGTTTGCAGCTTCCTGCGCTGATGTGGTGGAGAGTGCTCTCAAGTCATAGCTGACTTACGGCAACTCCTGGTGGTGATTTCATGTCGACTAACAGAGGTGGTTTGCCATTGCCTGGCTCTACAACATTGGCTTTCTTTGGAAGTCTCCCATCCAGTTACTAACCAAGGCTGACCCTGCTTAGCTTCTGAGATCTGATGAGATCAGGCTCAACTGGGCTATCCAAGTCCAACCCTGTCATTAATGCTTTCCAGCTCCTGCCAACTCTTCAGGAATTCAGTTTCTGCAGATTTACAGCATCTCCTTAGAACAGGAAGCCCCAGGTTGTATCCCAAAGCTTTTCTTTTTCATCCTCCAAGTGAACATTGAGGGCAACTGGGTTACGAGGAACCCAGTTGTGTAACTTCTCCTTTGAGAATATTGGAGATGTTTGCTTCTAGCCAATTTATCTCTTAGGGGATTGTTCTCCTCCCTCATATCCAGCCTTTGAGACATAATGGTTGGGTGACTAGTTCTTTGGATGTTAAGACAAACCAAATACTTGAAACTGTAAGCATGAGTGAGAAAACAGACTTGGTAAGTACTGCTGTACCCCCTTGGTAACCTATAAATAAAAAATGAGTCCTCGAGCGGGTAGGGAGAGAAGCATGCATTCACATGCACAGCTTTGGTTTCCCAACAGAATGGGAGTGGTGTGGCCAAATATGTTGTGTTGGCAAGTGTGTGAAAGAGACCTTTGCTCTACCAAGCTGGATTTTCAGGGCAAGCAGACGTTGACAGAAAAGAGTGGTGGTCTTGAGACAGTAGAGATTGTGAGTTGAGAGGTACTGAGAGATATGAAAGCAAAAGTGCCCTTCCGTACTCAATGGTAACCTACTGGAGTCCTAAATTTACTTAATAATAATAATAATAATAATAATAATAATAATAATAATAATAATAATAATAATAATAATATGTTTATTGCTTTTCCGGCCAAAGCCATAAGCCATACAAACACCAACAAAATATGAACTGTACACTTGAACATACCCAATTCACATAGACATAACTCGTCATTATCACTTTAAACTATCTAAACTCATGAAAATCTTGTTTCTTTATCACCGTGGCTACTAAATTTACTTGTGGCAGCCCGTTATCTTTTATAGAGGACTCTTCTGTGAGATTACTAGATTCTAGAATATCATTGTTGAGATGGATCAAGATGGGTAGCCGTGTTAGTCTGTAATAGTGGAAAAGAGCAAGAGTCCAGTAGCGAAGTTTGTTAGTCTTATAGGTGCTCCCGGACTCTTGCCCTTTTCTATTTCTGGGATGATACAACCAGTCAGGGCTTTTTTTCTGGGAAAAGAGGTTGTGGAACTCAGTGGGTTGCCCTCAGAGAAAATGGTCACATGGCTGGTGGCCCCGCCCCCTGATTTCCAGACAGAGGGGATTTTAGATTGCCCTCCACGCCGCTGAGTGGTGCGGAGGGCAATCTAAACTCCCCTCTGTCTGGAGATCAGGGGGCGGGGCCACCAGCCATGTGACCATTTTCAAGAGGTTCTGGAACTCCGTTCCCCTGCGTTCCGGCTGAAAAAAAGCCCTGCAACCAATTAAATGGCCAATCAGGAAGTAGGGACAGTGCAGAGAAGAGCAACCAGAGAAAAGAAGCCAATCTGGCACCTTTCTTTGTGCTTGGTTTGGAAGTGGAAGCTCGCAAGCAAAGCCCAGGTCCCAAGATGGCCACGAATGTCCCAAATGGAATGGAGAGAACTTGTACTCTTTGTTACCATTGTCCAGGTCTCAGTAGGCATATTTGAAATTGGCACACTTGGGTTGCACGAGCCCAAAGACAGACTCTGCGTGGACCCTAATCTTGGGAATTGTAAGGTCACATATGTACTTCCAATATCTGGAATGCAAGATGGAATTTTTATTTGGGCAAGGAGGGGGGGGTCAGATTCCCTCACACATTCTAAAGATGGGACTTCATTCTCTATTTACACGGGATGGATGTCTAGGCCGTTCAGAAAGTGAATGAGGAGTTGCCATTTAAATATGGTTGGTTACAATATAGACAAATTAAAGATTTATTTGCAGAGGAGTTAGCCGTGTTAGTCTTAGCCGTGGTAGCAAAATCAAAAAGAGTCCAGTAGCACCTTTAAGACTAACCAACTTTATTGTAGCATAAGCTTTCGAGAATCAAGTTCTCTTCGTCAGATGCACGATACATCTGACGAAGAGAACTTGATTCTCGAAAGCTTATGCTACAATAAAATTGGTTAGTCTTAAAGGTGCTACTGGACTCTTAAAGATTTATTTGATTCAGAACATAGAAAGAATGGTTTTAGAATTAAAAATTCAGAACCAGAGGAACTATTATTGTGGGATAATAGTAAAGCAATATCTAAAATGTATAAGTTGTTATTGAAGTGGTTTATAGAAGAGGAAACAGTCAAGGTGCAAATGGTAAAGTGGGCCATAAATTGTAATAAGGAAATAGCGATGGAAGCATGGGAACAACTATGGAAAAAATACCTTAAAAATATCCACTTGCACCAGTATTAAAGAGAACGGTTATAAAATGCTGTATAGATGGTACTTAACACCAAAAAAATTAGCTATAGCTAACAAACAGTTATCGAATAAATGTAGGAAATGTAAGGAGCATGAAGGTTCTCTGTTTCATATGTGGTGGACTTGCCAAAAGGCTGGAAACTTCTGGTCTAGAATATGTGCTGAGACGCCTTTGAATATGTGCTGAGATGCCTTTTTAGCCAATATAATGTTGCTAAAAATCCAGAAATGTTATTACTATCTTTACATTTAGAAGATGTTAATAGAAATGATAAGATATTGTTGTATTATATGATAGTAGCAGCAAGAATTTTATATGCTCAATATTGGAAAAAAGAAGTACCGATACCGAATATTGAAGAATGGACAAGGAAGCTGTTGTACATGGCCGAAATGGACAAATTAACTAGAAATCTGAAAGAGCAAGATCCAGAAATTATTTTGGAAGACTGGAAGAAGTTTAAGAAATATTTGGAAAAGAAATGCGATGTTAAAGGACAATTGTGGTCTTTGGAGGGATTTTAAATTTTATTAAGTACGATTTTAAAGAAGGGAATATATATAAGATCTCTACCATGGGTAACATAATATAATTGTATTATAGTGAAATAATAATCTCTATGAATAAACGGGGGGTTCGAGTGTTGTTGGAAGTCAATAGAGAAAAGGGGGAGGGGAGGAGGTGGGGTTATATATTTAGAAAGGTTTAATTTGGATAAGTTGTATGTATTAACCAACTATTTTATATCACCTCATCCAATAAAATCTATTTTTAAAAAAAGAAAAAAAAAGAAAGTTTTTTGTGGCTAGACAAACCTCTTGTCGTTTAGCAGACTGCCACAGGTGAACTATGTGTATGTATGCATATGAGATTTGTGTGTACACCCAGGGTTTTGTGCCTGTATGCCTGGGAGAACCAGTTCCTTTGTAGTGCATGGATCTCTGTATGTGAGATATGCCTTTCTGCAGCAGCCCTGGGAACAAACTTGGATCTTTAAAAAAAATAATTAATTTTCTAAACAACAAAGGAGATACTGAAAAAAGGGGGGGGGAATACCCATTGCATTGGGTTGGATCCTTGAGAAGGGATGTGTTTGTTTCAGATACATGTGCTTTTTTATGAGGAGAAAGGAAGACCAGTCTTGTGTGTGCAGTAACGTCAGTTCTGTCAGACGGGACCATCAATTTTCTGTCCTTAATATAAGTTTATATCTTATTTTTGTAATCAACCGGTCTGTGTTTGGTGGTAAGGGTCTTTGCAGCCAGATTTCTTTTTTCATTTTCAGCTTCTATATTACTTACATAGTCAAAACTAAGGTGGGTTTAATGTAGCAGTTTAGAAACTGTCGGTAGTGGTTGGTGTGTGAGAGATTGGTTTGCATGAAGGCAAATTCTCCTAGAGTGGAATCCTTCAATCAGATAAGTTTGTCTTTTGGATATTTTTGTCCTCTTTCACACTTTAAAATAACAATTGCCTATAATTACTATGTGTAAAGTTAAAAGCACCCTTGGTGTTTTGACGGGTAATAATTTTGGTGTCAAAGTGACGCTTCTAGCATTGCACCAGAAGAAGGAGAATTTGAATGGTTAAAAACAAGCATGTCTCATCTTGCCTCAGCATTTATGCACCTATGAATGATCCGTTCATTTGGAAATTAAGGTTGAGACTCACGTTTAGGTGGGTGGTTAACTGCTGTTATGGAGCAATAATCTCCTGAAGGAGACACTGAAGCACTCTTGGCCTTCCCCTTGTTTTCCCTAACAGCTCTGTCTTGTTCATGCAGATTTTGGGCTTCCTTCTGGAGACATCAAGCCCTTGCTGATTCTCAAGGCTGAAGGGGGGGGGGGAAACTGTGGCCCAAATACCTAGTGCTTCACCCATATCAGCAATTTCTACTTTTAAGCGTTAATATGGAAGGTCTTCTCCTGTTTACAGTTTCTCTGGCATCTGGAAGCAAGACTAGATGTTTGCTTTTTGAAGAGTTGGGTCTGGATTCACCACGGCTATGAAGCAACTGCAGAGAATTGTTGTGAATATATATACACACAGGGCTCATCAGGGCCATCTAGTTTCATCCTTAGGCAAGAATCAAAATTATAAAGACTGGCAGGGCTATAGTGAGGCTCACCAGCACCCAGGGGCAGCTCCAGGGCTGTTGCCACCCCTGTGACCGCTCGTGCGTGCACGCAAAACGCATGCACGTGCACCTGGACTGTGCGATGACATCACTGTGTGTGACGTCGTCACGCAGGGCATGCCGCCCCTGGGAGCGCACCCACAATTCCATGCTCTCCCTGGCTGGCAGCTGCAAGCCGGCCACCCCATCGACACAGCAGGCAGCCGGGGCAGAGCGCGGGCGTCCTCCCAGCTCTCCCACTCAGTTGCCCTACGCACCACCCCGGCCGCCTGCCACACCAACGGCTGTGCCTGGCCCGCAGCTGCTGCACCTGGCTGGGAGAGCATACTGGTGGCAGCAGCGTGGGGCAGCTGAGCAGGAGGTCTGGGAGGCTGCCCATTCAGTTGCCCCATGCTGCCACTGCCAGCGCGTGCTCCCAGCTGGGCGCAGCAGCTGCAGGCCAGGCACAGCTGTTGCTATGGCAGGCAGCCGGGGCGGTGCGCAGGTGGCCTCCCAGCCCTCCCACTCAGCTGCCAGTGCTGCTGCCACCAGCTCCACAGCATGTGCTCTCGGCTGGCAGCCATGCCCGGCGCCCCCTGTTCATTGGTGCCAGAGCCAGGCGCCCCAACCCCCCTGCCCCCCTAGATCCGGCCCTGGTGACTGGAATGTCTCTTTTTAATTTTTAAAATTTTTAAAATTTTCACGACTTTAGTAAAGAGAGCAAATGTGGAATGGAATGCCCAGGTCATGCCATTGACAGAGGCAAGGCGGGTGGAGCTTACATACAGAAACCAGCAAGCAAGAGTTCATCTGGCACAAAATTGAAAGCCTAGTTCTGAAAATCAAATATGGGATATATTTGATCTGATTTCTGGATGGGGAAGGAAGCCATCAAAGTCTCTTTATTCACAAAGGAAACAAGATTTGTACACAGTGGGCAGAAGACAAAATGTTGGCCCGCCAGGGCAGAGTTGGCACACATGCATGTTTCAACATACAGATACTATACAAAATTTATAAGAGAGAATGACCGAGAGCACAGAAATGGGCCTGGGAGCGACGGGAAGCTCATGCAGGAGGGAGGCAACCACATGAAAAGCACAAAGACCACGGAAGCATGGTGGCAAGAGAGGGCACAGTACTGTTGTACCAAAGAGACTAATACTTCTCATGCCCATTATCCTTGGGGAAAAATATTTAGAAAACAGTCCTGGCAGCTAAAAGAATACAACAAACTTGCAAAAGAAAATGAAAAAGCCAAATCCCATTTAACAATCTAGAAGATAGGAAAAAGATCTGGAACTTCATGCAGCAAACAAGCCAATCAGTTATTCGCACAGAAACTTGAGCTACTAGCTATGACACAAGCTGCAATATATATGCCCACCTACCATGTCCGCCAACAAAACTCAAGCAGGCAGCTCTGCATTCACATGAACCAAAGGCCAGAAGAGCATGGGGTGCTTCTGTTGTTACCTGGAATGGGTCTTCTTGTGAGGAAGCGGGGGGAAATTACCAGCAAGGAGGAAGGCTATGCAAGAGGGGTAACAACGGGATATCTCCACCCGTATTTACGGGGTCCTTTCTCCAGAAAGGAGTTAGCTGTTGCTTCTGAGTTAGGCCGGACGTGGACATCCTCCAGATTTTTTTCATCCTGTATCTTTCTTCAAGCGAGAGCAAGGAACACTACACCGAGATGTTCTCAGGCAACTGGACTGACATGGTTGGCTGTCCTTGTGCCCATCGCGTGTAGACCATTGGACCACCTTTTGCTTAAGAAGAGTTTGCTTGAATCTGAAACTTGCTTCCTGTAGAATATTGAAGTGACAGAAAAGACAGCTCATTAAAACTGAGTAGGGGTTAGGAAAGTGAGGTGAACGGTCTTAAAGAGAGAGACCCAGATTTTAATGTAGCACCAGCACAATTTGATGGTCGTTCCCTAATGATATGAATGAGGAGGCATTAAAACTAGTCCTAACAGAGCCCTGTTGTTACGTTTTTGGAGTTGTGGAGAATAATATCAAATGCAGGTACTTATTAAGGGCTCCGTCATGCTCTTGAGTCACAAACCAGCTAGAATGTTGGTTAAGATTTAATTTTTAAATCCTCTTATCTTTCTGGAAGAGAGGGAGGTGCAGTGAGTCCAGGGCTATGCAGGGTGCTTTGAGGCCTCCTGACTTTTACTAAGATCATTTTAACAACCGAGGCATTTGGCTCCTCTCTGCTGCTGTGCTTAAAAATAAAACAAACGTCAGGCTCTGGTCTTCGTGGGATCTTGCAAAGTCGAGCTGTTCATTGGGAAATGGGCAGGAACCATGCAAACATAAACAAACAGCAGAATTGGGAATACACCAAGGAGTGGTTAGACGGCCTTTCTGTATGATCAGATTGTTGCTCAGAATGAAGAACATACCATGGAGTTTATATAGGAGGAAGTGAGAGACAGTAAGTTCCCGCAGTCCCTTGACTCTTTGTCTTGGGGAATCCCCCCCTTGCAATGTTGCTTTGAAGTAGGGTTACCAGGTCCCTACACCCAGTGGGAGGGGATCTGGCACTTATCTTGTGTTTTGAGCATGCTTCTCTTTATGCGCATACACTCCTGCGCTTGCATGATGACGTCACTTCCAGGAAGTGATGACATCACGCTGTCAAGTCGTGAGATTGTCATGTCTGCGGGAGCATGAGCGCCATGTATGTTCGCAGGATGCCTGCCGGTGGAGGGCAATCTCTGTAGGTGGCCTAAAACCTCCCACCAGTTGCCAGCAACCAGTCAGCAATGAGGTAAACCGCTGGGAGGTGGCCCACCATTAGCAGGCACCTGGGATCCCTACTTTGAAGGTATATCATTTCCTCCCTGTGACCATCTCCCCTGAGTGAGTAGCGAGAATCCAACTCCAGTTTGAACCCCAAGGTACCTGCCAACAAGGGAGTGATACTTTTAATGCTCTGGTGAACTTTACAAACATCTTCCATCTCCCAATGTGATTAGGTAAGAGGAGTCTCATGTTTTATGATCTAGAAATACAATCTACAAAGTTTCAGACCCACGTGACTCCACATGCCCATCTTCTAGTTTTTGTCTTTAGGGTGACCATATGAAAAAGGAGGAAAAAACACCTGTGCCTTTTCAAAGTAGGGTGTAAGAAGAATTTTGTTACAGGTTACAGCCAGTTTAGTGTACTGATTAAGAGCACGGGACTCTAATCTGGAGAACTGGGTTTGATTCCCCACTCCTCCGCCACTTGAAGCCGGCAGTGTGACCTTGGGTCAGTCACAGCTCTCTCAGAGCTCTCTCAGCCCCACCCACCTCACAGGGTGATTGTTGTCAGGACTCAGGATAATAATAGCACGCTTTGTTAACTGCTCTGAGTGGGTGTTAAGTTGTCCTGAAGGGCAGTATATAAATCGAATGTTGTTGTTGTTGTCGTCATTCCATGGAGTTGTTTCAGTTGCTGTCAGTTGTATTTGGAGTCCAGGCTTGTAAATATCCATTTGTCTGGTCACTTGTGCACAGCAAAAAAAAAAAAAAGTCTCTAGCCGATCACACAGGAACATTTTGCAACTTGGAAGAAAGTTGTTTCCAAAGCATCATTGTATTATAGATAATTAACATAGGTGCACACATACAGGGGTTGCAAGAAAAAACATTGTGGGGTAGACCCTTATATGGGTGTATGTGCAAGACTGTTTTCATCAGGTTTCTAATATGTTTAACCATTTTTAAAAATATATCTTTTAAATTATCTTCTGCCCTGAGCCTACCTAGGGTTTAGGGGAGGAATAGTTCTTCAACTAGGACAGACAAAATACATCAAATGTTCTTATTAGAGTTGTGCTGAGCATACTTAAATCACACCCATTAGCTCCTTACCAGAAGTGCATTTAAAAACACGTTCTACCAGTATGCTAGAAACTTTCTCCCCTGCCACATTAGCACATGGCAGCTTTTCGTGGTAGTAGAAGGGTGTGGGTGATGCAGTGAGAGGCAGAGGTGCACAAAAAGTTTCGTTCTCAATTGCATCATTGTTTTTGCCGCTATGTGCCCATGAAAAAGACAGACGTACTCAGTGGGGACCCGTGCCCATTTTCTTCCCTATTCAGCACCATGCCTCTTGCAGGATCCGTTTGCTTTCGGACAGAATAAGGCTTGAAGTTTCATGATGTTGCCGTTGGGGCTGATGAGGTTAGGAGGCAAGATGGTGAGACTGATGTGGTGTGGGATGAAGACTGCAGTTTTGTTGTAGCGAAAGTTCAGCCATAGATTGATGATAGTCACTGACCCATCAAAGCAGGACAGTTTTCCAGAAGGCACAGTCAGCTGGCACCTCGTTCCCCCTTTATGGTTGCCACCAGGGCTTTTTTTCAGCTGGAACACGGTGGAATGGAGTTCCGGAACCTCTTGAAAGTGGTCACATGGCTGGTGGCCCCGCCCCCTGATCTCCAGACAGAGGGGAGTTTAGAATGCCCTCCGCGCCGCTGAGCGGCGCGGAGGGCAATCTCAACTCCCCTCTGTCTGGAGATCAGGGGGCGGGGCCACCAGCCATGTGACCATTTTCTCCGAGGGCAACCCACTGAGTTCCACCGCCTCTTTTCCCAGAAAAAAAGCCCTGGTTGCCACACACACACCTCCCTCGGACAGAGCCAAGCAATCTCCATGGTTCACAGGGGAACTGGTGGCGATCGAACGTAAGAGATGACAGCTAAAGTGCAGCTGGTGGTGACTGATCAGACACAGCAGAGAGCCCGTATTAGAGCCTGTTCTGTGGCAGTGGTGGCGATGAAAAGGCCACTACCATTGCGTCTGCACATAATTGTCCAGTTGAGCTGTTTCGTGTGGTTCGAGGGGTTCTACGTCATGGCCCCATGGAATTGTGCTCCAACCGCACGACGATTCGTTGTCATAAGTTTGCGACGTACTTTGCCAAGATCTGCTCTGAGCTGGTTTGGATTCTCGGTCAGATTAGGTACCTCCAGGGCTTTTTTTCTGGGAAAAGAGGTGGTGGAACTCAGATGGGACATGGGAAAACTGGACCAAGAGTACGGTTTCACTGTCTTCATAGTGACACACTTTATAGTCCCTTAACTGGTGTATACCGATTCAATTTTTCTTGCTCAGAGTTCTTAGGAAGGGATAGTCTACAGATCTAAATTCATCAATGAATGAATGACTTTTTCAAAAGAAAAAACACCTTTACACAGGGATTTTTTTTCTGGTAAAAGAGGTGGTGGAACTCAATGGGTTGCCCTTGGAGAAAATGGTCACATGGCTGGTGGCCCCACCCCCTAATCTCCAGACAGAGGGGAGTTTAGATTGCCCTCTGCGCCGCTCGGTGACGCGGAGAGCAATCTCAACTCCCCTCTGTCTGCAGATCAGGGGGCGGGGCCACCAGCCATGTGACCATTTTCAAGAGGTTCCAGAACTCCATTCCCCCACGTTCCCCCTGAAAAAAAGCTCTGGGTACCTCTGGCATCTGCTTGTCTGATTTATATGGATATCTTTCAGTTTGTAGAGCCCGAGGATGTGGACAAGATCTTTGCAGAGGTGAGACTGACTACCTGCATTCTAGACCCTTGCCCTTCCTGGCTGATAAAGGCAGCCAGAGGGGGACTCACTGACTGAGTAATGGGAGTGATAAATGCTTCCTCGGGAAAGGGAATTGTACCACCTGTGCTCAAGGAGACAGTAATTCAAACTGTGTTGAAAAAAAACCCTTCCTACTATGTTGGAGAACTTCCAGCCAGTCTCCAATCTTACATTTCTTAGCAAGGCGTTAGGGTGGGTGGTTGTTTCTCACCTCGAGGGGTTCTTGGAAGAGACTGATTTTCTGGATCCATTTCAACCTGGCTTCAGGTTGCACTTCCCTCCTGAAAAGTCAGGTTCACATCTTAGGATTACTACTTGACACAGAAGTCACCTTAGAAAGCCAGGTGGGTTTGATGGCTTGGAGTGCATTTGCCCAGCTTCGGATGGTGCACCAGCTGTGTCCGTTCCTGGTTCAATCAGATCTAGCCACAGTGATCCATGCCTTAACTACATATGGACTGGACTACTACAGTGCCCTCTACTTGGGGCTACCCTCAAAGATGATTGGAAGCTGCAGCTCGTGAAGAATGCTACAGCTAGACTGCTGGTCAGGGCCAGGTATTGGGAACACGTGACCTCGATATTACTTGTGACCCTGATATTATAGCAACTACACTGGCTACCAATCTGTTTCCAAGCCCTATTCACGGTGTTGGTTTTGTCCATGAAAGCCCTACCTGGCTTTGGTTCAGGGTATCAGAAGGATGATGTTCTCCTATATATTCCTGCCTGAGAGTTATCACAGGGAGAATTCCTTCTGAATGACCCATCAACTAAAGAAACTCACCTGGCTGGTACATGCGAGAGGGCCTTTTCAATGGTAGACCCCGTGATGGTGGAACAATCTCCTCAGGGAGGTATACCTGCCCCCCCCCCCACTCTCTAGCTTCAGGAGACAGCTGAAGTCTGTTTTATTTAGGACTGCTTTTAATGTTTTTTCAACTGCTGGGATTTTTTAATATTTTCATTGTAAGCCACCTTGAACACCTTTGGAGGAAAGGCGGCTAATAAATATTTTAAATAAATTAACAAAGTAGCTTGAAATTGACTCTGGTTTGGGGGAATTCCTGGAGATTTGAGGGCAGAGTTTCGGGAGGGAACTTAGGGCTTTCCACACACTCAATTTATTCCTGATTTTCTTCCCAGTTGATCCCCAGGCATTGCAATCTGCCCTCCCTTTGCATTTTTACAGTTGTGAAGTTGGCTTATTTTTTTAAATTTTATTTTTAAAATAGGTAAAGGGGTACAGAAAAGGGGAAGAGGAACAAAGATGTTTAAAAAATAAAAAAGATTATACACTGTGTTATAAGGACTATCAAATACAATAATCATATAACATTTATAATGTTTTTTTCAAATAAACAACACAAACAAACATACTTCCTCTCCTCATCCTACAGAACCTCATTATTAAATCAACCTATGATTAGTAATATATATTTTAAAAATACTGTCACACCAATGTATGTTTAAAAATAAATAAAATACTGTTACACCAAAGTTAGTTCTTACACATCTCTACCTTTATATGTATGTATCTAAAGTATATATATCCTAACAAAATTTCAATACTGACTATAATAACTTATTCTACTGGTTATTTTAGCCAGCTGGGTGACCTTGGGTCAGTCGCAGCTCTTTCAGAACTCTCTTAGCCCCACCTACCTCACAGGGGGATTGTCGTGAGGATAATAATAACACACTTTGTAAACCACTCTGAGTGTGGCATTAAGTTGTTCTGAAGGGCAGTATATAAATTGAATGTTATTGTTGTTATATCTGTTTATTTCACATCTACCCTCTCTTTGCATTTTTACAGTTGTGATGTTAGTTTATTTTGTCCTGCATGCGCTTTAAATAATCATTATTTTCAAGCAAAGATGCTGTCATGATCGGTGGCAACATCGGTAACTTTGCAGCACCTCTCCTCCCTTTTGGTGCATACTTATATTGATAGATCGATGTAAGGGCTGATTTTTAAAGAAAAGCTTGAAAAATGAACACATGTGAAACTCTTTGCATGGGGAAGCCTAAAAGGGAAGCAGCTCTGCCCCCCCATTCCTAAGCCCCCTGTCCCATCCAAACCAGAGAGACCTGCTTGGGTTGACCCAGAGCCAGGACGTAGAAGCTGGCATAAGTGGTGCAAACTGACCCAGTTGGGGCAGAGCCCGGAGCAGCAACCACTCTGCATTTTTCAAACCAGGCTGCTTTTTCTGGAACCATAAGTAGGACTCTACTCCACCCTTGTTCTCCAGGGATTTTGCAATTTATTTTTTAAAAAAATATCAATTTCATATTGATAGATTGACCTACCATAGCAATAAAAGGTACAGGAGGTTCTCTGAATTCCCAACTTCCATTTTTTTAACAAGTCTCTAACCCTTTCCTTTGTGGAGATAAAAGGGGAAAGGTTTATCTCTGCATTAGAAAGGGCTAGAGACTTACTTTTTTTAAAAAAATGCAAGCTGGGAATACAGAGAATCTGCTGCATCTACTAGGACAATGGTAAGTCGATATATCCATATGAAATTGTTGATGAACAAGAGATCAAAACAAAACCTGGAAGAGGGGAAAGGAAGGCAGTGAGGAATGGTTTAACTATAGTGAACATCCAATAATTGAAAAGAGGGTTGGAGGTGGGTTGGCGTGGGGACAAACAAAACCAAAAGAAAGATTATGCATGAAGAAAAAATTGACTCAAAATGAGCTTCCAGAAAAAGATCAGGGTAAAAGTGGTCTCGAAAGAACTGGACAAAATACAGGGAAATAAACGCAAAAACCTAAAGCAAAGACTAAAGGCAAAAAAAGAAATGTCTGTGAAATTCAGGAGATAAGTCGAAGCAGTATGGGGCCAGAACCAATGGAAAAATCTATGCAGAAAACTCTTCAGTGGGCATGTGATGTCACAGAGCTCATCAACTGAAGCTACCATTTTCCCCAGGGAAACTGATCCCTGTAGTCAGACGGGGGTGGGGGTGGGATCAGTTTTACTTCTGGGTGATCTTCAGTCCTGACCTTGAGGTTGCTCAATGAAAATTTCATGTTTTCCTATATGTTTACACATGTAATGTGCCACTCCTTGGGACTGGGTTTGAGAGTTTTTAGCACTACGGTTCTCACCCTCAGCCCGAGGCTATCTAGAGGCACAATTCAGATCTTCTCCCGGAGATCAAGTCACCAAATCTGGCTGCCGAAACTGTCTGGCTGGTTTTCTTTTTGGAGGATGAGTGGAGGAAGTAGGGTTGCCTGGAGATCTCCCAGAATTACAACTAATCTCCAGACGACAGAGATCCATTCCCCTGGGGGAAATGGCTGCTTTGGAAGGTGAAGGTTTTCCCCCTACACAAACCCTGCCCTCCCCAGGCCCCACCCCTTAAATCTCCAGGAATTTCCCAACACACAGTTGGCAACTGTAGGAAGAAAGCACTTGGGACTTACTTAGCAACAACTGGCTGTATTCCCTAATCCTTCCCAGAGATGCTCTGTCCTCTGGGCTGGGTATACGGCAATTCTGTGGGGGTTCAGAAAAAGCACCCAATGTTGTGTCGGCTACAATGTGAAGCCTGCTCATGATATCCTTTTTAAAAAAATAAAACAAGTTTCTAATTCTTGTGGCTGTGAAGGGAAATCTGTAAGTGATGCCTTTTTAAATCTGAAGTTCTGCATAACATTTCCAGCAGTTTGAAATGGAACTTCCTTTCACCCCTCCCAATAACTGGAAAAGTCAGAATTAAATACGTAAATATGAAGGGGGGGGGATCATGTTTTATATAAGTTGCAGAATTGTGCTTTCCTGCTCTAAATTTTGGATTGCTAGGACACAAGATTCTGAGTTTTGTTACGCACGCATGCAGCAGCTATTGCTTCTGCCCAACTGACATCAAGTATGATTTGCCCTCCTTGCTGGCAAAGTTGCTGGCTAGGCAAACTGAAGGTGTAATATCCAAGAGGCACACCCGTCCACTTCACTTGAAACCTCAGGATCTGGGCCAGATGTCACAGTTGTTCAGCCATCCCGCCAACCTGATTGGAATGGGAAGCAGTGTCGCCAGTCCTATGGAGCTCTCATAGATACACAAGTAGGGTTCCCCCGTGAGGGTGGGGGAATCCCACGCTCCCAGCCTCCACCCTGTTACCTCTCACCTGGCTGGCAGGTGCAGGGAAAAGGTGCCCCACATGGGGCCCTAATTCCTGGCACAACAAGGAAGCGCTCTGGATTGCATGTGATGTTCATACACACAAGGTGAGTACTCTCAATGTGCATGCCCTCATCCACCCCCCCATCCCCTGGTTTTGGCTCCAGGGGACCTGGCAACCCTCAGCGGAGGCTAGATGGCCATCTGACAGCAATGCTGATTCTGTGAACCTGGGCAGATCATGAGAGGGAGGGCAGGAAGGGTTGCATCAGTGCTTCGGAAGGGTTACATCAGGGCGTTTTCTGTCCTGGCCCCTCCCTGGTGGAACTCTCTGTCGGAAGACACTCAGGCCCGCCAAGATCTTGTATCTTTTTGGCAGGCCTGTAAGACAGAGATGTTCGCCAGGCATGTGGTTGAGGCCAGCACTGGATCCATCTAATTAGCCTCCCTGCCGGTCTCCTGCCGGGGGGTGGGGGGGGAAGCATATGGTTCATCTGCCCCCCCCCCCCCATGCCTGAGGAGTTAGAGTTTCACCAACTTACACCTCCACCCATTTCTTACCTTGTGTATGGTGGGCAGGGAAAGAGGAAGGGTGCCCCATCTGGAATGCTGATGTCCATGTTTGCACTGAGATGTTGTTTTATTGGTTTTATCGATTGTACCTTATTTATGATTGTAACCCACCCTGAGCCTGCTTGTGGGGAGGGCGGGCTAAAAATCTAATCGATCAATCAATCAATTAGTTCTCGTGCCCCCTTCTTATATGCCCAGAATAAGGCCGATCGCCACCTTGGGGCCAGGTAGCACTTTTCCCCAGGCCAGTTTGGCCAGGGATCCTGATGGTGCTTTACCATATTCTGGGTATGGAGCAGGGGGCACTGGGGGTGTGGAGAGGGGAGGTGATTGTAAATTTCCTGCATTGTGCAAGAGGTTGGACTAGATGACTCTAGAAGGTATCTTCCCACTCTATGATTCTATAAGACTCAAAGCCCTTGATATGAGTACTTTGGCATTTGTGTGCAAATATTCCAGCTTTGCAGCACTCAGAAGCTGCATGGTAGCAGTTTTCACAAGTCTCAAACAAGTGAGCGAATGTGATGGGTGACTGGAGAAAGGGGGTACTTTCTCTGTTTTATGATTGTCGAAGGCTTTCACGGCCGGAGAACGATGGTTGTTGTGGATTTTCCGGGCTGTATAGCTGTGGTCTTGGCATTGTAGTTCCTGACGTTTCGCCAGCAGCTGTGACTGGCATCTTCAGAGGTGTAGCACCAAAAGACAGAGTGCTACACCTCTGAAGATGCCAGCCACAGCTGCTGGCGAAACGTCAGGAACTACAGTGCCAAGACCACAGCTATACAGCCCGTAAAATCCACAACAACCATATTTCTCTGTTTTGTTGCTGCACAGCCCCTGTGATGGAAAAGGAAGTTCTGATTACATTGTTCCTAAGCCTCCCGCAAGTAGAAGCCCTCCCTTAAACTCAAATGAATGCCTGACCAGGCACAGCAGATATTTCTGAGGCTGAGGGAGGGCAGGGCTTTTTTTCAGCAGGAACGCGGGGGAACCTCTTGAAAATGGTCACATGGCTGGTGGCCCTGCCCCCTGATATCCAGACAGAGGGGAGTTGAGATGGCCCTCCTCGCTGCTGGAGCGGTGTAGAGGAAATCAGGGGGAGGGACCTCTGTCTGGAGATCAGGGGGAGGGACCACCAGCCATGTGACCATTTTCTCTGAGGGCAACCCACTGAGGTCCACCACCTCTTTTCCCAGAAAAAAAGCCCTGAGGGAGGGCAATCAGAGAACAGCGTGGAACAGCGTGGAAGGAACTTGGGTGAAGTGGCTTCTGGTGGGTCGGGTCCAGTAAAAGGGAAATGTACTTTGCTGCTTGCAACAGCCACAGCACAAGGCCTACTGGTACACAGAGTGTTTCATTGACTGTTTAGCTCTGATCATTCATGAGCACAGTAACTCTTCTCATTTTAATTGCGTGTTGGTTCTGTGCAAATTAATTTGTTACAACTATGGTGCATGTAACACCGAAAATCATTTTATTTTTTACAAACTCGGTCCTCTCCCAGGTCATGTTTGGTGGGTAGTGTTCACTTCCCAGTCCCTTAGTGAGGTGGGTGATCCCCCTCCCCCAGTTTCTATTATCTGCCAGAAATTTGGGGAGCATTTTTAAAAAAACCTTCAGTGTTTCATGTAGTGCTACATCGCTTCTAGTAAAAACCAGGAAGTGATGTAGGGTAGCTGTAGGAATCACTAGAAACACTATGGGTTTTTACCATAGAGTTTCTGGTGATTTGTAGAGCTACACTACATCACTTCCGGATTTCTACCAGAAATGACATAGGCTGCTTCCACACACGTTGGATAATCAACTCTCAATACTCTTTAGTGAACATTTGGAACTGCTTTTCCATGTGTGGAACAAAAAATCCCAAAGGAGTGCTAAAGTGCATGGAAAGTGCATTATTCAACGTGTGTGGAAATGGCCATAGTGCCTCAGCTGGTGTCACAGCACTTCCATGTCCCTGATCACAATCCTCCCACTAGTGGGTCATCTTGAAAGAGAGGAAGCTGTGTATGGGACTTCCTGAAAAATATCCTTACAACAGAAGGGGATACACAGTACAACTTAACTTAAAATACCTAGCACTTTGTCTTGCACATACAGAAAAGGAAGCTGGGATACAATGCCCTAAGTATACTGTTAGGGGTGTCGTTACTACTTCTGCTTGTTCGTTGTTATGTCTATGTGCCGTCAAGTTGCAATCGACTTACAGCAATCCCAACAAGGGGCTTTCAAAGCAAGTGAGAAGCAGAGGTGGCCTGCCATTACCTTCCGCTGCAGAATCTTCCTTGGTGTTCACCCATCTAAGTACTGTCCCTGCTTAGCTTCTGAGATCTGATGAGATGGTGCTATACCAGGCTGTCTTCTCTCTCAGTGGCTCTTGGTCACATGGAAAGGGTCTGTCGGGTCTAACCAGTATTTCTGGGGGTGGGAAGGAATGCTTGGAGTTCCATTGGTCAGCAGGAAAACAGGGTGTATATATTTACAATAAAATAAATACATAAATGCCAAAGGAGGTGGAGTCTGGGAATTGTTCTCCCCTTCCCTGCTGACTGACTGGATGAAAGTTTTGAATACAACCTGAGCACTTTGGAGCTGTGGATTCCACTCTGATAATCAGACATGGCTGTTGTGAAGCAGCCAAGAGTGTACCAAAGCCTTGCTCATAGTGATTGTCTTGCATGTCATCTTAGAAGATTTGATGGTGGTGCCATAGTGTTTGCTTCTGCTGTTCATATCCTCCCATGTTTCTTTTCTAGGAAATGTTTCCATTCCTCCCCTTTCCCTTCCATGGCCTTTCTGACTCATCCTTTTTTCTTCCTACAAATGTATGCCTTCTCCTGCCTTCTGTGTTGTGAGTTTGCCTTCCAGTCCTTTCCACCTTTTTCTAAACAAAGCTGGTAATGGAGTTTTAATCTGTATGATCTGAACCAATGCCAGTCTATGTTCTGTTCAGTTTCTTTTCCTTGGTTTTTCCCAAGCTGCCCCCAACACACACACAACGTCAGCAGCAGAACTTTTGCCTGATTATTGTGATTATTACTGTTAGTCTCTGCTTACACTTTTTTAGGTCAGGCAAACCACGTGCCTAGCAAAGAGCTTGTACTTACAAAGAGAGAGAAGCTTTTCCCGCAAAACCCTCCTTTTGCTGAACAGGCTCATCAGACATTTTCTCCATGTGGAATGGATCGAGGCAGTGGTTACTTGGCCAGGGAACAGCACAGCCTTAGCTTTATGGCAACAGGGAAATGCTCAATAAATAGCATCTCATAAACACGGGGAAAAAATTAGCAGCTCCACTGGCTGTTTGTGTGCTCCCTCTGCTGGATTAGGAAGCAAATGCTGTCCACAGTATCCCAAACATTAGCCGTTTTCACACTGCTTATGGGCCACGGAACATTGCGCCAAGCTCCCAGAATGACAGTGTCTTCCTGGCGCAATTTCGTGCGAGAACTTGCGCAAAATCACACCAGGAAGACGCTGTCATTCTGGGAGCTTGGGGCGATGTTCCGTGACCGGTAAGCAGTGTGAAAACGGCCATTGTGGCGCGGCTAAATCTATCAAAAGGAAATCATGATAATCCTTATTATTATTTAAAGATAGAGTTTCTTTATTTTTATAAGTAGCAACAACTGTAATTCTGGGAGATCTCCAGGCCCTGTCAGGAGGTTGGCAACACTAATTGCAATAACGTTATAATAGCACATCATTATTTGTAAGAGAAAAGGTCTGCAGGTAATAAGGACAAGTTTACGGAGAGTGGAGTAAAAATTAAAGAGACCTTGGATAGACTTCACACAAAAATTTGAAGGGGCAAGAAGAAATTAAATTGATGTCTAAGGAATAAGAAGCCATTTTTTTTTTGTATTTCCCAAATCATTCAAATATAATAATGAATATAAAAATCTATATCTGGGACCCAAACTTTGGCATGGGTAAGGCAGCATTCCTTCCTGTCCCTCCAAGGCCTGTTTTGCCATGCCATTTGTCAAACGCCCTCATATTGTCTTGACTAATGCATTGTTTGTCATGAAAGATTATTAATGGAACTCCATAAGGAATCATGTGGTAACGTGGCTACAAAAGGCTTTGATTCTTCCTTCTCTCCTTACCAGGGCTTTTTTTCCGGGAAAAGAGGTGGTGGAACTCAGAGGGTTGCCCTCGGAGAAAATGGTCACATGGCTGGTGGCCCCGCCTCCTGATCTCCAGACAGAGGGAAGTTGAGATTGCCCTCTGCGCCGCTGAGCAGCGCGGAGGGCAATCTCAACTCCCCTCTGTCTGGAGATCAGGGGGCGGGGCCACCAGCCATGTGACCATTTTCAAGAGGTTCCGGAACTCCATGGAGGGCAATCTCAACTCCCCTCTGTCTGGAGATCAGGAGGCGGGGCCACCAGCCATGTGACCATTTTCAAGAGGTTCCGGAACTCCATGGAGGGCAATCTCAACTCCCCTCTGTCTGGAGATCAGGAGGCGGGGCCACCAGCCATGTGACCATTTTCAAGAGGTTCCGGAACTCCACGGAGGGCAATCTCAACTCCCCTCTGTCTGGAGATCAGGGGGTGGGGTCACCAGCCACGTGACTGTTTTCAAGAGGTTCCAGAACTCCCTTCCCCCGCGTTCCCGCTGGAAAAAAGCCCTGCTCCTTCCTCTCCCTGTACAGACAGTCCTCTCCAAAGTAAAGAAACCACTTTTATTAAGATGCAAGTGAAGCTTTGTGGTAGAACACAATGATTTACATAGATGAAAAAAATATAGTTCATTTCCCAGTTAAATGAGGGCCCCTCTACCCAAGACGCCTTGGCACGTGTTCATCAAGTGTAGGGAGATGCAGTGTTAGCTAGGAAGCATAGTTTTAAAAGAGTCAGTGGAGATCACTCTTCAGAGGGTTGGTTAATTTCATCTTTGCCTCCTTGAAGTTTCTCCCAATTTCATCTCTCAGTCTTAAACTGCGTGTGATTGCAACCAGAGGGCAGCGAGGAATGGAAATGGGCTGGAGCTGCCTTCCAGAGCCAAGCTTGGACCTGAAGAGGGTATAATGAGCCGAAGTTTCCCTTCTGGCCTTTCACAGCCCTTCACACAGCTCTAATATATAGCAAAACCTTTGCCCTGCAGCTGGCTCTGTCTTTTTAAATGGCCCTTTTAGACTAACATTGCATCACCCAACATGTGTTCTTCACGTGTCAGATGTCTTGTGTAGAGAGACTCTGAGTTGAGGTACTTGGGCTGGGACAGACCCCTTCCTTAGATCCTGAGAGACTCTATACATCAGATGAACGTACTGGTGGTTAGGGGGATAAACTCTAGAACAGATGTTTACTCTTTCAGAACTTCTTGTATATGTCTGGACAGCTACAATTTTTACTGATTTGTTATGATAATTTAATATACCGTAGCAGGCTGTATCTGTATGAGGGAGGATCTTCTGCATGTTTTGGTATGGAGCATTTGGTTGGTGTGAAGTAAGGCGGACCTCAAAAGCAGAGTAAGTTTAGAAGAGAAGTCTTAACAATTTCAAAAGTACTCATCCAGGGTTTTGATTTGCTTTTATGTATGAGAACTCCAGGGTTCCTACCCTAAACAGGCTCTGCTGAAGAGAAATAGGGATGTTGTACTTTTGAGGAAGGGACAGAGCACCTAGAATGATGTTTCCAGTTTAAAGTCTCTTGGGTTACAGGTAGAGATGGGCACGAACCAAAATACGAACCAAAATCCATGACAAACCAGGCCGGTTTGTGGTTCGCGAACCAGCGGTTCATCAGATCCCATTTTTGACAAACTGCCATGAACTTTAGGCTAGTCCGTTTGGTTCGTTTTTTGGTTCGTCACTGCAGACAGCCTAGTGCCAATCAATCAGTTTCCTAGGCAACAGGTAATGGACTTTCTGCAGACCTTCTGCTGACCTGGAAGTTACGATTTTCTGACCTGGATGAAACGTGTACACAAACCAAACAAACCAGTTCACGGGGTGGGTGGGGGTGGGCAGGTTCGTGAAAGTTCGTGGTTCATGGTTTGTGAAATTTGACAAACCACGAACCACATGGTTCGGTTTTTTCCCAGTTCGTGCCCATCTCTAGTTACAGGGGTGGAGAAAATTTTTTCACTGAACTGTGGGTAGATGTTTGGATCCCAAGTGTGGAAATAATGATGGAGTCAGTTGTACCACCAGAGCCCCCCTCCTATAGTTTGCAGTCTGATTCAGGATTTGAGCTCTGCTTGGTCTTACTGGGTAGGGTTGATTCTACTCCCAGCAGGAAAAAAAGTGGCATGTATGATGGATGGACCCAGCTACAGTTGGTGGTGCACACTGTAAACTTGGCACTGCAAAGGCACTGATGAGCACAAATGATGCTATGCCTATGAAAGATCTGCAAAATGCCACCCTGTCTGTAGTAAGACAATGCCTAGAGATTACTCAGTCACATCACAGTGACTTCTAGGAAGAGCTGTTTAGTTGTTAAAGAAATACTATAAAGGAGAAACTGAATTGTTTACAAGCAATGTTTGCACTCCAGGCTCTTTCAGCAGCCAAGCACGCCTTCCGAACAGGCTCCCTTTCATGGGTGGGAAGAGTCAAGCTGAAGAAACACTGCCAGAAATATATATGAATTTCCAGTGATCGTGAAGTCATGCCGGAATCTTTCATAGGTTTTCAGAGTAAGGACTAAGCAGGTCTTTTCTAGATAGTCAGGCAGATGACTTATCTCCCTCAGAAGTGTGACATGTGGGAACATATAAAAACTGCTTTACATTTGTTCAGACAATTACATATTTTTAAGTGAGCAAGAGCAGGGACACCCACAGACTTGAGCTGTCGATTGTAAACATGTAGTGATGTACAAGAAGAAACTGTGTTTGTATACTCTTCCCCCACTACACAGAATACTGGATGTGGGTCTGGGTATGTTCCGATCATGAGGCCTGTTCACCCGGCGCGGGGTGGGGGGAGAGAAGGAGAGAGAAAAGGAATGATGATGATGATTAATAATAAAATTATTTTATTGGAACAATGCTTTTTAGATTTTAAGACAATATAAACAGTGGAAAGGAAATACATGCTAAATTTAAGGAAGAAGACAGAAAACTATCAATGCATGAATTTTAGCCCACCCAAATAACATATATTATGTACATGATATGCCCTTGGATGTGGCTCTCTCCTAAGGTTACCAATCTGAGATTTACTTAATAGTTGGAGCCCTTGCTAGCAATGTTATGCCATCATCTTTGGAATTATTCCAGTGGAATCTGAAGTGATGTCATCACATGGGGTGATGCTCTAGAATTCACCCAAAACTCTATGATTCAATCCTATTTTCCATTCTGTTCCATGAATGTCACTAGTGCACCAGTGTTTCACTTTCATATTCTGTATCATTATTAGCATGACTTCTGAGTTCCATATTGGATTTGTATATGTATATGTATATGTATATGTATATGTATATGTATATGTATATGTATATGTATATGTATATGTATATGTATATGTATATGTATATGTATATGTATATGTAGGCACACACATACACACACATCTATATGTGTGTGTGTTTGTGTATGTATAAGCTATGGTTTTGATGTGACGTGCATAGCCAATGACATGAATTCATAATCTGTTTTTAAATAGTCTGATTTTATGTATTTGTGGTTTTAACCCTCTCCTCCTTCTGTTTACAAGTCAGTTAAAAAAAGGTACACTTTCACATGGTTTTTAAAGATAATCACCTGAAAAGCATTAATCACAACTTTAATGCTGCCTGGCTTGCCTACTATTTATTGGCAAAGGCATCCATTTATTCTTGTTAATTTTATAAAACAATTAAGAAAGGGAAATGTTTCACCCCACTTTGCTGGTTGCGATATTAATTTTCAACATAATAATAGTGTGCAAGGTTGGTATTATATACTGATTTATTTGTTGGGTTGCAGCTGACCTAATAATTACCTTTTATTACTTTATTTTAATGTCTTGAGAGAAGTATACTTTTTGCTACTTAAGTTAAGTAGCTTGGCTAATTTGTGTACCAAAACAGATTTAAATTTAAAAGCACAAGCTATGTGCTTATGTTCATGTCTTGCTATTATACCTGCTGAGGTTTCTGGGGTATATTTCATGTTTATCTCTAGTAGCATTTTGAGCAACTGTGTTGTATTAGTAATTGTATCTGTATCTGTGTTCTATAATAATTTTTAATCAGTGGGAAAATTTGCTAACATATACTTAATTTGCATTCTTTTCCCAGTTTGCTGAGTTGTTTACATTTGTTATTTGCATAGTGTAAACTTGTTGTTAAGATTTTATATTATTTTATGCTTGATGGTTAATGATGGTCTTTTAGGGAATAGGTGGCTTGTCCTGGGGAAAAAGTACTAAGATGCAAGATATGGATTTGTTGAAAGTGAGGTGACCCAGGCCAATTTCCTTATGAAAAGAGTCCACAGATACAAGTACAATGACTAATACAATGCACTTCCTCAAAATGCTGCTAGAGATACCCCAGAAACCTCGACAGGTATAAGAAATGAACATAACTCCTGGCTTGGGCTTTTAAATTTAAATCTGTTTTGGTACACAAATTAGCCAAGCTACTTAACTTAAGTAGCAAAAAGTATACTTCTCTCAAGACATTAAAGTTTAAAAAGGTTATTTTTAGGTCAACTGCAATTCAACAAATAAATCAGTATATTATCAGTATACCTTATATTAGTATACCATCAGTATACCAGTATATTATCAGTATACCTTGCACACTATTATTCTTTTGAAAATTAATATTGCAACCAGCAAAGTGGGGTTTTCCTTTCTTAATTGTTCTTTGTGCTCATTGAGTACTTTCTGCCTCCTTGACTGCTAAAATCCATCATTGTACTTTCCTGTGTGGTCAGTAGAGATGGGCACGAACCAGGAAAAAACAGAACCGGACGGTTTGTAATTCGTTGCGTTTCACAAGCCACAAACCATGAACTTTTACAAACCTGCTCCAGTTCGCTTGGTTCGTGAAAACGGCACATCTAGGTCAGCAAATTGTCACTTCTGGGTCAGCAGAAGGTCACTTCCGGGCCAGCAGAAGGTTTCCAGAAAGCTCATCCCCTATTGCCTAGGAAACTGATTGATTGGTGCCAGGCTGTCTGCAGTGATGAACCAAACGAACTGCCCTAAAGTTCATGGTGGTTTGTCAGAAATGGGCTCTGATGAACCACGGGTTCACGAACCACACACCGGCCTGGTTCATGCTGAACTTTGGTTCATATTTCGGTTCATGCCCATCTCTAGTTGTCAGGTTTCCTGTCCATAGCCATAAGGACTAGAAACTACAGTTCATTAAACAAGCTCAAAATATTTTGGATTCTGTGGAAGTTTTCAGGTTTGGATCCTGAGATTTATGTCTTGTGTCTTGTAGATTTTTACCACGCTTGGTAACATTGTGCATTCTTTTTTCATTGTAGGACAACACATTTGTTATGTGAAGCAACAAAGAGCCTACTCATCAGCTCCTGTGGGGTAGGAGGTGAACGTGGAATACTTCGGTAAGAACTTTTTCCTTGAGCAAAATATGTAAAGGTGTGTTTTCTCTTGAAAAAGTCATTCATTCATTGATGAATTTAGATCTGTAGACTATCCCTTCCTAAGAACTCTGAGCAAGAAAAATTGACTAGGTATACACCAGTTAAGGGACTGTAAAGTGTATCACTATGAAGACAGTGAAACCGTACTCTTGGTCCAGTTTTCCTGTGTCCCATCTATTGTGATTCCACAGCAACCCTTCCGAAATCTCAGTTCCTTTCACTGCTGTGGGCACACAGGACTTTTTAGCCTTCTTGTTTTGGCAGTCGGAGGTGCATGTATAAATTCTATGCAATTGAACCACATATGTGGCTATTAAGTAACAGACTCTGCTTGTGGTTCGGAATAAGAGAAGAGATGGATTTCCGTTGCAAGATGTGTCTGATTTCACAAGTCCAGACAAAGCATTGAGACCTGTAGTTTATTGGTCAGCTCCTTCACTGTATGTTCCATACATTTATGAAACTTTCAGAAAGACCAGTTCCTGCAATGGAGACACTTCATTTTCTCAGGCAAAAGGTTGCAAGCCCCTATGCTAAAAGATACAGTTATTTTGAGAGAATGGCGTTGTGACCTCAGGACTGATTATACCCCTTACCTCTGTCTCCAGCTGCAAATATGAACGTTCCCTTCTGGCAATCCTGGAAACGTACACAGATATTTAATCATTAAGTATATGTATGATTGGTGGTAACATTCCAGGCTATATGAGCAAATGCCAAAATAGAGTTCACAGCAATAGTACATAGTTGTACATGGTTGTTTAAAAGATGGAGCAGGAGTTGACTGATTTTGATTTCTCCCCAAGCTATCTCATGAAGCTTAATCCTGAGTAGGGGTGTGCATAATGAAAAAAAAAGAGGGGAAATTGCTGGCTTGGCTCGTTAAAGCAACTTACGGAATGGTGGAACAAAATCGGGAAAGAAGGCTGTAACAACTCCCCCTTCCCGAAAAGTTGATGTGTTTCGTTTTGGTTCTTGCTGCACAGCGGATGTGCAGGCAAGCCAGGCAGTAGTGGGCTGTCAAGCAACATCTCATTTTCCTTAATAGCAAGTCTGCTTGCACTCGTCATGCAACCAAATGGGAGAAACCAAGCCCTTAGTGTTAACTTTGTTGGTGGGAAGGATGTGCACAGCAAGCATGAGTGCATTTTTTCTTCAGTGCTTCTTAGTTAACGCCGTTGAGTGGCTCATAGGGATCAAATCACAAAAAGTTTGCTTTGTACCAGGAGGGGAGCTGCAGATGGCACAGTCCTGTTGGCGTCGCCATCTCCATCCTTTTCTGAGCATTTTTATGCACAATGAAAGGAAAGGCCAGCAACATCCATGCGAGTGTGAACTAGTGTGCTTGAGGACGGAGGGGTCTCCTTCAGCCTCTGAGCCCCTGGCTGCCACAAAAGTGCATGTTATGCAGACTAGGGTGAAAATTGGAAAGAAAAAGTAGTTATTAAAAGAGAGCTCCATAGAGGAGGTCCCACGCTTGTGGAGCTGGTTCATGCCCATTCAGTGGCCTTGTGCTGCTGCTGTCCTCCGCTTGGGTGCCACGGTGCCAGGGCCACCACTGTGACTACAGAAGTCCTCCAAAGATAGCAGGTTGAGAAGCACCAGGAGGAATTTCATCCTGCCTAGAAAGCCCTCCAGCTTTGGGGGCTTTTCTGATTAAAACTGTCAACCCAGAGTTCAATGATGAGACGTTAGCAGGTGTGTACATTGTGCACACACACACTCTCTCTCTCACACACACAAGACTTTCCAGATCAGTATTCCACATGGAAGCACCAATCAGATTAGATTTTTTATTTCCTGGCATGCTAACGGGACTCTCTTTCAGCTGTGCCAGCCAATGTCCCTTCTTTGTTTTCATTCAATTCTTAGTTAAAGGTTTTAGTCAGAAAGGGAGACTGGCAGCCAACAATCTGTCCAGCCTCTCATTTCTACTAGGAAAAAGTAGGGATAAAAAAGTGCCATCCTCCCTCCCCTTCCTGTGAAGGAAAAACCAACATCCAGCCCTCACTTTCTGTATGTTTTTATGCACAGTGCAAGGACAGGCCAGGGGCTGGTGGGTTTAAAGAGGGAACCTGGACAGGTTAGGGTGAGGAGTATTCGCTCCTCATTGAGGGAACGGGACTAGAAGGCTCAAGAAAACATGACATAACAACAGGACTCAGAAGTAATAATTAATTGGCTTTGTCACTATTAAAAAGAAGCAATGTCTTTCTTAAAAATTATTTTGCTGCACTGTGCTGGTTGGCAATGAAGCTCTCTCCTGCTTGTGCACCATGCCAGTGTGCCATACCAGCGCCACTTTGCCAGTAAGTTTCCCACCATTGTGTGCACCTCCCAGCACGTGCCTTCTTTGAAGTCCATTGTTGTTTGAACTTTCATGTGCTTGAGGAGAAACTCATTCGATCGATGGGGTTTTGGACAATGCGGTTTTTCGCTAAGCATGAATACAGCTTCATTTCCTCAACTCCCCCCCCTTGAAAAAAACAGTGTGTACATGCATGCACACTGCACAGCTGACCAACACTCACCTTGATACGCAACTTCCCCAAGCATTCCTCGTGGTCCATAAACACACAACCTTATTGTTACACACTCTTAGTAGTTGGTCGATAATTTAGAGGGAGGACTGTGTTCTGTGCAATTTTGGTGCTGTTGCATGCAATAACAGCTGCCCTAGAGCCTCATTTCCCTTCCGCCCCTTGAAAAGAACAGCCTGTGTCTGTGCATGTGCTGCCAATACACACACAATGGGACAAAATTCTTGAAAAACAAACTGGTCCGTTCCAAGCCGGCAGTGGCATGCTCGAAACAGTTATGGAACGGAATTATTCCACAACCCCCTGGAACCGAAACTGAAATGTTCTCAGTGCATATCCCTAAGCCTGGTTTGGTTTGACTAAGTTAGTATTGACTCCTCTGATTAGCAGTAGTTCTCCAAGGTCTCTGGCAGAGGTCTTTCACATCACCTTGTCTGTGGGGATCGAAGTGGGGACTGACTTTCTGCCTGCATAGCAGATGGTTTACTGCTGAGGAACAGTTCCCTCTCTCTATAAAGAGAGCCCATATGGTAGAATATGGGATTGGACCTGGGCCAGACTTGTTTTATATCCCTGTTCAGCTAGGGCATTTGCTGGGTGTTGGAAGCAGTTGATGAAAGAAAATCCCATTCATGCCAAGCTGACCTCCTAAAATGTATCTAGATGAGTTGTTTTTAACGCTCTGTGAGGTAATTAGGCTCCATCAAAGATGGCCACTTTCTGCATTCTTGAGAATCCGTTTTCTTTTTTTCATGAGGTGGAGTGGGTTTTGTTTGCTCATTCTCTGTAATAAGATCATAGCCAGCTATGTGGAACAATCTGTTCAGGCACTGTAAGGTCGTCAGGGGAGATGGTGGAGCAAAGGGCTTAATGTGTTTCCTAAAATATGCCAATGGGTAGTGGCCGTCCGCTTTCTGGAGCTCTTATGGCATAGCAAAAATGGCTCCTTTTCGACAGTGAGGGTTGAATCCAGCCCCCTTTTCTCCTTTCTCAGAGGGAGGAGGGCTCTCCTTTGACCACAAGGAAAGGCTCACAAGGCCCGCATGTGCAAAAGCCATGTGGCATGAAGGCTGGCTATAATTTATGAAATAATTCCCAGCATTTCAAATTCGGGGGAAGTGATATTGCATCCAAATAGCAATGGTGTCTCATTCCTTTTTAACCTCCAGTTTTTGGAAGGACAGTCTCTGTAAACTTGAGTACTGGTTGGTTAATGTTTGCCTGTTGTCATTTTCCTCGCTTGAACTGTCATTCTTCGACTAATAGTCTCCTGTATGCAACATAGGGGATAGTAATATTGGCCTACTGTGCAGGGGTGTTGTAAAGATCACTGAAGAAGTGTAGGGGAGACCCTTTGTATGCTGAGAAAGTGCGATATAAATGCAAAGGATTATCATCGTTGCATTGGGTGCTACATTTTGCTGGACCAGCACTTGCCCTCATTTGACAGAAACTTGCCCAAGCCCCAAGATGGGCCAGTTAATCAGTGAGTTAGGATTTTATCTTTTAATATGACTCGTTTGAAAAGCTTATTTACTTAAATATTTGTTATAAGTAGACTCCTTGCTATCTGCTCCACTGCTTCAAAGGGAAGAGTGGGCGAAGCATCCATTGTCAACCATGGGTGAGGGCGAGAGCATCCACTTCTTTCCAACCTTTGAAGCTGCTCTGGTGATTTGTGCGGAGGCTTGTAAGGGTGCGGCCGGTGGCATCTAAAATGCCAAAAGGCCCCTGAGGCCTGACGTTTTACAGCTCTGTTCTCTACGCTGAAGCAAATGACCCAGTACCAGTTCCTGCGCTGATAGACTCTGTCCTGCTTACGCTATGGAAATTTCCTTCGGTGCCTTAAGTGGCTAACTGTCAAGCTTCTGTCCTGGGGAAAGTCCTTGTGTTTGCTGTCCTTTCTTAAGTGCTTTGATAGCATGACCTCTGTTTTTAATTATTACCTGGATTGATTTGCACTCCCATGCAAGACTGCTTTTTGTTCCTCCGCTCCCACCTGCCGCCATAACTTTCCCTCAGGCCTGTGCAGAGATCTTAGCATTATGCAGCTACCCCAAACACTTCCACTCTTTTAAAAAATACAATGCCGATGCACAGACTGGAATTGAGGGGGAGTCAGGAGAGAGCAGAGCCTCTGTCTGCACAGCACATTTTCTCAGACCATCCTTTTGAGAAACTTTGCAGTCTGGCCACTTATCTATCATGACTGGAGGAGGTACCCAGTCATAGGAAGGCATTCTCACTTGCAAGACGTCAAGCCCTTCCCTCTGCAGTTCTAGAGGGGCGATACAAAAAGGTTTGGATGGAAGATAGGTTGTGTCCTTGTGAAGCTTTCTGAGTTCATCAGAGAGTATTTTGTTCCTCCGTATTTGTTTTCTCTTCCTGAACTAGATGATGGGCTCTCTGAAGCAAATGGAATCGGTCTGTCTTATGAATAACTAGTAACAAAGTCCATTGTGGAAAAAAAATACAATAGGCTCTAGAAAGGGGCAGGCAGGTGGGCATTGCCTCCTCCTCCATGACTGATCCTGGCTGGGAGAAGGTGGGAGGCAAATATTGCCACCTGCTCCACACATGACTCTGGCTGGGTGAAGGGGGGGGCAGGCATTGACTTCTATTCTGCTTCTGATCCTGGGTGGGTGAAGGGAAGGCGGGTATTGCTGCCTGCTCTACGTCAGATCCCAGCCAGGTGAAGGGGGGAGGGCATTGCCTCCTGTTCTGCACCTCATGCCAGCTGGGTGAAGGCAGAGGTTGGGCATTGCTGCCTGCTCCACACCTGATCCCAGGTGGGTGAAAGTGGGGGCAAGTATTGTCTCCTGCTCCATGCCTGATTGCAGCCAGGTGAAAGGGGGCAGGCATTGCCACTTGCTCCGCTTCTAATCCCAGATGGGTGAAGGGGGGAGAGCATTGCTATCTGCTCCACTCCTGATCCCAGCTGGGTGGACATAGGGGATGGGCATTGCCACCTGCTCCATGCCTGATCTCAACTGGGTGAAGGGGGCTGGTGGGCATTTCCACCTGCTCTGCTCCTGATCCCAGCTGGGTGAAGACGGGGGGGGGGGGGGCATTACCACCTGCTCCACGCCTGAACCCAACTGGGTAAAGGCAGGGTGGGCATTGCTACCTGCTCTGCTCCTGATCCTATATGGGTGAAGGCAGGGGGGTGGGCATCACCACTTGCTCTGCGCCTGATCCCAGCCAATTGAAGGCAGTGTGCAGGCATTGCTACCTGCTCTGCTCCTTATATCAGCTGGGTGAAGGTGGGCTGGCATTGCCACCTGCTTCGTTCCTGATCCCTGCTGGGTGATGGCGGGGGGGGGCATTGCCACCTGCTCCACTCCTTATCCCAGATGTGTGAAGTCAGGGGGTGGGCATTGCCATGTGCTCTGCTCCTGATCCCAGCTGGGTGAAGGTGGGAGGTGGGCACTGCTGCCTGCTCCAGTCCTGATGCCATCTGTGTGAAGGCAGGTGGTGGGCATTGTCATCTTCTTTGTTCCTGATCCCAGCTGGATGAAAGCAGGGGGCATTCATTGCTGCCTGCTCTGTGCCTGATCCCAGCTGGGTGAAGGCGGGAGTGTGCTCTTGGAGGGACAGGCTGCCTCTTCTATGCTTCCCTCCACAGCAGCGCCCTCTGGAGGCGCACCAGGGTAGTAAGTGAGTTGTCTGGAACATGGTTGACCTTTTATATAGTAGGATTCCTGTAATTAGCCCTAGGAGTAGGGTGATCTTTAAATTAAAAAGTCAAAGTGATCTAATGACCCAATCCACTGGGTGTACACTCCACGTATGTCATTGACTTCATTGGGAGAAGACTAGGGGCTTTCTGATAGGCTGTGCCCACCCAGCAAGCTGTTTTGTAACCCGGAAAGTGCGAAGCATTGAAATATCTTGTCTCAAACGAGGCTTCCAAAGAAACTTTTAACCATAGGAATGTGTTTCCTCGAGAGAATGGATGTTTTGTTGCATTATTTTTGGAGGCTCTTCTAGATAATGGGATAAAATGAAGACAGAATGATAAAATTTCAAATACGAAATTTTCAGCTCAAGTATGATTTGGGAGGTGGTTGAAGCAGTTTCCCCTGCCTCTGAAATGGAGACATTTATACTTACTCTAGCCATTGTAAAAAGAAGCAGCGTCAGACAGTGTTCCTTGATGCACTGTTTAAATAATTTCTTTTAAAGCATGCACAGTTTGAATCAGAGACTAATAATTGTTTCCGGGAGTTGGAAATGGTTTGCAAAAGAGCTTGTGGCTTGTGTGATATGTACCTTCACTCCAATTTTGTAAACAGCTTTGACAGTTTTTCGTTTGCCCCAAAGCTTGCAAAAAACTGTCTGACCAGAGGCAACGATGGAACAAGGAATATGGGAAATAAAGCCCCTCTCCTTCCGTTTTCCTGTCTCCAGTCCTAGTGAACTAAGCAAACAAACTGAACCCTCCTGTGTTTTTGATTCTCCAACAGTTCATTTTTGGTGAGTGTCACCGTAAGCGGCATCCAGTAATCTGATTTGATAGCTGTCATCTTGAGAACTGCCGTAACGTAAACAAAAGATGATCGCTCAAACAAGGTTAGAGTGAAGAGCCCTCTCTCAAGCTCTGCCCGTTGCCATGTGGAATCCCCCAGTCAAATTAGAAGAGCTCAGTGTTAGTTCAGCTCGCTCCTGGGAGCCTGTAGTTAAGATTTATGTAAACCTGTGCTCCCGCATTTCAAGTCTGCGACTGCGTGTTTCTTCAGAGGCTCTCTCTAAGACCACAGGCTGAGATCTGATTCACATGACAGTGTGTGTGTGTGTTTGTGTTTGTGTATGAGTGTGTGTTAGAGAGCAGTTAAAGCTAACTTGAGACACTTATAAAAAGCAGTCTTATAGCTACTGTAGCTACTGTAATATTTTGTGTATAAATAAAAAATGTGATGATAAAAGCACTGTATGAAAGGCAGCACATATGGTTATCACACAACTATGTGTGATAGGGTTGCCAGCCTCCAGGCAGTTAACAGCAAAGTAGAGCAACATGGTAAATAAGCAGCAACCAAGAACAAAATATTACCCGCGTATTAACAATGTCCTCAAGCTTTAATATTCACTGTTACATGTGGTATAGTTCATTAATTATACGTGTGTTACGTAGTGAATATTAAAGCTTGAGGACACTGTTAATACGCGGGTAATATTTTGTTCTTGGTTGCAGTCTCCAGGCAGTGGCTGGAGATCTCTCAAATTTACAACTGGTTTCCAGACCACAGAGATCAGTTCACCTGGAGAAAATGGCTACTTTGGGGTGTGGACTCTATGGAATTATGCCGTGCCAAGGTCCTTTCCTCCCCAAACTCCACTTTCTCCAGGTTTCTGTCAGGCTATGGGTGACAGGATATAGCAGACAGATCTCTGTCCCATTCGCAGTAAGACACAAGTACTTAGTCAAATGGATTTTATTCAGAAATCAGATCATTTCCATATTCAGGTCCATTGGTCTACTTAGGAGTAAGACAAACATCTAAGCAGCTCGACTAGAGATTGACAGGAATGACAACATGTGAAAGATACATCTCCTTTCTAGTTCACTTTTTCCTCCCCCTCCCAATTCTAAACAATCTTTTGCCGCTCTTCCTTTGTGAGAACATTTTACATATTTGTGATATCACGATGCGTTGCTAGGAAGAAAGACATATCATAGTTTGAGAGGAAATACAAGGTAATTAACACTGGAGCAACAGATAACCACCTGTGAAAGCCTGAGAAGCAGTTAGCACACTAAGAAAAGGAACTTGAGTTACACCAAGATCATGTTTAGAACAACCGGACGAAGCATCAGCATTAGAATCAAAATTGGCATGGATGAATGGGTACAGACATACATGACAGTTTCTCCAGGTTTCACCCTCCAGATCTCCAGGAATTTCCCAAGTTGGAGCTGGCAACCCTAGTGTGTGACTGCTTTCAAAGTCTGTTTCTTTTTTTCTTAATCAATGTTGTTTGAATGGCAGCATTACAAAGTAGGTTCACCTCGCTGCTGGATGCCAGAAGAACCTATGATGGGCTATGTTGCCAAGCAATTGTCTTGCTTTTCAGCATGGCCAATCATGGAATTAGTGGACAAAGTTTTTACCCAGGATAAAGCAGGGACCTTTGAATGGCTGCTTGGCCAAGGCTGCATAGCCAGGAGTAAAGACATATATGCCGCTCAGCTCGCCTAAGCAATGGGAAGCAGGGGGTATCATACGTGTCTTGTTAGAGGCGCCCTAAAGAATTTATTTCAACCAGTACTTGTGAGCCTGGGCAGTACAGCATCTAAAAATGTAAGAAAATGTTAGAACAGCCAGTTTTGAGCCAACCTTAAAGACCAACAAGATTTTCGGGGTATGTGCTGACAAAGGGAGCTTTGATTCTCGAAAGTTTATATCCTGGAAGTCTTCCTGGCATTTAAGGTGCTACCGGACTCGAATCTTGCTGTTCTACTGAAGACTAACGCAGCCACACTCCTGAAACCATAAAAATGTAGAGTCACTGTTGGAGTCGGATTTGAACTTTGGCCTGGTCCAGAATTGCCACTTGCAGGCTGAAAGTCCCCCATTCAAAGCTCAGTTCAGCTGTGCACTCAGTTGGAGGACCCTAAGTGAGCTAAACTGCCTCACTCCCAGGCTCATACTAGACCAGGGGTCCCCAGCATGGTGCCCACGGACACCATGGCACTCCCCAATACCTTTTCTGGGGTCCATCGAGTATTTTTAGAAAGTGGGCGGGGCCGTGTGAGGCTTTCACCCAACAGAGTGTCTGACGGCCCAGATCTGATTGGCTGTGATGTTTAAACACTTGCTCCAGCAGCAGGTGCCGTCACAGCATAAGGATCTTCACTGCATGACTGAAGGAAAGCTGTGTGTATGCAAGAAAATATTTTATAATAGTATGTTCATTTTCTAAGGCATCATGTTAAACAGAGCTTCTGCCTGCATTGTTGAAGAGTTGCTATGAGAGTCATGCATGACCTCCCTGCCTGCCATTTTGTGGTTGGCTTTCCTTCCTGTGGGAGCCGTTTTGTGGTTGTACCCCGTGTCAGATTCCAAAGATTCCTGCAGGCTCAGAAATGTTAGGAACCCCTCAATTAGACATAACATTTTTAAACAAGTTGCATTGAGGCAGCATTGGGCCGCAAATGTGGGGAATTAATTTCCAGATTCAATGAAGGGACTGCAGCCTTCTCCCCCCCATGCCCTCGCGGGGAGGGAGGGCTATAGATTGAATAAACACCAAGCGGCGCGGAGGGCACTCTAAATTCCATTCTGTCTGGAGATCAGGGGGCGGGGCCACCAGCCATGTGACCATTTTCTCCGAGGGCAACCCACTGAGTTCCGCCACCTCCTTTCCTAGAAAAAAGCCCTGGTAAGGCCTTTGATAATGTTCCACATGATATTTTTGTTGACAAGTTGGTAAAATGTGGTTTGGATCTGACAACTGTTAGGTGGATTTGGAACTGGTTGACGGATTGCACCCAAAGAATGTTAGTAAATGGTTCCTCATCTTCTTGGAGAGGAGTGACAAGTGGAGTGCCTCAGATATCTGTTCTGGGCCCTGTATTGTACAGCATTTTTGTAAATGCGGTAGCTAAAAAGGCAAATGCAATCTTAGGCTGTATCAATAGAAGTATAGTGTCCAGATCATTGATTGCCTCTGCATACCGACCCTGGCCTTTTTTGGGAGGTCTCCCATCCAATTACTAAACAAGGCCAACCCTACTTAGCTTCCAAGATCAGACTTGCCTGAGTTAACCAGGTCAAAGGTATCCAGGTTCTTCAGTTCTACATGAATGCAAAACTCAAACAAACAATGAGCTTAGACTGGAGTAACTCTTCTTATGATTGCGCTGTTAGACCGAAATGACTACCTCTGTTAGTCTCTTGCCATGAAGACCTCCACAGGGGTCACCTACGTCTCCACCACCAGAACTGAACAACATGTTGCTGTCTTCATGGTTTGTCTGCCCAGTCAAAATATACTCGAAGTTGCCAACTCTGGGTTGGGAAATTCCTGGAGACTTGAGGGTGGATTCTGGGGACAACAGGGCTTGGCAAGGGGAGGAACCCTAGTGGGCTATTATGCCATAGACTCTACCCTCCAAAGCAATTATTTTCTCCAGATGACCTGATCTCTGTAGTCTGGAGATCGGTTGTAGTTCCAGGAGGTCTCCAGCCCTCCTCCCCCGGATGTTGGAAACCCTAAAATGTACCCAGCACATTAAAGGAAGGAGAAAGGTGGAATACAATACAACCATATGTGAGAGATTTTCTAGTTACAGAAATCCCTGGAACGCTTCCAGTGTTTTTTGTTTGTTTATGGATTTCCAGGCTACCTTTCCCCAGATTAGTCCTGTGGGCAATTAATGATCATCACGTGGGAGAATATTGTCTGCTTAATTTACTTTTCCACCAATATACATGCTTTAGATATAACTAACATGGCTAACTTCAGCAGTTCAAGAATGATGGATACGGGATTTGGAAAGAGGTGGTGCATAGCAGGCTGTGAACATGATGTGTTGATAGCTCCCCAAGGGAGGCTGGCAAGGGAAGGCTAGCGTGGAAATTTAAAATGTGGCTCTGACGTTGGACTCATTTCTGTAAGAGACAGTAAAACCTGTTGTCAGCAGTCCTCACTGCAGTGTCTCAGAATATCAGGGAGGTCTAGGTTGTCCTTGGTGGTTTATTGCGTGTCTCTCACAAATCAGTGCCAACTGGCATCATATGCCGTGGATTATTTTCCCTATTGGCAACAAGGAGTAGAATGCTCACCAAATTGTGGGAATGTGCACAGAGCAGTTGTGCTGTCTGTTTGTCTCTTCTCCATGTCCTCTCTTATGACTTTATGTTCTTGGGCCCATGAAGCATACCATTCTTTCCCCCTTGTGTGTTGTGCATAGGTTGGGGGGGGGATTGATATAATGGCTGTTGATAATATCGAGGTGCTGCTGTTTCTGTTGAAGCAGGGAACAGGGAATTTGGAGGACTCTTTTTCCAGATGAAAGCTTATTGATTCTAAAATACAAACTGTGGGTGCATGAGGAATTAGGGGAGGGGGACAATTTGGAAATCCCAACCCTCAGGCTGATTTATCACACTCACCCCTTTAGCTGAATCTCCTCTAAGTCCCCATTAGGCCATTTTCAACAAAGTCATGTTCTTCTGTACACCAAGGGCGTCTGCAGAGATTCCTCCTTTGTCTGTGGAAGCCCTCTATGTAGCTTTTAACAGCCAGGCAGGGCCAGCCACCTTCCTATTGAGATATTGCGATTGGCAGACCTTCTCGCATCACTTTCCCCCATCCACAGCACAAAGTGGTTCCGGAGTTGAAGTGGACAGACAAGTCTGGTTTGCAGAGTTGTGGGGCATTAACTCCGAAATAGTAGCAACCACTGCTTTTGTTATTGTTGAAAAAATATCACAGCTGAAGGGAACAAATGACTTTCTAGACTTTCTAACTAGCGAGATTCAGGGGGGGGGGCGGATATGGAGGAACCGTCAGCACAACAATGTCTTGTCACTTTTAGAGAAAACACAGAAGTGACATCATACATCTCTAGGAATCACTGGAAATTCTCTGGAAAACCCATAAGACTCTCTAGTGATTCCTAGAGAGGCATGGCATCACTTCCAGGTTTCCCCAGAAGTGGAGTAAAGCCAATGGAAGAGAGATTTTTAAAAGTTTCTGATGGCTGAGAGAGTTGTGGCAGGTAGTGGGTAGAGTTGCCAGTCCCCTGCTGGGGGCTAGAAATCCACTGCTCCCACTCTCCACCCCCCACCCTCTTACCTGGCCGTCAGGGGAAAAGGTAGGGAGACGTGCCTCATGGGACACGGTCCCGGGCAGCGCGACACATTCCTGTGTACTACAGTGGGCCGATTTTGGCCCCAAATGGGTCTGATTCAGTCCCAAATGGGCCAAAATCGACTCACTGCAGAGTACAGGAATACTCCAGGGCCTGTTGCGCAGCCCCTGCAGCACTCCCGCACTCCGCAGTGGGCTGATTTCAGCCTGAAATGGGCTAAAAATGGCCCACTGTAGAACACGGGAGCCCTCCCAGAAGTGACGTCATTGCATAGCCCGGAAGCGTACCTGAGGACATCTCTAAGATGAGTGCTAGGTCTTGCTCCCCCTGCCCAGAGGGTTAGGGGACTTGGCTACCCTAGTCGTGGGAGCTGCTGGTGGGAGGCTTCCTGGCATAACAGGACCCCAGACAACCTGAGCCGTGTAGTAGTTAGGTACCTTGTAATTCACCTGAGCAAATATCTGCTTAAGAGCAGCCTTCTCTTATTAAAACAACAGCTAACAAAAGGTGGCTTTCTTAGACATGCTTGTTGCTCATCAGGACAGAACGAAATAACCAGTTGGCCTCTGGAATTAAGTGTAAAATTGCAACTGTACTGAGAAACATTTTACCCTCAGTAGCATAATCCAGTTCACCCTGCATTATTGGCAGCTGGCGTCTGCCACTACGAGAGGCCTGTATGATATTTAAATTACTCCATCACAGTCAGATCATTAGAAGGCATTTTATAGGATTGAGGTTATTTGGCAGAAAGTCAAGGTGAATTTTCTAATGTGTTTACTTTCCCCCCTCTCCAAATACAGAGATTAGATGCTCTAAAGTAACAATTATGCCTTCTGCAGTAACACTCTTCTCTCTGGCTTAGCTTATTCTATGCCATCAGTGGGCTAAATTCTTCATTAAATATATATCTGAATAAATGTTCAGAAGGAGAAAAAATCCATGAAAGTACAATTTACGAGCTGTGGCTGAAGTAATGGAGCAAATGATAGATTTTAAGGCTGTTGTGGCCCCTGCTGTTTTGATGTTTTGGGTTTGAAGCTTCAGTGTCTGGTGTAAGTTTTTGCTCTTCATTATGACATGGGAAAATGAATACATTATTTAAAATATGTTTCATTTATTTCGTGTATTTAATTTATAGCCCTCCCTCCCTGCGAGCAGACTCAGGGCGGGTTGCAACAAATTTTAACAAGAACGATCAAGGGAGTTAACAAATATAAGCATAAGCATCCTATAAAGTACAACACTTAATTAATCAATCATAAATAAACAAAACAGTACTAGCATTCCTATTACTGGTGGCAACTGAGAAAAAATGCTTTACCTCCTCAGATATGAGGTAGGGTTGCAGTTCCTTTTCAAGGGTTTTCAGGAGATGTATGCACTTTAGGCTAATTTACAGAATGCATGCAAATTGCAGAATATCAGCTTTATTACGTAGTGCTGAATTGTGTGTGTCGCATAGATTTGAATGTAACAATGTTCATCTTAAAAACTGTATGTCTTATTTAATAGGTTTTGTAATGAATCCTTATGTATGGTTGATCAGATATTTTTCATCAGAGCCAGGGATTTTTTTCAGCAGGAACATGGTGGAATGGAGTTCTGGAACCTCTTGAAAATGGTCACATGGCTGGTGGCCCCGCCCCCTGGTCTCCAGATAGAGGGGAGTTTAGATTGCCCTCCACGCCATCTAAACTACCCTCTGTCTGGAGATCAGGGGGCGGGGCCACCAGCCATGTGACCATTTTCTTTTTTTCTTTTCTTTTTTTAAATGAAATTTTATTGGATGGGTTAATATACAATTAAATTAAAAGCAACTACATTTTCAAGAGGTTCTGGAACTCCGTTCCACTGCATTCCAGCTGAAAAAAAGCCCTGCCCCATTGCATTTTTTGCTGTGCTCAACTAATTGTGCAGCCAAATATTGTAATGTGGTATTGGATGTGTGTGTGCCTTTGTGTGTGTGCATGTATATTTTGCCACATTCAACACTCAGGGTGCTTTTCTCCCTTTGTTACACAAAGAAAAAAGGAAGTATGCCTTTTTTCTTTGTGTAACAGTATTCTAGAGGAAGTAATTTCTCCCCTTCTCTTCTTTCTTGCTTTTCTCCCTTTGCCAACTGATAGTACTTTGCAACCCAGCAGGTTGTATCGCGACGGCATGCTTTGAAAAGCATTTTTGCTCTTGGTTGCCTAAGAACCTTGCCAGTATCTTGGCTACTGAATCTATGATCCAAGCTACAAGTGACGCCTGACTCAGGTTGGACACTTGTCAGCTTCCCTCAAGTTTTGATGGGAAATGTAGGCAGCTTGGCGGAATGTTGGACAAGTGACAGTTGAAAAGTCCATTGGACAGCAGTCGGAGAGCCAAGCTGCAAGACCAGGACACCTACCTTCCCCATCAAAACTTGAGGGAAGATGACAAGTGTCCAACCTGTGTCAGGCGTCACTTGTAGCTTGGCTCTAAGTTAAGATAGCTCTTTAGCAGGTATGAGCCCCAGACCAAATTAATTACTCCATCTGAGCGGCTAAATATCCAGCATCTTGCAAAGAAGATCATTGTGGAACAACCTGGCTCAGTTAGACTTCTTTCCAGTTGACATTCAGAGGAGTGGCTTGGTCAGGTGTTTTGTTCCTTACGGAGTTTTCCAGATACAATCAAGGCAAGCATGGACGCATGAACTGACTTCAGTGGGTTTGGAAGGATGGAACTCTGCTTTGGATCGCACTAAAAATTCACCTCTGCCGTGACCTCACTGGTTAGGGTTAGACGAGCCCCTCTTTCTCAACTGCAACCCCCCCCCCCCCAATGTGAACCTCGTGGCCTAACTTGCTGTGTAATGCTGAAGTAATTTATGTTCTGAAGCACACTGGACAACCCAGAAGAGGCATATAAATAAGAAGCAATGTTTTGGTTCTGGTGTTATAAATCTGTACATAAATTTCTTATCTGCTTCCAGTTAAATGACAGCTTGGGTAATTATCTCCACAAAATGTTTCTGATATCATAAAACGGGATTTTATTTTTGCTGTTATGTAGTGCTGTTGTATCTATTTTGTTCTCATCTTGTGTAATACAGATGTTGAATATGGAATTTGGAATTTGCTTCTTGAATTCCTGCTTCTTACTCACCTTAATCAAAAAGAGTCCAGTAGCACCTTTAAGACTAACCCATTTTATTGTAGCATAAGCTTTCGAGAATCAAGTTCTCTTCGTCAGATATATCATGCATCTGACGAAGAGAACTTGATTCGCGAAAGCTTATGCTACAATAAAGTTGGTTAGTCTTAAAGGTGCTACTGGACTCTTTTTGATTTTGCTACTACAGACTAACACGGCTAACTCCTCTTACTCACCTTAGTTCTGCTAAATCCAAAGAATATACACACTTTTCTCTTTGGCATCTCCTCTCTTTGTTTTAATGTATTCTAATGTGTTTAAGAGAAACTTCTCCTGTTTTTTCACCTTATAAGGTTCATGTCATCTTGGGAGAAACATCACAGGATTAAGATGCTCATTCTTCTGTCATCTTTGATGCCATCTTTCTTATGGAACTGCTTACTAATAGCTTTTCCCCATCTACTCAAACTGTACCCTTTGACATCTTTCCCCGTTATTCCCCACATACTAGACATTGAGTACAAATATTACTAAATGACTAATATTTTTCCATTTGAGTTTTTTAAATTTATAGACATAGTTCGATAGGGTTTGTGAGGAACTGTGTCACATAACGGGAACTGTAAGTAATTCATATCTACTAGAGAGATGGAGATTGCCCCTGGTACCCTTGTCTTCACAAAACCAGTTTCCATTGAGAATTGTGGTGAATGGTGACCTAGCTATAGAGTTTTTGAAAGGTTAACCACACTGGACAGTTTATTTACCACATTCTTATAATGGCAACAGGAGTACCCATTTATGGTTCATTAAATGCACAAGCTAATGAGTAACCAGTGTGGTTTTAATTCCACTAGACTTATGGGTGCATGAAGGTCAGCACAGAACTCTGAAGCTTTTAAACCAAATTAACATGACTTTGTTGAGCAGCTTGGTATTAAGAAGAAAAAAGAGATAGTGAATTGGAATATGTTTTGTCCTCAACATTTGTGTAGTATATAATTACTTTTTAAAAAAAATACGTTTTTATTTCCAGTGGTACAAAGTTGCGAAGCAGTGGAGTTGTCATTTTACTGACAAGCAAAACTCTGCTGAGGTCCCAATGTGAGAAGTACCCAGGTTTTTTTTTCAGCTGGAACGCGGTGGAACGGATTTCTGACACCTCTTGAAAATGGTCACATGGCTGGTGGCCCCGCCCCCTGATCTCCAGACAGAGGGGAGTTTAGATTGCTCTCCGCACTGCTCCAGCGGCGCAGAGGGCAATCTAAACTCCCCTCTGTCTGGAGATCAGGGGGCGGGGCCACCAGCCATGTGACCATTTTCACCAAGGGCGATTTAAACTTTAAAAAACTCCCCCCTTGTTCCAGCTGACCCAAAGTGATGTCATTGTGTAGTTCTGGGAGCGTGTGGTACCAGGGGCACTTCCTCCTGCCAAGAGTTGCCCCCTGTGCTGTCAACTCACTGAGTTCCACCACCTCTTTTCCCAGAAAAAAAGCCCTGGAAGTTCATGTTTACATTTTGGAAAATGGGATTACAGACCTCCTCTTTTTCAATACTAATTCCTTTGGAGATTGAGCTGATGGTGATGAGGAGTTAGACATCGTTATCTGATGGCTCCACTTTTGTGGAACTCTTAAAAAGATGGAATACGGCGCTGCCTCTGCCTGGAAGATCTCATCAGTTCACATGGATAGATAAACAGACAGTGGGAAACACTTAATATAACCTATCAGATAGGACAATTGGCAGTACCAGTTGATTGCTTAATATCCTGTCTGCCTGCCCCAACTTAGAGTGAAACTACAAGAGACAAATTGCATGAGGATGCTCACGTGAATGGAGTCACAATGTTAGCTGGAAGGCTGAGTTTTAAAAGACAGATCGAAAGGCTTTGTCAATTTCCTCTCTCTACAGAGCAGGTAAGCTAGCTTCTCAGAGGGTTTGTTTATTTCCTCTTTGTCTCTTAGAAGGGGAGGTGAAACTGACAGCCTTCAGGAGGCGAAGAGGAAATTAACAAACACTCTGAGGAGTGGTCTTTGCTGGCTGTGTAGAGAGGGGAAATTGACAAAGCCTTCCGATCGGTCTTTTAAAACTTAGCTTCCTGGCTAACACTGTCACTCCCTTCACAACAGCGTCCTTGTGTAATTCATCTCTTGTAGTTTAGCTCTTAGTTCAGGGCTTCTCACTCTTTTAAAGTCTTACGGGCACAGACACAAAATGGATGATATAAAACGGCTGCTGCAGGAGGCAGAGCCAGCCACACAATAGTTGCTGCAGCTTACCTTCATTCACATAGTGAAAATCCTTGTGCTGTTGTGGCAGCTGTGGCTGAAGCAACATTTTAAAAATAAGCACAGCCAATCAAATATCTGGCAGTTAATCAGAAGCCCTGTTGGGTAAAAGCCCCATCTGGCCCTGCCCACTTCCTAATACTTGGTGCCATGAAAGTGTTAGTGTGTGCCCTGGTTCCCATGGGTGCCGCATTAGGGATCCCTGACTTAGGGCCAAACTACACATGACGAATGACCCAGGTTGGACACTTGTCAGCTTCCCTCAAGTTTTGATGGGAAATGTAGGCAGCTTGGCAGAATGTTGGACAAGTGACAGTTGGAAAGTCCATTGGACAGCTGTCAGAGAGCCAAGCTGCAAGACCAGGATGCCTACATTTCCCATCAAAACTTGAGGGAAGCTGACAAGTGTCCAACCGGTGTCATTCATCACTTGTAGCTTGGCCCTTAGTCTCTAGAAGCTGATTGTGATTCCTTATGCTATGATCTGGAGTGTTCACATTTCATTTCAATATGTACCACGTTATGTCTTTAATATTATTGATTTTTAAAATCCTTGGTACATCATCTAAAATGTATCTCCAGCTTAGCAAATCTAAGGACTATCATGTTTTTTCTTGACTTCTGCTCCCTTTCGTACAAGAGCTCATGAGTCATGAGTTCTCAATTGTGAAAGAAACAGAGGCCATTTTCACACGTCTTAGCCGTCATGCAAAATTGCGCATAACTCACGGAACAACAGCATCTTCATGGCGCAGTTTCCCATCATGATTCCATTTCGTGGCGCAATTTCTGACATCATCGTGCCATGAAATGGAGTTATGATGGGAAATCGCACCGTGAAGACGTTGTCGTTCCATGATCATTGCATGATTTTGTGCAGAGGTTGAGATATGAAAACAGCCAACGTCTCAGTAGCTGTTTCTTTGTCACACTGTATCATGTAGTACAAGATTTTTTTGCACCAGGCAGTCTAATCCACCAAATGTAACTCTCCAAAAGACTTTCTGTGTTCCATTTTGAGGCATTACAAACTGCAGTCAGGGGCTTTTATCATGCTCACCAATTTCTCTCCCCCGCCCCCGGTTCTTTTTCTTAGTGTCTGAAGAAAAATTCTGACTAACATAAAAGATTCGTGCCCCTTTGTGTGCTTTTTGTGTTGGTCTTAATTTAAGGTATTTTTTTTAATTACCCTTGTATTGAATTCCCAGAATTGAACATTATGTGCTTAGAGAACATCAACATGTTCTATTACTGGATTTGGAGGGGGAAATATGGTTAATTGATCTTTCTGGACATTTGAGAATACTTGCCTCTTGATTGTAGAAGTGGTATTGAGATATCTTTTTAAAAAAAAAAAAAAAAAAAGCAGAGACAGATAACTGACAGAACGCCGGAGCTTGAGAGATCCCCACATGAAGGCCATTTCCACACATCTTTAAAATAGCACACTGGCTTCCTTGCAAGATTTTGATGCCTTCTGTTTACAAAATGGAAGCAGGCAGCCATGAAAGCGCCGTCATCACTGCCTGCCTCCGTTTTGTAAATGGATGGCGTCAAAAATCACGCGAGGAAGCCAGCAGCCTTCTGTGAGTATCAGGCTACTTTAAAGTCTGTGGAAATGGCCTTACTTGAACATTCCCCCAAACCCTGGATACTGAAACCTGTTTCTTTACATGCACTAGGCTTTCCGTCCCATCTTCTCCCTCTGCTGGGTAGGGAATCAAGACAACATACATCAAGACAGCATATCCCACCAGGCATCAGGCCTGCCTGACTGCACATAAATCTACACAAGACTTGAATGTGGGTTTGTTTTGTTTTGCCTCAGACCAGGCCTGGGCTTTTTCAGTGTGGTTGCCCCCTGCCCCTGGAACAGACTGCTGGAAGACATTGGGGGCCTCCTACCCATGTGACTTTCTGGAAGAGACTGCAAAGCTGAACTTTGGGGACAGGTTGAGTCTGAACAAAGGGGGGGATACTGCTGGTTGTTTTAGTTTTAGTTTCTAATGTATCTGCCTGGGAGAAAGGCAGGTATGTAAATATTTTAAATAAACAAGTAGGTGAACCTACTAGGTAGGATAGGAAGACATGGGCCATTTCCACACAGCTCCCCGCTGCTCGTAACAACCCGGAATATCTCAAAAAACCCGTGGAAGATCGTGTTTTCTCGCGTGAGATTTGTGCGACGTTACGTGGCGTTGTGTAAATCTCGTGCGAGAAAACGCGATCTTCCGTAGTTTTTTTCACGATATTCCGGGTTGTTACAAGCAGCGGGGAGCCGTGTGGAAATGGCCATGATGTAGTCCCCCCCCCCTACTTGTGGGGAAAGGGTTGCCAAGTCCCAGGCAGGGCCTGAATATTGCCTGTAATCACAACTATTTCCAAACAACAGAGACCAGTTCCTCTGGGGGACATGGTGGCTTCAGGTCCCCCTATCACCCAGGCAGGAGGTTGGAGGCCCAGGACGTACCTTATGATATCTATCTCATGCACGCACTCCGGCCTGTGCAATGACATCACTTCTGGGAAGTGACAACTTTGGGTGGGTCACGTGCCACCCTGGGAGTACTCCCATGCTCCGCAAGGGGCCGAATCAGGCCTAATCAGCCCGAATCTGGCTGCTCTGGAGCAAGGGACTGCACCTCACCGCCTGGGAGCACGCCCCGGGAGGCACATCCCACTCCCCCCGCTGGCCAGGTAAGTGGGGGTGGAGAGTGGGAGCAGGGGACTGGCAATCCTAGATAGTAGACTCTATGGCGTTACACCCCATGGAGGTCCCTCCCCTTCCCAAACCTCACCCTCCCTTGGTTCCACCCCCAAATCTCCAGAAAGTTCTTCTGTATGTGGTGAGGATGGTGGGAGAGATGAAAGAAGTGGACAGAGAATCTTGGATACATAGTGTTTTGAATTAGTTTTTAAAAGAACATACCATCCGTTTCAAACTTAATACATTGCCAAGGTATGAATCCCCCCCCCCCCACCGTGGTGCTGCAGTTGCAGGTTGTTACTTTCTCTTAAGGCTTTGCAACAGGGTCTCTGGCAGCCTTCCTGGCAGATAACAGTGGTTTAGGTTGTTGGGAGGGAAATAAGTGCCATTGAAAGCACATCAGTATTTTACCTATGCCTCATAAAAATGTGCCGTGTAATCCTATTGAACAAGACAGGAGGAATCTGTGGGGGGGGGCGGAAAGCTCTGCTCAATAAACTGATACATTCTTCAGGAAACTGATGGTATTTCAAAAGCCATTTCTTCAGATAGCAATCGTTGAGCTTAAGCTTACTGGAAATAAAAGCTTGGAGCATTGGGATTGGATCGTGGTCTGCTTAGAATGGTCCCTGTTTCGTAGACAGGAGGAGTCGAGTTTTATCTCAAAGGAGGATTTTGACACCCGACACAACTTAGGAGGGTAAGAGAAGGAAACGAGGCATATTTTGAATCCACTGTGGCTTCTGTGCCTTTGTATATCATGGGCGGGGGAGGTTAATATGTAAAGTATAAGGATGTACTTTTGTATTATGACTACTCAATCCCGAACCAAAAACCTGAACCATTTTTTAATATGGAAGTCATAATTGAGGGAAGTGCAGACCAAGCTAAGCTGCAAGTGTGCAGGGGCGGAGTTGCCCCTGTCCCTGAGGCAGCAAAAATGAAGGCAGATGAAGGGGGGAGGCTGGGGGAGCCGGAGAGTCAGGAGTCGGACTGCCGCCATGGCAGTGGAGCTGCGGGGGAGCCAGGAAAGTTGGGGCCAGATGTACTGGGGGAGCCACAGCGATAGCGAAGTTGGGGGCGTTCGGGTTTGGGGAGAGAGGATGACATTCCTACAATTCTTGCGGGTCCCTGCTTGTAGACCTTATTGTTGGGGAAAACTTCAGTTATCTCTGTTTTCCAATTACAAGGTCCCCCTTCTCTCCTTGTCTGACTAATAAATCAAGGCTTCAATCTTGGTGATCTTAGAAGCAGAAAAGGCTTATTTTGAGAAGTTCTCAGATAAGCCTGAGGCACACACTATCACAGCAGGGTGCATGCCAAAAACAAGCAGCACTTGCATTTATACCACCACACAGGCATGATGCAAGTAAACAACAATTGCTTACAGGATTATCACAAGAACATGTAAACCATCGAGTGACTGTCTCATGACGTTCGGAACATGAGAGATTGGCAGGTCAAGATTATGTTTCCTTTCAGGTCAGGTAACATGAACTATCAGAAAGACTCCATGATTATCTCTACATTGCTGAGGAATGACATACTCAAGGCGGCAAACAGGGAAGGAAGGAAACATATGTAGCTTTCATTTGTTCTCAGAGTGCAAATTGACTGTACACAGCAAGCCCTTTGTGTTATTACAACCCAAATACAAGATGGAATGAGGGGGGATGAGCACACACAGGGATAAGAGTTCTTTAGTCAATTTATACCACGGATAAAGAAAACAATAGAGCACCCACAAAACTCCCTAACATTTATCTCTGAACGAAATGTGAAATAAACAGAGAGTTGAGAATAATCAGAATTTTCCAGGTCGCTTGTTGTTCTGATGCCCAGCAGTGGTTAAGAGTGGCGGGACTCTAATCTGGAGAACCAAGTTTGATTCCCCGCTCCTCCGCTTGAAGCCATCTGGGTGACCTTGGGCTAGCCACAGCTCTCTCAGAGCTCTCTCAGCCCCACACACCTCACAAGGTGATTGTTGTGAGGATAATAGTAACACACTTTGTAAACCACTCTGAGTGAGTGTTAAGTTGTCCTGAAGGGTGGTATATAAATTGAATGTGGTTATTATTAATAATACCAAAGCCCGTTGTGGGGGGAAAAGGAGAGGACAGGCAGGGGGGCATTGGCTCCTTCTCCGTGACTAATCCCGGCCGGTGAAGGCAGGGGGAAAACATTGCCACCTGCGCCACTCCTGATCCCAGCTGTGTGAACAGGGGGTGGGCATTGCCACCTGCTACTGATCCCAACCAGGTGAAGGGGAGCAAGCATTGCCTCCTGCTTTGTGCCTGTTCCCGGCTGGGTGAAGGGGGGATAGGCATTGCCACCTGCTCCGCACCTGATTCCAGCAGGGTGAAGAGGGGATGGGCATTGCCACCTGCTCTGCACCTGATTCCAGCAGGGTGAAGAGGGGATGGGCATTGCCACCTGCTCCGCACCTGATCCTAGCTGGGTGAAGGTGGGGAGCAGGCATTGCCTCCTGCACCACACCTGATCCCAGTGCAGTGAAGGTGGGGGCAGGCATTGCCATCTGCTTCGCTACTGATGCCAGCTGGGTGATGGCGGTGGGAGGGCATTGCCACCTGCTCTGCTCCTGATCCCAGCTGGGTGAAGGGGGGTGGTGGCATTGCCTCCTGCTCCACGCACCTGATCCTAGCTGGGTGAAGGTGGGGAGCAGGCATTGCCTCCTGCACCACACCTGATCCCAGTGCAGTGAAGGTGGGGGCAGGCATTGCCATCTGCTTCGCTACTGATGCCAGCTGGGTGATGGCGGTGGGAGGGCATTGCCACCTGCTCTGCTCCTGATCCCAGCTGGGTGAAGGGGGGTGGTGGCATTGCCTCCTGCTCCACGCCTGATCCCAGCCTGTGCTTCGTGCTGCAGCCTGCCCTTTGGAGGGACTGGCTGCCTCACCTGGGCTTCCCTCCACAGCAGCACCCTCTGGAGGCGCACCAGGGTAGGAAGTGAGTTGTCAGGAATACAGGTAGCCTTTTATATTGTAGGATTTGAATTGAGGACAGGGGGCAGAGACTGACTCAGAAGAGATGTAACAACCAGGATGTTTTCCAATTTGCATGGCACAGATCTCCCCACCAAAGAGGACAGCCCTGGTAGGCTTCTCTTTCCACACTGTTTACTCCAATCACATAGCTGGCTTGCTGGCTTAGGGGGAGAGCTTTGAGACATTCTGTGCTCTAGTGTTCTGCCTGACAGTCCCAGAACCAAATACAGGCAGCAATACAGATGGGGGGGTGGGGAAACAGAGGCAAATTTTATACTGCCTCTCCAAGCAATAGGTCGTATCGATGCTGAGGCAGACAGGGAAAGGCCTGGCACCATGGCATGGCGTGGCAATGGGCTTCTGTGGTTTCCTTGGTGTCGCCGGTGCTGCTGCAGATACAGCAAAGCAGCAACAGAGAGTCCACGTGGTAGGTTTCTCCTTATTGTCTTTGCCTCAGTTTCCTGGCAGCAGCCATTCCTCATCATCCCACTGGGAGCTTTTTTTTAAAAAAAAATAGCAATTGAATAGGGCTGTAGCATTATAACTTTGCAGCGAAAGGGCTAAGAGACTGGCTTTTTTAGACAGATTGTTAAAATGTCATAATGCTATAATGATATGCAATTGCTAATTTAAAACAAAAACAAATCCAGGTGACAGGGAGAAAACAGTCATTTTTAGGTTGGAGAAAGCAAACATTTTGCTTTCTTCACCCTCAGCATCAGGTTGCAAAGCTGTAACACTCCTACAAGACTTGGAGCTAAGCCAGTCAAGAATTTGTTGGGATGGCATCTCTAGACATTTTTAGCTTTCCTTAAAAGCAGTCATGGGGAGAGGTCAATTGGGAGTGGGTCATGGCATGGGGACAAGGATGTATTTTCCCAATTCATGATCTCACAGACACATGCCTCAAACTGTTATTATCATCCCTGAAAGGAAAGTTTAAAAAAAACCCAGCTTTTAATTAATTAAACCAAGATCCAAAGTAGACCCAATTGCTTGCATTTAGACGCCATTGTGGGATGGGGTGTTTATTTTTGAATAAAGCGGCACAAGCAAAAGAGCTAAAACCTGCCTCTTCCAACACCATATTGTTTGGTGCTCCATAGGGCTAGTTCCTTCTTATTAAGGATTTTCAGAAGGGCTTTTAAAGAAAACAAGGAGCAACAAAACCATTTGACTTTTTTTAAAAAAAAAAAAAAGAGGGCTTCCACATTAGCCACTGAATGAGAACAACATCCATGTTTGCGGCTGTTCAGTCCTAACTAAGTTGCAGAATTTTTCCTTGTCCAAGCTGCTTCACTGCCTTTTCCCTTTTATTAAAAATGCACACACCCCTCCCCCTTCCACGGACCCTGGTTTGTTTCTCATGGGTTGGGGGTAGCAGCTGGTTTTGCCGCCCCATAATTCTCCCATTCTGTCACAGGGGATTAGATGGGAATAGGGAAGGCTGACTTTCTCAGCAGTAGTCCGCAAGCTGCCACTGTTGTGTTGAATGCACATATTTGCAATAAAAAAGCACCCTGTCTTTAATTTTGCTTTGCAGCCCAAATGAAATTATAGCAGCGGGAGCAGCAGCAGCTTTTGATCGATTAAGTAATTGACTAAAAGTAATCATTGCCGTTTTAATTGGTTGTTTGATTAATTGGTTAAATAAATTTGCACTTTTTCAAGACTTCCAACACGTCCCTTTTTGAGAATATGGTGGGTCGTTACTGTCAGTCTGCCACTCAATGACAGAAGGAAAGGCTCCCATGTTTTTTGCTCTCCAAATTTTATGCTATCCAGACCCTATCGCCTTGTTTATTAGATGTCCTAGCTGTAGATCATATTGTTCTACACTAAGTAATTCACCTTGAGTCTCAGAGAGAAAGGTGGACTACAAACATAAATAAATATGTTCTTTTCCCTTTATTGTACTAAACTTGCCAAAACCAAAATACCTCTAAAAATCAACTGTTACGGCTCACTGATTAATATTGATCTCCAGGGATTTATTAACTGATCTTAATTGAGCCACTGCTTGAAGCTTGCATCCCTAATCATGATAATTCCTATACAGAGTTCCTCCTGGGTGCTGGAAGCATTTCAAGTATGTTATCTCAGTAATCTTTACAACAGCACCACAAGGTAGGCCAGTGTTGTTATCCCCCTATCACAGATGAGGATGAGGTGGACGCCTTAAGCCGAGGGTCTGCAACAATAAAGAGCCAAAGTATGTCAAAATTCAGAGCAAGGGATCAACACAGAGCCCGTGTAAGAGAGCCTGTTTGAAACTATACAGTCTAATGTTACTGGTAATTGACACATTCATTAACAATCCATTAGGTCCCTGCTGCCCAAACACTGGTTGTGTGAATTCATTATTTGCATATGGCTCACATACTGTTTCCCAATAACTAATAGATAGATATATATAGGAGCACTTTGTGCAATTGTTTTAGCACACCTGCATCAATCTGTGCATGGTTCGCACTTCCTATTACTGGCAGGTGTTCACATCTATCATTTCCCTTTTTTGTAAGCCCTTTAGTCCCATAAGAATCTTTGTCAGCATTTCCCTTCACATACTTGGGTACTTTAACATTCTTCCTATCTAAGTTTGCCACACTGAAACTGGCAGCTGGCCGGAGACTTAACATGGGCAGGCGTTAATGATGTCAACATGTTACTGGTGACTAGAGATGGGCACGATCCCAAAAAAATTAACGATCAAGCCGATTGTGGATCGGCGCCAGTGACAATCCCGATTTAACGACCCGCACTGAGCATCTCCTGTTTCCAATCCGTAGATTGGGGATCGGGGATTGTGGATCGTGGAGGCAAAAGTGGAGGGGCGCCCCGCTGTTCCCAGCGATACAGGAACAGTGGGTGATGCCGGTGGCATCTGTGTTTGTGTTTGACTGTCTGTGTTTGGCCGTCAGAGCTGCCTATCAGGGTTTGCAGGGATGAGATTGGAGTGCCCATGGCTACAGAACACCCCCTTCCCCCTCCCTCCCCTGGCTGTCTTCTCCCAACTGGTGACTGCTTTGCTGCTCCGTGGTTGGAAGGAAGCCCTGCTGATCAAGGAAAGCTGGGCTTCCATTCGAGTTTCCAGGGCGACAGAAGGAGGACAAACAGAACTCAGGCATTCCCCTGGCTCCGTTGCCAGGGGAATAGATTGCTGGCGCCTGAGTGTCTGGATCCCTGATCCAAGCCCGATCACCTCGATCCAGGCCTTTCCCAATCGCTGGATCATTGGCCGTGGACGATTGTCAGACTGTGGCTAAATAAGGCACTCACTACAGGTTTCCCTTTAGAAGCAAACACAAGTCCATTGTTTGGAAAAGGAAACTTTACTGCAGAAAAGGTCCATTATAGTCCACTGTCCTGAATAGGAGAATCAGGATGGTACATGATCGTTGTTACCAATGAAGAGCAAGCATAAGATACAGAGTAACAATACCCATCTGGATCAGCCTCCCCCCACAGTTCTCAAAACAACATCTCTCAGTCCTGGGAAGCTGCTCTCCTTCAAGGCCAATGCTTGGTAGAACGGTGTTAGACAAAACAGTCTCCTCCGGTGGGAATGCTGCATGGGAACTGGTGCACCTGGGAAGAGAACACTCAAACACTAGAAGCATTAGAAAATGGAGTCAGTACAGTTTAGATATACACTGGACCTGACATTCTGCCCCCCTTAAAACAGATCCCCTCCTGGCTTATATGGGTAGCGAGTATGAAAAGCTTTGGTTAGTCTAGGAGCATGAACATGTGCAGAGTGTACCCATTCATCGTAACCAGAATCAAAGTCCTTCCATCTAATGAGGTAAAAAAGCTGATTTCGTTTGAGTTTAGAGTCCAAGATTTGCTGTACCTCATAGTGTATTTGGTCGTCAATTAAAGTTGGAATGGGTGGAGCTTTGACGTGCCATTTGTTGTCGGTGGGAGCTTTCTTTAGAAGACTGACATGGAACGTGTCATGCACATGGCGCAGGTTCTTGGGCAAAGTTACAGCAACAGTCACTTTATTTATTATCTTGCGCACAGGAAAAGGTCCTAGGAATTTCAGAGCGAGTTTGCGGCTGGTCTGAGCAAGTTTTAAATTTTTTGTGGAAATATACACATGATCACCGGGTTGTAATTCCCATTCGGCCGCACGATGGCGGTCTGCGTATTTTTTGTAATCCAGTTTGGCTTTGTCAAGGTGCTTCTTAATAAGAGTCCATTGCTGCGCCGCCTCCCCCCACCACGAAGATACATCTGGCAATTTAGAGGAATGGAGAGGGGGGGCATCCAACGGGAAGGGATTGAAGTGAGTTCCGTAGACAATTTTGAAGGGGGCCTCCCCCGTTGAAGCGTGTACACTGTTGTTATATGAGAACTCGGCCAGAGGGAGAAGGTCCACCCAATTATCTTGTTGAAAATTAATGTAGCAACGAAGAAACTGTTCTAATATTTGGTTTGTTTTTTCGGATTGCCCGTCGGTTTGTGGGTGGTGGCTTGAACTGAGGCCTTGTTCAATATTCAACATTTTCAAAAGCTCCCGCCAGAAGTTGGCAACGAACTGTCCGCCGCGATCCGAAATCACCTTGGACGGAAAAGAATGTAATTTTACGATGTGTTTCAGAAACAAATCTGCTAGTTTTCGAGCGGAGGGTATAGTAGTACAGGGGATAAAATGAGCTTGTTTGGAGAACAGATCTACCACCACTAAAATGCAATTATGTCCTTTTGAGATAGGTAGATCAGTGATAAAGTCCATAGATATTATTTCCCAGGGTCTGTTTGGCGTTTCCAATGGTTGCAGGAGACCCGGAGGCTTCCCTTTTCTGGTTTTGGCGCTGAGGCAAATAGGACAGGAACTAACGTATTGGGAAATGTCTTTGCGCATGCCCGGCCACCAGAATTGTCTTTGAATGAGGTGCAAAGTTTTCAGATACCCATAATGTCCAGCAGTGGGAGCATCATGACAGCGCTGCAAAACTTCCAGTCGGAGGCTGTCTGGGACATAAAATTTGCTCCCGGCTAACCAATCCCCTTGTGGGGATTGGGTCAGTTTGCTTCGCGGAGCCCTATCCCCCTCCTTCTCCACCTCAGTTTTGAGTTTCGATTTCCACTCTTGGTTGGCCGGGAGGGGCCGCTTGGCATGGCTGCGAGTAGTCACCACGCCCCCAAGTTGCGTAGGTGAGAAGACAGTGTCGATAGTCTCCTCCCGTTTGCTCTTATGTTGGGGCATGCGCGATAGGGCGTCTGCCAAAAAGTTAGTTTTGCCCGGGAGATAATTTAGAGTGAAGTTGAATTTGGAAAAGAATTCCGCCCAGCGCAATTGCTTGGCATTCAGTCTGCGTGGGCTTCGGAGGGCCTCCAGATTTTTATGATCCGTCCAGACCTCGAAAGGGTATCGCGCCCCCTCCAGCCAATGTCTCCAGTTAGAGAGGGCCGCTTTTACTGCAAAGGCCTCCTTCTCCCACACATTCCAATTTCTTTCCGCCTCCGAAAATTTTCTAGACAAGAAAGCACACGGCCGCAGCCTACCATCCTCCCCCTTCTGCAGTAAAACCCCCCCTATCGCCGCATCGCTGGCGTCAACCTGTACTATGAAAGGGGAGTGTTCGTTGGGGTGGGAGAGGATGGGTTCTGTTACAAATTGCTTTTTTAGACAATCGAAGGCCGTTTGGCAATCGGGGGTCCATTGCAGTTTGGTAGAGGGTTTTTTAGCTTGGTCCCCTTTATCTTTGGTTTTCAGCAAGTCTGTTAAAGGGAGCGTGATATGGGCGAAATTTGCTATGAAGTCTCTATAGAAGTTGGCAAACCCCAGGAAGGATTGTAGTTCTTTACGGGTGGTGGGTTTCTGCCAATCCTGGATCGCCTGTATTTTGGCTGGATCCATTTTCAGACCTTCTTGGGAGATACAGTAGCCGAGGTAAGTGAGTTCGGCTTTATGGAATTCACATTTGGACAGTTTGATGGGCAGTTTATTCTTCATCAGGGTGGCTAAAACTTTTTGTACCGTTTGAATATGTTCTTCCTCGGTGTCCGAGTAAATTAACACATCATCAAGGTACACTACCACCCCTTTGTACAGAAATTCGTGTAGAACTTCGTTTATCATGGACATGAATACGGACGGGGCTCCCGTCAAACCAAAAGGCATAACTAAGTATTCATATTGTCCGAGGGGCGTATTGAAAGCGGTTTTCCACTCATCCCCTGCCTTGATACGAACGTGGAAGTAAGCATCTTTGAGATCTAATTTCGTAAAGATCTTACCTTGGGCCACGACGTTGAGAAGGTCTCGGATGAGCGGTATAGGATAGGCGTTGTTGGTGGACACTGCATTCAAGCCTCGGAAATCTGTGCACAGTCGAAGTCCCCCATCCTTTTTTTTCACGAAGAGGACTGGGGCGGCGTGGGGGCTAGCGGCTGGGCGGATGAACCCTCGTTGGAGGTTGGTGTCGATGAATTTCCGGAGCTCTTCGCGTTCATGGAGACTCATGGGATAAAGTCGTCCTTTGGGCAGTGAGGCTCCGGGTAAAATTTCTACCGCACAGTCCGTTCGTCGGTGCGGGGGTAGAGTATCTGCTTCCTCTTCAGAGAAAGCATTTAGAAAAGGCCAGTACGGTTCGGGTATTTGGTTGACTTCTTCTTGGGTGAGGAGGGCCTTTTCTTTATGAGTTGGATCTTCGCCCCAGTTTTGATTCCAACGGTGATTTTTGCAGTTGGTATGACTGAAGGTAATACATCCTTGTGCCCAGTCTATGTAGGGATTGTGATCACATAGCCATTTGCTGCCTAGAATTAACGGGTACTTGGCAGTCGAGCTGATGACAAAGGACCTCTTTTCCCAATGTTGTCCCATGCCTGTGATCACTGGGATGGTTTCAGTTGTTACAGGATTCATGTTGGTACCATCCATTTGCTCAAAGATTACTGGATTTTGTAGATCCCGAGTTGGTAGGACTAGTCCATTGACTAGAGCAGGGGCAATGATGTCTCTTGAGCAGCCCGAGTCAATAAGAGCTTGCACCCGAATATGCATCTTCCTCTCTGGGTTGATTAGAGTCACTGGCATGAATAAGATGGACCCAGGCGGCCGGTTCCGTGCAGGGACGGGCTTAGGGCGGATCTGTCGCTTGGGTCCTTTCACGACAGATCCATTTCGTTTCCCGACTGGGGACTTTCTGGATTAGCTTCTGCGGTTGGGGAAGCGGGATCATATTCCATGACTTCTTCCGCTTCCAGCCCTCTCTCCGAGGCTGGCCTTTGGGAAGCGCCGCGACCTCTATTTGTTCGTGGTGCTGGAGTCGGGCGTTGGAGCGTAGGAAATGGAGCAAGGGTTGGACGCCGTAATTGGAGTGGAGGTCTTTGCACAGGCCGGTAAGGGCATTGTGCTGCAAAGTGACCAGCCTGTCCGCAATGCAAACACAGCCCTTGTTGCCATCTAGCATCTCTCGCTCCACGGGTGGCGTAGCTAGCTCCCCGTGTTCCCCTCTGTAAGGTTAATGCTCTTCTTTGTCCCGTTTGTTGTTGTTGTTCAACCAAACGGACTTCCAAAATGCGATTTTCTACTTCGCAAGCAAGTTGGATCCACCCTAACAACGTGGGGGGATTGTCTTGCATGAGGGCTCTGTCCAAAAGTCTCGGGTTAAGGCCTTGTTTGAACAGGATAATCTTGGTGGACTCCTCACACCTAGGGCACTTGGCTGCTAATTGCCGGAATTTTGTGACATAGTCTCTTGCTGACATGCTGCCTTGTTTGATGGCTTGCAATTCTGTTCGGGCCCGGGTTTCTTCTAAGGGGTCTTCATATTGCGCTCGGATAGCATCCACTAACCCCTGAAGAGTATCGAGTTCTGGGGCCCCGACATTGTATAGTCCTACATACCAGTCTGCTGCTTTGCCCTGTAAACGAGATCCAAGATGTTCGATTTGACTGGCCTCACTGCCGAAGAGGTGCCCCCACCGGTTGAAAAACTGTACCACTTGGACTAAGAAAAATCCCAATTTAGATGGATCCCCATCGAAGGTGGCTTCCAGCTTCACCCAGCCCATCGGGAGTTCCTGTCTCGGAGCAGGCGCTGGGTAAAAGTCCATCGGCAGTCTTAGTTGCGCCTGAGGCACTGGAGGAGGTAACTGGAGTCTCGGTCGGGGCAACGGTGCCGGCTGTACGGGTGGCGGTTGAACCGGCATTGCCGGCTGGGGTTGGGCTGGTTGTGCGGGCGGAGGTTGTCGTGGTTGCGGTGTCGGGGTTGGTCTTGGTTGGGCCGGAGGCTGTAGTGGCAGGCGAGCAGGAGGCGGCAGTCTCGGTCTGGCCGGTAACACGGGAGGCGTTAGTGGCAGCTGTCGAGGTGGAGGAGGTTGGAGTGTTTGAGTGGAGATCGGCCGCTGAGGAGGGGGTTGAAGGTGTCGTAATGGTGCAGGCCGTCCCGGTTGGTTCGGGGGTGGTAAGACGGGCTGGTCCTGGGGCTGCTGCAACAGTATGAGCTGCGGTCGAGGTGAGAGGGGCCGCAGCGGCGAGGGTTGAACAGGTGGAAGGCCGCGCGGGCTTGCCCCTCCGGGTGTTGTTAATCTGGGAAGCAGCTGCTGGCTTCTTGGCGCTGTTAGGCCGTCCCCCGTAGGTTGCCCGACGGGGACAAGGTCTCGCGGTTGACGAGGGGCTCCCTCTTCGGATGGAGCCGCGTGTGCTCCCGCTTGGTCCGGCCGGACCGTTATAGGAGAAGTAAGAGGGGGTCTCACCGGTGTATCACTGGGCTTTTCTTCCCCTTCCGTAGGCCTCTCAACGGGAGTTTCGTCTGGCGGCGCCTCCCCTGTCTGGTTAGGAAGTTCGGTGGGGGTCTCTCCGGGTGGTTCAACCGGGTCTTCCTTGCTCGGTGGAATTTCCTGCTGTGCTGGAAGTTCCTTGGGTTGCTCTCCCGCTTCGCCCGAATGGGTGTCCCCCTCGCCGGTAGGTGACGGCCGCTGCTGGACATCCTCCATCGGATAGGAGATAACACTTTGAAGGGTAGCTATCTGTATCGCCATCTCTTCAGGGGACAGTCTTTCCCCTGCTCCCATTGCCGAAATTAAATGGATGGCATGAGCCAAACTTTCTTCCATATCCATCAGTTTAGCTTCTAACTGTTGCATTCGACTTGCCCCCGGTTGCTCGCTTATTGAAGCTTCATTCGTTGCACTCACCGGGGACAAGGGGCCCCAAGGAGGAGGGTCCCCTTGGACGACTCTCGATCTCGCAGCTAGGATTCCCTTGGCCATACCCGTCACGGCCGAGATGCTGGTATCCACCGCATAGGTGCGACCTTGTATCTGCTCCCAACTTTGTTCAGGGACCTCCGTTGGCTCTTTCCATGAAACGAGTTCGGAGTAATCCCAACTCAGGGCGCCGCGGCGAGACGTGTCCCCCTCCGCCTGCTCGGATGTCCTGTTCCAATATCTCCATGGTTGGCTGCTGTCTAGCTCCGGGACGGTTCTTAGGCTTCGGCGCCCTTCCATCGAAATTAGTGGATGGAGTCCACCTGCCCGACGCTCTCTGGTTTCTCGGGGTCTGGCTCCCCACTCCGACGGGGTGGGTACCGAAATCAAAGGGAGAGCAGTCGCTTTCGGCCTTGCCCCGAGGTCAGCTTTGGTCTCGTCCCGAGTATTGAGATCGATGAGAGGCGGGGTGGAAGTGGAGGCTCCGGTTCCGTTCCCGGCTGCTCCCAGCTCCTGGGAGTCTTGGGCTTGCACGGGTTGATTGTCGGGAGACGCATACGGATCAAACAAAGGATCCCTGTCCGGGACAACCTTGGATTCCGTTGGGTCCGACTTAGACATGATTGGTAACAAAATGTCAGACTGTGGCTAAATAAGGCACTCACTACAGGGTTCCCTTTAGAAGCAAACACAAGTCCATTGTTTGGAAAAGGAAACTTTACTGCAGAAAAGGTCCATTATAGTCCACTGTCCTGAATAGGAGAATCAGGATGGTACATGATCGTTGTTACCAATGAAGAGCAAGCATAAGATACAGAGTAACAATACCCATCTGGATCAGCCTCCCCCCACAGTTCTCAAAACAACATCTCTCAGTCCTGGGAAGCTGCTCTCCTTCAAGGCCAATGCTTGGTAGAACGGTGTTAGACAAAACAGTCTCCTCCGGTGGGAATGCTGCATGGGAACTGGTGCACCTGGGAAGAGAACACTCAAACACTAGAAGCATTAGAAAATGGAGTCAGTACAGTTTAGATATACACTGGACCTGACATCCACCGGGTCACGATCGCGCGATTGCCATTATCGTGGTTTTTTTTTATCGTAATGCAGATCGTGCCCATCTCTACTGGTGATTCAATGACATTATTTCCAGCACAACCCACAAGTGATGTCATTGTGTAGAACCAACACACTAGCACTTGCCGCAAACTCTATGGCTTAATCATAGAGTTTGGGGTAACTGCTAGGGTGTTGCCTGATGTGATGATGTCACTTCATGGTGACTGATTGCTCCGCATATCCCCAAGCATTTTCCACCCTGCCAGTGTCAAGCAGAGCCAGTGGATGGTGGGAGATGTCCCACCAAAGCAGGTAACCCAATCTCCTTATTTCTATCCCTGGAATAGACCTTATAAGATTTTTTTTAACAATCATATTTGATTCCTCACTTGGCTATAGAGCTATAGGTTGCAAATCCATGCCCTAAGAACGTCTGAAAAAAAAGCTGCATAATACTTTTGCCACTATGGTTGAATTTCATATTGATACCGTTTCCTTCTTGCCATATTTGAGCTCAGACAAAAATGGCCTTTGGAATAGATGAAACTAATGCACAACTGTATGTTCCTGAATGTGTTTTTTATGAATCAGAACTGTTGGAGGATAATAATAAAAAAGATAGATTGGTGCAGAAATACGGCTGGTTGATTCTGGTTTTCTTTCTGGGAACATTAATTTCAGTGGAAGCATTTAAACAAAATGCGTTTCTTGCTTTTGTCATAAAATTTATTGTTAGTGAAGATGTTAGTTCTAGCACTGATTCTGCAGAAAGAAGCGAATCCAAAAGCAGGGGCCTTCTGATTACTCTTTTGCATTAGCCCCTCATTGTGCAAGAAGATTCACAAACAAAACAGCGCACGTTTATCCACCTGCCGTGCTCCAGGAGCATCCAATTGGTACATTGAGTGGATGCTTGGAAGGGAATGACTGGGAAAGTGGCAAGGACTTGTGAATTGATTGCTGGTGTCACTTCTTGCGTTCTTGTCGCAAATATACGCCTAGAATTGGAGAGCTGTTTATTGAGATCAATTGGCAATCACAAAATCAGCAAATGGGTCACTCAAGTTAATCATGAGTCATTTAAATGAGTAAGCAGTTAAATGAAAAGGCAAGATTAGTAAAAACATAGTCGCACTTGGAACCCTTTTGTCCAGCATCCTTGAGTTAAAAAGTCTCTTGTGTATGTTGACTGACTGCAAAGGATATCCTAAGTTCCTGCACGGGTCTCCTTACGGTCACGTTTCTTGTATTTAATTGTCATGGCTGATTCCAGTCTGGAGATTCTTTTTATGAGAGCTTTTCCCGTCTCTAAAGGATACAGGGTCTACCAGTCCACCCAAACCACTACTGCATACATTCTCCAGAAATGGTATCCCAAATATTTTGAATTAGATCACTTTTCCAAAGAGGGATGGGAGGAGCTTGGGGTATGGCTGGTCAAAGGCAAGCAGAGTTGTTCTGACCTTGGCTCTAGCCCAGTTTTGGTTGCCTGTCTGGATTTTGCATGTCCATGGGTTGACCACACCAAAATATATTCCACTTTCTGGCAAAGGATTTGGAAGCCCGAAATTCTGAACTTCCATTAAAAAAAATGAGTTTCATCGTCATGTCTTTTGTGTAGTCCCTGCCTGCACACGCACAGTTCCCTTGTGTGCCTGCACAGAAAAACACTCGATAAACAACAGTTGAAGGTAGGTGCAACCCTGTTTCTGGCCAAGCGTCAAATCATCAACCTGGTATCAGGTTGTTCAGCAACAAGAAATAAGCTGTACAGAGCTGCCAAGTGAGCCTGAATATCAGCCTTTATCCTAGGACTACTGTTCAACATCATGGGTACATACTAACAGTGCAATCCTATGTAGAGTTACTCCAATCTAAGCCCATTGAAATCAGTGGGTTTGGACTGGATTAACTCAGCATAGAATTGCATTGTGAGTTACCTACAGTGCCATCCTAGGCAGAATTATGCCCTTTAAGCCAATTGACTTTAGTAGATTTAGACTGGTACAACTTTGCTAAGGATGATACTGTTATCTCCCACACCCCAGTAGAGAAGAAGGGAGTCCAATTTGTGATGCAGTAAGAGATCTCAGCTGATGCAGTTTCTTCTATCCAGTTCCCATAATTCATGTTTCCTGCTCTGTTCTGTGTGCCAGGTTGCCTGTGCCTCTGTAGACAGCCATATTTCCCACTGGGAAATCCAGCACGAAAGAGAATATCATTTCAGCCTTGTAAAGAGAGTGCTTTGATTAATAACCTTTAAAAATGTACATTTCCACCAAGAAAGACAGTGTTTCCAAAGGGCTAGGGGCACGAGAAGTAAAAAGTGCAAAGCCTGGACAAGAGAAATAAGTTCTAAGCACGCTAGGCCTGTCAGTTTCAATCATATCATTCCCCCTTGTCCCTGGTAAATGCAACACCCGATCAAGAGCCAGAGGATAATCTTTCACTCCAAATTGTCTCTTGCAATAAATCGGTGGTGAGTTCGTGGTGGCTGGAGCTCTTCCAAGGGTCCTTGCTTTGTTTGTGGACACAAGTGTGATTTCAATGTACAAATATTTGTTCTGTTAATTGTAATTATTTCTAATCCACTCTTATAGTTAATAGCAACTTTTCAGAAGGAAGGAGCAAACCCCTACAGTGAACACTGTGTAGCAGTAAGGATAGCTAATTGAATCGGAAGAGGAGGGGTGTTCTTGCTCCATAAAGTGGGGGCGGCAGTCTCACTGGTGGTTATGGTGGTACGTAGGTTCTGAAGTTGAGCTCAAATTATACTGTGCTTTTTCCTGCATGGTCAATGTGTTCTACATCAGACTTTTTAGAACAGAAAGGCAGTAATACAGGGGTTTTTGCTTCAGTAAGCATATATGAGTCTATATATCTTGTTTCCTGTAGGAAGATGGAAGCTGCATGAAATTACCTTTAGAAAACAAGATGTGTGCGCACTGTCAAGAGTTTTAAACCGTTGTTTTGCACCGTCAAGAGTAAGGCCTTGAGTCAAGAAGGATAGTCCTGTTAAGTCATCTGATTAGAGATGGGCATGAACTGGGGAAAAAACCAACCATGCGGTTCGTGGTTCATCGTGTCTCACAAACCAAACGAACCACGAACTTTCACAAAACTGCCCTGGTTTGTGAACCGGTTCATTTGGTTCGTAAAAATGTCACTTCTGGGTCAGCAAAACAGCACAAATGGGTAAGCAGAGGGTCACTTCCAGGTCAGCAGAAGGTCTGCAGAAAGCCCATTCTCCATTGCCTAGGAAACTGATTGATTGGTGCCAGGCTGTCTGCAGTGACGAACCAAAAAACGAACCAAATGAACCAGTCTAAAGTTCATGACGGTTTGTCAGAAATGGGCTCTGACGAACCACTGGTTCAAGAAACCACGAACCAGCTAGTTTGTGATTCATTTTGGTTCATATTTTGGTTTGTGCCCATCTCCACTTCTGTTAACTCCCCAATCAAATGTTCAAACAGGATTGGTGGCTTGGTTAGTCCCTCAGGAAGCACAGAATTCATGAAATGCCTTCTGGGTATGCCTGCTTTTCAGTGTTCCAGTTCTCAACATCCGGATGTTTTCTTATCTGAGCATATGCTAGGGATTTCAGGTCCCCCAATGGGTTTGTGCTGGCTCCCCCCTACGCCACCGGGAGGGTAAGGGGATCTAGCAACCCTAGTGTATGTGTTTAGGACAACAAGAAGGTGGATTTCATATCCAAACTGGATATGCTGCATAGGAATTCATAACAGAAGGGAAAACTGCTAATACGTGGTATTAGCAAATACACCACTAACTCTGAGATTAATTTCGAAAGCACACAAGGCATAGAGGAGAGGCCAGCAGCCACAAAAGCAATCTCTGCTCTCCTTCAACCCTGGAAACAGTAGCAATGATAACACGACTTACTGGCAGCCAGCTCGGGGTAAATAAGGCTAGGTCTTTCTATCCCCTAATAAAAGTTGTTCCTGATGGAGCTGGATTTCTTAGAACTTCGTATTCAGTGGCTGGTAACTGGAAATCTTCCTTTTAAAAAAATCATGTGTTGACGGAAACCAAGTTTTGCTTGTTGAAAGTGGAAGAGGCTATTCTCTCATTAGGATAAGAGAAAACTGTAGACTGAGTGTCAGTTTTGTCCCAAGATTGGGACCATATATAATATCAGATGGAAATGGCCTGGCAGTAGAATTTACCAATCAGTACTGAATGGGTTTAGGTTTTGTGGTCCAAGATGCTGCTAGGGAATAAAAAAACAAATCCATAAAATAAATACCGAGCTGTGCCTACATATAATGGTGTCTGCTCTGCATGAAATCTTGTTAAGATGCATACAAGTGCACATGAAGAAAGGATCAGTCGAGCACATTGGGAAACCATGTGCCTAAAAACAACTCCTGGTGAAATCAGCTAATTCTTGTTATTCAGTTCCTGTCCTCCTGATGCTTGCAAAGCAGAACCATTTTGCTGAAAGAAGGATTAATAAAAGAGGGTTTTATCTGGCCCTTCTTCAGGAGCAAAGGAAGTAACGGGACCTGAAGAGGTGAGAATTGTAGGCTCACCCTGGCTCCTGCTGAGGGGTAAGATACGCATTTGCTGAATGTGTGTGCTGCTGAACGCCACCCACTGGGTTTATATGGGGAAAGTGTGTAGGTGGTAATTTTAAATGGTAAACAACCCAGGGCAGAGGAGAAGAATGGTGTTGCCAATGAGGTCATGGATAAAGGTTTTTAAAAGCTAGTTTGAGTAAAACATTAGGGAGACACATGCAATTGTAACTATGGCTCTTAAACTTCTGGGATTCCTCCCCAAATCCCAGACTTTCACAAATATGTATTTGCTGAACTCCCCCCCCCCCCCCCCAAATTATGGCATGTATGCAATTCCACAGTCCTTCTCCACTGCTGCACCTTCAATCTCTACTCTTTTCATATCTATCTAGGAGGGGGATTTATGTGCATGGCCACAAACTAATGAGGTCAAGACATTTTTTTTCACCATCGGCCTGTCTGTGGGTGGAAAATGCAGGGACCCCCCCCCCAAATCTGTAGGAGCTCAGAGTGCTCATGTAAGGTAGGGAATGAAACCAACTGCTTGAGCAATCCACATGACATGAGCGGGTAATGACCTGCTGGACTCGCTGAACCTTGAAAAAGCTGCAGCTTGGTTTGGATAAAAAGTACAACAGAGCGGAGCCATCATGCAGCCCTGGCCATTAAATTGTGTGCGCCAGGCTCTCCGCTGCATGGAAAGTCTCTGATTTAAAATCTGTTTGCCACCTCTTACAGAATCTGACCCTTTTCAATCCCTGCCCCCCCCAAGCCACCTCTTAGGAGTTGATTTTTATCAGTTTCATTTTATACAGACCTTTTTTTAAAAAAAAAAACCCGCTGAGATGATAATGCATTCTAGTGCAAAAACCCGACTTCCCACTAAATCAATGAATAGCAATCCTGATTGCTTTCAGGGCTCTGGCATTGTTACAAGGTTAACTGAAGGCTAAGGGAACAGATCAGATATTGGCTTGGGTAACTCCAGCAAGGAAAGGAAAGAGGCAGACACTCTTGCATTGTTAATGACTCCCAGTAGTTTGCTGACAATGAATGAATCCTGACCTTGCCTGCACCATGTGCAAATATATTATCCAGTCTAATGTGTAGAAGGGGAACCTCCTTTCGTTCAGGAGAAGAGACGGCGGCCACCTTAGTCTTAATTGGTACTTTGTTAACAGGGCTGGATTAACTATTATGCAGAAGATTTTAGAAAGTAAGGCTCTGGGTAAATCAGGGCTCCAGCAATTGCCAAGTGCCCATTGATAGGGTTGCCAGGTCCCCTTCCCCTCCAGGTGGGATATGGGAGACCCGGAAATCGCCTTCCCTGTAGTGCTTGCGTGCACCAGAGTTGCATGCTGATGTCTCTTCCAGAAGTGATATCATTGCACACGGCATTGTGATATACCTGGAAGTGCTCCCACGCTCCGCAGTGAGCTGATTTCAGCCCATTTGGGACCAAATCCTGCCCATTTTGGTCCTAAAATGACCTACTGTGAAGCGCAAGAGCTCTCCAGGGTCCTATCAGCAGCTCTCCAGCACTCAGCAGTGGGTCAATTTTAGCCCCAAACGGCCCACTTCAGAGCATGGGAGTGCTGCTGGAAGGGCCTTGGAGAGCTCCTGAGCTTCACAGTGAGCCAATTTAGGCCCCAAACAGGCCTGATTCAGCTTGTTGGGGGCCCAAATTGGCCTACTACCCAGCACACCACCTGGGAACACACCCCAGGGGGCATGTTTCCCCGCCTTTCCCCCCCACCTGCCAGGTAAGCAGTGGCAGGGGGTGGAGGGGGGAGCGGAGGATCCCCCACCCCAATAGGGGATTGGTAACCCTGCCAGGAGCATGCATACTTCTTTTGCTTTCTGTGTTTGTGTTTCATTTTTGGAATTCATCTCAACTCGGCGCACAGAATAGTCTCTCACCATAGGTGAGGGAGGCAGTGCCCCTAGTTGGGGGGATATGTGAATGCTGATCACCAAAGTAGCATGAAAGGCAGACTGAATGTGCTTCCCACATTTGGTGCAGATTTTCAGTGTGTAATTAATGTGGGGCAAGAGGAAGGTGATGACTTGGAGCATGAGCCCGGAGTGTCCCCCCTTAAAATCTTGAAGTGTCATCGTAGGAAATGGGAGTTTGGGGGAGGTCATTTTACGTTATTTCATTTAAGATGTTTTTAGCTGCTCTGGAACTCTGGCTTAGTGAAAGATGGCATGGTTGTATATTTCATTGTGCTCTGACTGAAGCTGTGTGTGATTTGTGGAGGTTGTCATAGATGCCCGTACACCTACGCAGCCTTTTCCTTTAGTTGGTTTTAGCTGGCTTCTGATAAGCTTATGTTCTTGACTGGGCTTTAGCAAAGAGAATTGATATCCTCAAAGTCTGATGAATAATTTCTGCTCTGAAGGCCAAATTTAAATTGACTTTCTCTATTTTTGATAGGATGTTTAAACTTTAGAGTTGCAATGCAGCTTCTCAGATCAGTTCTTTCCCTGATGAAGTACCTGTGATGTCTGCTGTGTAACCAAAAGACAGTGGAAATGTCCTTAAATCTGTGTCTGAATGTTTACAAAGTGCTATCTTTCTTATTTCTGACTACAGCTCAAAGGGCCTGTTTCTCCTTGAAGGCTTTGGTTCGACAACTTATTTTTTGTTTCCTATTTATATAGTGTGCAAGTACGTGTCACTGAATTTGCACATATGGTAGGCCTCTCAGTTTCTGCCTCAGTTTCCTCTTTCTCTTGATAATTAGAGGATAAGCTTCTTGTGGTCAGAGAACTGACTTTTGCTTTAAGTGCCTTGTAAATAGGGCTGTCAACTCCAGGGCCATTTCTGCACGTCCTTATATGGATGGCCCACTCACCGAATGCTGGTGGCTTCCCCCCAGGAATCCAGATGTCTCCGTTTGCAAAACGGTTGCAGGCTCTTTGGTTTTCATATATTGTGGGAAAGTGTGGTCCCAGAAAAGGTGCCAGAAAAACAGAAACCAAACAGCCGTTTTGCAAACGGAGACATCTGGATTCCTGATGGAAAGCCTCCAGAGTTCCGTGAGTAGGCGAATCCGATAAGAATGTGGGAAATTAATGGTGGGGCCTGAGGAGGAGAAGGTTCTCAGCAGGGTATTATGCCATAGAGTCTGCCCTTCCAAGGAGCCATTTTCCCCAGGGAACTGGTCACTGACATCGGGAGACGTGTTATAATTCCAGGAGAACGCTAGGTCCAACCTGGATGATGGCCACAATACCAGCAAAGTGCTCTGTACATGAATGTAAATAAATGTAAATGTAAATAAATATATTCATTTAGGGTTGGAGTTTACTGGATTGTGTTTTGCAAATAAGTTCCCCATAACTTTTCTTAAGGAAGTGTTCTATTCATTTTCATGTGAATCAAGCTTGCTTTTGACTTGAGGAAGCCCCGTTCAGAACTTCCTTATGAAACCAGTACTATAAATTGTTTCATTAATTGATTCTCCATGAGAAAGGTGGTCTAGAAATAAATATAGTATGAAATATAAATACACATTTGACCAAGGAATCTGGTGGATAGAGAATGTTTTTGTAAGTTGCATTATCCAAGTTTTGATAATGCTGGCCCGGAAGTGAATAAGTTTGTTTATTTAAAAGCTGTATAAGCCCGACTCTTTCCCCAAAACCTGATTCCCAAGATGGATAACAGCAATAAAAACAATACATTATAAATACCTCTAAGAAAAATGATTAAAATTACCATTTTTTAAAAGTCCAAGTAGCTACCCTTTGAATACTCACCCTAGAAGGTAAAAGCCCTTCTAAAAAGTTCAGTCTTCGGTCCCCTCCAAAATGGCAGATGTGGCTTTTCTACTTAGAATTGCCAGGAAACCAATAGGAAGTATTGGGGCTATTCAACATCGTTGATGTTGCTATGAGTCTCTCTACATAAGACATCTTACATGGGGACGTCCAAGTGAAAGAGCATGCACTTGTTCTCCCATTGTGGATACACATGCACTGCAAGGGAGACAGAGTATAAGACCACACAGAAAGTAAATCACTTGAGCATCCCCGCGTAAGATGTCTTGTGTAGAGACAGACTGTGTCACTTCCGGGGGGAAACCTGGAAGTGATATTTTATTTATTTGTTTGTTTGTTTATAACCCCACAAGCGGGCTCAGGGCGAGGTACAACATTGATTAAAATACAACATAAAAACAATAAACACAGCATAAAAACAGCAATCAATAAAACCATTCCAAGATGGGCAGTCCTGCACTCCTGCCTGTCAGCATACAAAAAGGGGAGGTAGTAGTGGACAGATAGATTACTGTACCCCTTTTCTGGGCAGCCACAAGTGGACCCTTCATAACCCCTCATAGAAGGAGACCGGTGGAAGGCTTGGCACTGATGGACTAAAATTAGCCTCCACCGTATGCCTGGTGGAACATCTCTTTCTTACAGGCCTGCTTAAATGATACAAGATCATGGTGGGCCCGAGTGTCCTCAGACAGAGTTCCACCAGGTTGGCGGCCAGGACTGAAAAGGCTCTGGCCCTGGTAAAGGCCAGCTGAGCCTCCCTAGGGTCAGGGACCACCAGTAGTTGTTTTCCGGTTGAATGAAGCGCTCTTTGGGGCATGTACGGGACAGACGGTCCCTTAGGTATAGGATATAGGATAGCCATAGGAACGACTGGAAACTCTGTAGTAAAACTACTGTACATCTCTTCCAGGTTTTCCCCTGAAGTGATGTAACAATGTTGGTGATGTCATTGTGAGTGTGGGTGTTTTTTCTTTAAAAAAATCTCCTGCCACTGCTCAGAGTGGCGATGGGCAAAGAGGTCTGTCAGCAAGAGCCCTCCTGCCATAGTGAGAGACCTGGGAGCCCTGTTTCTAACACCTTCTAGGAGACTGTTTCATACTGTCAGGCAGCTACTGAGTTCTAGCTGAAATCACATGTGCCTTATGAACCACAGGAAGTTTGGCTTGCAGTAAGTCCTTTCTGCTTGATCATCAATTGATTCAGAAGCTTGATAAAAGTAAGTTTAAAAGCTGGTTTTCTGTTTTTTCACATGGGCATACCAACAGTGTGAGAGTGGATGAAAAGCACTTCAAGTAGCGCATGCAAATTCAAGTTTCAAGAGACAACCTTTGAAAGGCCTAATCTGGCAGTCATGTATCACTGGAAAAGGTGGAGAGACAGAATCATGTTTCAGCAAAATGTAACCACCCACCATGTAACATCTATCCTAAGGGAAACATATGCTATAAACTTTCCTTTAGGGGCTTTCAATTAGCCATGTGAATTTGAGACCTTCAAAGTAACCATGTTAGAATTTCACATGGACATAACTGGATTTGTAAGGTAGCTCTCCTTTTGGTCTGTTTAATGTGACACAGCTATCATTTGGAGACTGCAACTTTCACATGAGAATCGGGTTCTATAAATGCATGCTTAACCTCTTAGTCCCTCAGTTCTGGATCTGGAAAATTAGTTTGCAATTCTTAGCAAATGCACTTGTGCAGAAACAGCTGTGGACAGATGTGCTTTTGTTTATTCTAAGGTGTGGTTCACTCTTTACCTTTTGGACTCTGGCTTGAAAAGCACCTAACTGTAAGTGGCAAGTTATATACATTATGCCATTGGTTGTGAATGACATGTCCCTTTTGAAAGGCACATTGCACCGTAGCAAACAGAAGCCAAAATCATAGGTCCATGGAAGAAATCTAAAAAACAATGGTAGCATCACCCCATTTATTAGGAACAGCCCGAAACATCACAAAATATAGCAACTAGAGGCGAGCACGAACTGGGAAAATGGCGGTTCGTTACAGTTTGTAGTTTGTTGCAGAAGGTCTTCAGAAAGCTCACCCCCCTGTTGCCTAGGTAACAGATTGATTGATGCCAGGCTGTCTGCCAAGACAAACTGAAAACTTAACTGTACGAACCGCTCTACAAATCATAGTGCTTTGTCACGTTTGTCAGAAATGAGCCCCAACGAACCACTGGTTCGTGAACAAAAAAACCAGCCTGGTTTTTGACAAACTTTGGTTCGTATTTCGGTTCATGTCTATCTCTAATAGCAACCTTTTGAGTTCTTCAAAACTCTTCATCTGGCTAGATGTTAAGTACAGCAAGAAAAGAGGGGGGAGAGAGATTATTGAGGAAAGTATTGGAAGTCTCACTTCCATATTTATCATGGGAAATGCTGATAATCAGAAAGTATACTATTTGCAACACATATTTTGTGATTTAAGTCTTGTGATTTAATCTTTGGCATGGGATTCAAAACTGAAAGAGTGAATTCAGTGTGAATCAATTCAATTCATTATGGTCCTCTCTGCATTCAGTAAGAAGACCTTTTTCAAATATAATGAAATGTCAAAACCCCTATTTTGACTTCTTCTTTCACGCAACTTCATGCCTGTCCTTGCCTGCCCGTTACATACAAACCCTGCCTACAAGCAATACTATATATGTGATATTGCAAGCCAAAAACTAAATACAGAACTCAAATTGGAGAAAATCTTGCATGTAGATACAGGAATCCAGGTATATTCTTGTTTCATATGGTGCTTCTTCAGTATCATAACAGTGTGTCATAACGTGCATACTACGGACTGAAGAAGTGTCATACAAACGAGTGCTTTCAGATTACTGTATCTACAGGCAAGTTTTCTGTAATTTAAATTTTTGTATATAGTTTTTGGCTTGCAATATAACATATATTGTATAGCTTGTGGTGGTGGAGAATGCCCTCGAGTCATAGCTGACTTATGGCAACCCCTGGTGGAGTTTTAATGGCAAGAGACTCACAGAGGTGGTTTGTCATTGCCTGTCTCTGCAACCCTGGTCTTCATTGGAGGTCTCCCATCCAATTACTACCCACGCCAACCCTTCTTAGCTTCTGAGATCTGACAAGACCAGGCTCACCAGGGCTATCCAGGGCAGCGCATAGCTTGTGGACATAGTTTTAAATATAAATGAATTCTTATATTCCCTCATTCACAGTGTGTTTGGAATCTATTGTTTTGGTTACGTTATACTGTGATTCCATTTTTATTCTTTAGTTGCTACATTCTCGTCATATCTGCTGAGCCACTTTACCTCATTGATGATTATGGTTGCCAACTCCAGGTTCGGAAATTACTGGGGATTCTGGAGTGGAGCTGTGGGAAGGTGGGTTTGGGGAGGGGAGGGACTTCAGCAGGGTGTAATGCCATAGAGTCCAAAGCAGCCGTTTCCACTGAGGGAACTGATCTCTGTTGTCTGGAGATAAGTTGTAATTTCGGGAGATCTCCAGATCTTACCTGGACATTGATAACCCTACTGATGACCAATTCTAGAAGGAACCAAAATGTTCTGTGACTGGGTGGTTGGAGAGAACCTTTTCTGCTGGATAGTAGAGACTTGAAACTTAGGGCAACAGCCATTTTGAGTGTAGCCAGGGCTTTTTTTCTGGGAAAAGAGGTGGTGAAACTCAGAGGGTTGCCCTCAGAGAAAATGGTCACATGGCTGGTGGCCCCGCTCCCTGATCTTCAGATAGAGGGGAGTTTAGATTGCCCTCCGCGCCGCTTGGCGGGGCCACCAGCCATGTGACCATTTTCAAGAGGTTCCGGAACTCCGTTCCACCACGTTCCAGCTGAAAAAAAGCCCTGAGTGTACCTATATTAACAGTAAAAAAAAAAGAACCCCGTGGCACAGAGTGGTAAGCTGCAGTACTGCAGCCCAAGCTCTGCTCACGACCTGAGTTCGATCCTGGTGGAAGTCGGGTTCAGGTAGCCAGCTCAAGGTTGACTCAGCCTCCCATCCTTCCGAGGTCGGTAAAATGAGTACTCAGTTTCCTGGGGTTCAAACCTGGAAGAAACTGGGTTCAGGTAGCCGGTTCAAGGTTGACTCAGCCTTCCATCCTTCCGAGGTCGGTAAAACGAGTACCCAGTTTCCTGGGGGTAAAGTGTAGATGACTGGGGAAGGCAATGGCAAACCACCCCGTAAAAAGTCTGCCAAGAAAACATCGTGATGTGACGTCCCCCCATGGGTCAGTAATGACTCGGTGCTTGCACAGGGGACTACCTTTACTTTATATTAACAGTGAAATCCTAAGCAGAGTTACCCCAGTCCAAGCCCATTGAAATCAATGGGCTTGGACTGGAGTAACTCTGTTTAGAATTGCACTGTAAGAGTTGTACAGTATTCTGTAAAGGTTTTTTTGTTGTTGTTCCACATGATTTCCTATTGCCTTGCTGTGTTCAGTTTAGAACAGCATATTGTGGCTGTTAGCAAGCAAAGATTCATCTACGAATTATCATATTGTTGTGATTTGTTACGATGTCTCTGTGCAATGCTGATTTGGTTAGGCACCTGGAACATGTCAATGTGAGGGAAAGAGGCAATAAATAAAATCCTTTTTATTGGTTATTTGTTGGAAAGCTCTTTAAGGAGAAAAACAGTTTCGCGGCAGCCCTGATGAGGCTTCCAGTTTCCAGCTTAGATTCTCTAAAGCAAGTGTTTTTTTACCCTCATCAGTCAATGCAATTTGCTTCTTTAAACACATGTTAATACATTTGCATGTTTAGTTAACTTTTGGCTCCCCTATCACCAACACTTTCACTGGGGCAGTGGTGGAATAGTTATTTCTTGTATGCTTTTTATTCAGTTTGGGCTGTTTTCTTGAAGGGGGTGAGGAAGCATGTTCCTCTTGCTCCCACCCAGCAGCTTCAATTTAAATAGGATCAGGGCTTTTTTTCTGGGAAAAGAGGTGGTGGAACTCAGTGGGTTGCTCTCGGAGAAAATGGTCACATGGCTGGTGCCCCCCGCCCCAGGGCTTTTTTTCAGCAGGAACGCAGTGGAACGGAGTTCCGGAACCTCTTGAAAATGGTCACATGGCTGGTGTCCCCGCCCCCTGATCTCCAGACAGAGGGGAGTTGAGATTGCTCTCCGTGCCACCGAGCGGCGCAGAGGGCCATCTAAACTCCCCTCTGTCTGGAGATCAGGGGGTGGGGCCACCAGCCATGTGACCATTTTCTCCAAGGGCAACCCACTGAGTTCCACCACCTCTTTTCCCAGAAAAAAAGCCCTGGAAAGGGGGTTTGTAGAGTTTTATTGCCCATCTAATTGAGGCTTTCTCCTGTGCTACATGGTACGTGGCGCTCCACTGTGCTGCAAGTTGCACAGTTAACTTTTCCTGATTTGTGTTGTGTGTGTTTTTTCCTCCTCCCTTCTCCTGTGGGGAGCATCTCCAAGCTGGCTGCCTCTTTTCTTTCTTTCTTTCTTTCTTTCTTTCTTTCTTTCTTTCTTTCTTTCTTTCTTTCTTTCTTTCTTTCTTTCTTTCTTTCTTTCTTTCTTTCTTTCTCTCGCTCTCTCGCTCTCTCTCTCTGTGTGATAGGCAGCTGCAAAAAAGAATGTCACGGTCCAAGCAAGTGCTGGAAGCAGTGTCCCATCGTGTCCTGTAGTGGTCACCTCAGGCCATCATGACCTTCCTGGCTGACCAGTTGGCGGACGTGGGGGTGTTGTTGCCATTCCAAAACAAATGCAGCAGTTCCTAAAATCACTTCATTTCCGCCCTCGTCTAGTTCTTACTGTTCCTCCCCTTGCCTTCCTCCCTGCCTTTGCAATTAGCGTAGCCACTATTCCGCTGAAGCTCCCAATGCCCTGATTCCAGCGGTGATGGTGGTGGGGTGGAGGTGGCGGTGGCCTTGGCTTATGTGTCTTTGCAGTGTAAATATTTATTTACCTCTCTCATACCCCAGTTTTCTCCCCAGTGGGGACCCAAAGTGGCTTACAGCATTCTCCCTTAATCCATCTTATCCTCCCAAAGTAGGTGGGCATAAAGGAGGTGTGGGGGACACCCTTGACTTTTGCTCAGGGCCCAAGAATCACCCCTGTCTGGCAGGGGATTTGCCTGCCAGCAGCCGTGGCACTTTGTGGTCTCTTTCTTTGCCTTCTGCCCTGCAGGCTGCCTTGCCAAGCCACATAGTTCTCACATGGTCAACAATTTTTTATCAAGCGAGTCCAATATTTTTGTGGAGACCATCTGGAAATCAGTTGTAATTCCAGGAGAACTTCAGGCCCACCTGGAGGACGGTTACCTTATTTCAGTTGGACGCCTTCTGCATTTTTTTCTTTCTTCTTCCCAGCATTCCAAAGGTGCAATCAATCAGTCATACTCTGGGCCCCTTGAAGTCAGCAAAGCATCCTACACAGGTTACTGAGGTAACATCTTCAGATAGTGATCTGAAAGCCTGTTTTGTCTATGTCCATAGCCTCCCTTCCATGTCCAAAATTTATTTGCTCAAGTTTCCAACAAGATAACACTTAAAACACATTCCTACAGCTGTATACAGTCCTTCTTCCTTCATCTGACTTATATACACTTCCTCCCATGCCAACAATTCTCTTAAAGCAACACACACATTTCCTTCCCTTTTCCTAACCTTAACATAGGCCGTAGTCCAACCGTTTGGTCATCTAATTCTTTTTTCTCTTTTGTCAACTGCTACAGCAGACAGTATCTCTTGAGACAACGATGCCTCTTGAGATATATCTTGAGGTGCTGACTGAAGTCCTAAGTTAACCTTATCTTGATCAGGCTCAACCTCATCTTCAATTACAGGTAGCAAAAAACAACCATCCGGCTTAGCACCAGTTTCACTCCCCCGAAATAAGCTGGTTCCATCTGGGAAGTATTCCATATATGCCCATCACACAATGGCCGTTTTCACACTGCTTACCAGCCACGGAACATCGTGCTGAGCTCCTGGAACGACAGCGTCTTCCTGGCACAATTTTGCCAGAAATATTACACGCTGAAGGTTGTCAGTGTATTATCTGCAACTGAATGGAGAAATCAAATGATTTAATAGAACTTTGAAAGATAGTTTGCAGACCGCTAAAGTGGAAGGCAGGGATTACTTTGACTACTGATTTTTTTCAAGCATATAAAGACAACATGACATGCTACAACACAAAGATCACCAGCAGAATGATTACATGGGAGACAGATGCGTACTAAATTAAATGTTACTGGATTTTCAAAGGCAAGGTCTGATGTGTTATTGTCAGAATCTAATTTACAAGATAGAGAGGTTCATAAACAAGAGAGGTACAAGTCTTATATGGATAAGTATAGGAATGCCAAGGATGTTAAATTTGAATGTGGTTTATTTGTCAGAGTAAGAAAACCTGGGATTCTGTGGATGGGAGAACGTAATTTTACCTCACCACATAAGATTTTGGAGAAGAAAGGGCTGTATACGTATAGATTGGCCATCTAAACTCCCCTCTGTCTGAAGATCAGGGGGCGGGGCCACCAGCCATGTGATCATTTTCAAGAGGTTCCAGAACTCCGTTCCACCACATTCCAGCTGAAAAAAAGCCCTGGATCTAAGTCTTTCAGGGCAGATTTCTTGTCTGTTTATCGCCTTTGGGTCCTATTTTTTCTCTTCAGAGCTTAAGGTACCATGCATGGTTCTGTCCTCCACGTTAACTTCAGAGTAACCGTGAGGTAAATAAGACTGAGAGAGATCGGTCCCAAGTCAACTTGCAGAGAGGAGTTATCAGCTAGCATCTCTCCAGTCCTAATTCACAGTTTTTTATTACTATCAAAAAGTTTTTAAAAACTTTGCCTGTCTTTATATTGTGAGGGAGGGCTTTGCACATGTACAACTCTTGTTTGAAGAGATTTTATTTTTGTCTCTGTTTCTGCCCAAGGGTAAAAGTATATTTTTCCTGCATAGCTGGGGGGCCCGGTCACTGTGATTTCAGAAATTCCTTCCTTATATGTGAGTGGTATCCTTTGAATGCCCTGCTGCTTGGCATGAGGCCACCACCAAGGAATATTAGGCTGTTGGACCTTCACCCAATCTACTGGGTGTGTACAATTTTGAGTAAATAACCACGTAGCTTATACAATGGGAGCCTTGTTCCTTTGTCGAGCTTTAAATAGGGCTACAATTAATGTTTTCTGATTTCCTTAGTCCATATTCACTTTTGCACCTTTGCTGCAGATAGACCCATCACTGGGAAAAAAAAGCTCCCTCATCAAATGTGTACACAACTTTTGTATACATCAAATTTACACATGTCCGATGCCTTCTCGTACCATTCTTTTCCCTAGCTTCTGCTGTCGCTGAATCCTAAGAAGGAAAATGTGGCCCAAAAGAACTATATTGATAAAACACCAATATATTTGCTGTGGTTTCTCAAAAATTGTCCCAAATAGGAAGTGCTTTTCCACATGAATGAAAATCGAATTTGGTTGTTAACAGAGTATGCAATTTGTCTTTTCTTTCATCTTTTCTTCTCTTCGGAATGGGAAATGGAGAGGAAGAAGTGGAATCCCTTTGATAAAGGGCAATATTAATAACTACATTTCAGCTATGTTGAAAGATAACGAGTTTGGAGAGCCCACATACATATGACTAGACTTTGTAGAATGTGATGCCTTTGTTGCCAAGGAGCTTGCTGAACTTGGAGACGCATTACTGTCTGACTACTGCTAAGTCAGCCGTAGTTTCTTGGTAGCAAACATGGGTCATATATCTGAGTAATTATGAGTATTATTTTGAAACCTATATTATTTTTAAAAGAATCAAATAATTAAAGTAAATCTTATTGTATGGGATCTAGGCTATAAGTTCATTCTACAGCACATAAGGACATATTGCTATATTTATCTGCCCATGCTTTTAAACATAGCATATAGAATATTTTTTTAAAGGTCTTATGCAAGCAATTTTATAGAATTTGGTGATTAAGAAATAGGCCCATTTCTTTTTGTCTTGAAGTTGGGAATTGGCCTGTTAGCCAACATTTCAGGTAGCAGGATTAGAATTTAACAAATTTTACCAAGATACTTGAGCAACACAAAAATAAAATAAATTCAAATCTTTGTGAAAAGACTGATAAAATAATAGAAATGGGATTGAAATACAATACATTAGGCTGTAGATTGAATCATTATCAAAGCTAATAAGCAACATTTTAAAATTTAAGACGAATCTAATACTGATAAAGCACAATTCTGCCAAACTTAAGCACTTCTGTGTCCCATTTCTCACATGCTTCTTTCTTTGTTTCTCTCAGTCTCTTTGCTTCTTTCTTTCTGTTTCTCTGTCTCTCAAACGTTTAACTTTGACCATATCCATACAATACACATATTTTCCAGCTAGAAGGAAATCTGTCAATTCAGCTGAAACAAGCGTATTATTTATACTGGCTGTTCTGTTTGGATAATTCTGTAAAAAGAGGAAAGTGCCCTGCCGGTATGTCTAGGGAAATTTGGAAGGTGTTTCGCTTCTCTCGTGAAGGTGAATTTCTCGAAAGCCTAATTGCCAATCTAATGATCTGTAACCTCAAAAGTTCTGATAAACTTTGAATGCCTTTCACTGAGGATGCTTGGCTACTTGCAGCCAAAATGCTGGAAGAAAGAGTCTCTCTATACAAGACCTCTTACATGAGGACGTTCAAGCGTAGAGAGACACAATGTTAGCTGGGAAACATAGTTTCACCTCTCTATAGGAGGGTAGTTTTAAAAGACAGAGGTCACTCCTCAGAGGGTTTGTTAATTTAACCCCCCCCCCCAAAGGCTCTTTGTCAATTTTGCCTCTGAAATTAACAGACTGTTTGAGGAGCGATCTCTGCCTGTTCTGTCTTTTAAAACTACACTTCCTGGCTAACATTGCGTCTCCCTGCATTTGAGTGTCCTCATGTAAGAGCTCTCGTGTAGAGAGACTCATTGTTGGATATTAACCCAAGAGGGTATTAAAAGTATTAGGTAATCCTAATGAAATATTACAGTACTTCTCCTTTTGAAAGTGACAAGTGAATGTTAGCTCATACATAACTGACAGATTTACTTAGGAGTAAGCACCATAGAACTCAGTGGAACTTCCAAGTAAATATACATAGGATATTACTCCATTGCCCACTGAAAATAGTAGGATTTAAATTGGTCCTTACATTAGTCCCACTGATTTCAGCCGGATTGGGTTATGACTGGTTTTACTAGGTTGGGGCTGTCAAAGGTTATTTATCAGTAATAGATCTTTGTAATTATATGCATTAAAATACTGAAGAAAACAACAGATTTAACTGAAATCTCAGGATGTGATGTCGATATAGGACAGAAACAATTAGTGTGGATGAATATGGGGAATTGATGAAATTTTAGTGATTTGTGATTGACATAATGTGATGAGCTGCTAGTCCTTTGGATATTTTCAAACAGCAAATCTGAACGCTTAAAAAGTTATCTCCAACATGCAAAGTTTAGTGTTGCCAACTCCAGTTTAGAGTTTTTCCTGAAGTTTGGGGGGTTGGAGGCTGGAGACAGGAGGGTTTGGGGAGAGGAGGGACCTCATTGGGGTATAATACCATAGTTCACCCTCCAAAGCAGCTATTTTTTTTCCAGGAGAACTGATCTCTGTAGTCTGCAGATCAGTTGTAATTCTGGAAGATCTCCAGGAACCACCTGGAGGTTGGCAACCTTAGGTAGAACTGTTGAGTGGCTATCTCCTCTTTAGACTATTTCCTTTCTGACCAATACTTCGTAGGAGGATGTGAGGAATAAATCATTTCCTCCCGTTCTTATGGCTCTGCCACTTGATGTTTAAGGAAAGATAGAGAGGTTCCTGAAAACGTTTGGTTTACTACAGGTAGGCACTTCAAAAAAAATTTGTCACTGTGCCTCAAATGTCTAATATATTAAGTATGGCCATTTCCAGACTGCTTACCTGCCTCTGGAACGTTGCGCCATCTTGCGGGGAAAACGCGATATTTCACGTTTTCCCTGCAAGATGGTGCAACGTTCCGGAGGCAGGTAAGCCATCTGGAAACGGCCTATGTTAGGATGGAAAGGTAGCTTTTTTAATGGGCTGGTAATTTTTGTTGACTTATTTCCAACTTTTATTTATTATTTGAGCTTTTGGTGTTTTGAACAACTCGTGTTGAAAAACATAACCGAAAAGAATGTCTTTCCTCACCCTGGAAGCATTATTGGCAAATTGAAGACCCTGCTGGATGAAGGAAATGATCTTGTTACAGAACTGAATTCTGAGATCCAGGACTGCTGCATATAATGCATCTTGTCTACTGAAATGAGATTGGTATTTTGTCTGTGGTTGTTTTGTGTAGTATAGAATCTTAAACAAACCTAGCATATTGAGTAGCATCAGGGCTTTTTTTTCAGCTGGAACGCAGTGGAACGGAGTTCCGGAACCTCTTGAAAATGGTCACATGGCTGGTGGCCCCGCCCCCTGATCTCCAGACAGAGGGGAGTTTAGATTGCCCTCCGCACCGCAGCAGCGGTGCGGAGGGCAATCTCAACTCCCCTCTGTCTGGAGATCAGGGGGCGGGGCCACCAGCCATGTGACCATTTTCTCCAAGAGCAACCCACTGAGTTCCACCACCTCTTTCCCCAGAAAAAAAGCCCCGAGTAGCATAGACCCTCATTCTTGCTTGAAGTACTGTCATATAGTTTCATTAATACAGGACCCTCTGTTTGGCTGAAGTGGAGTAGCATAATGATTAATCCAACTATGGCTGTGACCCGTTCTTAAAGTAGCACCAAGTACAATGTAGAAAAGAAACTTATTTAGTGTTTAACATGAAAACCATTAAGTATCTCTGATACCAAAGTAAAAATAAGGCATTATACAGGGAGATCACAGAAACGACGCTTCGTTACGATTCCCATCAGCAGAGGAATCTTCTGTACATTTATAATACACAAGGGATGTAAGTATCTGTGTTCTCTTTCAAACAGGGAAGGGAAACAAAGTGTCACCCTTAATTATGCCTTATAATGGACGTAATGAGCTTTTGTTTCATTAACTCATGGTATTGCTAAACTGTGTATAGTCATTTATATTAAATGTAACCAGCAACTTTTGGAGGGGCAAAAAACTGGTTGTTGTTAACTCTGTATGAGATGCAGCTACCTTAACACTTTCCCCCCTCTAAGTCCTATTTGTTATATAAATGGAGGGTAGGCCAAACAGCAAGAGAGGCCTTCGCTAATGAAATACCATTTACTATATGGATAAGAAGCTTCACCACATTTAATTTTTGTGCTCTTTGATGAAATTAAGGTTGATGTCAGCTTTATCTTTCATGGTTGTTGTGGATTTTCCGGGCTGTATAGCCGTGGTCTTGGCATTGTAGTTCCTGACGTTTCGCCAGCAGCTGTGGCTGGCATCTTCAGAGGTCTAGCACTCTGAAGATGCCAGCCACAGCTGCTGGCGAAACGTCAGGAACTACAGTGCCAAGACCACGGCTATACAGCCTGGAAAATCCACAACAACCATCATTCTTCGTCTGTGAAAGCCTTCGACAATATATTTATCGTTCATGATTATGCAGTTAAAATTTTGCAGGGTAAGAACTGGTTCCAATTGTGCAGGTGAGTGCTATCAAGGCATAGCCAGCTTATAGCGACCCCTGGTGGGGTTTTCGTGGCAAGAGACTAAGAGAGGTGGTTTGCCATTGCCTGCCTCTGCAACCCTGGTCTTCGCTGAAGGTCTTCCATCCAATTACTAACGAAGGCTGACTCTGTTTATCTTCTGAGATCTGATGAGATCAGGCTCACCTGGGCTGTCCCAGGTGAGCACAATTGTGCAGGTAAATATCAAGTTTTCAACTTAGAATACTTTGTATTCTAGGTAAGTAATAGTCAGATGTGTTTTTCCTTTTTGTTTTGGTGAGGCAGATGTAAGGAAAAAAATCTTAAATTCATGGGCCAGAATGTTATTGTATAATTCATTTGTTGGCTAGCATTAAAAGTTTGGCTTTTTGCATATTTTTGAAATATAGGCCTTTAAAAAGTGACACTTTGATATGATTAACAAATTCTTATTGGTTTCTGAGGTAAGATAATTTGTTCAGTTTTTTTAATATCTTAGGATGGGAGGGGAGACAACCCCCCCCCCCAAAAAAACCCTGGGAAATGCTGCCCTTAGTTGGTCATGGCAATCTGAAGACAAGCAACGACTGAAAGAGTTGCTTACGTTCTCTTTATTCACAGAAAGTGAATGTGAAGTATAATACTGGGAAGGGCTTTTTTTCTGGGAAAAGAGGTGGTGGAACTCAGTGGGTTGCCCTCGGAGAAAATGGTCACATGGCTGGTGGCCCTGCCCTCTGATCTCCAGACAGACAGGAGGTTAGATTGCCCGAGGGCAATCTAAACTCCCCTCTGTCTGGAGATCAGGGGCGGGGCCACCAGCCATGTGACCATTTTCAAGAGGTTCTGGAACTCCATTCCACCGGGTTCCTCCCAAGAGGGAAATGAGGGAGAAACACCCAGGCCTCTTACAAAATGGCCATTTCCTCCAGGGGAAATGATCCCTGTGTGGAGATCAGGGGGTGGGACCACCGGACACGAGAGGCGCTGAAAAAAAGCCCTGATATTGGGGACCCAAAGAGAGACAGGTGCAGGGGAGAAGTTTGTCAAATTTGAAGAGTAAAGGAGCTTGGTGCTTGAGCTTGAAGTGGTAGCTGGGTATATAATAGGCATTTATTAACTCCTGGTACATTTCATCCTGTGATTTTGGGTTCCACACTATCTAGAGCCTCAACATTGGATAGATGTTGATTGGATACCAGCTGAAAGTACTATCTAGACAAGATGTTCATGCAACGAGAAGTGTTTTTGTAACTGTGATACACCACTCAAACGTCCACCTCTGGAAATGTGCTTAAGCTCGATTGTCTTTCAGAAGTGCTAGAAAGTTTTAATATTTCAATTCCGATTTTACTACTAAGATATACTGGAATTTAAATTATAATAGTCTTTCAGCATTCTTTCATCTTAAAAATGTACTGCATTTGTATATTGAGGGCGTTTATACATTGGAATACAACTTGAGTCCTTCTGACTTGCCAACCAAATTGGACAGTCAGTGAATGGTGTGAAAGAAGATATCTACCATAAATCAACCAGTACAATTTGGTGTGGTAACTTTTAGCAATAGATTCCAGGAGAGCGAAATCATGCAATATGTAGAGAAATACACAGCCTTTCAGTGAATTAGCCTTTTGTAATGTAACTAAATTATCCTGAGACCATTCATGCTCATCTTTCTGATAATACAGGTGTTTAAATGGTAATAGCAATTGGAATTGGAATAGGAGTTGAAACAATAAAGTCATTAGGGTGTTACGACATGAAATTAAACTATTGCTATTGCTCTACAATATTTTGAACCCTCTAACGCCACAGGCAATTAGGGTTGCCAGCTCTAGGTAGGGAAATTTCTGGAGATTTGGAGGGTAGAGGCTGGGGGAGGGCAGGGTTTGGGGAGGGACCTCAGCAGAGTCTAATGCCCCTGAGTTCACATTCCAAAGCAGCCATTTTGTCCAGGTAAACCGATCTCTGTAGCCTGGAGATCAGTTGTAATTCCAGGAGATGTCCAGCCACCCCTAGAAGTTGGCCACCCTAATGTAGGTGCACACCTGCACATATATGCTGCCAATGAAACCAGTGTTGCACCCACTGAACAGAAGTTTACAGAAGTGCCAAGTGTCTGGCAAAATTAGAGTAATGCAATGCAGTGTAGAGTACTAGAACTACTGGATTTTTCGTAGAGAAATTTTGTAGTTGCTGAGAAAATAAAAGATTCGGGCAAAAACCCCAAGCATTTTGAGCTTTGTAGCGTTCTTTTAAATTTTGGCCCATGTGGAGACCAGGTAGGGATAAACTGAAAATAGGGTTGCCAGGTCCCCTCGCCCTCTCAGTGCGGAGCGGAGGAAGGAACCTGCACCTACCAGGAAGATGTTCTCACTCGAGCACTCTCCCAGCGGGCGTGATGACATCACTTCCAGAAGTGACATCATTGCGCTGGCAGCGGGCAAGCTGCCGCACTTCACAGAGGCCAATTGGTGCCTTGATGATGTCAGTTCAGGAAGTGACCTTGTCATGGCCAGAGATAACATGTCTGCTGCGCAGTAGTATGGGAGGTTTTTTCCTCCTGGGCCAGTTCCCCGGGCCTTTCTCCCCATCGACCAGGTGAGTGGCATGGAGTTACATGGGAACTGATTAGTTTAGCCTAGACATAGTGCAGAATGAAATCATCTCAGTCTCTGAGAAAAGATACATTGCTCACTGCCCGCAGCTTGCATCCAAGGACACTTACTGTAGAAATGAAAGGAAATACCTTCAACAGATAACAGACAACCCCCACTGGCTCAGTACATTTCATGTTAGCAGTGTACACACTCTCAGATGATCAACAGAGTGTACAGAATACAACCTCAGCAAACATCTATGATCAGCACAAAATGCAAAAGACACTAATGGCAGGTATGCAGGCAGGCGTACACGGCAAATAGGCCCTTGCCTGATCTACCAGCACTCTTTTTAGATACCGCTGCAAAACTTAGGTTTAATAGCTGGACTTTCTATGCTGTGGAAACCATTTTTCTTTAAAGGGGAGGTGATTTATATCCTTTGAAAGCAAACACAAATGCAGGAAAGAGGATTAGAACTGGTTTATGCAGAGGGGCAACTCAGACTCAGTGAGGGGTCTATTCCGGACAGAAAATGGTGGGCTCTGCTGCAGCAACCGAATGGGGGCATGCTCTTCTCATGAGCTTGTCCTGTACAAACCCCTGTGAGGTAAATGAGAGCAGCCCAGGAACATGGACGTGTTTCAGGATAGATCAAATAATTTCTATCTGGTTTGCACAGGAAAACTTCCCAGTGGATTGTTAATTAGCGGGCGCAAAGATTTCAGTTGGATTTTCCATTTCATGTGCCCAAATGTTGCAGGCGGCACATCCTGGATATTAAAATGTGACTTGCAAAACATCAAATTACATAACCATTTGTCTTTGAAAAAGCTTTGGCAGTATTGAATCTTGTCTATATTAAAAGGCTAAGGTAAGGTAAAGTTTATCGCATTAGGCCAAAGGCCGTTACAAACAATAAAACAGTAACAAAAATATGAGCGACGATGCAGATAAAATATACAAATATTAAAAGTAAACATGATGAGTGTACAGTTAGGAAATACGTCAGACGTTGAATTTGCTGCAATTTTCAACTGTGCTACAAAGCACACTAATGTAATTGCTGTAATTTTAGCATGGAGATAATGCTAAGTGTGTGTGTATGAAGGTCGAGAATCAGGGCTTTTTTTCAGTGGGAACACGGTGGAATGGAGTTCCGGCACCTCTTAAAAATGGTCACATGGCCGGTGGCCCTGCCCCCTAATCTGCAGACAGAGGGGAATTGAGATCGCTCGCCACACTGTGCTATATGACCATTTTCGCTGAGGGCGATTTAAACTTTAAAAAACTCCCACCTTGTTCCAGCTGACCCAAAGTGACATCATTGTGCAGTCTTGACTTCCACCACTGAGTTCCACCACCTCTTTTCCCAGAAAAAAAGCCCTGTCGGGAACCATTTTCGGTGTTCCACCTTGTCTAACAAACATACTGTGAGGTAAATGTTGACAAGCCGAAGTTAACAGTCTCTTCACATGCAGCAGAAAATATGAAAGCAGACTTCTAAAATAAAAGTAAATTTGAATGGTGAAAAACAGGTATTTTGAAAATATGTGCATCGTGCACATATTCCCAGCAGGGAGCCAGGATTATTCTTACTTATTGTTGAGTGTATGCTTAACAGCAAACTGAATAAAATGCAAAAAGTCCTACAAGTTCATTCCTTATTGCTGATTTTTATTATTTGTTTTTGTTCTTTGAAACAATGTGATATTTGGGGGGGGGGATACTGGTTGTGTGAAATGACTGTCAAAATTAACCAACCAATCATATTTGATACTACTGTTGAAAGCTAGTCCCTTACTTATCACAACTGGTAACATGAAGCAAGTCTCTTGTACAAGACAGATATCCTGATTGCCAGTTTCTGATCTTTGAATGGAAGAAACTCCTCTTTTTATATAAAATTTTCCTGTTTTTTGATACTCATCCACATGTTTTATTTAGAACACTAAATGGTATGAATTGGTTTCCTAAGAAAAATTTTAAAAAATCAGTCCTTATTACATTTCATAGATGTTCATTAATGTAAGTGGATTTATATTTGATGTAAGATACAGCCTACACATAAAAATGTACGATTGCTCCTATTTCAAAAACAAACTTTCTTACTTTCCTTTAATCCTGTTAAAAGCCACATGGACTGCAACAGAACAAAAATACACTCACTATAGGGTTGTAAAAAACTTTGCCATAAGGTAACCTTACAATCAGAGTCTGAAAGTACTCTTTCAGGTAGCATGACTTCAGTAGACAGCAAGTCCAGGCATGCATGCACGCACACATACACACAAATGGAAGGCTTTTCAATTTTGCCTCATAAATAATCATTGGGCAGGTGTTGTCATTTCTGCTGGCAGCCCTAAACACGTGCAATTATGCTTGCTGTATTTTTTCAGTGTGTGCGCGTTTGCACACATATGTACACAATTTTGTATACAAGCATTTGAATTTGTGTGAATTAACTTTTTACTAATTTCATGTGATGAAGCTGGGAAAAAATATAAATAGATAACAATGTAAGACTTTGCAGCTGAGCTGATTTATTTATTTAACTTTTATTCTACTCCATCCCAATGAGCAGCAGTGAAATATAATAATAAAACTAAGTACAAGATGGCATGTAACGTGAAAGGAACAAACCCATTTCTGTGCCTAAGAGTGAACTTCTGCATTATGGATTCTGTCTGGTATGTAGATTACCTTCTTTCAATGCAGTCCCAAACTTCAATGGACTTAGAAGGGTGTAACTATAGTTAGGACTGCACCAGCTTTACACTTAAATAAGAATTATTCCCAGTGTAAGTATAAGCAATGAAGGAAAAAAACAGTCCTCTTCAGTAGTTCATAGGGTTGCCAGTTACCTCTGAATGCCTCTGAAAGGGCTGCTCTGAATAGCGACAGGAGCAGGGGGAAAGCCAGCATCCTTCATGCTGGCACATCACTTCCAGGTTGTACCATAGAGTTTGCCGTAGAGTTTCCAGTGATTCCTAGAGCTACCCATTCTCACTTTAGGATTGCTCCCAGAAGTGACATATTGATGTCAGCGCTGAGATCATGCACTCCTCCGTGCCCCTGCCCCCAAGCCTTCTGCTAGTTGCCAGGCATAGCTTAGCCCGGCAACCCTAGTAGTTTGCTCTATAAAGGTATGTTCTGTTCAATTTATCAATAATTTTTCATACACATTTGTTCAAAAACGTGCCATTTACTTTGCTTAAGACCATTCCCACTTAAGAACCAGCGAGGGAGCTAGATTAAAGGGGAAGGCTAAAAATTAGCAAACCAATGCAGACTAAAAATGTCCATTTTATACAAAAATTATCCACGGATTATTTGCTTGCTGCATGTTAAGAAAACAAGAGTGCATTTCTCTTCAGCTTCCTTTTGAAGCAGTGTTTAAAACATAAGAAATACAATCTCACAGCTGATTAATCTGACCACCAACATAATTATGGCTAAATGTGGGTGTAACATTCTCCCTCTTTAAGAGCACAGCGCACTGTAGCTGGTACTACAGAAAACCTGATTATATTACAGTGATGTTCTGTGGAGCCGTTAAGCAAAAGTCTCCTCTCTTTCCCTCTAAAACTCATCTAAATGGAAAACACATTGTCTTCATTATATGCCAGTGTTGAATGAACAAGGTTGCCATGGCAACAGCCATCTGAGGCCTTGCTGATTTCAGGCCAGTGAATGGGATAGACAAACAACACACACACACACACAGCGTACCTTGAAAACCAAAAGGAGGTGCGATTGCTATTCATTCAAACCAGGTTTAAGACTGGGAGAAGTATGGATAAGACATGACCAAAGCCTAACAGAAATTAGCACAGTCTTTTAAAAGTTTTCAGGCTGGTGGCACATTATCAAGGATTCCTCTTTTTAGGGCAGGAGTTAATATTTGGAGAGTATGGAAACGTAGAACTAATGTTTATGTACATAAAGATGGGTTATGGTCGTGACACTTTTAAATCCTGTTTTAACTGCCTTGCCTTCTAAATCGGGCATTGCAGAATGTTTTAAATCTGAGAAGGCACAGTTGCTAGCTGGCACACAGGAATCCCAACTGGAGATTTGTTCAACAGGAGCATCCCCCCTCCTTCCCTCCCCCCAAAGAATATGTTATGAAGGAAAAGGGATAAGCCAGGGGCACGGTACTGCCCTACTTTCCTAACTGAAGCTATTTTTTCTCCTGTGTTCCATTTGATTGTGATTAATTCTTGAGAAGATTCACCAGATCTGCCAGTTTGGTTAGTACGAATGCATTTTTTCTGATAATCAGATTCCGACCTACCTACCCGGGTTATCCTAGCCTTTGAGACCTAGGTTTTGATGCTAGACAGATGTGCAAATCATACGCTTCATTTTAGATGTATAAAAACGTACATGCGGAATCAATAGCTTCATGCTGTTGGAATTTGTGTGTCTTCTGCAGTGATGTGCAAAGGTCACCAGAATCATTGGGAACAAACTATACACGTGGATTATTTTTCTGTTTGTGTGCGGTATGCTAATCTCCACTTTTAAAAAAAGTTTTCCGGCAAGAAACTGGAGAACATCAGAAGCTGATCTTTATGGTCTGGTTCACACTTTTATTTATTTTTTTAGAACATTTATTGGCTAACTTTCTAACTTATGACACTCTAGGTAACTTACAATGTAAACATGACAACATACATAAAAATACTTAAAACCCCGCAATTTAAAATTACATTTTAAGACTGGCAATAAAACTAACTACCTCACTAATCGAATATCATCCTGAATAAAACCATTTTCAGTTTCCTCCTCAAGATTGGAGGGGGGAGTGGACGGGTGCAACTCCCTGGAGAGATTGTTTGTTAGTCGGGGGTGTCACTGAAAGGCCCAATAACAACAACAACATTTGATTTATATACCACTCTTCCGGACAACTTAACGCCCACTCAGAGCAGTTTACAAAGTGTGTTGTTATTATCCTCAAGACAATCACTCTGAGGTGGGTGGCGCTGAGAGAGCTCTGAGAGAGCTGTGACTGACCCAAGGTTACCCAGGTGGCTTCAAGCGGAGCAGGGGGGAATTAAACCTGGCTCTCCAGATTCCTCCACACTCCCCCCATTTTTGCTAAGACGCCTCTCTGAGAAACTAGCTGTTTTACAGTCTCACTGTCTAGCAGCCAAGTTGAGATAAGTTAACGCTTCCAGCTTGTTAGCAATCGAACCTCCATGGCAGAGCGCTCATTGAACTAATTACTAACAATTCACACCTGCAGGATTGATGTCGCCACGCACTCGGCAGGGTGGCGTCACTTCCGGAAGTGATGTCATCACGCTGCAGCCGGAGTGCACACGCGAGGATTCAAACCATGGCAGCGAAAGATAAGTGCCAGGTCCCAACCATTCCGCTGAAAAGATAGAGGGACTTGGCAACCCTAAACCAGCCATAGGGCATCGTGGGGCTCTTCCCCTCAGCTGAGTCAAGGCAGCGGTGCCCCGTAGCTGTAACAGAGAAGTACCATTGCCCTATGCTCCTTAGATAAAGAGTGGGATGAAAATATAATCAATACGTAAGTTCATTAGTCTGTGATGCTTTATTAATTTAAGAAGTCCTTTAAAGATACATCACTGGCGCTCTGAGTTTCTCTTTGAAAGATTTTTTTTTTTTTTGGTGGCTGCTGCATTCAGTGTTTTTTAGGTCTGGTTTGATACTAATACAATTAGTAAAAAAGATGAAACATTACTTCGATTATCGTAAATGGAGAAGCAACTTACACATTTTATAAAGTTATAAAAAGAATTCTGTAACTAATCACGATACATGTAAGAATGGGAAGGCAGGAGCTCCATGGTGGTTCCTAATGGCAGGCAAGCCAGGCAAGTGTTTGCTCTAGGTTTTCCTCCCCTTTACTGTGGTGGATTTGTTCTGACCCGAAAACTTAGTCCAGCTCGACATGTTTAATTTCAGAATGCACTGTGAAATGCACATACCACCCTTACTATTCAGCGGTGGAGTTTTGCAGTATAAAACCACTGATGGAATTTTAACGCAGAGCGAATAAGCATGTTGGATGGTATTTGTCTTGACACCCGGTATTAGGGCATATTGAGCCAAATACAGGGTCAGCAAGAGTAAAGGGCACAATCCACTGGGAAATTGTGCCGCACAAGCCCCATTTAAATTACTGGGAGCGACGCAAGAGCGCCATACTTCACAATATTACTCCCCAAGTGTTACATGACACAAAATTAAACAGGAAGGCAATTAAGAACCAGCAAAGTCTATTAAAATCCTTAAGCGTTCCAGCAAAAGGAACCTGTTTTTAAAAGATGTCTATACCATCATAACTGTTTAAAAGTGCATTGAAAATAATTAAAACATTTCCCAAGCCAGTTGCTTTTAGAGAATTAAAAGAAACCTGAAAAATCTCTTTTCTTCTGTACTGGCTTTCCACTTCTAAGTTCACTGTTCAGAATAATGATTCGTGTGACTGGTAGAGAGTTGAGTTTGACATATGGAAGACAACTTGCTGAAATAATTTTGTTCATAGTTAATTTTATTCTGCAAGGGTTACTGCTAAGGTTGCCAGCCCCGCCTTACCTCCAAAGTGGTGGTGTTGCAGACATGGGGACGTGATCCGGCTTCCTCATGCACCTGATCAGGGCTTTTTTTCTGGGGAAAGAGGTGGTGGAACTCAGTGGGTTGCCCTTGGAGAAAATGGTCACATGGCTGATGGCCCCGCCCCCTGATCTCCAGACAGAGGGGAGTTGAGATTGCCCTCCGCGCCAGTGGCGCGGAGGGCAATCTCAACTCTCCTCTGTCTGGAGATCAGGGGGCGGGGCCACCAGCCATGTGATCATTTTCAAGAGGTTCCGGAACTCTGTTCCACCGCATTCCTGCTGAAAAAAAGCCCGGCACCTGATAATGTCACTTCTGGTTGAAACACAGAAGCAATAGTATCTCAGCAGGGCAAAATCCGCCCCAAACATAGCATTTTTACAATGTTTGGGCAGATTTGGCCCTACTGAAACCCCATAGCTTCCAGTTTTCAGCTGGAAGTGCATCATCGGAGTCTCTGGAGCATGTGTGTGTATGCCATTTGCCGTGGAATTTTGTGAGCTCTTGTCCTGCCTCCCCCTCCTTTCCACCATGCCGATCAGGTGAGCAGGGCCAGGGGGCAAGGGGGGGGGGGCTGGCATCATTAGTTACTGCACTTTCAAAAGAAATTGGCGTGCCTCCTTAAGTCCAAGGAGATGGCTGGATAAGAATAGTTTGAACACATTTAAAAAAAAAATAATAAGGTGGTCCTTTTTCTATGTGTAGCTTTGACAAGACTAGTTTGTCTCTTGAGTTTTGCAAGGCCTGTAAATACTGCAAGCAGATTTCTTTTGGTGATTGCAAATATGACTTCAACAACCTCTGAAGTCAACCTCTGAAGTCAGTAAAAACAGTAGAGAGATTTCTTGATAGAAACTCCAGTCTAGTGTAGCCCTGCCAAAACTTTGGTTTCAAGATCAAGTAGTACTAAGGGAAATTCTGATTGATTGGCACAGGAAGTACAATTGTCACTCCAGATGTATCAGAATGGGTAATCTGGGAAGGAAAGCCAACAGGCAGAGGCAAAAGGATATGGGTGCCAGTGAGTGAGCCCTTGCTATGCAAAGAAGGACTGAAGTTGACAGTGCAGTTCAGTGCACGGCTCAGGCTACAAAATCATTTGTAGAAGGTGGCAGATGCCAAGCAACCAAATCTAATGACTGGCGCTACCCAGTCAAAATTAACGGGCCCACAAATTCCCGTGAACACAAATTCCTTCACCGAACTACAGGTATGAGTTGTAAGAGTCTCTCAGTGGACGGTACGTGTTCCGTTGTGATACCTGTCTGACAATTGTTGGGTGAAGACTTTTTCGGTTTGGTAGGCCTGCTGGCAATCCCTGATCCCCACCACACTCCGGAGAAAAGGTGCTGAAAAAATTGCAGTCACATCAATAGCATGAAATCATTCCTAGAGCAAACCCTATGGCGTTTCCTCTAAGTCCTAGGGTGGTACGACATCACATCCAGGTTTGCCCTGGAAATGACATCATACCCTTGAGCAATGGCACCCTCCCCCTCCCCATGTCCCTGCCTCCCAGAATCCTGCCCGGTGTCAGCCACCAGTTGACAACCTTAAACTGTGCTGAAAGTGATGGGAGTGGTGACAGTCAAATGGTGGCGGACCTGGGGGGTCCCTGAGCTGAAATGACCCCAGCATTTGGGCTGAACTTAGACATACAGGGTGAGCATCATCCAGTATTGAGGAGAAAGCATGTAGTTTGACTGAGAGGACAAATCATTCCTTGGTAGAAAGCCTACACAACTACATGACCACTACCAGCCATGTATAGTGACCTGGTCTTTTTATCCCTTCCAGCCTGGAAAGTAGAAATGGGGAGGGGAGATTGTCAAGCCCCTAGTAGCTCATGACTAGCCATGCCTGGCAACTGATTGGAGCTTGGAAGATGGAGACATGGGAGGGCACTTGGTGCCACATACCGTGACATCACTTGAAAGGACCCCTGGAAGTGATGTCATTTTGCTTTAGAATTTTCTAGAAACTCCATGATAAAAACATAGTTTCCAACAATTCCTAGAAGCACATGGTGTGACTTCCAGGTTTTCCTCGTAAGTCATGTTGTGTCTTGTGTGATGCTGGTGTTTTGTGGCGGGCAAAAAGGGAAGCCAGCAGGAGGCCTCCTGACATAGCGGCCTGGCAAGCCACCATGACACATTCTTGGTGGTGTCTTTTTGGTTTAGTGAGCTACAGTTTGTGCAGGCCGGTCTTGAAGCGATGCGCTGAAGGATTTGCAAGAAACAGCAGCAGAAACAAAGGGAAACACTTGAACTGCGTTTTTAAAAATTGATGATACTATTTTAGGTGAGTCTCAGGTATAAAGTATAGACATCAAGTGCAGAATTGCTCAAGTAATGTGTGAGAGGGTTAGACTGGAGGTCCAAAAAACTTTAGTCAGACCTTTTATGTTTGTGGTAGAAAGCATTTCCTGAAAGTAACTCTGAACTGAAACTAGGGTTCCCAGGTGCTTGCTAGGGGTGGGCAAACTCCCAGGGGTTTGTTCCCTCGACCACCACTTGCTGGGAAATTGGTGGGAGGGGGTAAGCTCCCGGAGCTTGCCTGCCATCGGCAGGCACCTCAGGAGCGCACGCCATGCACGAGCTCCCACCCAGCACAGCAACATCACTTCCGTAAGTGACGTCGTGCCGGTCGCAGGAGAGTCCCCGTGCTTCGTTTGGGGCTGAATTGGGCCCCAAACATGCTGAAGCAGCTCTGTGCTGAGCGCGAGAGCGCTCCCACGGCCAGCCCGATGACATCATTTATGGAAGTGGCATCGCCATGTGGCCAGCATGGTGATGTCACTTACGTCATCATGTCGGCGCCGGAGCGTGCGCGCAGGGAATTTTAAAAAAAAGAAAAGGTAAGTGCCAGGTCCCAAGCCTCCCGGTGGGAGGATAGAGGGACCTGGCAACCCTAACTGAAACCTATTGCCTGTGTTTTTGTTTAGTGACGTAGAAGTGTTGCATGCATTTCAAGTACTTCCCTATGTAAAGACATGAGCATTAATTAATGAGCTGCTTAAATCCTGCAGCATTGCTGAGATACCATGAGATACCGTATCTGAGACACCAGGAGGTTGCCAGAGCATTTGGGGTGGAGCTGAAAAGTTTCTCCAGTTTTCCTCTGTTTCTTCCACACATCAGCCCAGATCCACTGCAGTATTTCTTTGGCCCACAGAACATGGCTGCCTCTTTTCCTCACTATAGCCTGAAAGCCCCCCCGCCCCCCCCAATGCTATTGTTAGGGGTCAGGGGGGCTCCCGGGAGCAGCATCGGAGGGGTCTTCCAGGCTATAGCTGTAGGAGAAAGGCAAGAAAACTTCACTCTGTGTAAGAAAATCCCTCCGCCCATGGAAACACTGGGCTGGATACAAGCTCCGGTGTTTTAATAGTTCTTTCTATGGCAATCATGTGTTTGTCGTTGTCTTCTGTGGACATAACAGAATTCAGTAATTGCTCCTTACAGCTGTGTGTACAAACCGGTACTCCTGCCTAGCATTTGGACAAAGATAGCGGGAGGGTTCAGAAGCCGGCCAGCGCATCAGTCATAAGTAGTTTAAGAAAGACAGAGAGAAGCATTCTGTTTGGATCCCCTGTCCTCTCTTATCTAAGGTTTCCGCTCTTGACAAGAGGTTATCTAGAGAACTAAACCAGATCACTGCATCCCATTCTGCAAAGCATCTGAACAATTCTTTTGACTTTAGGGTAGCTCTTTTGAAAAGGGGCAGTGTGTGTGGGGGGGGGGGTAAGGAGGGGAAGCGAGAGACTCGCTGCTTGGTACCGCTGAGGTCTATCAGTCAGTCTGATAATACCATAAACCACTTACTGTGACAGTTGGGGAGTTAGAGACAAGGTGCCTTTGTGCGAAGGAGACCAAGCTCCTTTATAATGATAGGCAAATTGTTATCTTGGGAGGCTTGTCTGGAAGATGGAATCTGTCAGGTTTTAATTAGTTTGCCTACCATATTTCATGCAGTCTGTATGTAGCTGAGAGTGGGTGGAGGGAATCGTAATTAGTGGACAGCCCCTGGTTCCGTTGCTGCTCTCTGGCACAAACAGTGATCTACTGCTTAACAGCATTCTAATTAGTACTGTATCGGAGCGGGGGGATACCACAGTCATTGGCTGCTTACAAAGGGGATCCCAGGTGTAGGTACGGATCTCTTATTACCTTTAAGTGTTAGCCTAAAGCAAACTGTGTAAAATAGTGTGCCATGTTAATGGAATTTGATTCTTCCTCAGGAACAAAAGTCAAGAGGGAGACACGCGGTTACAGTGGTGACTGCAACCCCTTGATTCTGAAATTGTTTACTTTTTATGCTGTTTTCTGTTAAAGGATAGCATAGGATCTAGGACCATATGGGCTGGTCGCTGGTACAAACTGGGCATGGATATAGCAGAAGCAGAGGATGCTGGGAGAGAAATGCAGAAATAGAAGTCTGTGGAAGAGCACAAGTTTTGCATATGCAAACATTTTCAATCCTGGGGCATCTCTAGTTAAAGGATTTCAAGTTGTAAGGCCTCTGAGACTTGGGGAAGTCGCTGCTAGTTGGGGCTTTGTTGTGCCGTACGCTATCTCCTATGCTGCTTCATACAGTCATGATAGCATCACCTGCTGCTTGTATACTGCCCATGTTTTGCGGAAATATGTTCACACACACGAGTAGGCAACACTTCCACAGTTGAGAACAACAACTTATGCTGTCCACTTTTTCTTTAGACACAGCGGCACAACCTCTTCGGGGGCTCCGTGTGGGTCTTGTACATCCTGTCGTAGCTCCCACCGTGTGGAACTTTTTATTATTATTATGACTTTATTTATCACAAGGATGACTAACCCAGCTTCATTTTTAGGCCTCTCTTAAGCTGTGAAATTGCTATTGCCTCCCTGATTGCTGTCACACCACCCCAAATCCATGTATAGGGATTCTTTGAACTGATTGTTTAGCATAGCATATGGTGTGAGCTATTCAAAAAATGGGCAACAACGTTTTGGGGGAGTCATGGGTGGGGGCTTCAAAGCATCCCCTGAGGATGAGAGGATTCTAACCCGATTTTCTCTTTGTGTAATTTCAATGACTTCTGACACTGATGCACATAATGTTATGATCTAGCAACGGATAGGCAGACAGCCGTTTCCCTGTCATTCTTAATCCTCAACAAGCTTTGAAACATGGAACCTTAATGGGAGATTAAAACCCGTTGTCCAAAAACAATTTTTCCATTACAGGCAGTGACCTATCCTGACTCCCTTTATTGGCAAGACCCTTTTCTATTTAATAGATGCATTAATCTGTCTCCTTGCCTTGCAAAGTCAGCATGATCAATGGCACATCCCCGCATGTCAGCTGCATAACATGACTGTAGTCAGGGCTTTTTTTCAGCTGGAACGTGGGGGAACGGAGTTCTGACACCTCTTGAAAATGGTCACATGGCTGGTGGCCCCGCCCCCTGATCTCCAGACAGGGGAGTTGAGATCGCCCTCTGCGCCACTGGCGTGGAGGGCAATCTCAACTCCCTTCTGCCTGGAGATCAGGGGGCGGGGCCACCAGCCATGTGACCATTTTCGCCGAGGGCAACCCACTGAGTTCCACCACCTCTTTTCCCAGAAAAAAAGCCCTGACTGTAGTTGCAAGTGTATGACGCTAGAGGCAGCCCTGACGATCCTTCCATTGGGTCACCTGGTGAAGTTCACAAGAACAGCCCTCCTGGGTCAAGCCAAGAACCCGTCTGCCCAGAATCCCCAGCCATGGCCAACCATAAGGCTCCAGGAAGCTTGCGAATAGAATATGATTGTTTGTGGCTTGGCCATCATTATGTCTAACAGCCGATATGAGCTAGTAGCTATCACATGTTATGTTATCAACTCTGTATTTAATTATTGGTGGAGAAACATTTCTTCCTGCCCCAGATGACTACTGCTGGTCAGATGCCTTGGCTGACTTCCAAGGCCTGTTATTCATAACTTTACAACGCATTGCTGACTTTATTACATCTGTCAGCAGCGTTTGACACAGTTGACCATTTGGTCCTAGCCTCACTCGGGGCAAGAAGAGCTACCGCCTTACAATGGTTTGCCTCTTTCCTCCAGGGATGCTCAATGAAGGTAGTCATTGAGGATGAGAGTTCATCCGGATGGGAACTACACTGTGGGGTCCTGCAGGGATTGATCTTGTCCCCGATGCATTTTAATATATATATATATATATATATATATATGTGTGTGTGTGTGTGTGTGTATATATGTGTATATATGTGTATATATGTATATATGTATATATATATATATATATGTGCACTCTCTAGTGGATGTTGGTAGGAGATTTGGGGTTGGATGCCACCAATATACGGATGACACCCAACTCTACCTTCTACTTGATAAGCAACCAGAAGCATATTTTTTTAGGAAAATATCCCAGTCTCTGGGAAAAGATACAATGTGCGCTGCTAGCAGCTCTTCTCCAAGGACACTTGCTGGAAGAAGTGAAAGCACATATTTTCAACAGATAACGGAGAGGCCCCACTGGCTCTCCTGCAATTAATATTAGCAGTTAAGACACTCGCAGATGATCTACGCAGAATACAACATATAACTCTGGCAAACAGCATTGACCAGTGCAAAAGGCAGAACACAATCATGGCAGGTATGGCTGGCACACACGACACAGATACCTCTTCCTTGGCCCCAATGCCTGGATGCCATAGTGGAGTAGCTGAGGGATAGCTGGCTGAAGTTAAATCCTTTGAAAACTGAGGTCCTGTGACTGGGAAGGACTTCAGCTGTGGGGAATTTGTCACTCCCATTCCTCCACGGAGCCCAGCTTTCTGCTGCAAATTCCATGAAGAGTTTGGGGGGTTGGCTTGATTCTTAGCTTTCCATGGACAAACAGGTGTCCAAGGTAGCTAGAACAGCATTTTTCCATCCTCACCAGGCCCGACAACTTTCCCCGTTGTCATTTCCGGTTTTTCCCCGGAAGTGATGTAGCAACACAGCTGATCATAGAATCATAGAGTTGGAAGGGGCCATACAGACCATCTAGTCCAACCCCCTGCCCAGTGCAGGATCAGCCTGCTGCTGCTTTTAAAAAAAAAATCCCTTCTGCTGCTTGGAGTGGTGTTGGGGCATCAGAGCCTCTACCAAGATCCGGGCAAGCCTAGAAGAGGCTGACCCAGGAAGCTTCACTGAAGCTGGCCTCCCTCTCTGCATTTGTTTGTTGGGCACCCACTTTTTCCAGAATTTCAGCACTGGGCAAAAATGTTCTTTTTCCCCCTTGGCCTTTAAAATGGAGAAGGGCAGATTATTGCAAGCAAAATGGAGTATAAATGAAGTAAATAAATGAATTCAGTGACACATAATAAGTCCCTCTCCATTTGTTCTCTTTGCTGGCTGAAATGTTTGCTTGCTGTCCTGCTGAATGCTATCTTCGTTGTTATTTTAACTTAAACGTGGTTGTTGGATACTTTGATTTTATTGTCATAGATGCAGAGAAGTTAGCCGTGTTAGTCTGTGGTAGCAAAATCAAAAAGAGTCCAGTAGCACCTTTAAGACTAACCAATTTTATTTTAGCATAAGCTTTCGAGAATCAAGTTCTCTTCGTCAGATGCCTGATACAGGCATCTGACGAAGAGAACTTGATTCTCGAAAGCTTATGCTAAAATAAAATTGGTTAGTCTTAAAGGTGCTACTGGACTCTTTTTGATTTTGATTTTATTGTCATTGTTAACTTGTCCTTGGGCTCTGGGGGTTTTCCCGGGGGGCTAACAGAGGCTGCAGTGAGGTGTCTTTTAAAGAAACCATCATTGGACCCTGCTGACCTAGTCAGTTACTGCCCAGTCTTGAACCTCCCATTCCTGGGTAAGATTGAGTGGGCGGTGGAAGAACAGCTGTAGGGATTCCTGAACGATACCTCAGCCCTGGATCCTTTCCGGTCCAGCTTCCACCCCGGACATGGGATGGAGACATTGCTGGTCACCCTCAGGGACAATATTTGCAGACACCTGGATTGGCACTGCTTATATTAGCCAGTTTGATGTAGTGTTTAAGAGTGCAGGACTCTAATCTGGAGAGCCAGGTTTGATTCCCCACTCCTCCACTTGAAGCCAGCTGGGTGACCTTGGGCTACTCACAGCTCTCTGGAGCTCTCTCAGCCCCACCCACCTCACAAGGTGTTTGTTGTGGGGATAATAGTATCATACTTTGTAAACTGCTCTGGATGAGCATTTAGTTGTCCTGAAGGGCAGTATATAAATCAAATATTGTTGTTGTTATATCTCTCAGCAGCGTTTGATATGGTCGATTACGATTTTTTGACCCACTGACTCACCAATATGGGGATACAAGGGACGGCCTTACAGTGGCTTGTCTCTTTTCTCCATGGTCAGGGACAGAGGGTGGCACTGGGGGAGAAGTTGTCATCCTGCCACCCACTGGTATGCAGTGTGCTGCAGGGGGCAATACTCTCCCCATTATTGTTTAATATCTATATGCGCCCCCTTGCCCAGCTGGTGCAAAGTTTCAGACTTGGGTGTCACCAGTATGCTGATGACACCCAGTTATATCTGCTGATGGACGGCTGGCCTGGCTCAGCCCCAGATGTCCTGAAGCATGCTTTTGAACCAGTGACTGGATGGTTGAAGCAGAGTTGGCAGAAATCAAATCCCACAAAAAAGATCCTGTACTTGAGTCGTGAGTGTGTGGATTCGGGGCTCCAGCTTCTGGCCCTCGATGGGGCGCTACTCATGCCAGTTCCGAGAGCCAGGAGCCTGAGGGTGATCCTAGATGCCTCCTTCAAAATGGAGGCTCAGGTTGCAGTGGTTAACAGGTCTTCTTTTTTCCATCTTCGACAGACCAGGCAGCTTGACCCCCATCTTTCAACTCACGATTTAGGCAACGGTCGCCTCTAGGTTAGATTACTGTAATGTGCTCTACACAGGGCTTCCCTTGAGTCTGATCTGGCGGTTGCAGCTGGTCCAAAATGCAGCGGCATGTGTCATCACCCGAGTACCAAGTGGTACACATATAACACCAGTAATGCACCAGCTGCCTTGGTTACCTGCAGAGTACTGAATCAAATTCAAGGTTTTGGTACTAACCTATAAAGGCCTATGCAGACTTGGACCAGTATATCTGCGGGACCGTCTCTCCCCATATGACCCCCAAAGGACGCTCTGATCAGGGTATAAACAACTATTGCTGGTCCCTGGTTCCAGGGAGGCCCGCCTAACCTCGACCAGAGCCAGGGCCTTTTTGGTCCTGGCTCCAACCTGGTGGAACGCTCTGTCTTATGAGACCAGGGCCCTGCAGGACTTACTATCCTTCCGCCCGGCCTGTAAGACAGAGCTGTTCCACCAGGCATATGGCTGAGGCTGAGCTGGGCCTCTACTGGCCAGATAGAGGAGATCGGGTCCCTCCCTACTACAGGCATATACCATCTAGCTTTTTAAGTGACTGTCAGGTAACAGATTGATTATCTCTGTTGCTGCTATCTGTATTCTTTTTAAATATGTATATTATACTGTTTTTGTACTGCTGTTTTAAACTGTTAAAATGTAAGTTTTATTGTAATGTTTTTTATGGAATGTAATCCGTCCTGAGCCAGCCAAAAAGCAGGGAGAGCAGACTAAAAATCGAAATAAATAAATTGTGTTGCAAGCTGCCTCACAGCTATGTTAAGGGATAGCATAGAAATGAATAAATAAAGGTTGAGGATATCAAAACCTTTGACCATGTACAAACCCTAGTTAGAAATCTGGAGACCTTTGGCCCTTACAGATGCAATCTTTTGGAATTGTCCCTTTGTGATGCAAGAGCAAAAAGATATCCCTGGATTCAAGACTGAAGGTCAAGCTAAATGTGCAGGTTTTTAAAGAGTTGGGCCAGCTCAGGTTCCCTGCAGCCACACAAGAACCGTGGGGAACGGCTGTTTAAAACTAAAGGAGAGCCCAAACAGCCTCAGAAAGCTACTGGGGAGGGGAAAAGGGTTCCTCCCTCCCCACTCAAACCAATTTCCAAAATAGTGAGCAGAGGGGGGGTCTCGGTTTTTACTGCTCGACATGGAGTATTCTGTGCATGTGGAACAGAAAAAACAGGAAAATCCCCCCCACCATCAGCACCACCTATGCAGCCATTCCTCAAAGCTGCTGTGGTGGTGGCAGAGAACCCAGATTGAACGCTTTAAAAACCTGCATGTTTAGCTCGACCCGGAGTGGAATCCATTTATCTATTTGCTCTGCCAGTATCTTTCTGCAGTGCGCCTGCTCTCTGCATGCGACACATTGATTGTTGGGTTACATGGGCTGAGCTGGCCAACGGTGCTGATGGTGCATGCTTCGGGCAGGGTGTCAGACTGGCTGGCTTTAGTGCCGTGTTCAATTCCGTGCATCTTTAGGAACAATTGCAAGGAACCAACCTCTGTGTTTAGTGAACTCTGCTAAGTTTGCCTAATGGTATTGCTTTTCTAGGGGGTGGATAATTAAGTAAAAGAAACAATGCCTTTGATTGCTCAGTGGTTAGCAATTAGCACAAAGCTAACAGCCAATATATCTTGGATTGCCTTGGTATGAATTGTAGGCCACTTGAGAGCAGCCGTCATACAAAAACAGCACAAACATGGCAGCCTGCAACCGGTTAGCAAATTAAGCAAGTGCAACTGTTGGGATATTGAAGGGGATGCCGGGGTGGTGGCCTGTCTGTCCCTGAGAATTCATTACATGCTTGCTTTCCTCAAGCAGGCCAATAAGGAAGATTTGTGCTAAAGATCTGCGGTTCTGTTTGCTGCTGATTTACAATGCGGAAAGGCATCACTGCTAATAGGAAAATGTCTGTTGCGAGAGCGGAAGGTATTGAGACGAGTATGCTTCGGTGGAGCCGAGTTTTGTGGATACTTTCTTAAGGAGTTTGTTGGGATTGGAGAAAATTCCATGGGGCTTTTGGCTGGGGTTGCCAACTCCAGGTTGGTAAATTCCTGGAGATTGGAGGGGAGCCTGGGGAGGGCAAGGTTTGGGGAGGGGGGGGACCTCCATGAAGTGTGACATCATAGGGTCCACTCTCCAAAGGAGCCATTTTCCCGAGGGGAACTGATCTCTGCAGTCTGGAGATGTGCAATCTCCAGACCACACTTGGAAGTTGACAACCCCTGTTTGGCACACAATGTGGTTGTGCAATTCTTCTCTCCCTAGCCAGGTTTTGCCAAGTAAAAGAAGCAAAAAGGGGAAGGGTTAAGAATGTGCCCTTTGGTAGCTGATCTCAGAATCCGGGCTACTGCAGAAAATACAGTTCCAGATTCAGTATAAGGCACCTTAATATGTTTGTTCCATTACGTAGAGCTGTATGGAGTCTGTCGTTGAAAACTAAAAATCCAGTCCAAATTCCACCCCTGGGTGAACTGAGTTATGCCATTTGTATGGATTATCTTGTTTTTCATAATTGTTTTGCAGTTTCCATGGCTTCCTACATATATCTACATTAGTTTGGCTCAAGATCATTTCACTAGTTGCCCCTAAGATTGTGGAATGCTTTCAAATGCTTCAGTCTGATTCTATAGACTTTGCAACCAAATACCAATGAACACACCACACACCTTCTCCTCATTTTTATGGACTAACCATCTGAGAGATTCCTTTTGCTGAACCTTTTTTTAGCAATGTATTTTCATGTATTTTTAATGGAATGCTTTAACTGTATGGTTTGTAAACTGCATGCAGTTTTGTGAGGAGTAGGTTTGTCACTAAAGGAAAGTTAGAATGTAAGCTAGAAAAAAGAAAGTAAATACTGTTTTCCCAGGATTATACATCAGCAATGGTCACCTTTCCCCCTCTCCCCCTCCTGAACTGCAGTACTACAAACACACAGCTCTAGTTTGTATTATTTTATTTATTTTATTTATTCAATTTATATACCGCCCATCCCAGGGGCTCTGGGCGGTGAACAGTTAAAATTGATAAAAACAAAAACTAAAATCAATATACAAATAATAAAACAAATTAACAAGGTGCAGTGGTGGGGAGAACCTTCCCCACCCCAAAGGTGGGAGGCTGACATGGCACCGCCCCCTTCAATCACCAAACGCCTGGCGGAACAGCTCTGTCTTACAGGCCCGGCGGAACGATAATATGTCCCGCTGGGCCCGGGTTTCCAGTGACAGAACGTTCCACCAGGCTGGGGCCAGGACTGAAAAAGCCCTGGCCCTGGTTGAAGCGAGGCGGGCTTCCTTAGGGCCGGGGACCACAAGTAAATATTTATTCGCTGATCGGAGCGATCTCCGGGGAACGTACAGGGAGAACTGCAGTACTACAAACTTGATAGTACCACAGTAGTTTGGAAAAGGGACATCAGTTTGGGAAAAGGGAGCCAGTTTGGTGTAATGGTTAAGAGAGGCAGAACTCTAATCTGGACAACCAGGTTTGATTCCCTACTCCTCTGCTTGAAGGTCGCTGGGTGACTTGGGCCATCACAGCTAGGGTTATCAGGTCCCCTTACTGTCTCAGCGGGAAGCTGATGCTTACCTTTCTTGTTGCCTCACATGCATGGCCCACACAATGACATCACTTCTGGTGTTGTCACTTCTGGGTGGTGTCATCACGTAGGTACAGGAGCATGCGCTCAGTTTGCGACGAGCCAATTTGGGCCTCAAATGGGCCCAATTCAGCCCATTTGGGGCCCAAATCGGCCCGCTGCAAAGCACACACAAGCTTTCGGGGCGGTGCAATGACATTACTCGCAGGAGTAACGTCATCACACTGCCCCCGAGAGCACACCTAGGAGGCCTGTTCCCATGCCCTTCTCCCCTGCCGGCCAGGTAAGTGGTGATGGGGGGGTGGAGGGTGAAAGCTTGGGATCTCCTGCCTCCACATGGGGAATGGAATCCCTAGTCACAGCTTCTCGGAGCTCTCTCAGCCCCACCTACCTCACAAGGTGATTGTCATGAAGATAATAACACACACACTTTGTAAACCACTCTAAGTAGGCACTAAGTTGTCCTGAAGGGCGTATATAAATCAAATGTTGTTGTTATTCTGCAATATTTGGGTACCCAGGGATAGGCCTCATATGCCTCTCCACCGGATCTGTTGACTGCTTTTTTTTTACTCTTGCTAACCACTGTTTGAATAGTTCTGTGTACCTTAACTGGGCTGCTCCAAGGATCTCAACTTCTGACTGTGTTACTGTTTATACATGTGAAGCAGACCTTCAGATGAGAGAGTCACAGATCGTATGACGATTATTAAAGGGGAGGTGCTATTGCACCTAGATTTGGTCATGGAAACAAAATGCATCACCAGTGAAGCTGTTCTAGAAATGGTGTCATGGGCTTCCAAAGCCCAACATCCATGAAGAGAGATGCAGCCACATTGAAATGTCTACAATACCTTCAGTGGCAGCCCGGTGTTAAAGCACCCTGGAAGGTTTATATATCAGTGGAAGAGCTTCTGCTTGGCATGCAGGAGGCCGCAGGTTCAATCTTTGGTATCTCCGGGTGAAGGGACCTGGTAGTAGGTGGTGTAAAAGACCTTGCCTGAGACCGTGGAGGGCTGCTGCCAGTCTAAGTATCCCGTACTGACCTTGATGTACTGATGGTCTGATTCGGTGTAAGACCGCTTCATCTGTTCATGTGTGGTAATACCAGTAATCCAGCCTTGAGGTTACAGGAGCATGGATCAGCATGGCTGAAGCCCAGAGACAGGGAAAATCCTAGAAACAAAGATAGCAGCAGCAACAACCTTCCCTTCATGAAGCGAGACTGGCTCCTGGAGCATATCCCAGCTTTTAAATTGACTCCCCAATGCTTGGCAATGCCAAATCACTCCCCACGAGGCATTGGTGTTAGCTTATCTTTCAGCTAAACCAGGTTACTATGCGAGAGAGAGATCTTGGCATATCTTGGACTGAACAGATTTTCCCCATATGAAGAGAGAGTAAGGATACAACACACGCCAGGACATAAATTTAGTAGTTTTATTCAAATCAACGTGTATAGGTTATAGGAAACTTTTGAAAATCATGGTACAGAACCTGACAACTAAAGACAGCATAACTGAAAGATACTAGCAATGCAATAAGGCATAATGAATTATCTTACCAATCCTGGAGATGTTCCAAAAGGTCTGTATTGATGAGAAGGGGGGGGGGAGGGAAGCTCCGCCAAATCTGAAAAGGAATGGAGAGAGATAGCAAGGAAGAAACTCCTTACTTCTCTCTTTCTTATTCGTTCCATCATCTCCACTGCTCATTTTTATATGATTTTGGAATAGCATCTCCCCACCTTCATCACCAATAAGATTCCTCATAGTCATCTTCAGGGCTTTTTTCTGGGAAAAGAGGTGGTGGAACTCAGTGGGTTGCCCTAGGAGAAAATGGTCACATGGCTGGTGGCCCCAGCCCCTGATCTCCAGACAGAGGGGAGTTGAGATTGCCCTCCATGCCGCGTGGAGGGCAATCAAAACTCCCCTCTGTCTGGAGATCAGGGGGCGTGGCCACCAGCCATGTGACCATTTTCAAGAGGTTCCGGAACTCCGTTCCACCGCGTTCCCCCTGGAAAAAACCCCTGATCATCTTACAGTTTACACATGACGCAACTAGGGCGGTCTTACATTGATTCTTCCAGCCAACATCCCCCTCTGTCTCATTTGGATTTAGCCTCAGCCTCATAGTAAGTTTTGATTCCACATCATCGTTTTCTGTTTGCATAGAGGAAGTGAGCTCTGACTTTCAAATTGCTGGAATAAATACTGTTAGTCTTTAAGATGCCTCCAGATTTTTTTTTTTGTTCTGCTGCAATAGACTATCGCAGCTACTCTTCTGGAATTCCTTTTCTGTGGTCCATTTTTTTATTCACCTTACCAAATTTGGTTTGCTGAATGTATTCAGAACCCATACAGCTGTCTCACTGCTTATTCTCCACCCTCCGCCCCACCTCCAAGCATTTTTAAAAGACACTTTATCCTTTTGATTTCATCTTATTACTTTTTCAGGTGTAAAATATGATCTCTGCTCTCCTTTGTCTGGAAGAAGCCGAGTTTTGTGCAAGAAGGTGGGAGGTGAACTCCTCTAAGCCAGGGCAATGACTTGAAACTAGGATCCTATTACATTTAGTACATTTGAAAACCATCAGCAGGGCAGAGATGAGAGCCACCAGGACTTGACAGAAGTCCCAGCCTTGCTGTAGTAACCCGTGACCAGCAGGCAGGGAATCAGAGCTGACACACTTGATCGGAGATGCGCCATTGCTCTTTTCCTGTGAAAAACCCTCTCTCTGTGTGTTTTCTTCTTCCTCGCATAGGTCACATCCCCGGCCCGCCTGCTCCACACAGCCAACCCTGCCACCTCTTTGCTTTTCTAATCAGGCTGCAGATGTGCTTGATGATGGAACAATTTCTGCGCACCGCCGCTCTTGCTCCCAGTGGAGTCCAGCAGGCTCGCTTATGCAAGCTGTCAGCTCTTCTCTTTTTCAAAGCTTATGGGGTTGTGCTACCATGGGGTGGGGGAGGTCTGCGCGCATGCCGGTATCTAATAGACATGTACAGAGGGGGAGGGGGGGGAAATAGAAAGCACCGGGCTGCATGGAGGTTTTTGCAGCCCAGCATGACCGCCCTCGCTGGCAGCTCAAGCCACCATAAATTAAATAAATCCATTCCGACCCCTGGCTGCGACGGCTTGTGTGAGGGCAGCGGGCAGGCACACAGACACGCAGTCCTACTCCTTGGCTTTCTGAGGACGGCAATGATAGAAAGTCTTCTGGGGATTATTGCCCATTTGTAGAGTGACAATGGAAAGCCGCGTTGCACAAATATCTATTTTCCGTCGCCTGGCATGACAAGTTCTTCCTTTTCCACGCATCCGGTCTCCCTTTCTAATAGCATCCAGCCAGCAGCCATTGCTGTTGATTTACTAGAGGTAAATAAAGCTTTATGCAAACCAATTTCCTCTTTCCTCCCCCCCCCCCACCCCACGTGTTTAATGATTAAAATGACCTTTCACCTGACATTTCCAGGCTGCTTATTTTGCTTTTTTGATGTATCACATCTAGTCATCATGGATGGATGTTCAAACCTCTGGCAGCCCCTCAAGTTTGTGAGTGAAAAGAGTGTTGAAGAGCATCCTGGAAACCTCTCTTTCATTTAAATGAAGCATTACCTGATATGACGAATCACTATTTGTTGTATGAGTGTGTGCATCCACTCACCTTCCTCAGGCACAAGACAGTGCAGGGACAACCTCTTGTGTTTTTTACCGAGGGTGTATTTCTAGATTTTAATCAGTGAGACCTGGGCTCAAATTCCTACACAGCCATACAGCCCACTGGATACCCCTGCATCAATCACCAGGTCCAATCCTACCCCTGTCGTACCACTCCCCTGAGCAATTTACAAATCCTTCCTCAAGCAAAAGGAGTCTTCCTCCCATGGGAGGAAGACTCCTTATGCTTGAGGAAGGATTTGTAAATTAGAGGATGTTAAGTTAGAGGATGGTGCCATAGTGCCATGCTGGCCTCGATTACCCATTTACTACATTACTACGTTACTACGTTACTACATCTCTTATTCAAACCAAAGAGCCATTCCCGGCTTTCCTCCACCACAGTGGGGCAGAAGGTGCTTCAGAAGGTCTAGCAAGCATCATCTTTGTTCCGTTGAAGAACAGCTGCATCCATCATACGAGAACGACGTTGGCTTGCAACATCCCAACATTTTTTTGACTGAGCCCAGCACCTCATGGGAGCTATTTGTGATTGCCCCCCGTGGCAGATATTTATAGCGCCCCCCCTCCCCACTATCCATTCTCAAAATTCCAGAATTTCCCACAGGCTCAAAAAGATTGGGGGGGGGGCTTGTTTTAATGAAGCCTCATATTATTGCTGTGAGTCTGAACTGAGGAGAAGGAACTTCTGTGTATTCTGCCCCAAGCTCCTTGGTGAGAAGACAGGAAAGATGTGATAGATGGATAAATGTGGGTCTGCTTTGTGCTTCACTTTTGAAGCTTTCCCACAGTATCCCAACAGGTAGTATTTACAGGGCTTTTTTCTGGGAAAAGAAGTGGTGGAACTCAGTGGGTTGCCCTCAGAGAAAATGGTCACATGGCTGGTGGCCCCGCCCCCTGATCTCCAGACAGAGGGGAGTTTAGATTGCCCTCCGCACTGCTCCAGCGGTGCGGAGGGCAATCTCAACTCCCCTCTGTCTGGAGATCAGGGGGCGGGGCCACCAGCCATGTGACCATTTTCAAGAGGTTCCGGAACTCCGTTCCCCCGCGTTCCCCCTGAAAAAAAGCCCTGAGTATTTATAAAACAAAAGTGTGATACCAAGGTTATAGGATGTACAAATAACTTTAACAAGGTTAGTGCAAGTAACTTTAACAAGGAACTACAAGCCCATCCTGTAACCTTGGTATAATAATAACAATGCAAATACAATAAAGCCCAGTTTATCTTTAAGCAGTTGATACTTGTTCAAATTGAAAAGGATTTATGGACACTTTGGTGACTCTTTACAGAAAGGGGGTATCAAAGTTAAGACCAGAGATGCTCCTGGAGCTCACCAGAGGAGATCGCCTCCATTTATTCTTATTCAGGTCCTGGACAAGATAAAGAGAGTGAATTTACAGTACATGTCCTCCGCTGATTGCTACTTCTGATGAAACAGACCTCCAGTTCAACACTCTTTGGGGTAGATGTGAGTGGCCAAATTGTTCCCTGAAATGTCTCAGCTCTCCTCCTCTCTGTTCATTCCTCTTGGCCTTTTGTTTCCTATGTTTTCCAACCCTTCCAAAGCTTCCCATCCAGTGGCTCTTTCCTTTCTCCCTCCTTAGCTGGTTCACTACTCTGTCTAGCAGGGTGATTCCTGCCATTTTCTTCTTTAGCTGCAGGAGCTATAGAAACTTTACCTCATCGATACCTGATAGCCACACAGGTGCCCAGGCAAGCTTCCTTCTCAGGTTCCTTGAATGCTGTAAATTCTTCCTTTGCCTGTCCCTTTTGTTGGGAAGGCTCTGTCTTCTCTCCCCCCTCCTTTTATAAGAAGCCATGATGCTGGTGAGAGATCCTATAAAGAAAGGATTTTGTGGCACCCTTTTGGACTCTAGTCCTTAATCTCTTATGCCATAATGAATCCATTGCAAGACTGCTGCTGTAGAAGACATAATACCGTTACCCTTTGCAATGTTGTCATGACATGCATGTAAACCTATTTATTTATTTATTTTATTGATGATGAGTGTGCCCAAATTTCACAGGAACCAACTGAGAAACAGTCTGTTAACAAAACCTAAGAGGCGTCAGTGGTTCTCAAACTCCCTAAAGTGGAACTCATTCCAAACCAAACTTACTGTATTTTCCAGGAGATATTTGCACAGTACATAACTTCACAAAATGTTGCATCACTTAAAACACTGAACAAATTTCATTTTTAGTATGTACAAATATATAACCTTGTAAGATCCTGCACCTTGATTAGTTTAATTAAATAGATTACCATAACTCCCTTAAGAAATTTTAACCAATATCTAACAATTTTATGTATTTAAATATATTGCCCAGCTTTCTAGATATGCTTAGACATGTAATCAGTGTATTTGTTAGATACTACTGTATATGCTGATGCAAATTCTGATCCTGGATCGTAATAACAATAAACTGAACTATAACCTTGCCGAGCAACAGACTTTACTTCACGACAAAGCCAACCTAAATTTGCTAGGGGTCCTCCAGAGCTCCTCAGGAAGTCTGTTCCTCTTCCCTCCCAACCCCAGCTTTTGTAATCTGCTTTTGACTCCTATCCCACAATTTGAGAACCACTGGCATTTATGTAGGTAAACTTATTTTCCACAGTCATAGATCCAGAGGAGTTAGCCATATTAATCTCTAGTTGCAAAATAGTAAAGAGTCCAGTAGCACCTTTAAGGGATGCAACAGCAGCTTCCCTGCCATTTTGTTTCCAAAGGGCTGTGCAAAACGCTTGGTTTTTTTTCTCTTTTCAAAGCCTGAAACATGCCTTTGAGGGACGGAAAAGCAGCTATTTAATCCTTTCCTGGCTTTTAAAGCCAGGAGGAAATTGCAGTAATGTTACAATGTTGTAATGCTACAATGTTACAATGTTGCTACACTTTCTTGCCTTTGGGGGGGGGAGAGTGTGTGTGTACACCCCAAAGGAGGAAGGGAAAACCAGCCATTTAGTCCTTTCCTGGATTTTAAAACCAGCAGTGAATAAGCAAACCTCTGCAAACATGGGAAGCAGAACAGCTGGCAGCTTTTTCAGCTGATGGGGATTCCCCTCCCATCAGCTGAAAAGCGGCTGGAGATTAAAAGGGAGAAACCGGAAGCTCAGACCCCTATTCTGCAGACCTTCTGCTGCCCCAGAAATGACATTTTCACGAACCACACAAACCGGTTCGGGAACCGGGGCAAGTTCATGAAAGTTCATAGTTCGTGAAACTGTATGAACCTCGAACCTCCCAGTTCAGGGGTTTTTTTTGGTTCGTGCCCATGTCTAGTAGAGACCACAATACTAAATACTTTACCCACATAGCTTTTCTGAACCATTTTGTAAAGTACAACCTTATTATCTGTGTAGAAAAGCCCTCTTGAATAATTTGGTTTTGTATAATTTGTGGGAAGCAAGGAGAATAAGAGCCTTCTTGACCTCATTAGGTAGGCCATGTCAGAAAGTGAGGTCACAACAAAGAAACCACATGTACAGGCAGTTGTTGATTTTGTCCATGCTATAATGAGTAAGTTGCTATTGTTATTTTAGCCTGTGGCAAGCAGGTTTAGCACTGCTGCATATTTACTGCTTGTTGCTGGTGCAGATGGCTGTCTGTAACACTGCTTACTGACCATGGAATATTGCACCAAGCTCCCGGAATGACAGCATCTTCCTGGCACGATTTTGTGCAAGAACTCTCACGTGAAATTGCGCCAGGAAAACGCTGTCGTTCCAGGAGCTTGGCACAATATTCCGTGTCCGGTAAGCAGTGTGAAAATGGCCAAAGTCTTCTGGTGCAGTACTCTAGGATGTTGTGAATTCAAACTCGTAGCAAAAATCAATACAGAGATTGCCTTCCATCTTTTCTCTCATCTTTTGCTTTTAATAGGCACTTGATATTTGCTGACGTTTGTACATGAATTATTACCCACCCTCCCCTCACCTGGTCTTTTTTTTTGCCCATTTGTATTGAATTGGCTTACCAAATGTATATTAAACTGTATAACTTGTTGAGATCTGTGTGGCATTTCGTCTTGACATTAGAAGATTTTTCGATCAAACGGCACTTTGCGCCATGTCTCCAAAGGCAGGTCTTTTTGAGCATCGCTGTCACGGAGAATGACTGTGATTCCTTAGCTCTCTGTTTGCGAGCACCAGAGGTGTGAAAGATGGCAGCCAATGGGGAGATAGTTAATCAATAACCACAAGGTCAGACAGACAGTGTCAGTTTTAGTGCTCCCTGTTAGGAAGCAGAAGCAGAGGATTTGTAGGGACTTGTAAAGGCTTAAAAGACGCGAGAGACAGTGAGAGAACAGGAGCTGTCTCCTCTTTAGTAGAAAAGAGAGACCTCTGCTGGTCTGCCTGGAGAAGGGATGCAATTTCCTACCTAATAAACGAAGGTATGAACCCGCCAGCCTCTTTAAATGTCAGTGAGGTTTTTTTGTGTTGAAATGAATTGGCTCTGTTTAACTCTGAGGCTTTTATTATACTTACTCAGATATTGCAAACAGATCTTTGTTTGCACATGGATATGTTTGGCTGCAAAACCAAAATAATCCATGGGTTTTTTTCCTAGGTACGTATCTGCTAAATGCAGCCTTTGGAGCCTGATCAGCAAAAACTGTTTGATTAAAGAAAAAAAATGACGATGCCATTGTGGCCGGACTTGAATTATGCTGACTCAGGCTCAGAATTCCGCTTGCTCAGAATATGAATTATGCGGACTCAGGATCATGTTTTTGTAGATTCTTAAATAAATGAACTTTGGAGAAAACATCATGCCCAAATTTTAAAACAGTATTTGTTTAGGGAGAAAAACATAATCCAAAATTTTAAAATTTCAGAATCCATATTTTCCAACTTAATACTTGCCTGTGAGTCTCTGGAGTAAACTTGAAAACTCTGTGTATCTGTATGTGTGCGTGCTTGTATGTTCAAATGTGCATTGAAATCTTGCAGGCCAGAATTTCAGCTCAAAATGTAGTTTTGACATTCACATTTATGCTGTGAACTCCTGTGAACATACTGTGTTAAGGAAGAGAAATAAGTTGTATGGGAGGTAGGAACTTAGATATTCCGAACAGACCGGAAACAAATTTGGGGATAAAACCTCTCACTTAAAATCAGTTATCAGACTTGCTACTTAAAAATACCACAACTGAACAAAAGGATATATTTTACATGTTGAAAATAGATAATATGTAACTGGTTACCAGTCCTAGAAGGAATGGCTCTTGAAATCTCTTCCTTTTAATACGCCCACCCCCAGATAGTTAATGCTACAATATATAAATCAGAATGAAACTCCACCCCTTAACTTGAACCAGTTCTTTTCTGATTACCAAAAAGATCAATTAGTTGACAGAGTCTCCTCCTACCCTGTTTGAAGCCTAGCTGTATGCTTAACCAAAGCTGTTTAATAGACAGCAATTGTCTTTGCTTGCTAATACAGCTTCCTATATTAAAAGTATAGAACAAATTTTTCAGTTTCATCTGTTTGTGAAACATCTCCAGCCATTTCCAGCCTTGGAATGTTTGTGTTATTTCCGCTCCTCCTTTTGCATAATCCCAGTGAGGAGGAAAGAAGCATTCCAGAGGTGCTGCTGGGTGTACAGTGGTCTTGCCGAGGCTGCTTTAACACACGTGGGATAATTTACTTTCAGAGCTCTTCGGCAATCATTTGCAACTTGATTTTCTGACCACTGTGAAAGTGCTTTGAAAGTGTATCGTCCAATGTGTGCGAAAGCCACCCCCCAAAACCGCTGACTCCATTCCTTCCATTGTGAATTGCTCAAGGGCTACTTTAGACGTGATGCTCTCCAGGGCTTTTTTTCAGTAGGAATGCGGTGGAATGGAGTTCCGGCACCTCTTGAAAATGGTCACATGGCTGGTGGCCCCGCCCCCTGATCTCCAGACAGAGGGGAATTGAGATTGCCCTCCGTGCCAAGTGGCGGGCAATTTGACCATTTTTACCAAGGGCAATTTAAACTTTTTAAAACTCCCCCCCCCTTGTTCCAGCTGACCCAAAGTGATGTCATTGTGCGGTCCTGAGTTCCACCACTGAGTTCCACCACCTATTTTCCCAGAAAAAAAGCCCTGGTGCTCTCTGATCTCTAACCATGGCTGAAGGATGGGTGGAGAGCCACAGCCTTCTGAACACACCTCCTCTTACAGGGTGATGGCCCTTCAGGACAACTTAACACCCACTCAGAGCAGTTTAGAAAGTATGTTATTACTATGTTATATATAATGTTACACAAAGATGTTATAAAAATGTTATATAAATGAGTCTTCCTTCAAACACTTACTGCATTTTGCCCAGAGATTACTGTTTTAAGCTGATCTCTGGAAAGGAGATAAAGTGAGATGGTTAATAGAACCTTTTCATGACAGAAAGAATTGGGGTAGGGGCAAAGGAGAGAGAGAGAGAGCTTAATTATTGCTCCCTTCCCCAAATAAGTGGTTTGAAGCTCATCTTTTTCCAAACAACAACAACAACATTTGATTTATATACCACCCTTCAGGACAACTTAACGCCCACTCAGAGCGGTTTACAAAGTATGTTATTATTATCCTCACAACAATCTCCCTGTGAGGTGCGTGGGGCTGAGAGAGCTGTGACTGACCCAAGGTTACCCAGCTGGCTTCAAGCGGAGGAGTGGGGAATCAAACCTGGTTCTCCAGATTAGAGTCCTGCCACTCTTAACCACTACACCAAACTGTCAGGCTATGGATGACAGGATACTGCAGACAGATCTCTGGCCCATTTGCAGTAAGACACCAGTATTTAGTCAAATGGATTCTATTCAGAAATCAGTTCATTTCACTATACAGTTCCATAGGTCTATTTAGGAGTAATATAAACGTCTAAGCAGCTCGACTAGAGATTGACCAGAATGACAACAAGAGAAAGAAACAGTTCTTTTCTAGTTCACTCTTCTCCTCCCCCTCCCAATTATCAACAAAGTTTCCCCACTCTTTCTCTGTGAGAACATTTTACATATTTGTGCTATCACACTACGTTGCCAAGGAGAAAGACATATCATAGTCTGAGAGGGAACCCAAGGTCATAACAGGAGAGTCCAGTAGATAGCCACCTGTAAAGCTTCAGAAACAGTTATAACACTAACAGAGAGCAAATCAAAGTACATCAAGCCTCTGTTTACAAATACTGGCATTGAGCATCCAGCATCCAGCACTGAGCAGTAGAATCGAAATTGGCATGGATGACTGGGCAGAGACATACATGACACAAACTGGCTACTCCTGGTCACTTCTCCTGACCCTGTGGACTGGAGTAGATGAGGCTGTCCTTCCTAGTTCCAAAGGTGGCCTTGGCTACTAGTCTATTTGTAGTTTCCACAATATTTTAAGGGTTCCTTAAATGAAATGTAAACTGTAAAGATCAGCCCTCATGATACAGTTGATTTTGGGATCCCAAGTCCCCCAGTGGGAGTGGGGATCCCCTGCTCCCACCCTCTGCCCCCCCCCACCACTCACCTGACCAGCAAGGGGGAAAGGTGGGGGAATAGACCTCCAAGGCACTCCTGGGCTGGTGTGATGACGTCACCCCTGAGAGTGACATCATCATACCACTCTGGGAGTGCTCCCACACTTGGCAGCAGGCTGATCTGGGCTCCAAACAAGCCAAAAGAGACCCACTGCCAAGTGTGGGAACACTCTCGGGCCCTCCTGTGCTTCACAATGGGCTGATTTGTGCCCCAAATGAGCCTGATTTAGCCAATTTGGGGCCCAAATCAGCTGGCTATGAATTGCAGGAGTGCTCCTGGCCCCTGCATCATGATGTCACTTCCCAGAAGTGATGCCATTCTGCTGCCACAGGAACACACGTGAAGAAATCCCCGAAGGTGAGCACCAGCCCCCGCTTCCTGCCAGGAGTGTAAGGGGACCTGGCAACCCTAAGTAGATTAGATCCGTTGGGATAATAAGGAAGTCCCCGGTGGGTTTCAGATGATAGCTTGTGGAGGATTGGAGGGGGGCGGGTATCATTGGTAGGGTTCTTGGGTATTGGTGCTGTATTTTAAGTCTGTTCTATTTTTTCTTAAAGCATGCACCATATTTTTAGTTCCTCTTGCTCACCCACCCCTTGAGCAATTAAAATGCAGAGAATGCATTTGAGTATTTAGACGGGTCGTGCTGAAATGGGTGTCACATCTAGGTTAGCTTATCGTTCAAGTAAATAGCTCTGCTGTCTGTTGAAAGATTAAACTTTGTGGCGACTCAGATTGTTTGAGGGTTCTGTAAACAACTGCAAGCCTATGTATGTTGTGTGGGAGAACCGTTTTCTTTTTAAAAAAATAAAATCTCTCAACCTGCCGTTTCAAAAGAGTCCTTGGACTGCATCTACCTATTGAGAAATTGGCACTAGGGCAGAGAATCGCAGTGCTTGTATATGAAATCGGATTCTCCCCCTCCCGTTTCATGAAGCATTTTAATTCATTGACAGGTGTGCTTTATTGATCCCTCTTGTGTCTGGAAGAGGAGCTTGAACTGCCATAGTAAGACTTTGTTCAGCAGAGAGGGATTTCTTTCCCTGCAGTCTAATCCATCAGGAGCCATGAAAAAGGTACCATCAGTGAAGTACAGAGACCTCCAGACAGCTCTTGTGTCTGTGTGTGTGAGTGTATGTGTGTGTGTGTGTGGAAGAAGCACCTGGGCTCTAGGATCTGGCATTCATTGCTAAGTGACAGGAAAGCATTTAAACCATAAAGTAGATCACAGGCTCCATTTAAGGGCCTGAACAACACCAATACAGTCTATTAGAGAGGCTTATGTAGAAAGACTTAATGTGGGGGGGAGGCAACCATCTCAGTGGTTAGAGTGGGCCAGAGCTAGGTGGCAGATCATCTCCTTTGCATACATAGGCATCTAAGGTCAATCTCTGGCTTCTCCGGCTGACAGATTGGATGGACCTCAAACTGAGTCCAGTTTCTAGGCCGTCCCGGGCTAGATGGGCCACTGCTCTGACCTCATCTACAGCAGCGTCCGTTTCAGCATTTGACCAATCAAAAACCATTTCGTCAGTTGACCATCCATCCACGTACTTGTCAAAGATGATCGAATGCTTATCAAGTTTGAAAGCATTCACTTCATTAGAGCCAGAGGAGTTAGCAGTGTTAGTCTGTAGTTGCAAAATAGTAAAGAGTCCAGTAGCACCTTTAAGACGAACCAACTTTCGAGAACCACAGGTCTCTTCGTCAGATGTGTCAGATGCATCTAACGAAGAGAGCTGTGGTTCTCGAAAGCTTATGCTACAATAAAGTTGCATCTGACAAAGAGAGCTGTGGTTCTCGAAAGCTTATGCTACAATAAAGTTGCATCTGACAAAGAGAGCTGTGGTTCTCGAAAGCTTATGCTACAATAAAGTTGATTAGTCTTAAAGATGCTACTGGACTCTACTATTTTGCGCTTCATTAGAACGACCCTTGTTGCTGTTTAGTAAGGCTCAGTTATGGTACTGGAGAGGCTGGAAGAAGAATCTTTACAGAACACAGCAAAGTGAGGCAGCAGAGAGGGCAGGATTTATCTAAACTGTTGTGCTTTGTCTTTATTCTGTTAAAAAAATATACCTCACCCCACTTTAGATGTGAATATATGGGCACGTGTATTATACATGTGGATTCCCTCCCTCTTATGTTTAATTTTGTCATTTAAAGACAGAGCAAAAATTATATTAGGGCGGAGTATATTCACTACTTCAAGCTGTTGGTTCCCAGTTCCTTATTCGCAGTTCCTAGTTCCTTATTCGCAAAGCCAAAGAATAATATTGTGGGGAAATTGAAAAGCTCTGAACCCCAAAATGAAGTTTGCAGGGGCACATATTATACACCTCCAGATTCAGCAGACTCAGCCCTCTAAGTGGACCTATACTGGGTCATCCTACAAAACCCAGATCTTGAGTTAACAGCTTCAAAATAGGATGCCCCCAGAACAATTCAATAAGAAGAAAGGGGCGGCAGCTGCAGCAGAAAAAAACTTCGGATCACCCCAAATCACACAGCCTTGAACTCCAGAGACTGTCCCCTACAAGAGGACTTGTGCTGGTGCTGATCCAGTCTCTGGTTCCAGAGCTGAGGTCTCCTATTTCATCTTTCTCCCAGAACCTTGTATTAGACATTGCATTGAATAAGGAACTGGGAAACATAAGAGCCGTCTGTACCCCCAAATAATCTTTGGATCACCCCAGATCACACAGCCATGAACTCCAGAGACTGTCCCCTACAAGAGGACATGGGTTGGTTCTGATCCAGTCTTTACTTCTGGAGCTGAGGCCTACTACTTCACCTTTCTCCCAGAACCTTGCATTAGATATTGCTGTGAATAAGGAACTGGGAAATATAAGCAGCCTCTGTACCCCCAAATAATCTTTGGGTCACCACAAATCAAACAGACTTGAGCTCCAGAGACTGTCTGTCCCCTACAAGAGGACATGTGCTGGTGCTGATCCAGTCTCTGGTTCCGGAGCTGAGGCCTCCTATTTGGCCTGCCTCCCAGAACCTTCTATCAGACACTTCATTCAACACTTCCCCTGGGTAAGTTTTCCTTTGTGAAAGTTAATAATAATAATAACATTTGATTTATATACCGCCCTCCAGGACAACTTAACATCCACTCAGAGCTGTTTACAAAGTGTGTTATTCTCCTCATGACAATCACCCTGTGAGGTGGGTGGGGCTGAGAGAGCTCTGAGAGAGCTGTGACTGACCCAAGGTCACCCAGCTGGCTTCAAGGGGAGAAGGAGTGGGGAATCAAACCCAGCTCTCCAGATAAGAGTCCTTCCGCTCTTAAACACTACACCAAACTGGCTTTTTTTTTACTCTAATATTTTATATTGGCTGAGATAAAAAAAAGTAACCCATGCCAAATTCAGCTTTGGAGGGTTTATTCAAGTTGATCTGTAAGTGTGTGTGGGGGGGATTATTTACAAAGGTTCAGATGACAGTGTCCTCAAAGGACAAAGCTCTTGATTTCTGGAAACATTCTGCCAAAAGAAAAAGAAAAAAGCAACAGGGGATGACTTTTTATCCCAGAGTTCTTCTGAAGGGATTTATTGAAATGCAGATAGCTGTTTGAAGAAAGACGTGCTCCACCTTGTGCTTGGAAAGCATAGAGCAGTAATAGCTGCTGCTACAAAAGCATTCATTTAGTTCTCTTAGGGCATATTTTCGATTTGTGGCGAAACGGCCCACCCTAACAAATTTCAGCTTTGTGTGTGTGCCTTTCTTTATTCACTTAATCAAATTAAACTCATATTTATAAGTCTAAAATTATACATGTCATCAGGGCTTTTTTTCTGGGGAATGAGGTGGTGGAACTCAGTGGGTTGCCCTCGGAGAAAATGGTCACATGGCTGGTGGCCCCACCCCCTGATCTCCAGACAGAGGGGAGTTGAGATTGCCCTCCGCGCCAGCGGCGAGGAGGGCAATCATTCATCTAGGACTGTCAACTTTTTGAAATTGATTTTATCATATATAATATGCATTGCATAGGTTGCTCAGTCCAGATATGTTTTTATGGAATCTAGTATAGAATATGTTGAATACTGCATTTATCATCATTACCTGTTTTCGGCCTCCTTCTTTATTTGGCCAATACCTTTATTCCCTTATCTTCATTGTGTTTCTGTACCTTAGAAAACAGACATAGCTTTAGATGTGTGTATTTTAACCATAAGCAACAGCCCTTTTTCGATCCTGCGTGGAATATGTGGACTTGGTATTTATTATGTTCAAAGGGAATCTTGTCTTGCTGGTTTCACACTAGGGTTGCCAGGTCCCCCAACCCCCCAGGCGGGAGGTCCGGGAAGTGATATCGTTGTGTGGGTCACGTGCCTGCCTGGGAGTGTTCCCTCGCTCTGCAGGGGTCTGAATCAGCCCGAATCTGGCCACTGGAGACAGGCCTGGTGCCAGGTTTTCTGGCACCTGAGGCCGGGACAGCTCCAGCGCTGTTGCTGTTTCCCCTGCGCACACCTGGACTGTGTGATGATGTCATGTGGCAGGCAGCTGGGACGGCATGTGTGCATCCTCCCAGCCGTCCCGCTCAGTTGCTCTGCGCGCCACCCCAGCCGCCTGCTGCTCCTGGCCTGCATGGGCGCATGCGCTGGCAGTGGCGGTGACAGCACAGGGCAGCTGAACGGGAGGGCTGGGAGGCTGCAGCAGCTGTGGGCTAGGCGTGGCAGGCGGCCGGGGCGGTGCGTGGGTGGCTTCCCAGCCCTCCAGCGCTGCCACCTCCAGCTCTGCGGCGTGCACCCCCGCCCCAAGCACCCCCTCTAGCGCCTCAGCGCTCGAGGCGGCGGCTGGACCTGCCTCTATAGACATGCCAGCCCTGACTGCAGAGCGTGAGAGCACAGCTGCACTCTGCAGTGGCCCGATTCAGCCCGAATCTGGCCCAATTTGGCCCTGTGGGGGACGGGAGCATGCTGTGACACCTGGGAGCGTGCCCTGGGAGACACGTACCCCCTACTGGCCAAGTAAGTGGGGGCAAGGGGTGGAGGGTGGGAACGGGTGATCCCCCACCCACAATGGGGGACTGGCATCCCTACTTCACACACAGCAGCAACACAGCGTCAGCAGCCTTCATTCTAGATTCTTTCTTCATGTAATGCTTCTCACTATGCCAAGCATCTTGGCATAAGACATTCTTGCCAGCTCAGACCTAATGCTTTTCTTCTCCCCTTCCAGCGGCTGGGTTGGGAGAAATCATTTTTATTTTATTTTATTTATGTATTTATTTATTCCTCTGTTTTGGGAGAACCAGGAAGATTGGGGTGGGGTGAGAGAGAGAGGGCCATAGAGTTATGATGGCCTTCGCGGACTGGGACCAGCATATCCGCAGGACTCTCTCTCACCATATGTTCCCCGGAAGGTGCTCTGTTCAGCCGGCAAACAGCTGATGGTGGTCCCTGGCTGCAAGGATGCTCACCTGGCCTCGGCTAGGGCCTTTCAGTTCTGGCACCAGCCTGGTGGAACTCTCTATCTGCTGAAGCAAGGGCTCGGCAGGAATTATGCCAGGCATACAACTGCCTAGGTACAGGCGGGCTTCCTTGCTGGTTTCCTGTTGTGGGGGGATCAAAAAACCTCCTCACCCCGATTTCCACTGGAATATTAGTATTGTCTGCCCATTCCCACTTCATGGAATATTTTTTGGTTGGGGATTGAGCAACCTGGGTTGCTGCCCAAATGTATTGTTATTGTATTTTATGATTTTAATGCTGATTTTATTGTAATTTATTTATTTATGTTGTAATCCATTCTGAGCCCATTTATGGGGAGAGCAGATAATAAATCCAATAAATGAAATAAAAAATAAAATAAACCTGAAAGTGAGAATCAGGCTTGGTACACCTAATGCCCCTTGGTTTACTGCTGCCCCTTGTGTTATATGACTATGGAATATCACACTCCCCTCCACAATTTGGAAAGACTGCGTTCCTCCTCTCTTTAAGCAGAGAGCAGTACCTATTCCTATAACAAAGGATAAAACGTTTCTGTTTCCAACACACGACCGTAGATTTGGCAGGACAGTCTTTAACCCTTGCTCCTTTAACAATCTTTTTCTTTCTCTTTTTTAATGTATCTTTCAGCTTGAGAGATTTTAATGGCTTTCAGGTAGAATCCAAGTGGGAGACAATCACAATGAATTCTATGGACAGGCACATACAGCAAACCAATGATCGGCTGCAGTGCATAAAACAGGTAAGACAATATTTAAGTTGGTGTTTTTTTTACGCTCCCAACCCTGCAGTGAACTCAGTCCAGCATGGATAGTAATTATTATCTGTTTGCTATGCATATTACAGTAATGGATGAAATACAATGCACACAGTGGGATGTATTATCCTGTTCTCATTGCATTGTTTTTATACTTATATAACTCTGTTTTCTACCAGGCTTACTATTCCCCTGCTGCTGGAGGGAAGTGCCCTACCATCAGTGGGCAATTCCCACCACTGCTCAGTTGGCTGGCGAGGAAAAGGATGGTGGTAAATGGGGAGAAAGTCATCAGTGTCCTAATGCTCTGACATTAGACATGGGCACGAACAGAAAAAAACTGAACATGGTGTTTGTTTTTCGTTGCCAACAAGGAACACTGATGAACATGATCCTGTTCACGAACATGTTCATTGTTCGTGGGGGCCAGCAGGCTCTCCTCCAGCCATCAAGATCCCTACCGCACCACTCCCAGAAACCCTACCTGAATAGGCAGCAGGAAATGTACCAATAATAAATAATAGCTTGGCCCCAGAGCCTGGCAGCAGCCCTGGAACCTGAAGGGGTAGATCCCTATCCCACCACACACAAAGAAACTTCAAGCTCCAATGCACTCACCCTGTCTCTCTAACAGCAGCTGTCTCTCCCTGAAAGCCAGAGCTGGGAGCTCCCCTCTCCTTTGGTCTTTTTCCTCTTGTAACAAATTTGGAGCTCCAGTCCACACTTGGAAGGAAGACCTGCCTATCAAGCTAAATTGGGCTTAGATTGAGGTTTCCAGGGCAACAGCAGGAGTTCAGACAGAGTTCAGACAATCCCTGCCTAAGTTGCCAATGGAATTGATTTCAGGTGCCAGACTGTCTGGTTTGACGAACAGCAACGAACGAGGCTTGCAATGACCACCTGTTCGTTTAGAATGGGGCCTCACGAACAGCTTGTTCGCGAACAGCAGAGTGGGCTGTTCGTGGTTTTTTTTAGTTCGTATTGCTGTTCATGCCCATCTTCATCTAACATCACTCCCCATGCACCCAGAAGTGATGTTAGCATGTTGCCAGGAGGTGCCAGGAACACTGGTATTTGGGCAAAACTGTGTGGTTAAATCGTAGAGTTTTTCTCAAATAACAGAGCTTCCCTATAGTTTCCTAGTAACCCACTGACATCTCTTCCAAGAGCCTGGGGAATGATGTCATCACGTCACCAGCAACATAATAACATCACAAGCGAGTTCCACCAGCAACCCCCACTGGTTGCTGGGGGTACCTGGCAACCCTATTTTCAGCATTGGTTAATATATCACAGCTAATATTCTTTACTTTGTTTCAGATTTCTGTAATCCTAGTCTTATGACAGTATTCATCCTATTGATTTCTTATTCTATTGATTTCATATACTTTGTAATCTGCCTCGAGTCTCATTGAGAAAGGTTGGCTATAAATTACGTAAATAAAATAAAAAATAAGAAAAACTAGGCAGGCATAATCACCTGCAACATTGCATGTCGGTCTCTTATTAGCTTTTATTTTGTATCAGAGTCTATGTTTCTTGTGAAAACCTCAGACATGACCTCTCCCTTTATGATTTAAAAAAAAAACCTTATTACCCATTCCCAAGCAAAGCAGAGCTGACGTATTTCTCTGTTACCTATGATCCCTCTTTGTTTTCTTCACCATGGTTGAGATTTAGACTGTAAGCTCCTTTTAGCAGAGAATTATCATTTTGTTGTTTCTTACTTTGTGCCAGGGCTCATTTCGAGGGGGAACGCGCTGGAACACAGTTTCGCCAGTTCCCCAAAGAGGTCCCATGTCAGGTGGTCCTGCCCACCTGACTCTCGACCATTTTGGGCCCATTTGAGCCTTGATTGGGACTGAAACGGCCCGGATCAGGCCTCTGACGGGTGGTAGATCACTCTCCCACTCAGCAGCGGCCCGATCCTGACCATTTTGGGCCCCTTTTCGGCCATTTTCAGCCCTTTTTTGCCATTTTCGGCCCAATTTCGGCCCTGAATGGCCAGGATAGGGTCCAAAACAGCCAGGATAGGTGACGTCAGGGGGTGTGGCATATGCAAATCTGTTAGGCCAATGACACACTTCCGGTGATGGCAAGGGACGTGGCATATGCTAAGTAGTTATGCTAATGAGTTCCTCCAGCTCTTTTTCTCCAAAATGACCCCTGCTTTGTGCCATATGAACCAGTGGTACTATTTCTTCCTTTATTTACCTCATTTATAACCCTGTATTTCTCCCCACTGGTTGACCCAATGCAGCGTACACAATTCTCCTCTTGTTTATTTTATCCTCACAATAACCCTGTGAGGTAGGTTAGACCGGAGAGTGTATGAATGGCCCAAGGTCACCTAGCAAGTTTCCGTGGCAGAGGGAGGATTTGAACCAGGCCCTCCTAGCTCCTATTCCAATACTCTAACTTATATTGAATGGAAAGATAACGTTAAAGATGAAGTGGTAGTAGTAGTAGTAGTAGTAGTAGTAGTAGTAGTAGTAGTAGTAGTAGTAGTAGTAGTTAGAAGTGATAATAGTAGTAGCCTTCCATCCTTCAGAGGTTGGTAAAATGAGTACCCAGGTTCCTGGGAGTAAAGTATAGATGACTGGGGAAGGCAATGGCAAGCCACCGCATAAAAAGTCTGCCAAGAAAACGTCAGGATGCGACATTCCCCCCATGGGTCTTTTTCTTCCACCTCTGGTTGGAAAAGTGGAGAACAATCAGAGCTGCAGTCAACGGGCCTACTGCCATAGCAGGAGACCAGCGAAACACAGTCAACAAGTCCAAAATCTTTTTTAACTATTTTAAAGTGCAATGTGCTTGACATGAATAACAGTGAATCTTAATGCATATAAAAGATTCTGACACCAGGGAAGAAACCTTTGGAGAACATGGAATGACCATGATTTGAAAAGACTGAGATAAGAATATTGTTCCTTGACAAAGAATCACGAAACAGGATTCAAGATAGCAGCCTGTTGGGACAATGGTTAATTGCACCCCATTTTCTTCTCTGTGGTGGTGGGTGGGTGGGTGGCTGGTGGGGATATACCTGTGTAGCGGAATCCTGTAGTTGTACCTAGAAAGACACATAAGAACAGATGTTATTGATGGTTGTTGCGGATTTTCCGGGCTGTATAGCCCTGGTCTTGGCATTGTAGTTCCTGACGTTTCGCCGGCAGCTGTGACTGGCATCTTCAGAGGTGTAGCACCAAAAGACAGAGATCTTTGTCTTTTGGTGCTACATCTCTGAAGATGCCAGTCACAGCTGCCGACGAAACGTCAGGAACTACAATGCCAAGACCATGGCTGTACAGCCCGGAAAATCCACAACAACCATCGTTCTCCGGCCATGAAAGCCTTCGACAATACATAGATAAGTTATTTATTGAGGAATTAAGACACATTGCATCTGTCATTGAAGATATCGTTCCAGACCCACCCACTCTGATAGATGCCACAAGAACATTTAATCCACCATCCCCAGAGGATTACTAAACAGGAGCTTGCAGCACAACTGTTTATATTCATTAACTATTTATTGCAAATTAATTATTGTAATATTCATTGTAGCATTTATAGTATTTATTGTATATTTATTCTTGCAGTCATGGTCAGTGGGGATTAACGTAACCCATGTATATTTATGAATGACCAGTCGTGTATTTATGAAAGAAATTTCTGGTGAGAAAATAACAAGGAATTTGTGTGTGTCGGTGGCTGGCAATGATGATAAACTGTATTTTTATGCATTAAGATTCACTGTTATTCTCATCAAGCATATTGCACTTTAAAATTGTTTAAAAAGATTTTGGACTTGTTGACTGTTTTGCTGGGACGAGTGTCTGTTGGTCAGTTGTTATATACCCGGGGGAGCCCTATTTTGTAGTTTCTAGCAGAAGACCTGGCAGCCCTACCTTCACCACATCATACCAGTGTTCAATAAGCACACAAAATATGAAAGGGGACTTCTGTGTTTTCAAAAAGCATAATATCAGGAGGAGGAGCCTGTGGCTCTAACGGTGGAATCCTAATTCTCTTCAAACTTCATTGAAGTAAGTGGGATTAGAAAGATGTACCTGTTTTAGGACTTCACTGGAAATGTATTAAATAGTAGAAATGGGAGCCAAACACTTGAAAAAGCAAGTTTGGCATTCAGTAGCGAATCATTTTATAACCTTGCTGGTTATACTTGGTACTCTAAAGAGTAGGGTTGCAGCCTCCAGGTGGTGGCTGGAGATCTCCCAAAATTACAACTGGCAAAGATCACTTCCCCTGGAGAAAATGGCTGCTTTGGAGGGTACACTCTGTGGCTTTATACCCCACTGAGGTGAGGTCCCTTCCCTCCCCAAACCCCACCCCATCCAGGCTCTAACCCCCAAATCTCCAGGAATTTCCCAACCTGGACCAGGCAATCCTACTTAAGGAGCCCCTTTCACCACTCTAGGAAAAGTACAAATGATATTCTGCATTCTGTTTAAAGTAGATCAGGTTACAGCTGAGGATCAAAGCAGGCTATTTTCTTTTTTGTTCAGAAGACACTGCCATATTAACATGATCTATCAAATTCCATAAAGTTTTCAGTCTCCAACTCCCCTCCTTCTGATTAAACATAAATACCCCAAAGCTTTAACTAAGGCAAGAGAAGAATGCAAGGGTAGGTTTCATAACTGATAACAGGAAGGGGGAGGGGGATTTGCAGTCTTTTAAAAACCTTGGAGGCAATCTGAGAGCAGTTTGTGTGGTCTGCCAGTAGCCAGGCATATGGTGATGCCCATTGGAATGAGCTCTGAAAAAATGAGGCAAGCTGTCCTCAAGGCTCCCCCCCCCCCAATGGATTTTGTTGTCCTCATTTGTGGTGTTCTCACCTTTGTTGTGAGCATTAGGCACACAGCTACTCAGCATGCTGATTGAGGCCTTGTTTTGTGCATCAGGCTTTCCCGGGGTATTTTGAGGCAGGCAGTTCTGTCACCAGGCACAATGAGGGGGCAGCCTCAAGCACAGGGTTCCCAGGCCTTATACTCTCCCAGTGAGAAGGACAAGACCTGGGACTTACCTGTTTTAGTCTCCTCGCATGCAAGCTCCCGGAGAGGAGTGATGATATCACTTCCAGGAAGTGATATCATCACTCTGGCCATGGACATGCTCCCGCCCTTTGTGCAGGGCTAATTCTGGCCCTTTTGGGGCCAAAATTGGCCCCAGCGAAGCACAGAAGCACGACCACGCCTGGCACGATGATTTCACTACAGGAAGTGACATCATCACACTCACCAGGAGTGTGTCTGGTGTGTGCTTTCCTGGGTTGCCTGCTGGTGGTGAACAATTGCCGGGGGAGTTGCCACCTCCCGCTGGGCAACCAGGCAAACCCCCAAGAGATTGCCTACCACTGGTAGGCAATTGGGAAGCCTACTCAAACAGTGGATTCTGGTTACTGTTAAGAGAGCCATAGTCGTGATGTGGATGTAATTCCTAGGGTAGGATTCACTGGAAAGTTCTTCTGCGCAAGTCCTGGAATGATGAACAAGAGCTATGAAAGAGCACAACCACATTGGACTATTAGGGGAGAAAAGTGTGCCCTTTGAATTTCCTGCCACAGTTTCCAACTTCCTTGGGCTTGTCATGATAGGCCCCGATTATTCCCCTAGGGCTTCTCCCCTCCCCTTCCATGAAAAGGGGGGCTTGCAGATGTAGCTTGCTATTACAGCCAGCCAATAGGCTGTGATCAACAGAACTGAGGACTCTTGTGTGCGTGTGCTCTTCTTCAGAGTTACTAGGACAAATCCATGTATAGGCTTCCTAACAACCAAGTGAATGACGAAGGAGTGATTTATGAGTCAGCCCCAAGAGCTTTGCACCAAAGATTTACCAAATGCAAGAAGTTTATTCAGACCCCTGATTTTTCTCATCAACCATGTGTGTGTGCGTGTGTGTGTGCACATTCTGCATATATTTTATTTAATTTCTCAGCCTTTCCCTCATGACAAATTAAAGATTATAAACTCATGTAATAAAGACCAGTATACAATGTAGGAGAACAGGCTGTGAGCCCTCCCTGCCTGCCAAATCCCTGGCTCAGATCTCAGCCAAGTACTTGCTAGGTGGTCTTAGCCAAGTTGCACTCTCACCTCTAATAAGGGGGATAATGGTGGTGATATTGGTCTACCCTACAGAAGTGTTATAGGGATTTATCAGCTAGGTTTGGGTAACACTTTGAACACTTAGGGAAAGCTCTGTATGAATTCTTGATAATGCTCTAATGCGACCGTCTTTCCAATGTCAGTGTGGTGAATAGATATTATGTGAAGGGCTGTCTCCCAGGGGAATGTCAAAGCTGAACTGAAATGGCCGGGCCATTTCAGGAACTCTGTGGAAAGACACTCAGCAGACATCCTGTGTTTTGCAAGAGGTGGGATCTCTTGCTAGGATGAGAGCCAGAAAACTAGCTTCTGCTGCCTATATTGTGTGATAATATAGATGTTGAGCAATGGCTCAAGGCACAATATCGTGTTGGACCCAACAGAACTGGAAGTGCCACCAATTGCAGCAGTCCACTAAGCCTCCCTTCCTTTTCTTCCTTCAAGAGGGGTTCTGGTGAACTGTGACCCTTTAAGCATTTTCAGGTGAGCCCATTAGAGACAGGGCAAACATATGGTATATCAAGATTCAATGTCATGCAGCTGCGCACACAAACATACACACACCTCTGCTCTCTAGTAGAACATCTTAGAATCCAAACAAAACCATTTCCCATTGAGAGAAACAAATTAATAAGGACGTAGTCCGGGCAGCATGGAGCACATTTAAGTTTTGTTTTTTCAAATGAAGATTTAGATCAAAGGAGCATTAAAATGCAACCCCATTCACCATGACGCCCACAGATAGTAGCTTGTACTATAAAGATATGTTTATAGTACGTATGTTTAACGCTTCTAGTCCTTCGGTGTTTCAGGGAAGCTCTGAAGGACTAAATTGTAAAGAGTCCAGTAGCACTTTTCAAGAACCACTGCTCTCTTCATCAAATGCATGGATCTTCTCAAACAGATAACGTTGGTTAGTCTTAAAGGTGCTACTGGACTCTTTACTATTTTGCAGCTACAGACTAACACAGCTAAGTCCTCTGGCTCCATGACCACTGAAGGACTAGAAGCATTAAAAATCTAACAAATATTGTTAGGTCTTCCTAGGTTTGTTGTGATCTTTGCCTGTACCATTGAACATGGCCTTTACCCCTGGGTTTTTTTTCAGCTGGAATGTGGGGGAACGGAGTTCCGGAACCTCTTGAAAATGGTCACATGGCTGGTGGCCCCGCCCCCTGATCTCCAGACAGAGCAGAGTTTAGATTGCCCTCTGCAGAGTTCTGGAACCTCTTGAAAATGGTCACATGGCTGGTGGCCCCGCCCCCTGATCTCCAGACAGAGGGGAGTTTAGATTGCCCTCTGCACTGCTCAGCGGCGTGGAGGGCAATCTCAACTCCCCTCTGTCTGCAGATCAGGGGGTGGGGCCACCAGCCATGTGACCATTTTCCCCAAGGGAAACCCACTGAGTTCCACCACCTCTTTTCCCAGAAAAAAAGCCCTGCCTTTACCCCCGGGCTTAGTGTTGGTGAATATGAGGTGTGTTGTTTCCTTGTGAGGCACTGAAATAGAACTGAAATGTAGTCAGATCTGTCTACATTTAATTGGTTCTTTTAGGAGAGGAATGGCTTCACTTGTCCTGGTGTCATCTGTGGCCTCCCTGTAAAATAGACACATGAAAACTGAATCACGTGGATGGCTTGAGCATCAGGTTCTTCCTAAACACCCTACTGTCTCATTTTAAGAAGCCTCTTCAGTTTCAAATTCTTTTGTCTGCTTCCCCACCCGCCTGCCTGTTGGAATGCACATGTTTCACAGTGAAATATGTTTTGGGAAGGCTACGCAGATAACAGCCAGCCGTTCTTGGCTTCTGGAGCCAGTCCCAGGCACGATTGACATTCTGCCCAGGCTTGATTACTTCTGTTTGAGAAGGCAGCCCTATCTGGGTTTGGCAGTCAGGGAATGGAAGAAAGCTATCAGAAGGACTTCTGATACATATTTAGCTAAAGAGCGTGAGTTTTGCATACTTCAGAAATAGTCTGGGTTTATCAAAGGGTCGATTGCTCTTTCCCCTTCCTTCCCCCTTTAAACCAGGGCCCTTTATACCAGGACATTAGTCCATTGGACAGGCAGCCATCCTTTTTACTCTCTCCGAGTCCTTGATAGGGTTGCCAGATGGAGTCTGAAACAATATTGGACCCTGGTGAGCGGGGGGATGGCATGTCACGTCGCCAATCCATTTCTGGGCTCCATGGCTGGCTGGCCACTCCTGGGCAACACTGTACAGCCACAAGAGACTAGCTGAGCGCCATGGCTGCTGGCCACTCCCGTATGGTGCTGCACAGTCGTGTTGCCCACGTCTGCCAGCACTGCACAGGAGGAAGGCCGGGTGCCTGGGCTGGGTGACGGAGCTGCCAAGGAGAAGGGGCCAAGTATCTGGTATTGGGGGCATGTTTCCTCCGGATAGTTCCCCAAAATACTGGACTGTCAAAGTGAATACCAGACACCTGGCGACGCTGGTCCTTTATTGGTTCATAGATCCTAATGACTCCAGTGCACAGGTTTGCCAATCTTTTCTCTTTCCCTTGGAGGGAGGGGGGAGGGGAAAAAATGACCGATCAGGAGTTCTCCTGTTGATGGCTACCAAGGCTCCAATAAACTGTTTTACCGTCTCTCCCCCCATGCAAAATCAGGCCTATATAACAGAATGCATTCAGTGTGGGTGGTACATGTGTGTTTTGTCCATGACCATTTCACTCCCCCTTGTCACTCAGAAGGAGGCAGCCACTTTCTGTTAGTAAGAAGGGAGGCCCTGGACAGGAGAATTCATACAGGTATGCTTCTCACTATGAAATTTTTCTGCAATGTAAAGGCAAAACGCACACAAATAGAGATGACACCAAGCAGACACTTGTACTAGACTGCCATTATCCTGAGGATGAGGTTGGTCATGGTGAGGAAGAGGAGAGGGACATTTTCGCCATCCGGGAGGTGAGCTTCCAGCCCACAGGAGACACCGAATGGCGAGAAAATAGTTACACCCTCAAATAGAGTCTTTCAGCTTTTTTCATGGCTCTGGGAAAGGAGATGGAAGAAAACACTTTCAATAACTCAGCCACTGAACAGAAAACTACAACTGCATCTTTTTCCTTCCCTCTCCCAATGGCAACGTCTTTGCCCAAAGACAACCAATCCTTCTTCAGTCCAGCCTGCAATCCTAAACACACTTGCTTGAGAGTGAATCCTATTGAATTAGGGTTGCTAACTCTGACCTGGGAAATTCCTCGAGCTTTGGGGGTGACGTCTATGGAGGGGAGAATTTGGGGAGGAATTTCACACAGATTCTATGCTATACCATAGAGTTGGCCCTTTGCAGCTTCCATTTCCTCCACGGAACTGATCTCTAATCTGGAGATCACTTATAATTCTGGGGAAAACTCTGGCCTCTGGAGGTTGGCAACTATAAAACAGAAGGACTGAGTTTTGATTAAACATGCATAAGACTGCACCACGGATGGTAAATTAAGGACATTCTGCACATGCTGTCAATTATTTTGCTACTAGAACTTCTGAAAAACAAAGCTGCCGGGAGTCATCAAAATCTCTTTTCTGAAACCAGCAAACCTTTGTCTGACTTGGGATGGTTGTGTGCAGTTCGTTGTCCAGTGGTGAAGGAATGCCTTTGACTTCTATCTGTGGCCAGCGGTCTCCTGCTTCTAACGTGTGCAAAGGGAGTTTTTGATCTAGACTTTGTTGACTTCTTGAACAGCTTGAGATCTGCAGTGCTGACATCATTATCTGTCTCATAAACCTTCTGGTTAATGTATTGAGTAGTGGGTTTTGGAAGGGGAGAATGTGGCAGGATGTCTCTCCTGCACTGGGTATGCCTTCCATTGTTGCAAACACAGTAGCAAAAGGATAAGTTGTGTTAGGCTGGCACCTGATGTATGGCATAGTACTCTGCCCACCATTGGCATTGGCTCCATGCCCTCTGCTCCACCATCCCCAAGAAGCTGCAAAAACAGGAGTAGGAGTTGCCATGCAGCTCGGATGCCACTGTCTAGTGCCTGATGGACTGTGCTTGGTTTGCTTCTGGGGCTCAGGTTCCGTAGGGCTATTCTAGGCCATCCTCAAAATATAATCCATGTTCTAGTTTTTGTTGACTCTGCCAGGATATGTCTTTGAGCTGGCTAATTAAAAACCAGCAGTCAAAAAGGACATGGGCCAAAAGCATGGGTGAAGGAGAGGAATATGTAGGGCCCGTGGACACAGAATGGATTGATTCTGCCTGCAGGTTCATTACTATGGTTTGGTCCACTTTTTTTTTCAGAACCAAGATGAACAGTTTTCATTAATGAGATGGTAAGTTGGGCTGTTGCAAAGCTGTTTGGGGGCCAAAGAAATGGTGCTGGGTGTCCTGAGGACAAGAGGGGACCCCTTCAGTGACAGGCCAGGTCATGTTGCCTACACCTTGTTTGATGGTGTCTTCATCTGTTTTTGCAAGTCTTCCCCCCCCCCCCCTTTAGTTGTTTGAATTGGCAAAAAACATTTTGTGGCATTACAGAAAGCACATCTCCCATGACCCCTGACATTCTGCTTGGAAGAGAGTTTTTTCGTTGGGCTCAATTGAGCTGTTTCCATCATGCCTTTTGCAAGCCAGTGGGCTGAACACAACATGTTGTTTTTCAACGGGCGTGTGGTGGTCTTTAGAGGAAGGCCTCGCTCTGTATGACATAATGGAGCGTTTCCTCTTGAGCAGGTTCGAGTTCGGGCTGCCAGAAATCTTGCCTCATGCCAGCTGCTTTAGGATATTGGTTTCTAACTGACACAGAAGTTGAGATGACACAGCCACCTCCCCCACTGAAACGTGCAGAGAATTAAATAGTGCTATTTCACTGGGGCAAGCAGGGGTGGGTGGGTCCTTCCTGTCTGGATAAATTACTTCGAGAAAAGCAGCAAAGAAGAGGTTCTCTTGCTGTTCAACAACATCTTTTTCTTTTTTCCTTCCCTGGTTTGATTGCTCTGAAATAATTGATTAAATTGCTGGCTGTGATGTTCAGCTTGAGCTCAGCTTTCACAGTAAAAAAAAGGCCTTCTCTGTTTTTACTTTGTTTGTAAGAAAAAGTATGGCTTCGAAGAAGAGAGAAGGCAGGGCTTATTGGCAACATGACTGGCATGGAACTTTTGCCATTCCTCCAAGTTCAGAGTTGTTCCTTCAGCTACCAGAGCAGACCGAGAACATGCACGGGGCCAGAAGTATAGCCGCACCTGATTATCCATTCATAGTTTCCCTAACACAAGGAAACCCAGAGGAGCAGGGAAGTCTGCACACGATCTGTGCTTTGGAGGAGAGCCTTGGACAGGTAGGCTTCGTTCACCAGGAATTTTCTTTACACAGAAGACAGAGGAGAGGATGAGTATGAAACTATGGTTGAAGTTAGGGTTGCCAGGTCTGGGTTGAGAAATTTCAGGAGATTTGGGGGAGGGTAGTGCCTGGGGACGGTGGGTTTGGAGAGGGGAGGAATGTCTGCTGGGTATAATTCCATAGAGTCCACCTTCCAAGGTAGTCATTTTCTCCAGGGGAACTGATCTCTCTCTCAACTGTAATTCCGGGAGATCTCCAGCCACCACCTGGAAGTTGGCCACAATAGTTAAAGTTTTCTGTAATATCGTGGGTGTGTTTCTGGAGGAGTAGGATCAGTGGAGCACATGATGTTGAGAGGAAGCATGAGTGGCCAAAGTCTTGAGACATATTCTCATGAAGTTGCCAAGCCAAGCCTGGCAATCAGCAGGAGGATTGGGAGGGGGAAGCGTTACAGATGTGATGCCATCACTTCCAAGGAAAACCCGGAAGTGATCGTGGGGTAGCTCTAGGAATAATCAGAAACTCTATGAGCTCTAGGTGGGGTCGCTCTAGGAATCATCAGAAACTCTATGGTTAAACTGTATAGTAAAACTTCTGGGTTTTCCCCCATTGTCATGCCTATGACAACAGCATTTTTAAAATTCCACCCTGGCCCCACCAGGGGCTTGACAGTCCTAACTCATCACCATGTTTCTGCTCTGTATCATGTCCAAAAGCACACAACATAAGAAGCAATGAACTTGGGAAGTGTCTGGTTTTAAAAGGTTCAAAATGGAGCCCTCAAATGTATCTGAACAGCTTACTCAGCACAGAATGTTAGCTTTTGGACTGTGCAAGGATCCAAACCTCAACCACTTGCTTTTGTGTGCACAAAATTGCCACTCTACAGAAGACTGCAGTCCTCTGTTGGATCTTTGTAAAGAATTAAAGCCACTGCCACGTCTATGATGGAGGTATATTTTGTCCCCTCTGTTTTGCCTCTGGTATTTCTGAGGGGTGCCCTTGCATGGGATTTTGAGGTGGAGCAGAAAGGCAAAGAGACTTCCGTGCTTGTGACAGGGACATTCTTGGATATATATTCAAGGTTAAACTGCGAACAAAAAGCAGTGTATTTTAAAACTTTGTGTTGTGCTTACTTTTATATTTCTTAGTAACTAGAATTGCTGCCCAAGAGTCACAGGTGATCTGAAATGTGGGGTGGGAATGCCTGCTTGTCCTCTCTATATGATGTTTGTTCTAACAAGGATAGAGGTGTTGTAGGAATGAGTTACTTTTATATTTCACAGTAACCCAATTTGCTGAGCAATAATCACAGATGATCTGAAATGTAGGTACAGGTGCACCTATTTCACTGAGCCTGGCTCCTATAGGTTGGATTCTAGAGATTTTATCTGTCAGTGCCCACACATTCCTCTGGTATTAGGATTCAGCCCCTGAGGCGAGACACTTCTTCATTTTTCTGGTATGCTGTGAATTGCATAGGAATAGATGCATTCAGCCACTTTGTACAGAAATGCAACCCGTCTTCTGGCAGGGAAAATCTAGTGTTGCAAGAACACCTTCTGCTGTTGTATATGGTTTTTTCTGCCATTAAGAACATATTCAAGAGCATACCTTCGCCATGTCCATAGGAAACCACTGCAGATGCTTGAACACAGGTGCTGTGTGCACCTGGTGTTCTTGTATCACCAGGAAGGCTGCATAACCAGTGGCAGTTTCTGGAAAGTATTCAGGAATAGCTCTGTGGTCCAAAGCTTTTTTGCTGGGCCATCTTTTTCTACAAACAACCTGCTTTTGTGGCTTCTAGGTGGCATCCTCAATGTGCACCCGATTCTATCTTACGTTTCCTCCAGTCATCCTCTCTCCTTTCAACCTGTCACTGAGCCTCTCTAGACCAGACTGTGTTCTCAAAATGGCCTAAAGTAACATCCACTGACCAGGATTCACTGAAACTTGCAGGTGGTTGATCGTTAGTGCACACTCTTTCCTAAGCCAGACAGCTCCTTGTTCTACTTTGTAGGTTCAGGAGCAGGGAAGGAAGAGAGATTTCTCCTTTGCTCATCAGCCATGGCATTCCCATCTTTGCCTCCCCAGTCTTGCAACAGGGTAAAGATCTGGTAATGGCATAATCAGAGTTGGTAAGGAAAAACACGAACTGATCGAGGTGGGGTACAGAAAGAAAGAATAGTGTTGAAAATACATGTGTCCAGGGTCGGCCTCCCAGCTGCGCGGGACTCACGGGCCCCCACCCCTGACACCCCAAAGGCCATGCAGGCTGACACTTACTCACCCAACGGCGGAGCCTATGTAGGGACTCTGAAGCCAGCTGCAGCCAGCCAGAAAGCTGTCCGTGACAGAGGGGAGGCCCACGCTCGGCCAGGAGCAGAGCAGGGAAGGTGGCTGGAATGGAGGGGCCCGTGGGACAAGCTTGCCAAGCCCACACACCCTGCACCAGCTCGAGCTCCTCGGGAGGAGAGTGGCGGTGGAAGGCGGCTGACGCAAGGTGGCCCAAGGTGGCAGCCTACCGAGCCCACACACCCCACACCGGCTCAGACTCCTTGGGAGGAGAGCAGTGGTGGTGCAAGGATAGGGAAGCCGCTCTGAGATCCCATGCCGGCACAAGCATAGGAAGGCGAGCGCTGACTGGCCAGAGTGGCAGCCAATGGCATGGCCGTGCACCGAGGGTCTCACCTCCAGAACAAGGCGGGAGTAGCCAGGCCCCTACAGGGAGGGGATTCGCTGGCACTCCTGACCAGCCAGGCCATGGAGGGCGTGATAGGGGAGCTTCGGGGGAGACAGGAGTAAGACCCCGTGAGCAGCAAGAGGCAGGGTGGGGCACAGAGTTGTGGCCACACCTTGGAGGCGGATTCGTGGGAGACGGGGCGGGGATGTTACTAATAGGGGTGGGTATATTATAAGGAGAGCTTCAGAACTGGGCCATGGAGGAGAACGAGTGGAGGTCTAGCCCTGAAGCCAAGGGATAGCCTATCTGGTGGAGCCAGGCACAAGGAGTGCTGCAACTCCATAGCCAGCTGCCCTTTCGGAGGCCTACAAGGGGAGCCCTTATGAGATCAGGGGATAGTTGAATGAGGCCAACTAGGCGGCCATTGACAGAAAGAAGGACGGACCCATGTGACGCATGCCCACCAGAGCCAGACCCGCCACCACCAGTAGGGGTCGCCACGAACCTTGACAACATGAATGGCATGGAATAGATGACATGTCCAAAGCACTCTAATGCCCAAAGCCTATCTCAAGTATGTGGATTGATACACCTTTTATTCCTATAATGAAGATGAAAATGAAATCCTGCCCTCAAGTAATAGTTGACTTATGGCAACCCCTGGCAGGGTTTTCATGGCAAGAGACAAACAGAGGTGGTTTGCCATTGCCTGCCTCCTTAAACCTGGTCTTCATTGGAGGTCTCCCATCTAATTACTAAGTCTGACCCTGCTTAGCTTCTGAGATCTGACGAGATCAGGCTCAGCTGGGCTATCCAGTCCAGGGTATAATGAAGGTAAGAGTGTCTAATTTTGAACCAATATGCACAATAAAGCAATCTCTTGTTCTTCTTGTTGACCTTTGTCCTTCTACTCTTAAGTTTCTGGCCCTCTACTCTGCCTTAAAAGCATCTTCCTATTTATATCATATTTCAGATATTTTCAGCTCACCATTCACATCACACTATATTCTTTCACACGTCTCCACGGCTTGCCTTCTGTAATGTCGTAAACCTTCTTTATAGTAGCGTGTATCCTACCACTCCACTGAACCAAGGCCGTTTCCAGACGGCTTACCGGTCCCCGGAACGTCGCGCAAAACTCGCGCAAGAAAACGCGATATTTCACGTTTTCCCCGCAACGTGGCGTGACGTTCCGGGGACCGGTAAGCCGTCTGGAAATGGCCCAAGTTTGAACCCTTTCTCTAAAGTAAGCGACTCTTCCGCCAATGGAATTGTCGCTTAAGCTGAAGGAAGGCTTCTTCGGCTGGAAGAGAGTCCTGCAGCATAAGGAAGGGTACATGGCATCTTCCCGACTTGTTCCATATGCTCCTCCCAGACCCTTTACTCAGTAGCTATCAGGCTCCAAATTGAGCCTAAGATAACCATTTCTGTTCCTTGCATCTGTTTTCCTTGAAGCTGCTTGCCACCGGAGTGCCTTTGCACCAGGCATTTGACTATCACGCTACTTTCAAGTGATTCCTGACGTTGCATCTCTTCGCAGTATTTTTCCAGACTGATCTGCTTTTATTTTTACTTTCCGTTCCTACTGTACCCTTATTTTCAATTAGACTGTGAGTCTGTGGGATCAGGATGTCCCTTTCGAATGTTTGTGAAGCAAATAAAAAATGTAGTGCCAGGTCGTCGTGTTGGTTCTACTGCAAATAATTAGGGTTTTTGTGGCACCTTAAAGACTAGCAATATATAATTCCAGCATAACCTTTCATGGACATTTAGACTTCAGGAAGATATTGGTGTGGGTCAGCCATCCTTAAACAGCCCTCCCTCCAGGCTAAGGAATCTTCCTCCAAGTTAAGTTATTCTTTCTCCACGCTTAGGTTGAAGGAAGATTTCAAATATTGCTCATTTGAATGGTAGAACTGTCAGTCTATGGATAGCAGGATACTCTGATTTCATCTCCCACCCCTTGCAGCAAGAAATCCAAGGTCTCTTGAGTCAAAGGTTGTTTATTGAGAGAATATATATTCAGAAAGTGCAAGTGTCCATAGGTAATCCAAAGGCTAGAAGAAGCTTTGGTTGTACACAGAACTCTTGTTGAGAATGACATGTTAATGGCTTGTTACAGTATATCTCATCCTCCAGTCCCTCTCCCCCCTTGCCTCCCCAGTTAGTATAGAAGCTGGGAATGTGAAAGTAACTGCTCCAAGGTCACTGCCGTGAGCCATCTCAGATAAGACTGTCTTGGGAACTAAAGCTGCTCCTGTGAACCTGCACAGAAAAACAACACTGGAAAAGTACAGCAAGTGAGAAAGCAAGATGGAAGTGCTGTAGGTCACAGTCCCACAGGGGTAGAATCCATGCTATTCTCCTTACTCACCAGGAACCTCTTTCCACTTACAGCAAAATCTAGAAGTGACTAGCTCTGTATGACATACATTGACTCTAGAGGGTCCCTTTGTATGTCACCATAGCATCATGGAAGTTGCTTCCACAGAATATCTTCATACCTTCACTGAGAATATCTGGTTGGTGGGTGGCTGGCTGGCTGGCTGGGTTGGTTGGTTGATTGAACATCTGAAGGATGTCCTTTTCATCCTTCAGATGAACCCTGCTCATGTACTCTACTCATGTAGTTTTGAATTCCCAAGTGTTACTGTGGCTGCATGGCAGGAAGCCACGAGAAGCCACTTCCATGCCTTTGCAGCCGTATACCGAAGGGGGGGCCCTCGGCAACCTTTGACTAATGTAAACGCAAATCTTCTCATTCAGCACCCACCTCATTAGTTCTGTTGCTGTTTAGCAGTTCAATTAAACGCAGAAGCAGACCAGATGTAACTGGGCAAAACAAACAGGCAGCTTGAGTCAGCCTTCATAATTTGGCAAGACGTCCCATAAATAAACGCAGTAACTTGCTTAGCATAGTTAAGTAGTTTGGCTGCTCGAAAAGGCCCTCTTTGCATGACATCCTTTTTAAAGGGCAGTTAAGATGTAGCAAATTCACTTGATTTCTTTGTCGTCGTCCCCCCACCCACACACAAAGTATGTATTCGCCTAAATTATGATTCTGCATTTACTTTCTCTAGTAACATCTCAAACTAAATAGGGTGCCTGTGCTGAGATTATTTTGTTTCCATATTGTTGGCTGTCACTCTTGCATGCCACGATGAGATAACTTGAACCTTGAATGCTCTTCATTGTGAACCGCTATTGCCCTTGTGTGGAATCCAAAGCACGTTGGCATGTGGTGGTGATGACGTCTGTGTTGCCTTTCGCTTAGAGAAGGGCCTCTCACCATACATCTTAAACTTTACTCTACAACAGGGCTCATTTCGAGGGGGGACGCTCAGGAACGCAGTTCTGGGAGTTCCCCAAAGAGGTCACATGTCAGGTGGCCCTACCCACCTGACCTTCGGCCATTTTGGACCCGTTCTGGCCTGGATTGGTGCCAAAATGGCCTGGATCGGGCCTCTGACAGGTGGTGGATCACTCTCCCACTCAGCAGCAGCCCGATCCTGACCATTTTGGGTCCCTTTTCAGCCATTTTCAGCCCCTTTTTGACATTTTGGGCCCAATTTCGGCCCTGAATGGCCAGGATTGGGTCCAAAACAGCCAGGATAGGTGATGTCAGGGGGTGTGGCATATGCAGATCAGTTATGCTAATGACACACTTCTGGTGATGGCAAGGGGCGTGGCATGTGCTAAGGAGTTGCGCTAATGAGTTGCGCTAATGAGTTCCTCCAGCTCTTTTTCTACGAAATGACCCCTGCTCTACAATATAAGTGTTTGCACATATCTCTGAAGAGGCACTTCAGATTTTACCAGCAAAACTGTGCATTTTATGGAGTTCTCAAAACAAGGCAGATAGGAACTTTCTGGATTTTTCTTATTTTTTAATGACGCCAGCCTTTCTAAAAAAAACTCAAGGCAGCTTACCAGTCAGGCACTCAAAATGCAATAGAGACAGAAAATAACATCAAACTATTGTAACAACAGAAAAAGCCTGACTCACTACTGCCAGAAAAGATGAGTACCTGATCTAGAAGCATCGGCACAATGTGTATTAAGAGCATCTATGTAGAACAATGTTTGTGACCGACTTAGCAACACAGTCAGGTCCAGTTGCCCAAACCAAAAAAAGGTTGATATTGAGTCGTTCCAAATAGCTGGAGTTTGATAGGGTGTTCTGATATGGTGACAGGTTTTGGTTCAAGGTCAACAAGAGATAAAATTATACAGTGTGCATTGCTTATGCCAGCTATGCTTATAAAATACCTAGTAAAAGAACGCACACATTGGAGAGCAAGTTTTGTAACTGTCTTTAATTTCCTCTCTTCCAGCACTTACAGAATCCTGCCAACTTCCACAATGCAGCTACAGAACTTTTGGACTGGTGTGGTGACCCAAGAGCATTCCAGAGGCCCTTCGAACAGAGCCTGATGGGTTGTTTGACGGTGCGTAAGCTGGTTATGCAATCCAGTATTTTTTTGCAGATGCTCCCAAAGGAACTTGTGTTTTTTTCAGGGGGATCCTGTGAGGCTATGTGCAACCCTTCATTCTTCTCTTATCTTTGTACCCCGTATTTGATAAAGTGCCTCATTTTCTTTTTCCTGCATGTGCAGATTTGGAAGATCATTGATAGATGGAAGCTTACAGCTGTCTCTGTTCCAAAGTGGGCAGCCCCATTTTAAAAAACAGGGTCTTAGAGGGAAGAAGGTGTGTGACCCAATGGTTGATCATCTTCTAGGCATGTCCCGGGTTCAATCTTTGGTATTGCCAGTTAAAAAGATCAGGTAGTAGCAGGAGATGTAGAAGATCTCTTGCTTAGACCCTGGAAAACCTCTTCCAGTCAGAGTAAATACTGCCCTTCATAAAATAATGCTCTGACTCAGTAGAAAGTAGCTTCGTGTGTTCATCAATGTTGTGTGTAAGTCGGGAAGAAGTCTTCCCTTGACATACGATGCTCAGAAGATCCTCTTGCATTCGAGAAAGGCTTTTTCTATTGAAGGAAAGCACTTCCACTCGTGGCATGAATCTATGGCTTCCAATGCTTGGTCTCTCAGAAGATTTTGAAGATTAAAATCCAGTTGAAACCAGAGACTTTTTGTTGGGAATAATGGATAGTTGGAAAGAAGCTTTGTTTTTATATTTGATTATGGCGGCAAGAGTACTCTATGCCCCAAAGTGGAAAACTCCAACATTGCCTACGGTGGAGGAATGGTGGACAAAAGTGTTGGAGATTGTGTCAATGGCAGAACTTACTTCACTAATTAGGGAAAAGACATTAGTTGCATTTTTGACTGAATGGAAACCGTTTATAGACTTTTTACATGAAATGGATAAGAAGGACTTGATGACATCTGGATTTATGGATTAAGAATCATGAACAATAGAAAAAAGAGGGCCCTTATTTTTAACTTAGAATAAGTGAGAAAATGATCCATATTTGTGGCGGAGAAAATCGGAACTCAACCTGTAGTTTAGTTTAAGGGTTGGGTTTTTTTTTCTTTTTTCACTTGTTTATGTATTGTTAGTGTGTCTTTTTAGAATGTTTTTTTATCTGCTATGTTTGTTGTCTATAGCTTTTATGTTATTGTTTATAGTCTAGATTTTAAAAAAATTCCATTCTGCAATGCTTGGTCTCTTGGCTGCTATTATGCAAGCCCTCAAAAGAAACTTCTGATCAGTACAGAACACTTGGGTGTCTTTCAGTTTTATCTGATCAGCCTGGAAGACATTGAAACTGTCACATAATCAAACATTTGAATAAAGGGGTGCAGGTCATGGTTAGCCAGTGAAAATACTGTGTCCAGCAGCATCACACTCTAAATTACAGGGTCAGAAGTGCAACCCACAGAGACCCCCGGTGCCCAAGTGGCAGACCGACAAGCAGCCACCATCATCACCTCCACAAGACAGTGCACGGTTGAGGCCAGACAGAAGCCTCCAGAGGCAATGGCGGCCCCATGAAAGTGGGCTCGTCCAAGAGGACAGAGCCAGACCCAAACCTTTGGGCAGGCTAATGGGAGCTGATCATCTCAGCAGGGAACGGGGAGGGGGGAAGGGTGGCACGGCTGCAAGATAACAGAGGGGGAAGGACCAATCACACAGGGAAATAGAGAGGAACTGCCTGCAATTGGTTAGGGTCCTCCAACCATGCAACATGTCCCAGACAACTCAGACGTGTGCCAGAGTTCTGAGATCGTGCAGAAGTCGATGGACAAAGGGATCTGTGAAGGTGCCGAGTTCGAAAATCATTTTCTTCATTCTATCTCGCCTTTCTCCCCAATGAGGATCCAAAGTGGCTGACAATCATTCTCCCCGTCTCCGTTTTACCCTCACAACAGCTCTGTGAGGTAGGTTAGTCTGGCCCAAGGTCACCTACCAAGTTTCCTTGGCAGAACAGGAGTTTGGTCTTGGGTTTCTCAGATTATAGTCCAGCGCTCTAACCGGTACACCACACTGTCCTAGAGATGAATATGTAGGAGTTAATCTTGACCATCTTCCTTTGATTTCTGCATTGAAGGATCATTATTTTCTGTATATCTAAATAACAACGAGGCAATTGTTGAACATATTATTGTTTCTGGCGGGACTTAATCTTTTGCTCTCGACAGCATTTCTATATTATCATGACCTGGATCTCTGGTAAAGCTGAAGAAGCTTCCCACATGTAAGTGAAGCCATACCTGCAGAGCGCTGCCTTTCCCCAGGCGGCAGGACCTGGCAGCATTTCTCAGAACTCGCAGTCTCGGCAGGCATAAACCTTTCTTATGTGCTGCTCATGGCGATTGTATTATTGTCAGAGTGTCCCAGAGGAAGAAGTTGGTAAAACTCACTGAATTCCCTAGATGTGTGTTTCAAGTACAGACAGTGTGGTGTAGTGGTTAAGGTAAAGGTAAATGGTAGTCCCCTGTGCAAGCACCGAGTCATTACTGACCCATGGGGGGGATGTCGCATCATGACGTTTTCTTGGAAGACTTGTTTGCCATTGCCTTCCCCAGTCATCTACACTTTACCCCCGGGAAACTGGGTACTCATTTTACTGACTTCAGAAGGATGGAAGGCTGAGTCAACCTTGAGCCGGCTACCTGAACCTGGCTTGCGCCAGGTTAGAGAGTCAGAATTGGATTTCAAGATAAAAATTGAAGTCCAATAGCACCTTAAGGCCCAACTAGATTTCCAGAGTATGAGATTTCAAGAGTCAAAGCTCACTTTGTCACCTTTGCTGGGACAAAGACTCTCTCTTGCCCTTACCCTCCTGCTAATCAAAAGCTTCATAACTGCTCACTACAAAACTCCTCTTGAATTATGGTGGCACTTCTCAGGGGATCTTTTCACCAGCAGAAAGAGACAAGTGTGCACCCCCCCCCCCCCCCGCTGGCATCCCCTCCCCATCCAATTATGCTAGCTTCTCAGTTGCTGAAAAATGTCAACCGATCGCTAGCTTTGAATACTCAGACACTTGGCATGCACTTGAAATTACCCCAAACAGAGCTTGGAGATGGGAGTTTTAGTATTTGCAATTAAAATTCTGCAAACTGGATGGTAATTTTGTTTTCCTTTTGCCAATGGGCAAGAAAAATTAATTATATGCAAGTAACAAATTGGGAACTTTTCTGAAGAAAATGAGCTGAAGGGAGAATTCAGTAACCCCAAAATAGTTAGAAAAATCACTCAAGCTGAGTGTTGAAAATTTAATGGGGATACTTTGGCTGCTCAGGAAGAAAAGGGAGTTAAGACACACACATTCCATTTTAAATGAACTTTCAAAACCACAGAACTGGATATGGCCTCCCCTTCCCGTCCATCACTCTGCCATGGAAGCTCTCAGGGTGGCTTTGAGCTGGTCACAGCCTAACCTACCTTGCAGGATGTGTTGTTGTGATAGAATTTCAGTGTCTTCCAGGCTGATTGGATAAAACTGAAAGGCACCCAAGAGTTGTGTACTGATCAGAAGTTTCTCCTGAGGGCTGTAATTCAGGGAGCTCTCCAGGCCTCACAGGGAGGTTGGAAATCCTAGTTCTCACTTGCATGATTATGCTGGATTTTAACTTCTTTTTTTTAAGTTTAAAAAAAACACATTTTTTATATGTTGTTCTGTAGATTGCAACTGGAGGTGGAAATGGCGTCCAGATTTTAACTGCTATGTGGTTTAAGTGGAAGCCAAAATGCTCTGCTGCTTGCTACGTAAACGGAAATTAATTACAATAATGTGCCTGGTTTTAGTAGTTAAATTCACTCCCCTCTCTCTCTCTCCTTCACTCTTGATCTGGATGTTACTGCAATTATAGGTCAAGGCTTGGTGATTCGGTTTCCATGAATTCAATGCGCAGCACTTCTTTCCTAATTCAGAAAGTCTCTCTGCAAAGGTCCTCAGTTGATCTCATTTCAGAGATTCATGGGGTAGTTTGGACAAGCCTGGGAGGAACATCTTTATCTGAAAATGTTCCTGTGTTACGCTCAGTGCAGTTTCAAAATGTGAAAATGTAGGAAATATGGTGGGGAAAGCAGTTAAATAAGGTCAAAATAGCAAGAGGGGATCCTTTCTTTATATCTGGGTAGGTGTATATAATACTAAAAGCGATGGTACCTAAATTATCTTTGGACACAAGCAAGGTATTCTTGGGAACCATTAACAGTTTAACAAAATGGAAAGAGAGCAGGTGGCAGGGTGATCTGGAACATGCTGTAGTCGAGGGGTCCCAACATTTTTGAGCCTGCAGGATCCTTCCCAATGCTGACATAGGATTGTGGGTGCAACCACAAGATGGCTGCCGCAGGAGGCGGAGCCACACACAAAATGGCTGCCCCACGAAGCGAAGCCAACCACAAAATGTCAGGGTGTGAAGCGTAACTCTAATAGTAACTCTACAACATTTCAGGTGGAAACTCTATTTAACAGGGTGCCTTTTAAAATGAATGTATTGTTTTAAAAAAAATTCTTGCATACATACAGCTTGCCTTCAGTCACACAGTGAGGATCGTTGCGCTCTGGTGGCAACTGAAGTCAAAGCAACATTTTTTTACAATCTGCACGGCCAATGAGGTCTCCAGTGGCAAAAGTCCCACCTGGCCCTACGCACTTGGTGGGTGCCAGGAAAGGTGTTGGTGGATGTCGTGGCATCCATGGGCACAGTGTTGGTGACCCCCTCTCTAGAGATCACACTAGGGCTCCCAGCCTCCAGGTGGTGGCTGGAGATCCCCCAGAATCACAACTGATCTCCCCTGGAGAAAATGGCTGCTTTGGAGGGTAGACTCTATGGCATTATACCCCATTGAAGCCCCTGCCCTCCCCAAACCCCACCCTCTCCAGGCTCCACCCAAAAATCTCCAGGAATTTCTCAACCCAGACCTGGCAACCCTAGCTCACACAGAGCGGTCAGGTTCCCACCATAGGTCTACATATATGGAAAGTGCGTCCTAGAACTTTGCACACTAACAGGCATTTATTTATTGCTCTGATAAATTTCTATCCCATCATTCAGTTTCAAAGGGTACCCACAGCAATAAATAGGGAACACAGAATAAATACAGTGAGAAGCAACAATTGAACCCAATAAATAAAACGGATTAAAGCTGTGCTAAAAGTCTAGTAGCATTAAAACCTCACAGTAAGAAATAGTCAATGATTTTAAAAAGCCCCTCCCTCCCTCCTTCTGCTGGGAGACCTCTCAAGATGATGCCTGCCAAACCTCCTGTAGGAAGGGAGGCCCAGATCTTAAGAGCAACATCTGAGAAGATCCTGCCCATCATGTCTATCCTGGTAGCCGCGGTCAGACAAACGCTCTTCCAGGAAGGCCTGTCTGCCATTATGTATCTTCTAAGAGCTCAACTACAGGAGACGAATTACACGGGGACGCTCACGTGAAGAGAGTCGCAATGTTAGCCAGGAAGCTGAGTTTTAAAAGAGATCGGAAGGCTCTGTCAATTTCCCTACAGAGCCAGCAAAGATCCCTCCTCAGAGGGTTTGCTAATTTCCACTTTGCCTCCCGAAGGCTCAGTCAGTTTCACTTCCCCTTCTGGGAGATGAAGAGGAAATAAAAAAAACCCTCTGAGGAGCCATCTTTGCTGGCTCTGTAGAGAGGGGAAATTGACAAAGCCTTCCGAGCTGCCTTTTAAAACTCAGCTTTCCAGCTAACATTGTGACTCCCTTCACGTGCGCGTCCTCATGTAATTCGTCTCCTGTAGTTTAGCTCTAAGCGAGGCCTCCCTGCGGGCCTTCTTAGGTGACCCAGGGTTGGTTGGAAGCCCTGCCAGGGCTGGTGTGTCACTGGCTGAGTTGCATGTTGATAACGCATCTCCGCTTTGTCAAGAACAATCACCTTTGCCTGAAATAATGCAGGCTAAAAAACGATGCTGGAATTGAAGAATGTAAATAGTAGCCCTCCTGCTATTAAAAACCACGGCCTGCAGCCGAATCCACCCAGGAGATTCTCCTGAATGGAATGAAAGGGGAGCCAGAGCTCTCTAGTGCTTTTGCGGTGCTGTTGTGAATTGCAGTGAAGGCCGAGGAAAATACGTCCCAGTGGTTTGTGCCTGATAGGTCAGGCCTTTGGCTCGGCCATTCTTAGAGCATCCTCCTCACCTTACTTGCTTCCCTCTAGTGCATTGTGACATCATAAAGCTTTGCAAAGGGCAGACGCGGTGATGCCACAGTGCTGCATCCCTCAAAGAGGCCTATACCGATGGGATAAATTTGACCAGCAAGCCGGGCCTTGTTGGAAGCAGTGGACTCAGCTGTCAGTGGACTGTTCAAACTATTCCGAAAATTCATCTGTGAACGTCTTTGTATCTGAGCTTTCAGTGTGTCAGTTGGATCTTTATTTTATCATGAAACACCTGAGGGTTTCCTGATTCATTTGGAAGACTGATACTGTGAAAATGAAAAGAGGAGAGTTCGCAGGTACCTTCCCTCCCATCTTATCATTTTTTCCTTTGACAAATCTTCTTAGGCAGATTCCTGCAGAAGCTGGAATGTAACTTAGGAGAGCTGAATTCATCGATACTGCTGAAATACTAAAGGAAAGAGAATAGTTTGGAGGGTAACTGGGGCGGTGCCAGGGTTTCTGGCGCCCGTGGCTGCCCCTAAGTGCACGCACACGTAGTACACACACGCCCCCCCTGGACTGTGTGATGACATCACTGCGTGATGATGTCATCATGCAGCAAGCCGGCCCCATTGGCTGCCCACGCTCCCAGTCAGGAGTGATGGGTGGCTGGGGAGGTTCCGCACACCACCCTGGACGCCTGCCGTGCCTGGCCTGTTGCTGCTGCACCCGGCCGGGGGCATGTGTTGGTGGTGGCGGCAGCAGCGGCAGCGGCACAGGGCTGGCCGGCTGCAGCAGCTGCGGGCCAGGCATGCCAGCTCCTTGGCGCGTGCCTCCACCCCCGGCACACCCTTCGGCACCTGTGGCGCCCACCTCACCGCCTCAGTGGTGGCGCTGGCCCTGAGGGTAGCTTACCAGTTTGATGATTTTTTGGGCTTGGGTTTCTCGTAAAAAGGCACAACGGAAATTGTCTAACTAATTAACTTGTCAAAACTCAGCTTCGATCTCTGTTGTAGCAGTTGTGACAGCAGCAACTGGGGATCTGGAAAACTCAAATCCTTAGAAATTGCTCAAAACACATTTACCCGCCTGCTATTAGCTGTACCTCGTTCCACATCTTCAGTTATGGTTAGAATAGAAAGATATTTACCCTCAATAATAGCCTGCTTTTATTTCTTAGGCCACAAGTGACTTACATGAGTCTATGGGCCAAACTACACAAGACTTTTTAGACAACCCAGACCCAACTTACTTTCCATGAAGCCACACAGAAGCTACAGGGTATGTCCATTTCAAACTCTATGGGACTCTTAATTCCGCTTCAGAACACAGCACAGCAGAGAGAGCCTCCTTTCTTCCCCCACCCCAAGCCAAGATCCCACAGAGTTTTAAATTAACGTTCCCCAGAGCTTTAGAGAAAGCTGTGCCTGACTCGTTAAAAAATATCTCGTGTAGTTTTCCGCTATGAATGCAGGCAAGCAAGTGCATTGGCAATGGGGTAGCTTTTACTTCCTGGAATTGCAGAGATGTTTTATAGACGATATTCTCCTGGTCACTTTAATGTTACTGTCATGGAAAGGGAAGATACTCAAATAAACTGTTTTATAACGTAACTTTCCTTCAGCTGAAATCATGTTCTTTCCCTCCTGGTTTGCCCGAAGTGCATGTATGCTATGAACACTGTAGGTATTCCCTTACAGAGAGGAAGACATTCTCAAAGATTTAGCACTTGGGAAGAATGTTTCCCCCAACTGCTTCTGTCCAGGGGGACAGCCGAAGCAAGGCTGAGACAAGGAACCAGACATGCTACCCCTTCTATGCTGTTTTCACCAGGAAGCACCATCTAAACGAATCCCAGTTTCGTCTGCAGCACATCCTGTTTTCCATTTTCCAGGCTACAATTGCAGACTTTGGCCGTGAACAATATGCATTGAAACATGCTTATTTTCTTTCCCCATTCACCTTTTTTCCCTACCGAGCGCCCCACCCTGATGAACAGTTCCAGAGAACTTCAAATCTTATGTGCCATTTGGTGTTGAACACAGTTTTATGATGGTTTGATTGGTCCTTTTCTAAATCAGGCAGGGCTTTTTTTCAGGGGGAACGCGGGGGAATGGAGTTCCGGAACCTCTTGAAAATGGTCACATGGCCGGTGGCCCCGCCCCCTGATCTCCAGACAGAGGGGAGTTGAGATCGCCCTCCACGCCGCTCAGCGGCGTGGAGGGCAATCTCAACTCCCCTCTGTCTGGAGATCCAGGGGCGGGGCCACCGGCCATGTGACCATTTTCTCGGAGGGCAACCCACTGAGTTCCACCACCTCTTTTCCCAGAAAAAAGCCCTGAAATCAGGTTTGACATTGAACAAGCAGGTGGCAATACTCCAGTGGCCAGTATACCATCAGTGGTAGCTTAAGCAAGAGAGCATTATTCTGTCAATAAAATTACTTCTGGCCATCTTTTCTCCCTGGTTGATCCTAGAAGTGATCTTTTGGTTTTCAGATTGTAACACCAACACTCTCTCCATCCATCACCCTCCGCACTGTTCATGTTGTGATTCTTTATCGTTAATTAGGAAAAGTGGATGCTGGAGGGCAGTTTGGATTAATAAGGTCCCTACAGTTGTGCTGACTGCAGAGTAGGAACATTTCATTACCACTTATAGGTTATCACATCTTTCTTTCCAATGCAGTTTTGTCTTTTTTTTTTTTTGAAAGCCATTGTTGGACACAGATAATTGCACACTAATGGGTGGCTTCTTTTATTCATCAAGGAGCTTTTGTATGCAAGCAAAGGTAACAAAACCCCATTTATTTATTGCATTGTAAGCTCTTTGGTGTAGGGCATAACAGAAAACAAAAACTGGTGTTAAACAGTTGGAAAATAACTGCTCAGTAGCACTATCCCACTGTTTGCAGCTTTCTGCTTTAAAGTAATGTTAGCACGACTCAGAAATTTTTAATATAGTGAGTATGGAACAAGGTTCCTTCTGAGTTGTGAAAGCTCGGGCTGATTGGATCACAGCAAGGACATTGTCGAGGCCAGCTAGGACATAAGGCAGAGACCCCATAAATGTAGTGCCTTTATTTTAATGCCGTTGAGCAAAATCAGTGGTTAAAAATGACTCAGATTTGTTCCTCTGCTTTGCCAAGTGTGCTGAACTGGCATGCTTTTGTTCTAAATTACAAACTCTTGAGTTTGTGTGTGTGTGTTTACTTTATTTAAATCCCACCTTTCTCTCCAATAGGGACCCAAGGTGGCTTACTTCATTCTGTTCTCCATTTTATTCTCGCAACAACTCAGTGGCATAACTTAACCAGGAAGTATGTGACTGCCCCAGGGTCACCCAGAAAACTTCCATGGCACAGAGGAGAGTTGAATCTCACTTTCTCTGACCCTAGTCCGACACTGTTCCTTGCTCTCTCTCTTGCTCTCTCTCTCACACACACACAGAAATATGGATATGCTTGGATAATACCATGTGAATTACACCCTGTAAGCACCTTACTGAGTCGCGCCAAACTCCCCTTCCTCTTTCCAGATCAAAGGCTGTGTGTAACCATGTGCAGTTCCTAGCTCACAGGCACCCAGCCGAACCTGCTGTCTCCACCATTCCGCTGGAGTCTGTCTTGATACTGAGCAGAGAAGCACGTGCAAGACTAGGGCCATCGCGTTCTGCCTGGCATTTAAGAACTCAAGCAAAAGTTTCAAATGTAGCAAAGCATGCAGCAGTCTCCGTTTGAAGCTCCCTTCCTAGCTTGCTCGCTTTCAAAGTTTGCTTGTTCATCTCTAAGTTTCGGGGGCGGGGGGCATCACTCTTACAGTAAAAAAGGTCCAAGCAGCATCTCTCAGATTGAGCATATGCCATGCTAAGGTAGCTTTGAGAGATGCAGCGGTTTGGTGGGTACATGGGTTTTGGGTTTGGGCTTGATGTCAATATTCAGACCTTTTCTGGGTTTCAACTCTAAAATCTCTCAATGAGAGTAGCAGAGGCCCGATTCACAGGGTCCCTCTAGTTAGGCTAGGATGTTGATGCATCCTAAAAGTGTTCTGTAAATAACAGTCATTACAAAAATGCTAAGAATGGATCTCCCCGATTATTGCTCTTTATACAGTGGGTGCCAATGTAGGCACACCAGAGGAAATGTTCCTGCTGATTTGCCTTTTTCCCCTCACTTCTCAGGTTGTTAGCCGAGTGGCAGCACAGCAGGGCTTCGACTTGGACCTCGGATACAGGCTGCTGGCCGTTTGTGCAGCGAACAGGGACAAGTTCACGCCAAAATCAGCTGGTAGGAAACACTGGTTTTCTTTCTAGGCTCTTTGGCAGTGAGAATCTAGGCATGGTTCGCAATGGACTTTCCTCTTCCATAGAGGATGAATGGACTCTTGCTATGTGTTTTAGCATGACTTGTGTAAGTTGCACCTAAACGAGGTACCTAACACCCACCGTCTTCTTTTCCATTTATTTTCCGTGCTGGCAGCTTGGTGAAGCTCTAATTGGGGGTACTCTGGAGGGGAATGTTGGACCCATGCCAAGGGGAGAAAGAGCGAGAAGTGGTTTCACCTAATTTTCTCCCCCATACCGCTGAGCATTTCGGTCAAGGGAATGGGCGGGGTCCCCTCTTTTTCAGTACAAACAGCAGACTTGGAGGAGGAGGAGGAGAAACATCCTCTCTGTGACTTCGGGCTGCATGCAGGGTAGATGCCTTCCTCACATGCTCTCCTGGGGCGCCAGAAAATGACTTCGTTTTTCTGGAACGGTGGAGGGCCGCTGGGCATGCTGAAGCTGAGCTAAGTAGAAATCCTGTTTGGAGGCGATTTTTACTGCGCTTGGCTTCAACAGATGGTCCACGGCTCGCCCATCACACTTGAAAAGGAGTGTGACAGAGGAGCCACAAAGCACACTGAAGCTGAGCTCAGTAGAAATTGCCTCCAAACAGGGGGTTTCTTTCTACTGAGCTCAGCTTCAGGGCACCCAGAGGCTCCTCCGTTGCCAACATGAAAGAAGACCGCGGGAACGTGTGCATGAGTTCCCCCCTGCTTTCCTCCTTGCCAGCCTGGGCTGGGGGGAGCAATTGGGGGCAGAGTTCCCCCACCCTAGGCAGTGGGATGGCAAGCCTAGTTAATACTAGATCGGTGAAACTCTCCAGAGGGTTTTTCTCTCTAAACAGATCTGGGATAAAATTGCTACGTCAGGTTTTTGAATGTCCTTTCTTTTAGGGATCGGCTCCTCTCTTGTGAATCCTCCTTATTTGTCTTACATGATGGGAGTCCCTGTTGCAACTGTAACTGTGCTTCTTCAGTTTGCCCTGTAAATATGAAATGCAAACCTCTCCCCCACCCCTTGCAGGGTTAAAAACAGCCCAGGGTTGGATTCTCCCCACCATGAATCTGGCATTGGAGGAAAGGGTTAAACTTTTCCTTTCCCCTCTCTCCCTCCCTCTTGTTAGTGTTTTCCTCCTGGATTCTGGAGGTGGAACTTGCAAAGGACAAGTTGTTTAAAATAATCATGAAAGAAATCGTATATTGTTAAGAGTGGCAGGACTCTAATCTGGAGAACCAGGTTTGGTTCTCCACACCTCTGCTTGAAGCCAGCTGGGTGAGCTTGGGTCAGTCACAGCTCTCTCAGGGCTCTCTCAGCCCCACGCACCTCACAAGGTGATTGTTGTGAGGATGATAATAACATACTTCATAAACCACTCTGAATGGGTGTTAAGTTGTCCTGAAGGGCGGTATATACATCGAATGTTGTTGTTGTTATAACACACTTGGTAAACCACTCTGAGTAGGTATTAAGTTGTCCTGAAGAGCTGTATATTATTATTATTATTCAAATTACACACCACACAATCAAAAATAAATAAAGATTGCATGTTATCATTGGCTGGTCTTGCTGAACTGATACAAGTTTCCACCAGAGACTTGAGTAACATCCAGGTATCGGTGCAATATATACGCGGTTCCAAGTAATGCCGTCTTTTGCAGTTCTGTAGGTGTTATGTCACAAAGCTGCAGTTTTTCCATATAAGTTGCAAAATTATTCAAAATAGTTCTCAGTGCCCCAATGACAATGGTGACTACTGTTGTATTCTTCATCCATAGTTGGGTGGTTTCAATTGCCAGATCTCTATATTTAATCGTTTTTTCTTGTTCTTTCTCTTTGACTCTCGCATCCCCTGGAATTGCAATGTCAGTTATCCAAACTTTTCAGTTTTCCACAACTGTTATGTCTGGTGTATTGTATTCAAGGTGTCGATCAGTTTGTATTCTAAAATTCCACAAGACCTTGACCATTTCCACCTGATGTTCTGGAGGCCTCACTTCAAAAAGGATGTGGACAAAATCGAGAGGGTGCAGAGGAGAGCAACGAGGATGATCAGGGGTCTGGAGACTGAGCCCTACGAGGAAAGGCTGAGGGCCTTGGGAATGTTTAGTTTGGAGAAGAGGAGATTGAGGGGGGACATGATTGCTCTCTTTAAATATTTGAAAGGCTGTCATTTGGAGGAGGGCAAAGAGCTGTTCCAGTTGGCAGCAGAGGGTAGGACGCGAAGCAATGGGCTAAAACTACATGCACAAAGGTACCGGCTGGATATTAGGAAAAACTTTTTCACAGTCAGAGTAGTTCAAAAGTGGAATCAGCTGCCGAGGGAGGTGGTGAGCTCCCCCTCACTGGCAGTTTTCAAGAAGAGCCTGGATGAATACTTGTCAGAGATGCTTTAGGCTGATCCTGCACTGGGTAGGGGGTTGGACTAGATGGTCTGTATGGCCCCTTCCAACTCTATGATTCTATGTTCCCATGAATTCTTTGATACTGGTAGATTATACTTTTTACTCAATGACCAATGAATCAGTTTGCAATCCTGTCATGATGACTAGCTTTGTAATCCGTCTGTGCAATTTTGCTGCATTCACAAATAAGGTGGGACACAGTTTCATCTTTTTCCTGGCAAAGTCGACATTTTGGATTTTCACTGATTTTCTGAATTGGCTTTCATAACATTAGTTTGCAATGCTTGTTCTTGTGCTGCGAAGATCAGACCTTCCTTTTCTTTCTTGATTGTACCCATCTTCAACCATGCCCAAGTTAGGCGGTTGTCACTTTTTCCCTCAATATTTTTGTAGATGTTGCTCATGTAAAGGTTTGTTCTTTCAGCAATTTAATCTATTCGAAAACTGTTTCTTCTTATATTCAGCCTCTGTTTCAGTTGTTTTTAATATATTCTCTGTTTTCACAGCCTGAAGTAATTTTTCTGTACTGCTGCTGATGTAATCATTTAAGCCCCTCTTTTCTTCTTCCACTACCTGATGTACTTGTAACAGTCCCACCAATTTTTTGTGGTAAATATAACCTGTCAACATCACTTTTAGGATGTAAAGAGTGATGCATGTTCATTAGTTTTCACGTTTTTCGATCCAATTTTTCCAAATCGCTTTAAGTCCAATCTATTATTCCAGCTGGATATCTGATCACTCGAATCGCCCATGTATTTATGGGCTTAATTGTATTCCACCATTTAATTCTGACTTGTGAATTTTGTGTACTCTCTTGATATATTCTTTCTGAGTCAGTTGTTTTTTACTTTCACATGCAGGATGTTATCTAATTCTAATATTTCAAGATATTTATAATTTTCATTATTTGATAACGATTTCATAATGTCTCCATTTTCAAGTTCGATTCCGTCAATATTTTTTTACTTTTCCACGTTGCATGGAGAGTACTGCACATTTGTCTAAGCCTAATTTCATTTGAATATCATCACTGTACATTTTCACTGTATTAAGCAATGATTCAAGTTCAGTGGGACTCTTTGCATACAATTTCAAATCATCCATGTAAAAGAGATGGTTTATTTTCCCAGCCTGATCAGAAATATAATAGCCCATTTTTGTTTTCTCTAGAACCATTGTCAAGGGGATTAATGAGATGTTGAATATATATTTATATATTATGGTTGAGCTCTCGGGCCTCTAAGGGAAAACAAGCTAGATTACATTCAAGTCATCAGTTGTAACCACTTACGATCGACTCTTTTTTAATTGAGATTATGAAATAGTCCTGAGTGAGAAAAAAAATGTGATTTTAAAACAGATCTTTTAATGTAGGAACAATTGAGATCACTTAAGAAAAATTAAAACCGTTTTCCTATTCTCGGCCACACTCATATCTTGATTGTTTACTATCCAGCTGTCTAGATAGCAAAACAACTCCCTGCCTTTAAAAAGAGAGAACTTGAACAGTCCCCCCCCCCTTTACCTCTGTGACTTAGCAGGAACAGTACTCGTGCTTTGTGAGCTGAGGTCTCATTATCCGAATCAGTCACTTTGTTATGGTTAAAAGGGTTGGCTGCCAGTTGGAAAAACTCTTCCTTCTTAAACCGGATATATCTTGCTTGCAATGGCCACATGGTCTTGCATTTAGGATGACAGAGACTTAAAGGGACCAGGGTGCTAAATAGAACTTTAGGAAGTGAATCTATCCTATGTAACTTCCATGCTGCCTAAATATATCAGTCCTCGTTCTTCTCATTTATTTATTTATTATTTATTTTATTCGATTTATACCCTGCCCTCCCCACAGATGGGCTCAGGGTGGCTAACAACATTGAAATCACAAAAACATAAAATCAATAATAATTTTTTTAAAAAATCATTAAAATAGTCCAGGAGCAGGCTATTTAAACAAATATTGGGAGTCCGTATACGGGCATAGCAGATGGCCGAGGGCAGCCCGAGAAGAAGTGGTAGTCTTAGATGGAAGAAGGAGGATCATGCATTTTGGTAATATTTTAAACAATACCTGGTTTGAAGAAGACTTCACGATCGCTACTAAAATTAATTTGCAGTTGGAAGCACCTTTCCTTTGTAGATTTTAAAGCACTTTTTAAAAGATAAGCTTTTAAAATGATGAATATTCTTTGTGAATTGTCACCCTGCTTTGATGAGTGCAAGACTCTTCTTTGCAAGAGCAAAGATTTTGTTGTCACTGATTGCAGTAACCGAATTTTCAGTCGGCGTGTAAACTGGTCTGTGCATTTGGCTGAAAAGAATGCAGATTTCAATCACATGTTCATTCTGAACTTTTTGATGTTTGGGAACTTGAACACCGGATAAATTTGTAACTAGCGTTATTAATAAGTTGCAAATTGTGAATAATGAACATTAGAGATACAAAATAATAAAGAATTTATAAAGGCAAAATGTGAGTTCTGATGGGCTGGTGGCATGTGTTGTTTTTTACATAGTCGTAAGTGCCTATGATTATTTTTAACTAATTGTTAGCTTCTTGAGGACGCTCACCTGAGAAAGGCAGCTAAAAATATTTAAAATATTTATTTAAAATAAGTGAAATGCTTTGGTAGGATATGATGATGATCAGGGCTTTTTTTCTGGGAAAAGAGGTGGTGGAACTCAGTGGGTTGCCCTCGTAGAAAATGGTCACGTGGCTGGTGGCCCCACCCCCTGATCTCCAGACAGAGGGGAGTTGAGATTGCCCTCCGCGCCAGTGGCGCGGAGGGCAATCTCAACTCCCCTCTGTCTGGAGATCAGGGGGCGGGGCCACCAACCATGTGACCATTTTCAAGAGGTTCCGGAACTCCGCGGAGGGCAGTCTCAACTCCCCTCTGTCTGGCGATCAGCGGGCGGGGCCACTAGCCATGTGACCATTTTCAAGAGGTTCCAGAACTCCGTTCCACCATGTTCCATCTGAAAAAAAGCCCTCATGATGAACATCTCCTGACATCTCCAAAAGCCTAACACTGCAGCAACTCTGACAACTGAAGTTGTTTGCCATTAGTCAGTTTTCCAGTTCCTTTTATTTGAGACAGAATTTTCAGGTGTGTTTTGGAAACTCACTCCAACAGCAAGTGCCCTGGACTCCTGCCAGCCTGTCCGTCCTCCTCTTCTCTGAGGCAGAGATCCTCTCCCCAAGGTCTGTGTTGTAACTTGTACTTTACAATTTTTTCCAGTTATTTGCCGATAAACACTGAGAGACAGCAATAAGTGCCTTTAAAATGTACCTGAGATTTTAAAAAAGAAGTGCCTTTAAAATGTGCCTGGAAAAAAAAGAAAACAAAACAAACATGTCAGGGTGGCCACAGCCTCCTCCCAAGGAACTGAATGTCCCACATTTTGATTTTAGGGGCCTCGGGTTTTACGGCGCTTGGCTCTTTTATCTCCTCAGAGCCACAATTCCCCTTTGAGGCCATCTGTGCTGCTAATACAGTTTTTGAAGTGATGTTTTTAAGTATTCTTTGTTTAGCTTAGCTAATCCTCTGCTATCCTTGTGGTTAATTTGAATCGTATTTAAGAGACTGTAAAGGGGGAGTCAAGTAGTATGACCGGTGTGTGAAAGCTGGAGCACAATCTTGTAATAATGATGATGTTGTAAAGTTGCACCTCTTTTTCTGTTCCACATGACCTGCTATTTTGGATTATGCATTATTAACATTGTCTTCTTTATTAATAAAAATTATACTTATCACTTACATATCATATACACTTTTTTGTAATCCTTAAAACAAACTGGAGAGGGAGGATTTCACCATTCCCATATTGCACATAGTTCGGGTTCCCATTGTCCCAGTGGGGGCGGGGGTCCCCCCTTCTAGCCTCTGCCCCCTGCTCACCTGGCCAGCAGGGGGTGAAAGCGCAGGAACAAGTCAGGAACCCTACAGAGCACGCTCATGCTCTGGGAATGATGTCATTCTCAGTGTGACGCAGAAGTGGGGGGGGGGGGTCATGCCAGGGGCCAGTTTGGCAAAATTGGCCAGATTGGGGACCAACTTTTAGCAAATCGGCTCCTGGCATGACCCGTTGTTTCCACATCACACTGGGAATAATATCATTTCTGGTGTGACGCAGCAGTGCTCTGGAGCATGTGCGCTGTGTGAACACTTGAGGTAACTACTCTCGGCAGCCCACCCATGATCCCCCCATCTCCCGGTTTGAACCCCTGAAGACCTGAACCCTGGGGAACCTAAACATGGTGGTGTAATGAGGCTGAAAGAAAAATGTCTTGCCTGACTGATCTCAGGATAGAGGTGAAATCTAATTGGGGACTTCCCAGCAGAGCTGCTGAGAGCCACCTCCCCCAAAGATCCCCTCACACCACCCAGCACCAACCCAGCCACCCAATGAGAACAAATCACATGACTGGTGGTTGGCATCAATTGGTAAAGAAGCTTTTCTGGTTCATACCCTTTCTGTCTCTTGGCCTTCAGCAAGGTTAACACATGGGACTGGTGGGAAAGAGCCATATTTTGGCTAGTGGAGTTGTGTTTTGACTTGTGCAGTGTTGAAACTTTGGACATGCTTAATAAACACATGCTTTTATTTGTGTGCCACCACCCATGTCCGCAAGGGCTAATAGGCTTGCAAACTAAGCCTTTGCAGAAGCTTTGCACATTTTACATCACAAGATCCCTAAATCTATGCACCATCACATTAGGAAACTCTTTTGCCACAGGTTTAAATCAGGCCTGGTCTTGTGCAGCAGAACGAGGTGGTCAAATGGTTGAGATAGTAGAACAGGCTAATCCACTGTAGACTGTGGAGGAAGAGATCCCCCGGGTAAAAATGTTCTGCAAATTAAAAAATAAAAGCAGAGAGAAAGGTTTTGCCCTAGATCTTCACATACTATATTATTTTATATTTAAGTCGGTAAAGCTTTGAAAGATTGAATCTTTCACCTGCAGTCTGAAGTGGTATAGCCCTTTCCGCATACTGCATGGCATAGTAGGTGGAGTGCTGGACTAGGATCCTGGGATGCTTGGGTTCAAATCCCCACTCTACATGAAAGCTCACTGAGTGACCTTGGGCTAGTCATGTTCTCTCAGGTTAACCTCCCTCACAGGGTTGTTGGGAAAAAAGAGACGAGGGGAAAGCCAAGTTCTTAAGCCACTTTGGGGGGGGGGGGGAGTGGGATATAAACAAATGCAAGTGCATGCATACAAGTGTAGACAAAAGTGATCACAGCTGATAGGTATGGACTGTTCACAGTCATCCCTTCTTACCATTCATTCCTCTCCAATTGATGTCCCCGCACTCCCGTAGCGCTCAGACTCACACTAGGATCTTGGATCCCAAGGAGTTAGCCATGTTAATTTGTAGTTGCAAAATATTAAAGAGTCCAGTAGCAGTTTTAAGACTAACTAACTTTATTGTAGCATAAGCTTTTGAGAACCACAGCTCTCTCTGTCAGATGCAGCTGAGAAAGAGAGCTGTGGACTCTTTACTGCTAGTACTCTTTACTGCTAGAGCTATTGGACTCTTCACTACTAGGATATTGGAGACTCTCCCTCCCTCTCTCTCTCTCTCTCTCTCTCTCTCTCTCTCTCTCTCTCTCTCTCTCTCTCTCCCTCCACCCCCAGCAGAAGATCGGATGCCGTATTGCCCACCCTGTAAACAAATGAAGATACCGTTGTTTTTTTGTTTTTGAATGCACTGAGCATCTGCTCCCAAACCATTTCTTAGGAAGTGCTATTGACTCGTTACGGCTTTTCAGGAGGCTCATTGGCTGTTGGTTTCTGGGCTGCAGAATCTGTTCTGTTTTCCCTCTTCACCTAGTGTAGTCTTAGGATCCCTGGTTCTGATTCTCAAAACTGGGTTAACCAGGGCACTTTCCAGCAGTTCAGAATCAAAACCTCTTGGTCTATGCGCTGGTGTCATCGTGAGATAAGCCACTGATAAGACTCTTGCCTTGTTCTGTGTTTCCCTGCCCCCATCTGCTGGCTTCTCTCTCGGTGAAATAACTTCTCTCCTGCCTGCAACCTTGCCCCTGCCTTCCTTTACAGTAAATTCTTTAGCTCTGACCTTAGTCTGCCGCTGACCTGCCTTTGAATAGGCCTTCTGTGGGTTTCCCCCCAGGGCTTCTTTCCAGATCCGGATCTACCAGGACTCAGAATTCACCAGACTAAGAACTGCTCGGCCTAATGCCGAGAGTATATTACACCAAAGACATGGCCGTCAACATATTGGTTGCTTGCTTGTCCATTGTCTTCTGCTTCCTGTGTAATGTCAGAAAATGCCTGCATTTCTGCCCGGCTGACATGAATTTAGGCTCAGCTGATTTAGGCCTTGGGAGGAAGGCTCAAGTAGCATGAGAATTGGCTAGCACTAGCCTTGCGGTGCATTGCTTTGAGTTTCTTAAGTGTACTACTGATGCATATGCACTGATAACGTGTACATAGAGAGATCCATCTTCCTTATGGCATGTGTGCAATTGGTGCTCTGCCCCCACCCCAGTTGCTCCTGGTGCTGCTTTGCTCTCGGCATGAGAGCGAGTAGGGGCCAGATGCAGGGAGCGACTCTTGAATGAGATCTCATGGAAAGCTTAGTCAGGGAAAAGACATTGTTCGATATCTCTGCAGGCAGACGATGCTAGAGGGAGCAAGGGGGGAAGTGATTGTAGGGCAAGGATATGCGAAGAGACGGTACCTTTGCGGATACTGCAGCAAATTAATCTTCCAGGCACCTGGAAGGTGATTCAACGCTAAATCTTTGATAGGGGGGAATCACTGCAGTCCCACGGCTTCCTTCAGTTCTAACTCAGATATCAGAGTAATTCTGACTGTGGTTTTACTCTGTGCACCTGCCTTTTAACCCAGTGAGACTAAAGTGCCCTTGAATCATCATGATGGTAATGAACATTGTTCATTCCCATCTGTACTGGAATAGCACATTCACCATAAATCCGGCACTGGATAAAGAAAGCTCACAAATGAACCCCCAAAACCACACATTCGCACATTCAACATGCAAGTGGCTACAGAGAACTCAAACAACAGTCTAGGGTTACATGTGATATTTAAGAAAATATCTTCCCATGTGATATTTAAGAAACACTCCTGTAGAGTGACCGTTTCCACACGTCCTTAAAGGGACAGCTCACTCACCGAACGCGGGCAGCTTCGCTCCAGACGTCTGTGTTTTCAAAACAGTTGCCAGCTGTTTGGCTTCTGTTTTTTGGTGCCTTTTCTGGCACCGTGGGAAAGTGCAGCACCAGAAAAGGCACCAAAAAAATGGAAGCCAAACAGCCAACAACTGTTTTGAAAACACAGACGTCTGGAGTAAAGTGGAAACGCTGCCCACGTTCAGCGAGTGGGCCATCCCTTTAAGGACGTGTGGAAACAGCCACTGTGTCCTAAAATCCACTTCAGCTTCTAAGAAAGAAGGATGCTTCTGAAGCGTCACGTCTCTATCGGGGGGGAGTTTCATCTCTTAATGTTTCTTTTTCTTTGGAAAAGGATCGTTGGACAGAGGAGTGATTTTCATGGGCAAATCCATGTTTCTTGAACTGAAATTTAATATGGGAAGGTGGCCCTTGTCTATTCAACAGGCAAATGGAAGGTTTCCAGACATGTTTGGGAAGCTAGTATGGACATGTCATAGTTGAGCGAAGATCTCAGCTTCTCTACAGGGGGATTGTCTCTTGAAGAGCCCTAGAACTGGTTGGGACCACATAAGGTACAGTGACACCCTGTGGCTTCTCAAAGGCAAGTGGATCACTCTCCCAAAACTTCAGTAGTTAGAACATGTAGGAAAAGTCAAGGCAAGATTGTTCTTCTAGAGCTGTTCCTCAGCTGTTAATTACGAGCTCTTATAAGCGAAGATGGCTCAGTGAAAGCATCTTTACAACAGAACTCGTATGCTACACAATTGAATTAGGACATGAATTTCATCTCTGATAGGTGGCCTTGTTATTATATCTTGCAGCCTTCTTAAATATGCACAGTGGAGCATGTGATGGATATTTTACAGGGCTATGGCCCTCTTGGAATTGGTCACCTGATCTAGGATTTGTTTTATATTTGTATGTAAATTCCCACAGTTCAGCAGACTAAATTTTGCAGTACAATTAAGGAGAGAGAAAATTACCTGCTGGTTAAAATATGTACAGGTGGTGTCTGTTACAGCCCTTCTTGGACTGTACTCTGGAGCAGGGCGAGGGGTGGGGGATTGCCTGTTTGAATGTTGAAATTTTTTTTTAATCTACTCTTTTCCCTTGTGCTTGGAAAGCTGCCACGTGAGACAGAAGTGAGGGAGAATCTTTCCCTCCAGAGCAGTAGCTTTCTTTGTACCATAGAACTTTTTTTTTACTTTCAAATGTGTGACCCTATCTTGTAATATGAAATGTCAAAATCCAGAAACAGATTTATTAGCTACGTTATGTAAATCAGCCACTGACGTAATATGGCCCACAAATGTTCCTTCAACGTATCCAGTACGTTTTATGTAATTCTTAGTGAAATGAAACTTAGGCTTTTAAAAAAATAAATCAAATATTGCAGTGCAAACGGTTGCTTTGTTTGTTCGAGTTGTTTGCATCCTGAGCTGCTTTGAGCATGTCTGGGGATGCGGCATAATGAAAAAGATCTTCTTTTTGTGCTTGACGAGTCTCTATAGGTTTTTATGTTTTTGTTCGGCATATTTCCAGCACGTCCCAGTTTAATGCGCTGGGATATGATAGCAACGAAAAGGGAGGGTGGGATCCCTGAAGGTGGGATCCAGACAGAGGAAGAGATGAAAAAAACATTATTTTCTGATCAAAATGCCAAATGTGGCAGGGACTGATTTAATATAGACATGTTCAGGTTTTGTCTGGATCAGGGCTTTTTTTCTGGGAAAAGAGGTGGTGGAACTCAGTGGGTTGCCCTTGGAGAAAATGGTCACATGGCTGGTGGCCCCGCCCCCTGATCTCCAGACAGAGGGGAGTTGAGATTGCTCTCCGCACCACTTGGCGCGGAGGGCAATCTCAACTCCCCTCTGTCTGGAGATCAGGGGGCGGGGCCACCAGCCATGTGACCATTTTCAAAAGGTTCTGGAACTCCGTTCCACTGTGTTCCAGCTGAAAAAAAGCCCTGGTCTGGATCCAAATGTTAATGTCATGCTTGGTTTTGGAGTCTCGGATCTGCACTAGGAGTGGAATAATTGCAGTTTAGATGTGCCCCTGGACCTAGAAAAGTCGATTAAACATTTGTCATTGACTCGAAACCAAATAGATATTGTTTGGAAAAACTATGGCGATCCAAGGAATCAAGTCCTAACTCACTGGAAGCCAATAACTATTGAGTTCTGTTGTCTCGCTTCCCTTTTGCCTCTTGGCATGTAGCCTTGGTGATACATTTAACCCTTTTTGTGCCTTTTCTCTTTCAATTTTAGGAAACAAAGCGAGGGGAATTTTTTCACATTGGTCTGTAAAGAATAGCCATCCAGAATTGTCAATCGGTTGCCCAGGCAGATTGTAGACTGAAAGACTCCCCCGGGTTCTCAGTCACTGTATCTATACACTGTCGCTCCCCCAATTGTTCTTGCCTCGTTCCATGACATGTCCATAGGATCATAGCCTCAGTTACTACTGCCAAGATGTATTTCAATAACAGTTGTGATCATGAAACATTTTGATAGCAGAATGGTCACCAGTTTGCACTGTCGAAACGGCTCTGATCCTAGGATGGCTCAGGAAAGATGGTTAAAAGAAACAGGGCTAGAGAAGGCAGACAGGAGGGGGTTGGGCTGCTTTCAGATGTCATGAAGAACCCCAAGTTAATTCATGGTGGGCACAAACCAATTGTAAGTGGGCTGGCCACAATCAGTACTTAAGGTGCCAAGGAAGTCTGGGGTTACTATGTGGAGGAAGGCACTGGCAAACCACCTCTGTCCCTCTCCTGCCTGAAAAGCTCCATGGAGTGACTCAATAGTATGTTCTTATTCTTCTTGCGATTCTTACCCACAATTAAAACATGGCTGACAATCACAATTATTGAGAAGATAACAAACCTTGACTTGTTGAGGTGCCTGCATTCCGTCATCATGACACACTGAATTAGATGACTTCTGGCTTCAACATGTCCCATGAAGGGTGGGAATGCATATTCCCCCAGCAATCAATTGGGTTCTTGCCCTACATAAACAGACGTGGATTTAAAGAAAGGATAGAGTGAGAAGAAATGCACAAGTCCAGGATCAATGCGGATGAGGAAGGTTGAAGGTCACAAACTGGTTTGAAATAACCAACCAAATCTTTGCTTGCAGAAGTCTGGATAAATGTCGATGGTTTTGCTATGCAGAGTGACTCTCTATAGCCTCTTGGACAGAACGATTGGGCTGCAACATGGTTGTCAAGCGCAGAGTGGGGATGGTTGCTTCGGTGTCCCAGATTGTGGCTCAGCACTCTGACTACTATACCACAATGGCTTTAAAAGAGGGTTAGACAGGTTCATGGAGTATAGGCCCATCAATGGCTACTTGCCACGGTGAGTTAAGGGAGCTTCCACATTCAGAGACAGTAAACCTCTGAATCCCAAGAGTGCCGAGAGTCAACATCAGGGGAGGGCCTTGGCAGTTGGGCCTTCTTCGTTGGCTGTTCAGGGCCACTGGTTGGCCACTGTGACACATCCAAGGCATAACTGAGCACATAGAGTATCGTGAGGATAAAATGGATGAAAGGAGAATGTATTTATTTATTTATTTAACTTACAGTCCGCTCTTCCTGCAAACGGGGTCAGAGCGGATAACAACATAGCTTGAAGCTACATTAAAATTACCATTTCAAACCATAAAAACTTACAATTCAGCAGCCTATATTACCCATTTCTAAAACATTTCTATGGGTGAGAAGTGATGGACAGCAGAGGTCCAACAGATGGAGGAGAGGGGTTACATTCCCCCTCCCCGGATGGCTGGTCAGAAGGCTCATCCATAACCCAGCCTCAACCCTATGCCTGGCGGAACATCTCTGTCTTGCAAGCCCAGTGAAAAGATAACAAATCTTGTTGAGCCGGGGCCTCAACAGACGGAGAGTTCCACCAGGTTGGTGCCAGGACCAAAAAGGCCCTGGCTCTGGCCAAGGCCAGGCGAGCCTCCCTGGGGCCAGGGACCACCAACTAGTTTTCATCACATGATCGAAGCACCCTCCGAGGAACACATGGGAAGAGGCATTTCTACAGATATGCTGGTCCCAGTCCACTAAGGGCTTTGTAGGTTAGAACCAAAACCTTGAATCTGATCCGGAACTCCATGGGGAGCCAGTGTAGCTGCCATAGAACTGGAGTTATATGCACCCTATACAGAGTATCCGTAAGGACGTGTGCGGCTGCATTCTGGACCCATTGCAGTTTCCGGATCAGGCCTAAGGATAGCCCTGCATACAGCGAGTTACAATAGTCTAATCTGGAGGTGACTGTTACCTGGATCACTGTTGTTAGGTCAGAGGTCGGAAGGTAGGGGGCAAGCTGCCTGACCGGCTGCAAGTGAAAAAAGGCAGACCTGGCAACCGCTGTGATCTGGGCCTCCATTTATAAGGAGGCATCCAGAATCACCCTCAGAGCCAAGCTACAAGTGACGCCTGACACAGGTTGGACACTTGTCAGCTTCCCTCAAGTTTTGATGGGAAATGTAGGCAGTTTGGCGGAATGTTGGACAAGTGACAGTTGAAAAGTCCACTGGACAGCAGTCGGAGAGCCAAGCTGCAAGACCAGGACGCCTACATTTCCCATCAAAACTTGAGGGAAGCTGACAAGTGTCAGGCATCACTTGTAGCTTGGCTCTCAGACTCTTAACTGATGATACTGGTGTAAGTAACACCCCATTGAGTGTCGGGAGTTGGATCCTGGAATGCAACGATCCACAACCCAAGTACAGGTCCTCCGTCTTCATGGGATTCAATATGGCATTAGTTGATGACCTCCATCTGAATGTAGACGAAGGCCATGCTTCTTTGTTGCTTCTCTGGGATCTGTCTGCAGCCTTTGATACAGTAGATCATTCCATTCTGTTGAGGCATCTGGAAGCAGAAGTAGGTATCAAGAGATATGCCTTGGACTGGTTTAAGTGATCCCTCATGGAACAGTCTCAAAGGGTTGCTGCTGGAGACCAGCTGCCTTCACTTTGGGAATCATCTCTCAGGGATCTTCTGTGTAAAACCTTTAGGGGAAATCTTTTATAGCTATGGAATTGGATGTCCTCAATTTGTGGGTGACATCCAGCTCTATATCTGACTATCCAAATCCCCTGGAGATTCAGTAGAGTCTGCCTGACAGCTGTGGTCAAATGCCTGAAAGTGAAGAAATTGAAACTGGACCTAGACAAGACAGAAGTGGTGCTCTTTGGGAAGCCAGAGATCTTGAAGGACAATGTCCTCCTCACTTTCGATCAGACTTATATAACTCTTGCAGACTCAGTTAAGAGCATGGGGGATATACTGGATTCAGCATTGCTGCTAGAGAAACAAGTTAATGAAGCTGCAGGAAAAAAATCTCTCCTGGTGTGACTCTCCTGAGTCAAATCCCATTCTATCTACACAGAGATGTTTGTTAAGTTAAATTATACACCCAGAGATCCATTCCCAAATCCCCATAACAAGCAGTTTTGGCCCTTTAAAACTGTAGGAGTACTGTGATTGTAGGAGTACTGTTGGCCCCTTAGAATCAATCTCTAGTATAGGGGTGTGCAAAGGCACACTGTTTCGTTATTCTTGTTTCGGATACAGGCAAAAGCCGAAACGGCTAGCCGTTTCGGCTTTCGGCTTTGTTTCTGCTTGTTTCGGCTTTCTTTCGGCTTTTTCAATGGGAAAATGCCTCCGTCTCCGGTGGGGATCTTCCTCTAACCGCTCTCTAAACCCCCCCCCCCCAAGTTTCAGACCGATTGGACTTTGGGGAGCCATGTTATGGCCCCCCAAACCAGGTCCCCCTATCCTCGCATAAGAAAGGGAAGGGTGAGCATATTGTTAGCTTGCTGCTGCTCATCTTCTTCTTCATTATTTCCTATGGGGGGAAAATGAAGAGGCAGGCTTCCTTTGCCAGGGGTGGCATTTTGCATGCAAAATGCCCCCCAACCCTCTGGGGCCCTTCTCCCACCCTTCCTCCCACCCCCCACCAAGGCACAGCCTGCTCCCACTTGGGGGGGCATTTCATGGCCTCCCCAAGTAGGTGCTCTTTTCTCCACCAATTACACCTGGGGGAGGCTTGTCTTGCCAGGGGTGGCATTTTGCATGCAAAATGCCCCCCTACCCTCAGGGGCCCTTCTCCCACCCTTCCTCCCACCCCCCACCAAGGCACAGCCTGCTCCCACTTGGGGGGGCATTTCATGGCCTCCCCAAGTAGGTGCTCTTTTCTCTACTACTTACAGCTGGGGGAGGCTTGTTTTGCCAGGGGTGGCATTTTGCATGCAAAATGCCCCCCAACCCTCAGGGGCCCTTCTCCCACCCTTCCTCCCACCCCCCACCAAGGCTCAGCCTGCTCCCACTTGGGGGGGGCATTTCATGGCCGCCCAAGTAGGTACTCTTTTCTCTACTACTTACAGCTGGGGGAGGCTTGTCTTGCCAGGGGTGGCATTTTGCATGCAAAATGCCCCCCAACCCTCAGGGGCCCTTCTCCCACCCTTCCTCCCACCCCCCACCAAGGCACAGCCTGCTCCCACTTGGGGGGGGCATTTCATGGCCTCCCCAAGTAGGTGCTCTTTTCTCTACTACTTACAGCTGGGGAGGCTTGTCTTGCCAGGGGTGGCATTTTGCATGCAAAATGCCCCCCAACCCTCTGGGGCCCTTCTCCCACCCTTCCTCCCACCCCCCACCAAGGCACAGCCTGCTCCCACTTGGGGGGGGCATTTCATGGCCTCCCCAAGTAGGTGCTCTTTTCTCTACTACTTACAGCTGGGGGAGGCTTGTCTTGCCAGGGGTGGCATTTTGCATGCAACCCTCAGGGGCCCCCCAACCCTCAGGGGCCCTTCTCACACCTTACCTCCCACCCCCCACCAAGGCTCAGCCTGCTCCCACTTGGGGGGGCATTTCATGGCCTCCCCAAGTAGGTGCTCTCAGCCCCCAAAGTCCACCTCCTACAGCCCCACACAAACCCAATTCCCCCCCAGCTGCCACGCACAGACCGAAATCCCCACATTAGCCCCTCACAGACCCAAATCCACCCCCAACAGCCCCACACCCATAACCCCAGGAACAGGCTGGCAAAGGCCAGCCCTCTCCCTTTGTTCCCTATGCTGGGAACTTCTAAACTCTCTTTCCCTGGGCAATTCTGCACAGCCCAGGGGTGCCACAATGGTGGGCACACTTTTGAGTGCCAGCTGGTCCCTGTGAAAGAGCACCTGAACCACAGACACCCTCCCTCAAATTCCCCCACCACCTACAGAGATGCCCCATTGTTCCCTATGATGGGAACCAACTGCACAACAAAGAATAAAACACGAACAACACAAAATAAAGTTTTTTAAAAATTATTTTCTCCCTTTCAAAGTACAAGTAGGCAAAGCATTATGACACATTACACCAGCAGTCCCCCACACAGAAAAATAACACAACTCACTTAACATCAGAGAATCACAAAGCACAATTCCTGTCAAAAACACTTTATTTATTGAACAGCTTTAGGTTACACAGCAGGGGGCACACCAAAGGGCATGGCAGCAGTATCTTACACAAAAGTAACACAACTCACTTCACATCATTTCTGTGTGGGGGACTGCTGGTGTAATGTGTCATAATGCTTTGCCTACTTGTACTTTGAAAGGGAGAAAATAATTTTTAAAAAACTTTATTTTGTGTTGTTCGTGTTTTATTCTTTGTTGTGCAGTTGGTTCCCATCATAGGGAACAATGGGGCATCTCTGTAGGTGGTGGGGGAATTTGAGGGAGGGTGTCTGTGGTTCAGGTGCTCTTTCACAGGGACCAGCTGGCACTCAGAAGTGTGCCCACCATTGTGGCACTCCTGGGCTGTGCAGAATTGCCCAGGGAAAGAGAGTTTAGAAGTTCCCAGCATAGGGAACAAAGGGAGAGGGCTGGCCTTTGCCAGCCTGTTCCTGGGGTTATAGGTGTGGGGCTGTTGGGGGTGGATTTGGGTCTGTGAGGGGCTAATGTGGGGATTTCGGTCTGTGCGTGGCAGCTGGGGGGGAATTGGGTTTGTGTGGGGCTGTAGGAGGTGGACTTTGGGGGCTGAGAGCACCTACTTGGGGAGGCCAAGAAATGCCCCCCCCCCCGTGGGAGCAGGCTGAGCCTTGGTGGGGGGTGGGAGGTAAGGTGGGAGAAGGGCCCCTGAGGGTTGGGGGGCATTTTGCATGCAAAATGCCACCCCTGGCAAGACAAGCCTACCCCAGCTGTAGTAGAGAAAAGAGCACCTACTTGGGGAGGCCATGAACTGCCCCCCCCCAAGTGGGAGCAGGCTGTGCCTTGGTGGAGGGTGGGAGGAAGGGTGGGAGAAGGGCCCCTGAGGGTAGGGGGGCATTTTGCATGCAAAATGCCACCCCTGGCAAGACAAGCCTCCCCCAGGTGTAATTGGTGGAGAAAAGAGCACCTACTTGGGGAGGCCATGAAATGCCCCCCCCCCCCAAGTGGGAGCAGGCTGTGCCTTGGTGGGGGGTGGGAGGAAGGGTGGGAGAAGGGCCCCAGAGGGTTGGGGGGCATTTTGCATGCAAAATGCCACCCCTGGCAAGACAAGCCTACCCCAGCTGTAGTAGAGAAAAGAGCACCTACTTGGGGAGGCCATGAACTGCCCCCCCCCAAGTGGGAGCAGGCTGTGCCTTGGTGGAGGGTGGGAGGAAGGGTGGGAGAAGGGCCCCTGAGGGTAGGGGGGCATTTTGCATGCAAAATGCCACCCCTGGCAAGACAAGCCTCCCCCAGGTGTAATTGGTGGAGAAAAGAGCACCTACTTGGGGAGGCCATGAAATGCCCCCCCCCCAAGTGGGAGCAGGCTGTGCCTTGGTGGGGGGTGGGAGGAAGGGTGGGAGAAGGGCCCCAGAGGGTTGGGGGGCATTTTGCATGCAAAATGCCACCCCTGGCAAAGGAAGCCTGCCTCTTCATTTTTTCCCCATAGGAAATAATGAAGAAGAAGATGAGCAGCCGCAAGCTAACAATATGCTCACCCTTCCCTTTCTTATGCGAGGATAGGGGGACCTGGTTTGGGGGGCCATAACATGGCCCCCCCAAAGTCCAATCGGTCTGAAACTTGGGGGGTTGTTAGAGAGGGGTTAGAGGAAGGTCCCCACCAATTTTGGGATGATTCGGTGGGAAAATGCCTCCCCCAGGCGTCCGGGAAGACGGAGGCATTTTCCCATTGAAAAACCCGAAACAACCCGAAACGTTTCGGGTTATTTTCTTTCGGATAACCCGAAACATTTCGGGTTTCCCAAAACGTTTCGGATAACCTGAAACAAACAAGTTTGTTTCGGGTTTCTTTCGGGTTTCAGAAACCCGAATTGCACACCCCTACTAGACTAAATAAGGTTGCCAACCTCCAGGTGCTGCTTGGAGATCTCCTAGAATTATAACATCTCCAAATGACAAAAGTCGATTCCCCTGGAGGAAATGGCAGTGTTTTTCATTACACAGGCCTAGGAGACCTGCTGCGCATTGCAGCAGGCTGAATTGGGCCCCAAATAGTCGGCCCCATTTGGGGCCCAAATCAGCCCACTGAAAAGTGCAGCATCACTTGGGGCAGCATGATGGCATCACTTCCGGGACTGACGCTGTCACGCCATCCCAGGAGCCTGCCAAGGAGGCCTCTTCCCCCTCCGCCAGTTAGGTGAGTGGTGGCAGGGTGCGGAGAGTGAAAGCGGGGGATTCCCTGCCCCCACTGGGGAATCGGCTACCCTATTCCCAACCCAGAGTTGGCAGCCCTAAATAATACTGATCTACCTGAACGGATTGTTGTACAAAAAAAAATACTTACCTGGCAGGGGAGACACCATGATCACGATTGTTGTAAGATTGAGAAGTCCAAAATAAATGCTAAGTATTATTATCCAGCTCTGTTCCGAAGTCTCTGAGCGGGCAGCAGTAGGAGTCAAGAGGGTTTAACTACCCTTCTCCACAGTATCATCTGATGGTAATTCTTGCTTCTGCTGTTTTCCTAGCAATTGGGTTGCAATTCTAGATGCATTTCTTTCCTCATGGGGAAGTATCTGAGCTTGTGGGCCTTTGTGAGACCAACCAGCTGCCAGTACTTTGTGCTGCCCTCTCCGTCACAACACCTAGAGACAGCAGGGGTGGGAGGGTGTCGAAGAAAAATGATTTAAAGAGGCCTAGGCTTCTTCAGCAAGAAACGTTTCTATTGCCATTCCTCTTTTAATATTGCATAAATAAAATAAATTGAGCACTCCCGAGGTTTAGCTCATTAAGGAACTGGTAGTGATTTCCCCCTCAAGGGGGAGATGCAAAGGACAATATGATCTTCTCCTCACATGAGAAGTCCTCTCCTGGGGCCTCCTGTAAGGCCTCCTAAATTAGTCCGGGCTGATTGTTAAGCTTTTAAGCATTGTTCTCTGCTTAAATAACACTGTAAATTTGCCCTGAAGAACTAGCAGGGTGTGGGGGGGGGGGGAACCCTGCAAACTATCAGATTTCTTCTGCTTTGCAAAATTCATGCAGGTGGGATTGACAGGCTGCTGGGAACGCCTATAAAGTTATCAACAGCAATTAATTAAAATCGTGGAAACCAGGCAAGGATGATGTTTAAGTTTAAAGAACACCTTTAACATCCTGATTATTTACACATAGTTTGTGATCTTTGCCTGGCAGGCATCCAAGTTTATGATGAAGGGTTACCAACTCCGGTTTAGGAAATTCCTGAGATTTGGAGGTGGAGTCTGGGGAGGGTGGGGCTTGAGAAAGGGAGGGACCTCATTGAGGTATAATGCCATAGAGTCCACTCTCCAGTGCAGCCATTTTCTCCAGTTCTCTGTTATCTGGATTTCAGTTTTAATTCCAGAAGAACCCACCTAGAGGTTGGCAGCCTTACGTACAAGTGAAATAATTCAGGGCTCCATAAGGAAGTGGAATAGGATATGAGGTAGTCCTTGTGGATGCAGTTGAAAGGATAGCTTGGAAGACTGCGCGGAAGTAGATAGTGTTGTGTTTGATGAACTACTGGTCTTGTCTTAGGATTTCCATATGGAATACTAGTGCCTCTTGCAGCATCAAAAACCAGAGGGCTTGCCTGGCATTGCAAACACGTTCAGACTTTTTGAGGATGGACTTTCTTGTTGCCTAGGCAGGTAGGGTTACCCCAACACCCCTGGCCTGCATGATGACATAACTTCCAGGAAGTGATTATTCGAGCCCAGATTGGGCTGGTGCAGTGTGCAGGAGCACGTCCTGCGGCCCGGCAGCAAACTCCAGGAGGCATGGCCCCCCCCCACCCCGCTGGCCAGGTAAGCGGGGGTGGGGGTGGAGGGTGGGAGCAGGGCATCCCCCGCCCCCAGCAGGGGACTGGCAACCCTATATACAGGTTATCTATGTCCCTCCCCCACAAAAACTGTACTGTGATTGATGCCATATGCTGACACTCTCTACCCAGTGTGATTTATTGAGAGCCAGTTTAGTGTAGCGGTTAAGAGCACAGGATTCAAATCTGGAGAGCTGGGTTTGATCCCCACTCCTCCATTTGAAGCCAGCTGGGTGACCTTGGGCCAGTCACAGCTTCTAGGAGCTCTCTCAGCCCCACCCACCTCACTGGGTGTTCTGTTGTGGGGATAATGATAACATACTTTGTAAACTGCTCTAAGTGGGCATTAAGTTGTCCTGCAGGGCGGTATATAGATTGAATGTTATTATTAAATTATAATTTCCATCTCAGCAAAACTGGAGACTGATATGCTGGACATTATAGTTTAATATCTGCATAACTTCAGACCTCCAGACTGTTTCTGTTGTACAGTCATTAGCAGGGCTTTTTTTCTGGGAAAAGAGGTGGTGGAACTCAGGACCGCACAATGACATCACTTTGGGTAAGCTCAAACAAGGGGGGAGTTTTTAAAGTTTAAATTGCCCTCGACGAAAATGGTCACATGGTCGGTGCCCCCACCCCCTGACCTCCAGACAGAGGGGAGTTTACGTTGCCCTCCGCGGAGGACAATCTCAGCTCCCCCCTGTCTGGAGATCAGGGGGCGGGGCCACTGGCCATGTGACCATTTTTAAGAGGTGCCGGAACTCCGTTCCACCACGTTCCCGCTGAAAAAAAGCGCTGATCATTAGCATATAATTTTTCCTTATGCTCAGGACAATGCGCGAGAGGTGGAATTGTGTAAATAAATACAAAATCTGTTCGCCTCTTTTCATCCATCACATTTTTATCTTGCTGTTCCTCCATTTTATCCTCACAACTCTGAGGCTTCTCATGCGTGACTGGCTTAACATCCCGATTGATTTCCGTGGCTGAGTTGGGAAGTCTTCCTCCAGTCTAAGGAGCCTTCCTCCAACTTTAATGTCGCTTCTGTTGGAGAAAGAGACACAGTGGGAAAAGGCTACTTTGCGGGTGATGGGCTCCATCTCTATAAATCAAGCTGAAATTCTTAATTCGAATGAAAGAAAGCCTTTTAATGTGGGTGCCATTCTTGTTATCTTCTGTTGATCACTTACTGGCTGCTGCAAAAGCCAATTGTTTATAAATCAACACATTTTCCCCCTTTTAAACTGGGGGGGACAGGAGACAGTTTCTATTTTCCTCCTGTCTCCTAAATGCCCAGTCTAAGGTGTGACATTTAATTTCCTTTTGGCTCCATGTGGTCTTCAAACAACTTTTCTTGTGTGTCTTCTCTGCAGATGTTCAAAATCACTTCCTCCCAGTGAAACATTTGCTGAGAAATGACAAAGCATTGGGTGGCAGATTTCAGAAGGACCAAAAATATGCTCAAGACTGTTCTTGGCGTGAGTGGGTGTATGAGCTAAAATGGAAACTTTCCCTTCTTCCTTGCTGCTAAATGCACAGATTATGGGAAATTGCTTCAATTTATCGGACTCTGTTGGGAAGAAGTGGTGAAGTGACTTTGACTACACCTTTAACAATACTCTCGTTCAGTTTTCTTCTGTGTCCTAGTGATACAATCACCGTCTCGTTTTCTTTACTTTCCCAGGGCTATTCTGAGTTGAAATATCCAGTAAACAAACCTGTTCCTTCTCTATTAAGTGGCATTAGGAATTTCATTTACAGAGGATGCATGGTAGGTGGGAAAACACTTGCTTAATTTCCCCCTCCCACTCGAGTCAACATGTCCTTAGCTGAGGTCCCAGCCCGGTGCTTCTGTAGCAAACACTGATCTAGAATCCTCCTGACAAGAGAGTAATGTTGTAAAGGTAAAGGGGATGAAGCATTTAAGCACCGCCCCCCCCCCCAGTCTTCCACTGTTCCCCTGCTAATTGTCTCCTCCTAATGCCCTTGGTGGTCAAGAAGTGACCCAGAATTTGCCCAATATGACTCTGCTGGGTGCAGCTCCCAAGCACATATCCAGAATTAATTTGTTCCCACTGTTTGAAATGGTGCTCTTTAGTGAACGTCTCCAGCAAATGGGTTGACATGCATCCCAAAGTTCCATTTTGGCGGGTTTTGTGTAGCCTAGCTTTGTACCACAGGCATGGCCCTCATTTTGACTTTAGACTCACTCAAGTGCCTCCCCAGGATTTTGTTCCCCAGGTTTGGAAATTCCTTATCCCATCCTCCGAATGCTGCCACTTATTGGGTGATCAAGGCTCCACCTACATTGATCCAGAAGCAACTGAGAATTAATTGGCTCTTCCACTACTGACACCACCAGACATTCTCAATCAGAATTTGCCAGAATCACAAAATTTGGGAAACTCAAACTCAAATACTTTAGCGGCCTTTGAGAAATGCAGCCTGAGACAAACTGGGGGGAAATAATTGGTGAAAGTGGATCCATAAGGTAATAATAATTTTTAAAAATTAAATTAATATAATGTTCTGTGTGTATTCTGTATCTCTGAATGAGGGGCTGTCCATGTGTTTTCTTATAACTGATCCACCCATTGCTCCATCTCAGCTATGTGTTTGCTTCTTTTTGCCTCTTAAGACTATTGTAGATTCTGTTCAAGCCACTTCTTGTTTTTGGTGCCATTTTATTTGATGCTAGATCGCTTGAGATGTCTTGCTCCCAGGTCTATTTCACTAGTGGGCTGAAGAAGTGACAGCACTAGAGATGAAATGCGAACCAAAGTTCATCACGAACCAGGCCGTTTTTTTGCTTCACAAACTGGCAGTTCATCGGAGCTCATTTCTGACAAACCGCAACAAACTGCTCTGACTTTTAGAACAGTTCATTTGGTTCATTTTTTGGTTCATCACTGCAGACAGCCTGGCACCAATCAATCTGTTGCCTAGGCAATGGGGGGGATGGGCTTTCTGCAGACCTTCTGCAGCCCAGATGTAACGTACGCACGAACCACACCGGTTTGTGAACCAGGCAAGTTCATGGCCATCCGTGGTTCATGAAATGTGACGAACCACGAACTGCAACAAACCACCATTTTCCCGGTTTGTGCTCATCTCTAGACAGCACTAAAACCATGCGACCCATCTGTTTCTTGCTAAGCCCTCATTTTATTTCCAAGAGAGAAGGTAGGATTTTACAGCATTTCTAACTTTCCAACCCTCCCCTGGGGAGTCCATGCTCAGAGGGGAAGAAGTCAGGCTGGTAAAAAGAGAATTGTTTTACTGTATCCAGCAGCAGCTACAGATAAGGGTAGAGTTGAAGGGCTGGACTGTGGGTTTTCAAAAGTAATCTGGCTAGATAGTATTTGAAAAAGGATATTGGATTACATGGACCTTTGGTCTAACCCAGCAAGATAGTTATTTATTGTTTATTTAAAACGTTCCTATGCCACCTTTCCACCCAAGTAGGGTTCCCAAGGCTGCAGACATTAAAACTTGATCATGAAAATATTTGAGACATTACAGCAGTGTTTAAAATACAGAAAATATAAAATATTTAAACAAATAGAAGCACAAACGCACATAAGAACACAAGCAGGGAGGAGAGCCAGTAACAGTTAGTGGAGGAATGCCAAATGAAACCAAAAAGTCTTCAGCTGCTGATAGAAGATAGGAATAGAGGGAGACGGACAAATCTCCCTGGAGGCGAAAGTTCCAAAGTTTTGGCACCATGACCAAGAAGACCATTTGTTGGGTTTCCACCTGTCTAAGCGCTGAAGGATCTTCTCTAGCTCCCTCACAGCTGCTCTTCCAAGTCTCAGTCTCCTTCTGATTTCCTTGTTGCAGTCTCCCTGTTGGCTCAATCATACACCAACAGGGAGACTGAAATGAGAAAATCAGAAAAAGATTGAGAATTGGCAGAGCAGCTATGAGGGAACTAGAGAAGATTCCTTAAAGATAAGGATATCTCTCTGGGGACCAAGATCAAGATAATCCAAACTACAGTACTCCCCATTATGATATATGGATGTGAAAGTTGGACAGTGAAGAAAGCTGACGGGAAGAAAATTGATTCATTTGAAATGTGATGCTGGAGGAGAGTTTTGTGGATACCATGGACAGCCAAAAAGACAAAAAATGGGTACTAGATCAAATCAAGCCTGATTTCTCCCTAGAAGCTAAAATGACAAAACTGAGGCTGTCATGCTTTGGTCACATTATGAAAAGATTCTCTGGAAAAGTCAATAATGCTAGGAAAAGTGGAAGGCAGTAGGAAAAGAGGAAGACCTAAAACGGGGTGGCTTGATTCAATAAAAGAAGCGACACCCTCCAGTTTGCAGGATCTGAGCAAGTCTGTTAATGAGAGGACGTTTTGGAGGTCTTTCCTTCATAGTGTCGCCATAGGTTGGAGGCGACTTGACGGCACATAACACGCACACACACACAACCTCAGATGTCAGGGCACCAAAAGCAGGGCCTCCGGAGGTGACTGGAGTGTTGGGTAGGTTCATATGGGAATCGGCACGCTGGCCCCAAGCCGTATAGGACTACCTGTTGGACCATGGAGCCGCCCTGCATTCCAGCTATGGCTTTCCCCCCAGAGCTACATTTGTCTTCCATTCTTCATTTTTGTGGACTTTAATTTTGGTAGACTTTATATCCAAGTATTTAGTGACTAAGTCCGGATGGACTAGTTTAACTTTGGTTACGTTGTTATCAACTGTGGATTTAAAGTAGCTGTATTGATCAAAACTTGTTATGAGCAGGAGCTAGGCTCTCGTGGCCCTTTCTTACATGTCCAGGATAATGACAGCTGCCACTTTGGGGTCAGGAAGGATCCTTCCTCTCGGTCGCCTCTTCTCCACGCTAAACATACCGAGCTCCTTCAATCTTTCCTCATAGGACTTAGTCTCCAGACCCCTCACCATCTTTGTTGTCCTCCTTTGGACGTGTTCCAGGCTGTCTATGAGCCGAAACAGACGAGACGAGTTCCCTCAATTCAACCTGGGTTGAATTGCCTCAAGGTTAGACGGGAAATGTAGGCATTTCTCCTTCCCGTCACTCAGAGGAGGAGGGGGGCTCCTCTTGCCCAGCTGCCGCCGTTCCCAAGCGCGAGGGACTCGAGGAGCCGCCGCACTCCAGCCTAAGAGCATCCCCCCGCCACTTTCCAGGCTCCTTGAGTCCCTCGCGCTTGGGAACAGCGGCGGCCGAGCGAGAGGCGCCCTCCTCCTCCCCCCTCCTCCTCTGAGCGACGGGAAGGAGAAGTGCCTACATTTCCCGTCAAACCTTGAGGCAATTCAACCCAGGTTGAATTGAGGGTACTCGTCTCGTCTGTTTCGGCTCTATATCCTTCTTAAACTGTGGTGCCCAAAACTGAACACAATACTCCATGTGAGGTCTAACCAGAGCAGAGTAAAGCAATACCATCAACTCACGTGATCGGGACACTATACTTCTGTGTTTCTGCTTGTTTTCAAATCAGCTTCTTTTCAAACCTCTGCAAATCTGGATTTGTATATCCTACTGCACGGATTATTAAATGTCCTTGCTGTTGATCATATTGACTCATTCTGTATAATCTGCCTCGGGTCTCAGTGAAAAAGGTGGCCCATAAATAATGTAAACCAAAATAAAATCAAAACCCGGCTTTCCCATCATGCTCTCGAACGTCTTTTCCTCTCCCCTCCTTTTTTGCACAAAAACGATCCAGTTTATTTTTATTTTTATTTATTTATTTAAAAACATTTCTGTACTACTTTCCTACCCAAATAGCATCCCCAAGGCGGCAAACATCAAAACATTAAAATATTTCAACCCTAAAATAACATTTAAAATAAAGTATATGCAAAAGAATTATAGTAAAAAGATATAAACACATGTGATGAAAAGTTCCGGGGAACTCGTAAGCTTGTTCAGTACTTTGCCCCTCTCAAAAGATACTACTAATGTTGGCAAAAATCATAAGGAAATGGATAAGATTTCAAAGGGAGATAATCAACCATATGCAAAGGTTGTGTTGGCATGTCTGCTAGTTCTCCAGGGTTAGACTGCGTTAGCATTAGAAGCAGAACAGAAACGTAATCACTGTCTGGTAAATTCAAAATATGTATTGTACGCTGCTTAACGGAATGCAAAGAGTTAAAATCTGGAGGTTGGATAAGTGGAGGTAAATGCTGAAACAAGGTCTTCAGGACTTTTTCTGACAGAACACCCATCTTTAATTCGCTTGTCCCTTCACCCATATAACATTGTACATCTGCCCTTGAAGAGAGCTCTTGCAAGCACTCAGGGAGCCAGGGAAGTCAATTTAGCAGAGGTTCCTGTCTGTGTCCTAGCACTGCAGGCAGACAGCCTGGAGCTAGGAGTTATTATCGGCTAAACAGGTATATGAATAATTACTGACAAGTGAGGCCTGGGTTAATTGCAGTTTTTAATCTTCTTCTCATAAATTCTTAGATAATGGGAGGGGGAGTCGCAACCCAAAAAGGTTCAGTGAGTGTCTTTTCTTGATTCCAAAGGATGTCATCTTTATTAATTATAATTTATATAGGACCCTTATTGTACATGATGTTTCTGTCAATGTATTTATTGCTTTATGTTGCTCACCACTCCTTCCGTTAGCTAAGGGATGCATCCATGGGGATATCTCCATTTACCCATACAACAATCCTGTGAGGTTGGCTCATTTGACGGATGGTGACTGCCCCCAAATCACCCAGCTTTATGATTGAATGAGGTTTGTACCCAGTTCTTGAATGACATGGGCTTTAAGGCAATCTTCTCTCCTCCCCTTTGTGCAATTGCTCTCTACTTCTAGATGTACTATATGTTCTGTATCATTTTCACATGCCTGTATATTTACTGGAATCTCTTGAAAAGCTGGCCTGTGCCTACTCTCTGCTGTCCACGCTCTGAAGAAGAGCTATGGGGATCAGGTGGTTACATCTTTTTCTCATATACTGAGATTAAAAATTAAATAGGTTAAATAGGAGCCAGTTCAAGGTGTTTCATTGTCTCATTCAAGAAACACTCATCATTGCTGGCCCTGTGCCCCATACCCCTACTAAAGTAACAATGTCAGCTATCCCACAACTTGTCCAAGGTACTTTGTAGTCCCAATAGGGTTGCAGTCTCCTGCGGAGGGTAGGGGATCCCCCACTCCCACCCTCCCCCAGCCTCCACTTACCTGGCCAGCAGGGGGGGAACACACCTCACTGGACACACTTCCGCTCTGCATAGCAGCCCAATTTGACCCCCTGAGGAGCACAGGAGTGCTCCCAGTGGTGCATGTGGCCTGCGATGATGTCACTTCCTGAAAGTGACATCATCACACAGACTGGGAGCAAGAGAGTGATGCCTGGGGCCTCCAGCCTCCCACCTGGGGAGCTGGGAGACCTGGCAACCCTAAGTTCCAAGCAAGGATCACTCATCACCTCATGGTAAAAGGGGCATGGCTTGGACTTGGCTGTTGGAGGTTCAGGCCTGGAGATTTTGGGGGTGGAACCTGGAGAAAGCAGGGTTTGGGGAGGAGAGGGGCCTCAGCCAGGTACAATACCATGCAGTCCACCCTCCAAAGCACCCATTTTCTCCAGGGGAACTGATCTTTGTTGGCTGGAGATCAGTTGTAATTCTGGAAGATCTCCAGGTCCTATCTGGAGGCTGGCAACCCTACTTCCTACCCTGCCAGCCAGGTAAGGGGAAGCAGAGGGCAGAGGGTGAAAGCAGGGGATCCCCCACCCCCAACAGGGAATGGGATCCCTACTCCACTTACCAAATGGATCTAAGGTTTCCAGCCTCCAGGTGGTGGCTGGAAAGATCCACGAATTACAGCTAATCTCTAGGCCACAGAGACCAGGTCCCTTGGAGAAAATGGCTGCTTTGGAGGGTGGATTCTGTGGCATTATACCCTGCTGCAGTCCCTCAGCCCCTGGCCTCTTCAGGCTCCACCCCAAGAATCTCCAGGAATTTCTCAGCCTGAAATTGGCATCCCTAAATGGGCCAGTTGGCCCTTGACCCCCTTCTATTCTATTGCAATCCTGGGCTTGTAAGACTGTTTTAGAACCAAGACATTTCGGTGTGAATGAGACCCCAAACAAAAACAAATTTCAATGTAAAGTTAAGTATGGCCTTTTGATCATGATTTTTGGTGAGAGGATTCCCCCTTCTGTTTCCCTCAGAACAGTTTCCTTTTAAGAGGCCATTGGAAAAAAACACAAACACACAAATAAATGTCCATTATTTCCTGGAACTGGTTCATGTCGCTGTACTCAATTGCTCGACAAATTTAGTTTCTTATTGGTGCCCCACAGAGTTAATACCCCCTTTTGTTTTTTTCCTCAAGTTATTTTCAGCGCGCCTATGCATTTCGTCTTTAAAATATGGAAAGAGTTCAAAACCTTACTCATTTGGTTTGGCGGTGGGCCGCTTTGCGTGTGGCTTTTTTCCCTTCCCCTTATGAGGAGGTAAAGGCCAAACGTTGTATGCAAGAACGTATACGGTGTGTGGCCAGAATTTGTAACCCATTGAGTGCAATGCAGCCCTTTAGCAACTCACGAGGCGCTCGATTAACCTCTTCATTTGCTGCCTGCCTGGAACTGGAAAAATAGGAAGAGCGTCAAGCCGCTTGGCAGGCCATGGTAGGTGGTTGGTTGACTTACGTTTAGCTCGGGAAGTCATGCAGGTCTGGTTTATATTAATAGGAGTTCGCACAGATCAGACAACTAGAAGGATTAGGCAGTGGAATATTTAACAGTTGGCATTCTTTTCTCTTCAATTAAGATCAGGTCCACTTAAGAAAAAATGTTAACGTTTGAATCGCCCCTGTGGTTACTAGTTTCTTGTGGACGGTCCTGAATATTCCCAGCCAAGATGGAAGGGAAACTGATAAACATTTGGACCTTGTTATGGGGCCTCTCAGCAGACTACAGAATTTGTTGATGGTTCGTTGCCATCATTTTAACATATTACCAAATCCTCAAAAGAGACTTTGCTTACCTTAATGCGTACCATAAATTACATCGCTTAAATAGAAACTGTCGTATATTGTTGGAAGCAAAGACTATCTTGGATATTTTCTTTTTCCTTTTCTCTTACACTATCCTGACAATACCAAAATAGCAGTCCAACTTCAAATTTGCCTTTACCCATTGCAATTGGACCCTAATGGTTTGAGGGTTAACATGTTAGTTAATTTACTGTCCAAAATTAATGTGAACTTTAGTCCTCTGGTTTCTCTGTTGGAGAGGCATGTTCCCCCACCCTTTCCCCTTCCAGCCAGGTAAGCAGTGGCGGGGGGCGGAGGGTAGGCGCGAGGGATCCCCCACCCCGAGTGAGGGACTGGTAACCCTAGCCTACCCTCTGAAGTTGCTGTCTTCTCCAGGGGAATACTTTTATGTAGTCTGGAGACCAGTCATAATTTCAGGAGAATTCCATGCCGCCTTGGAGGTTGGCAACTCTACTGGGATGGGAGGGAGTTTGAAGGGCCCGAGATGGGCCCCATCATGAAGCGTCAGAAAAATGTTGGCAAGTGGTTGAAAAGTATGTTGGAAAGTAGACAGTCCGCATAATGCATGCTTGGGCTGGTCATGGTTTCTAGTAACACTGAGCAAAAGGAAAATAGAGCCATCGTTAAAACACATCAGGAATCTGGAATGCCGATCGAGACACAAAAGCCCGGAACAGAAGGAGATCCAAGGAGATAAAGATAGTCTGGAAAAAGCAGTAGTAGTACAAAGGCTCGATATGAAGAAAGATGGAGCAAAAATATTTTCTCCTACAGAGATAGAATGTGGAAGTTCGGACACTGAGTACAGGACCAGTCAAAAGTGCAATACAAAACTGTTTTATCTGTTATGTCAGACATGCCAATTAAACCTCATAGAGACACCTTGAAAGGGAACCCGTGCACTTTCATAGCGGATGTTTACGATACTATAATTTTGAAGGAAAACGGCTGGAGAAAACGAGCCCTTTGTCCCTCCTGGCTTTTTATTCTTGGATCTGCCAAGGAAGGGGCCATAGCTCAGTGGCATACCATATCCTTGGCATTCAGAAGGTCACCGGTTCAATCCCCAGCATTAATTTCTAAAAAAAGGATTGGGCAATAGCTGATGTCCAGGATCTCTACCTGAGACCCTGCAGGTCTGAGTGAACGATGCTCACCTTGATGGAGTAAAGGTCACTATAAGGCAGCTTCTGGTGCCCACGTGGGACCTCCCACTTTGCGTCTGTTTCTGAATTCCATTTCTGCATGTCGCCAATGTTTAATTTGCTAGTCAATGACACTGATGTGGCCAGGCTAGAATCCATGCTGCCTTTCTCTGAATGGCAGGATTGCCTCTCGCCTCAAAGGTATGAGCACTGGTGGGGGATCTTTATTTTGTGGACAGGTGAGTTTGGACACGCTCAGAGAGGTGGTGTTGTGCCTCCAGTCTACAGGTTAAGTCGCTATGTATTTTTATGATATTACTTGGTAAGATATTTAGTAACGTGTTTTTAGAGTTCAACACACAGCGAAATTTTAGTATCTATTGCGTTTCTTCGTGTATTTCTATCTAATATTTCCTCGCTTTCTTGCATGTCCACCAAATGTGATAGAATGTTGTATCCGACAACAAACTTATTCAAGGGATGACTCCAGAAAGCATTGGCTAAAACGGAAGCTAACTCTTCTGTTACCATAGCCTGCCCATAGAAGCCTAGCTTGAGGACGGTTTATGATTGTTTATTATTTATTTAGCAAATTGATATGCCCCTTCTACGGAGTTCTGCTCGAGGTGACTATTTTACCAAATAGTCTCAACATATCACTGGAGGAGTGTACATATTTGATCTTCAGCGGCTTCATGGAGATGGCGCAGCTTGGAGAGGGAAAGATTCTCTAGCCGTTTCCATACGCAATGTTATGCCTTTGATCCTGAGGAGGAGAGAGCGGGAGAAGCCAGTCCTGTTTGTGATAAAAGAGGGCTGGAAGAATGCTTGAGCAAGATGAACTACTAATATTAAATGGCTAAATGGTGACTGGCTGTGCTTTCCTGAAGCTTTTTATCTTTTGTGAGCATTAAGAGTATATCACCGATAACAGTCAGAAGAAAACCAACCAGTCTTGCAATGCCAACAGACTTCTTCTGTTCCCCACCCACTTCCTTTATTTTTCCAGTCTCATTTACAACATAGTCTGGTATGCCTTTCACACCAAGGCTTTCTCCCTTCTCGGTTCCTCACCATCCCACCCATTTGCAATACAGGCTCGTCCCAAGCAGTTCTTCCATTAGAGGAATCTGAATAATCATCTGTCTCTAGAGCTGTCTCTCTGGTCACCCAAGATCAGGTGATCATAAAGAAAGGGAACTTTAGCTGGCTTCGTTTTGTTTGCTGATAAAAGAAGTCCATACTTCTTTTTGCCAGAGGATCAACTCCAAGAGGATAAATGGAATCAAAGATGAACTGCTGGAAGGCACCGACTGACCGCACGTGAAGCCGTCAGAAATACATATCACAGCCACTTGAAAATATTCTCTGCCTCCCTCTTCCCATTCTGAAAGCGTTTGCTGTCTATTGGCCTCTCTTTCTGTCTGTTCACCACAGACACACGTACTAGTTTGTTGTAGGGGTTAAGAACAGCAGGGCTCTAATCTGGAAAGCCGGGTTTGATTCCCCACTTCTCCGCTTGAAGCCAGCTGAGTTACCTTGGGTCAGTCACAGCTCTTCCAGAGCTCTCTTTGCTTCACCCACCTCACAGGGTGATTGTTGTGAGGTTAACAATAACATACTTTGAAAACTGCTCTGAGGGGGCGTTAAGTTGTCCTGAAGGGCAGAATATAAATCGAATGTTGTTATTGTTGTTGTTGTTGTTGTTGTTACCTGTTCTAGTCCTTAACACATCACTTTAATTCTTCATTTGGCCCCTTCCAACTCTATGATTCTATGATTCTATGATTTATTTCTTGTGTGTCTGGTTTTTTCTGAAGAGGTATGGAAAAAAGGAAATGTTTTAGCAAATTATTATTATTTATTACATTTGTATTCCACTCTCCCTGAGAACCAGGCTCAGAGTGGATCACAGGAAAAATATATATATAAAACTGGCAGCATAATAATTAAAACACTTCAATAAACATCATGGCATTCTTATTGCACAATCCCTCTCTATAAAAAATAATAGGGGCAGGCGGGACACTGTTTGATGTTACAGAAATGACAGTATACATATCTCTTGGCAGTAGACCACTGTGGCCGCTGAAGAGATGCTAGAGGGAAGGATTTAGCTTATCTGGGCTCCGGCCAAAGAAGAAAATTAGGAAACCAGTCACACCAGCAAGGGGGCACGGAGAACAATGGTCAAGGAATGGGCAGTGGTCTCCATAGAAGTTTATTTGATGATCTGAGCAATAAAGGAACTCCAAGGCCCAGGATTTTTTTTTCAATTTACAATTTTATTTATTTTTTCCAGAAAAAGATTTTTTTATATAATAACAATCAAACTGGCCAACCAACTTATTTTCTATAACAACTAACAATTTCAACAGAGCCAGTTTGGTGTCGTGGTTAAGAGTTCGGGACTCTAATCTGGAGAGCCGTGTTTGATTCCCCACTCCTCCGCTTGAAGCCAGCTGGGTGACCTTGGGTCAGTCACGGCTTCTATCTCTCTCAGCCCCACCCGCCTCACAGGGTGTTTGTTGTTGGGATAATAATGACATACATTGTAAACCGCTCTGAGTGGATGTTAAGTCATCCTGAAGGGCGGTATATAAATCAAATGTTATTATTATAACATTACTCTTTAAGTGATAAATAACTATATAGAATAGACAAATATGGTAAACAACTTAATATAACCTGACAATACTCAAAGTTGACAACATTTGTTAAATAGTGACTTCAAAAAGATGTTAATGCTTTAAAATAGTCCACGTTTAAACTTGTTGGGTTCATTGATTCATTGTTGGTGAGAAATTCAAGGACAGGTTGCCATTGACTGAAAAAGTTCTCATTATGTTTTGACGTTAAGTTGTGTATTATGGTTTGGTAGCTTTTCCAAAATGAAATACTCCCATAGTCGACTTTGCCATGTCATAGTTGATGGTGGGTTGTTTGATTTCCAGTTAGAGGCTATAACAGATTTGGCTATGCACAGTAGTATCATCATAAGATTTTTTTCCAGATCTTTTGGAATTGTTGTGTCATTCCAATAGTTCAAAAGCACTATTTCAGGAGCCATTGGTACTTCATATCACGTAATGCTTTTAATAGCCATAATTATTGATTTCCAAAAGGTTTATATGTGCCTGCACTCCCACCAGCAGTGCATAAAACTACCTATTTCCCCACAGTTTTTCCAACATTTGGGAGAATTTGCATGGTTTATATAATGTATTTTGAGAAGAGTCATGTACCAATGAGTTATGATCTTTATCGTATGACTTCCATATTTCCTTCCAAATTTCCTCAGAGGTACTAACATTGCAGCTTTTCGGCCAGATTTTTTGATATGATAGTAGCTTGTTCTTTGTTTGAGATCTATTAATAAGTGAACTCTCGGGCCCAGTAAACAGAGCTCCAGCAGCTACAGTATGGCTGAAACTCTGTGTGGATCAGACGGGAGACCAATGGAGGTTTTATGCAAAAGCAGGATATATATTCTTTATTTTAAAAAGAGGGATTCTGCAATTCATAGTATCCACAGTTAGCCTCAGTTCCTATTTTGTCCTTCATCCCTTCCCAGTTAACAAGAAATGGGTCTGAAAATACCTCCTCTTTATCCTGATGGAAGACTCAAAAGAGTGTCCGTATTAGCCCGGGAACCTTCTTGGAAATGTTGCTCCATAACGTGTCTTCAGGAGAGATTCTGCTCACAAGGGCTCAAGGCAGGGGTGAAACGAGAGACCAAAACAGCCCTGGAATAAGACCTCAACCTCTGCCCCCATGATCAAGGGAGAGTGGAAGAGTCAGCTGGAAGAACAAAGGTGCCTGCCCAACCAACCCCATTCCACCACAATTGAGCTGAGCCCCACCTTCTCCTGTGCTGTGCATGACTTGGCCAGTTGGCACCTTTTGTTCTGCTGCGCTCACTAGACCCACACAAGGGAGACTGAGAAGAAGGAGCCACCTCCCACCCCCCGCTCTGGCCGTCAGCCCACCAGGAAAGGTCCCCGTGCCCTTAATTGCCAATATGCCCCAGACTCAGGGGAGTATTTTTAAGGGGTGGCACAGTCAACAAGGAATGCACTGGTTAGCGAAGTTTGCTGTCTGGCTACACCTCTGTGAAATTTCAGAACATCCATGAAAATGATCTAAAATGGATAATTAGAGCTGCCGTAGTTTTCTTTCTGTGTAGGTACTTTTAGGTCTATCGTGGTGATTATTTTGTTATGAAACATTTAAATTGCTTAGCTTAAACTGTTTTTTTATACTAGATATTTTAATTTTATTATTGATAGCTGGGGGAATATAGAATAAGAAGGGTAGGGGAAAGAAATACAAGTTACATAATTCAAATACATTGCACCGTTCAGTCAGATGTATTTTCTTATTATCTTTTTGTAATCCATAGGTCAGCTTATTATTACAATTTTTCAGCTTAAACTGTTTTAATGGACAACTGGTTGATAAGTACTAAAAATTAAAACAACCTTGAGGTTACATCTGTGCCTTGTGCAATAGAGAAAGCTATCCTGTTTATTGCTCCCTTTCTGTGGCTTTATATATGTAGAGGTGCAGAATATTCAGGAATATCTGCTGTTTTAAGAATTTGCAAAGAATTTTGGTCTATGGTCTCAAAGCAGACAAATGAGCTAAGAGAAGAGAGATAGGCAGGGCTTTTTTTCTGGGAAAAGAGGTGGTGGAACTCAGTGGGTTGCCCTTGGAGAAAATGGTCACATGGCCAGTGGCCCCGCCCCCTGATCTCCAGACAGAGGGGAGTTTAGATTGCCCTACACGCCGCTCAGCAGCACGGAGAACACTCTAAACTCCCCTCTGTCTGGAGATCAGGGGGCGGGGCCACCGGCCATGTGACCATTTTCAAGAGGTTCCAGAACTCTGTTCCACTGTGTTCCAGCTGGAAAAAAAGCCCTGGCGATAGGCATTGTTTTAGTCACAGACAGTGTCACAATGGCACGGGGGGGGGGGGGGGCAAGTGCCAGGAAAAAGTAGTGCTGATGGTTGAGGGGAGACACATTATCTTAGTGGTGCACTCCTGATGGAGAGCCTTTTTGAAGGCTTATTTGTCTTTTTCAAAGAGTAAGATACTTATAAGGATTTCAGAAGGTAGGTCATTAACTTAACACATCTTGCATGATGATCAGGTTGTGTTTTATGTGCTTTGGTGTACTTGTTTTAGGGTACATCTCACAGGTTGCCTTCCTTACAAAGAAGGCAACAAAGGGAATATTTAAGTCCAATATGTTAATCATACACCAATAATCAGGGCTTTTTTTCAGCGGGAACGTGGTGGAACGGAGTTCCGGCACCTCTTGAAAATGGTCACATGGCTGGTGGCCTCGCCCCCTGATCTCCAGCCAGAGGGGAGTTGAGATTGCCCCTCCCCTCTGTCTGGAGATCAGGGGGCGGGGCCACCAGCCATATGACCCATTTTCCCCGAGTGTAACCCACTGAGTTCCACCACCTTTTTTCCCAGAAAAAAAGCCCTGACCATAACATTTGAAAAAGGCACAAGTGTGTGTTTTTTAAAAAAAATTAAGAGCAGGAAAATAAATGTCAGGCTTGTTCTTGCAGATGGTAGGACAGAGCTTAGATTTTGAGCCTGTTCTTCTCTGTTTTGCGGACTGCAAGATGGGCAGTCTCCTCACCCCAACATTAAAAGATTTCAGAGGGCCTTTTAAATAGCTGTCCCCCTGAGACAACCTTTCCTGTGATGTAATTTGACACACTGCCATCACTGGGGCTTAAACATAGTAATCTTTGGAAATGATTGGGAATTTGCCCCAGAGGGGGGTAGTGGTGGGAGAAAGGCCTGTTATGATTAATTTCTCCCAATGATAAACCACTCCTTGTCCAAAATGCAGTGCGCTATGAAGTATGATTGAATCCATTTAACTGCCGCGCTTGACAACTGTGACTCAAATGTCATCCCAGAAAGTGATATTTCAAGTGGCATGCTGGGATTAGAAACCGGCTGAAGATTTGTCAAAGGAAAAGTAAGTACATAATTTCTAGATAAGTGATTTGTCTAATCTAAACCCATTCTGATCAGAGAGAGAGAGAGAGCAGATTTTAAAAACGAGGCCCTGAACTCTCGCTTAGGAGAAGGGATATAATTGCAGTGTAGGATGAAGAATGGCCTTTTAAAACAATTGTCAAAAGTGTAAATAGGCACACGACTAAGTGGAAATTGCATGCACTGGATATGAATTTAACAGAAACTCACACCGCCTGTGGAAATGAATGGGAATTGTACAGGAACACAAGGGCTGGAGGTCCTTTTATTATTATTTATTTCTCCTTAGAAATAACTAGGAGTGCCCAAGCATCTATGTGGTTTGGTGGTCGTGGGAATCTTGCCCCTTTACTGTGTTCGCTCTGTTGCTTCCACATTGGTAAAGTCAGTACGCTGATTCTCAGACTGTGCACCTGGGTGTATTAGTGGGTCTTAAAAATTAAGTCTCTGTGCAACTGTGGCCCTATCAGCAAGGGGGCCATCCAACACAGATTCCCACCAACCCTCTTTCTCTCTTTGCCAGTATATGAGCATGAGACATCGCTGGTGTCACGTTCCAGGGCTAGGCACTGGTCTAAGCTGGCAGGTAGCACCTGGTGCGTGCACTGGCTTATGAATGGTCAGGAAGTCCAAAGTCACACACGAAGAGGGCAGTCCAAAAACAAATCCAACAGTCTGAGTTCAAACACAGGCAAGCAGTCCAATAAACAGGAGGAAGAGGCAAAGTCAGGATTCAAACCGAGGTCTAAGCTGAGAGTTCAGTCCAAGGAGTAGCAAGGTGCAAGGCTGGGGGTCAAAGGCTTCCAGGCACGAGGCTCAGGTCTCAGGGAGTGGCAAGCTAGGTTGCTTCCATGCTAAGCCCTGTTTGGCGTCTCCCTTTTATCCTCTGCTCTGGTTAAGAGGCTAAAGGACAGGTGTTTCCTCTGTGCCTGATTGCAGCACCTCGCTCTCGGAGCTCAGTCCCGCCCTGCACTAAGCTTGCAGCCGGGCACTCCAGCGTCTTTCCCAAACCACCCCTGGTGCCCGGTTCTTCCTTCTCCCAGATGGCTCGGAAGGTTCCTTTCTTCCTGATGCCGGGGTCTTCTGTGCTCCGTGCCAGCCCTCGCCCCCGACTGCTTCTTTGGAGGTTCGTAGCTGCATTGCTAGCCGCTCTGTTGACAGTTCAACTGGTGCCACGGCTGACTCTGCTGCTGGCTCCTCTGATGTAGAGGCTGGGGTGACAACTGGGGTGGCAGGAAAGGAATCCCTGGTCTTCCCTGAGGCAGTTTGCTTGACAGTGTGTGTGTGGGGGGGGAGCCTCCAGAAGCATCCCTGCAGCCCAGAAAGCTCCAGTCCTTCGGAACTGACTGACTGACCATGGACATCATGGCCAGTCGGAGCAGGACATCAGGAAGAGCAATATTAATTGAGTCGTTGCATGGTCTTTAATAAAACAAAAACCCGTGACCCAGTTGTTCCATCTATGGAAATCAGTGGTTTATTCCTCAGTTGATCAAGTCACCTTTCAAAGCTGCTCTCCCATTAGCAGCTTCGGTGCTAGGCTTTTGCTGACTTTTCTTATATGCCCACAGTAATGCTGGAAGAATTTTTATCCTCTAGGCCAGATTGACCAGGGATCCTGGAGGTTTTTGCCTTCCTCTGGGCATAGAGCAGTGGTCACTGGAGCGAGGAGCAGGAGGTAGCTGTGAATTTCCTGCATTGTGCGGAGGTTGGACTAGATGGCCCTTGGTATCCCTTCCAGCTCTGTGTTTCTTGTGCTTCGAAGGATCCATCCATCCCCATCTCAGAGACTTGTAGAGAGCAACATTCCAAAGTACATATAAAGCTGAATACAATATAGTGACCCTAACGCTAGCCCAGTCCCCTAAAAGAGGGCCCTGAGAGAGATTCCCCAATCCTGCACGGGAGATCTGCATACAGAAGAGGCCTTCAGTGCTGAGTAACTGATACGGAGGCATGTGTGTGTTAAGACATGTATGAGGAACGTGACGCCTGTACCTTGCTGAGCAGGTTTTGATGTGAGTAATGTGCATATCTCTATCTGGGGGGCACCCTTACCCAAAAATAGTTGCCCCTGTCAGTTAGAGAATGAGCTTTGCGGTGCTTCTGGCTTGTTTTGGTGAGAATGCCTCCTTCATAGTTTCGCTGTCTGACCCCAAGACATGGATGATGTGTCTCTCTTTTTCAATTTTGCATCTCACATAGGATGGGGGCGAGGTCAGACCTTAAATCTTGCTTTCCCCCCTTCTGTCTTTTAAATTTTGTAACATCCAGCCTGGTAAAGAGTTCTGGCGAGGTGAAAAACTTGCACGATGTTTTGTGTCAACTTGGCTGGTCCTAATAAAAAGTATTACATGGGTTTTGCATGGTGGACATATCTTTCAGACATATCATTATAAGAAGCTGTCGAGAAACATACAAGAGAGAGGATTATTTTTAATGTTTCTTGGGTCCAGGCAATAGAGAGCTTTGTAGCAGTTAGGTCACCACATATATCCATAAACTATTTATCAAAGTATAGAGGAAGATCTATCATAAGAGACCTGTCTTTTACACTGATTTCAGTGTTGAGGGGAGAGGTGATCTCTTATCGGTCTAGATAAGATTCTAATCCAGGCCAAATATCCAGAGGTCTGCCTTACATTCCTGTTTGCAGTGTAGGCCTACAGCCATGGTCCTAAAATACGGAACTTGTAAAAGCCAAGACTGGGTATCTACTCAGCTCTACAAATTGCTAATGAACGTGAACTCCATTTGGGTGAAAAGGCAATAGCCCCAAATGGCATCCATTTCTAGCATCACGCCATGGATTTTGTTTTTACGAATGTATATCCTGGTTTCTTTTGTAGTGAATATCTACATTATGTAATGTACAATAACTGCTTGCAAAGAAACATCTTGGGAAATTACCTTTTCATGACACTTTCTGCTTATTTTTAAATTCAAGTCAGCCAGATAAAATCCCCAACAAACTCTTCATTAGGAAGGACCTGTCAGTTTTGTGAAGGTTGTGCTTGGAAAGGAAGTGGCTTTTACCACAGGATCCTTTGTCAGGAAAAGGCTGGTTTTTGTTTGGCCACAACTTAAACTGCCACTTTTCCCTCAGAGAAGTGGGGGGAGACATGGCTTCCTGTTTATGTATTGTACCATTATTAATTCAATATGGAAAACGTGACTTCTTTTAATCTGAACTTACCTTCAAACCTTCTTTTAAATACAAACTTGTAAAGTAAGCAGAAAGGAGGTAGAGGAACTGAAAACTGGTTTTTATGTCTTGTCAAGACAATGAATTTTAAACCAGCTAGAGGAAATATTCAAAATACACGAACTTCAATGATGAATGTGCTGCTCAAAGGAAAAGGCATAAAGTGCTTTTCCTAAGTGTGCAAAGAGTTTCCCATATGTTGTCTCGGTTATTCTTACCACAGCCAGCCACGTAGGCTAGTATTTCTATACCGTATTAGCTGTACCGGTGCTGAGGATGATAGCTTGTTTGGAAAAGGCTGTGTGGGTCAAGATCCTTCCTTCCCACTAAGTCTACCAGGTCTCTCGCTACAGTGGTAGACCTTCACCCAGCAGCCCTGGTCCCCTGCCACTGCTCAGTACAGCGGTCAGGAAGAAATGGGGAAATTGCTGCCTCTCCCACGACGCAATGTCACTTCTGGCATGAACCTGGAAGTGACATCATCACATAGGGGTGACAATGTAGGATTCCAGCAAAACTCAAGGATAAAACCACGTAGTTTCAGTGGAATCCTAGACCTTTGCCCGGATGTGATGATGTTACGACCAGGTTTGCGCTGGAAGTGATGTCGTGCCATCCGAGCGACAGCAGTTTACATGACCCAATTGGCCAGTGTCTCCCAGGGGTTATGAGCACTAGGTTGGCAACCCTGCTTCCCACTTCTATGGCACACTCCTTCCTTCTCCAGGCCTATCAGACAAAAAAAGTGGGATAGGGCCACCATTTGGGTTGCCAGCAGGACTTGAGAAAACATGGCTTGTCATTTTAATAGAGGCTTAATGTGTAGAAATGGATAGCTGAAGCTTTTCATGGCATGGAACTAAACAATGTCACCCAGTAAATAAAATATCATTAAGCCTTTGCAGGACTTTTTTCCCTCCTGGAAGATGGTGATCCTATTATACACATGTGATGCATTTGTATTTATTCGTTTTGTTTATAAAATGTGTATCTTGTCTTCCTACCCAATCAGGGTAACAAAGGCAGGTAACAAAAAGATAATGTTATACTGCACATAAAACCAACTGAAAACAAAACTACCATACATATGCAAACAGACACACACACACAAAGTAATGTAGAGCTGGAAGAAAGAAACACTGAAGGGAACACCAGAAGAAACAAAAAAAGTCTTCATCCTCCAGCAGAAGACAGAAACAGAAGGAGACTGATGAATTTCTCTGAGTTCTATAGTTTCGGTGCTGCAACCGAGAAGGCCCTTCCTTAGGCTCCCCCCATCTTGGAAGGTGGGGATATCCATAGCAGGGCCTGGGAAGATGACCACAGCAACGGGGCAGCGTTAAGCCCAAATGCCACTACTGTATTTAAGGAAATGGGGCCTCCTCCTTTGGTGATATTTCAGGCTCTGGGTAAAAGCAAAAAAAGTTTACTTTCTCCTAAAAATGGCAGGCACCATTTTGAAAGTAAGAGAAGGGTTATGTTTTGCAGTGTCCTTCCATGCTATTTAGCAGGAGCTTTGCCCAGAGAGGGGGTGGCGTGTGTAGGTGGTCCCATGCATTGCTTTCTGCAAAGGGGCAGTAGCTCGCCTAAAGAAGTTGATCTCCATCCCTCGTCTTTGTTCAGCAAGGTTCTTATCTAATGATTTATTTGCTTCATTTATACTCCATCTTTCTTCCCAGTGGGTTAGAATGAGTGGGGACCCCAAGTGGCTTACATCGCTCTCCTTATCCTCGAAACAACTCTGTGAGGTAGGCGAAGCTGAGCATGTGTGTGACCGGCCCAAGGCTACCAGAACCCACAACAGGATGGGAATTCGCACTTGGGTCATCCAGATCCCAGTCTACCACTCTCAGAACCTCTCTTTTACACAGGGTTGCCAGGTCCCTTGTGGGGGATGGGGCTCAGTAGCTGTGCTCCTCCACAAGTGGTGTCATCACACCAGCCACAGAAGTGCTCCCATGCTTTACGCAGGGCCAATTTTTTGCGAATTGGCCTATTTGGGGGCAAAATCAATCAGCCCCGTGTGAAGCGCAGCAGCACTCCTGTGGCTGGCCCCATGACATCACTTCTGGAAGTGACATCATCACACCCCCAGACGCACGCGCACTGAGCGTTTGCCTGTGGCAGGCAATCACCGGACAGCTTGCCATCTCCTGCCGATTGCCAGTGGGGCAAGCCACCAGGAGTTTGCCTGCCACCAGTGGACAGCTGGGAACACTATTTTTGCACAAGGGGAAGGTTTTCGTTTTGGTCCCTTCCCAAGCAGCAACTTTCATGCTCAGAATCAAACTCTATAAAAAAGACTTGGTGAAGCTGGACTAGGGACTTCTCAGTCCACGTCACTCTTGTAAATGCTGCACCGTTCTGACTGTGGCTCCTGTAACTCACCTCTCTGCTCCTTTGGGCCTTTTTGTCCAGGGTGCCCAAGTCTCCCAAAGGGCAAACCCACACGGTCACTTCTCTGTGTGTACGCATGAAGTGTGCCTGCCCATCTGTGCTGCCAGCAAATGATGTCATTTCCCAGTTACTCAGAAGCGACAGGTCGCAACAGGGGTTGAGTCTCTCAAACTCGGGCCTATACATGGTGTTTGGGGCTGATTTTTAGAGAATCGGCCCCTGGCACGACCTATCGCTTCTGCATCATGCCAAACATGAAGTCATTTGTTGAAGCCATGGGCGGGCACACGTGTACTTCATGCATGCGCCTCTGGCCTGCCTCCCCCATTTTCCAGAGCCTCTCCTCCCCATCAGCCAGATGATTGGTGGTAGGGGGTGGCAACAAGAGATAGGGGATCCCCAGCCTCCAGCAAGGGACCAGCAACCTTATTTTCTTCCCATCCATTCCACAGCGTTCTTTCACTCTTTGCTCGGCTTAACTTGCTGTACTGCATATACCAGGCCCAGTCAACTCTTCTCCCCCTCTTAAGCGTCGCTCCAAATCTTGTGTCTGTCGCTTGACTCCTCCTTGTGTGCCCATACTGGCCTCTTAGAGCCAAGCTACAAGTGACCAATGACACTTGCCTGGCAAGTGAACAGACTCACGTGTATTCCTCCCTGTTCACTTGCCCTCCACTTGCGATCCACTTGACCACTATGTGATCACTACGTGATCAAGTGGAGTGGAAGTGAATGGCAAGTGAACAGGGAGGAATACACGTGAGTCTGTTCACTTGCCAGGCAAGTGTCATTGGTCACTTGTAGCTTGGCTCTTAGTCTTTCTTCTTCCTCTTTTGTATCTATGAATCAGAGGCCATGGCGGGTATGCAATTTGAGCTGAGCCGGAATCATTACCTTGAGAAGCTGTCTGGAATCATCTGTCAATAAAGCTGATCCTGAAATCAAGTGTCTCGTTTCTGGCTGTATACTGGATTTGTTTCTTCTAGCAATTGCATGTTATAGGGGATGAACATGCTTTGGTACCCCACTGGGGAGCTACGGTGTTTAAAGTGTTGGAGACCCACATTCAAATCCTTGCTCTCTCATGGAAGCTTGCTGGGTGATCTTGGACCAGTTACACTTTTGCTGCCTAACCTACCTCACAGGGTTATTGTGAGGATAAAATGGAAGAGAGGAGCGCGATGTACCCACTTTGGGTAAAAAGGGAGGTATAAATAAAGTAAATAAAATAAGTAATAAATATACTGCATAGTACATTAAATTGATTATGTTCAGAGCCAAACACTCGACATTCTTTAAATCCACATGGACGCACATGCACAAAATTCTGCAACCTGATCACCTAAATTCTGCACTTGAGGAATGCCAAACACTCTCATCTGTTTCAGTTATGCAAATTGAATGGGTTTGCATAATTTAACCTCTTTTGCATACTATGGCCGTTTCCACACTACTTACCTTCATGCGGAATGCTGCGGAACGTCGCGAAAAAAACGTGGAAGATAACTCCACCGGGCTTAAACGGGTGTAACTCTCCTTAGGATAGTTCTCTTCTTGTTTTTTGATAGTCAGGTTGAGAGGCGAGGAACTTTGCTCTTCCGTATTCCCTTGAAATCTTAGTCGCCCCTCTGACTCCTTCAGACTTCATCCACATTACCAAACACAGCATGGCAGACTTAAGGACTTGAAAATCGCTCCTTTTTGTAACAAAAGATGTCAGGAACCTGAATTCAGTGCCTGGTCCCATATTCTGTTCTTTTCCTTCACTCCCCCAGAGCCACGGCATATGAGCAACCTGGTTTGCATTCCTTGAACCTTCCTAAAGGTTCCACTGTCTTTGGCTGCTTCCCACATTACATTCTGACAGTGTAAGAATACTCCCACAAATCACTTCTGGGTTTAGGGGGGGATGAAAATGGTAAGGATAACTAGGTCATGGGAAGGCGCAATTATCTTGAATTTAGTTGTGCAGCAACAGCATTTTTCTGCAACTTAACGTTCATCCTTTTCTGCGATAACATTTCCAACGCGTGCAATTGAGGAGCAAATAATTAGATTGCAGTTGCTTCCTAGTTGTATTTATTTGTGTGTGTTTTTGCACTCAGCCTAGACTATGTAAACGCTTGCAAAAATACTGGCATATTCCTACCAGGGTTACCTGCTGGATGGGATGAAGAAAGCCAAATGAAATCTCAGTTCCAGAACCACCCACCCAACGTAATATTCCACCATGGTAATTAATTACATGGGGCGGGGGACAGCTTTTCTTTTTGTTTTGTTTTGTTCTTCCAGCCAGCGATTCATGCCAGCTTTATGCCACTATGCAATAGTACGGGTGGTGCCTGTACACTGCCTCCCCTCCTCCCCTTTCCTTTTGGGGGGCTTGAATGCCTTTGCGCAGGGAAGCCGCCAGCAGTATTGCCGCCACCTAAAAAACAGAAGCTTCTTTTCTGGACTCCTGATTAACACGGCTGCTTAAATGGAAATCATGAACACTCTTTCCAAACCAGAAACGCTTCCTGCTGCCTCTCCTTCTTATATAAGCCTTCTTCTTTTTTTCAATCAGGCACCCATAAAGGTTTGCTAGACCCACTCAAACAAGTGTTGCTTATGATTAATTGATAATGGGGGGGGGGCGATCTTAGCTTTTTGGCTGCGCCCCAGAGAACCCGCCTTTGTCCTGATATTCCCAGTTACCACCCCTCCTTGCAAGTTTGAAATGTGAGATGCCTGCTTTTTTTCCCTCTCTAACCTCCCCCCTCCTTTTCCCCCCTCTTCCTTCTGGCAAAGTGGCTGTCTCTCCTTGTGTGTATCTGTGTGTGTGTGTGTGTGTGTGCGTGCGTGCTCACGTAAGTGATAGATGGATATGATGGGAGAGCCGAAGGGATGGACCGCTAGAGACAGCCAAAGGGAACCTATCATCCCAATAAACGTGCAGCGGAGGTGAGAATTTTCCTTGGTGTTTGATTATTCCCTCCCACCTTCCCCCCAGTCTCTTATTCGGTGGGGAGGGGGTTAAAGGCGCCACCTTTCCTAACGTGGCTGCTGTCACAGGCGTGCATACACACATGCTCCCCCTCCCTGCAGCATCATGCCGGGGCCACTGCCTGCCCTCTCTCTGGCTCAGCTCAGGTCTGTCCGCCTTCACAGTGTGAAGTTCTGAAGCTGAACCTGATTCTCTCTCTGTGTGTCTGTCTCTCTCTCTCTCCCCCCTTCTCTCTTTTTTATTGTCTCTGGAGGGTTGTCGCTGGGAGCACAAATAGCCTGTTGGCGTGTACGGCGGGAGCCCATTAGTAAGGCTCCATCTGTGATTGGTTTTGCCTGGAAACCGGGAGACAAGCGATGAATAATTGATGTGTGTTGTGCAGGAGCCGGACAGGCAAAGGGAAAAGAGAGAGAGAGAGAACGAGAAAGAGAGAGAGAGAGAGAACAGGATGCCCTCAGAGGGAGGAGAGAGAACCAGCTTGAAAATAGCTCCTGGCTGCCTTGTGCTGAGATTAAGGTAGCCCTGGTTTTTCTTTGTTCTGCTCTACATGGTTTCTGCCTAGCAGTGTTTTCAGATCCATGGGGCCTTTATTCCCTCCCTGGCACAGGAGAGAGGGGAGAAAGCCCACCCTCCCGGTCTGAGTTGGGGAGGGGGGAGAGCAGAGGATGGCTAGTTGTGAATGAAACATAACTTGTGGGTAAGTTGGCTTCCTTGGAGGGGAGGAGGGATGTGCGTTGGGAGTGTGTGTCTTTCCTCCAGCCCTCTCTGATTGGGGTGTGTGTGTGTGTATGTGCTTGGCTGTGTGTGCGTGCATGCGCGTGCGTGCGTGAGAGAGCATTGTGGGTAGCAGTGTGTTGTCAGATGGCAAAGGCATCACAAGGGGATGAAAGACAAGCTTTCACCAGCAAATTGGGGCAGGGTTAAGCGTAGTTTGCACTGACTGCATTGCCATTTTCTTGTGAATGTATTCTGACTTGTGTGTGTGCATTTGATAATGCCGTTCTGGCTTTGGCATAGTTTTTATTATAAGGGGAGAAATCTTGTTGTATATAGACCCAAGTATTTGACCCAACGTTTGCACTTCTTTTATTCTTTCTTTGTTGACTTCCTGATTTCGTTTGTTAGTAACCATGGTGAACTGCTTGTTTGTGTGTGTATGTGTGTGTACGCACATGTTCATAGTAGATAACAATGGCCTTCCCCTGAACTGTTGGCATGCCCACATTGCCCCAGATTGCTGGATCACCCAAAACTGTGAGAGCACCAGCCACTGCAATTGTGCATCGACAATTTTACATCCGTTTTTGCTATTTCAGAAATTAATCCCTTTCTTAAAGGAATCTCTCTTTTGCTGAAGAACTTGCATGAAAAACACCCCCACAAGAAATTCCTTTAAAGATGCTGGTTTGTAGTGATAACAAGAACTGTCCAATGTTAATCTAGAGTGGAACGTTTTCCTAAAAATTGTGTGTGCTTGTGCTTCGGTATGATTGTGTGGACGACTTTTCATACCTGCGTTTGGGAAGCCCAAATCAAGACTCGGTGGAACTCCTGCTAGTTTCTACGAGTTGGCTAGTTTGTTTGTTTTTAATAATGGGTGGACTAAAATGTGCCAAGAAACCTGACGTTGCTAAATGGGATCCGGAAAATGGCCATTGTGGAGTTGGAGTTGAGTAAGCAGACTCAATGGTAGCAAGCGTGTGGTTGGAGTCAACTCTGCCAGTGTTTTGGGGTGTGTACCTGAGTGATGTCATCGTGGCTTACGGAGGGGGAATTTCAATTCTGCCACCATCCCATCCATCAACTTGCTGAGCGAAATAGGCGTGGCGTGCAAAGAAAGAGCTCGATTGGCGAGTTTCTGCAGCAGAGCAGGGTGCTGTTTTGCATTCAGCTTGGGGACTGATTCTCTTATCTCTGCTGGCAGAAACCTTTCCGAAGTTGCCAGGAGGCCAGGCAGTCAGTAGCATCCAATCCATAGTTGAACTGAATCCAGCCAGCACCCGGATTCAAAACCTGTTGCCCTGAATTACTTTTGGCTGAGTCTCTTATCCAAGGTTGGCTTTAACAGAGCTTCAGATAATACATTACAGGGATTCGCATGCTCTGATTGGTGCCAGAAGGAAGGAATCGTAGAGAAATGTGCGCTTGCTGTGTGTAAGAAAGATCTTAGGAGTGTTTTTCTGATGTGGGGAATCCCCTCTCCTCCCTTCTCTTCTGATGGAATGGGGAAAGGGAGAGATCAAGGAGATGAGCTTGACTTCACACCCAGGGGTGTGAAGTCTTGCTCATCCTGGCTGTGGCTCAGTGGAGGAGCCTCTGCTTTGAATGTAGAAGGTCATAGGTTCAATCCCCAGCATTTCCAGGTAAAAGGATCAGGGGGTAGGTGAAGTGAAAGACCTCTACATAAAACCCTGGAGAGTTGCTGCCTGTCAGAGAAGACCTACTCTGACCTTGATCGAGTGACTCAGCACAGGATAGATTTATGTGTCCGGGTATACTTTGAGAACTTCTGAAAAGTGCACAGGTCTATGTTTCCATGTTTCCCCACATATGAAGTTATTTCATTTTATCAGATTTTGACATGCCTGAGGCCCCCTCAGATTGATCCTTATTTTTATAAGGGATGATTCACAGGGTCCAGTTGGAATTGATTAACTGGGAGAACTCTCAGATTGACAGGAGTCTCAGAGCTAAACTACAAGAGATGAATTACATGAGGACACTCACTTGAAGGGAGTTGCAATGTGAACCAGGAAGCTGAGTTTTAAAAGGGCATTTGTTTGTTTCCTCTTTGCCTCCCAGAAGGGGAGGTGAAACTGAGAGAGCCTTTGGGAGGCGTGGAGGAAATTAACAAACTGTCTGAAGAGCAATCCCTGCTGGCTCTGTAGAGAGGAGAAATTGACAAAGCCTTCTGATTATTTATGATTGGTATCTTTCCTGCTGCCTGCTCAGGTAAGGTTTCTGGGAGTGGTGCGGTAGGGATCTACCTCTACAAGTTCCCGGGCTGCTGCCAGGCTCTGGGGCCAAGCTGTTATTTATTATTGGTACCTTTCCTGCTGCCTGCTCAGGTCAGGTTTCTGGGAGTGGTACAGTAGGGATCTTGACTTGGATGATGGCTGGAGGATAGCCTGCTGGCCCCCACGAACAGCCAACCACGAATATGTCAGAGACAGAGAGAATTTTTTCTCCCTCCCTCAAAATTCTAGAACTCGGGAGCATCCCAAGAAGTTGATGGGCCGTAGATGCAGGGAGTACAAAAGGAAATGCTTCTTTACTCAATGAGTGATCAAAATGTGGAATTCACTGCCAGAGGTTATAGTGGTGGCCACAGGCACAGACAGCTTTAAAAGGGGATTAGACAGATACATGGAGGACAGGTCTATCCATGAGTGACTACTAGCTACAGTGACTAAAGAGAACCTCCACATTCCGAGGCAGTCAGCCTCTGGATAGCAGTGCCAGGAGGCAACTTCAGGGGAAGGGACCACTCTTCCCTGTTGCTGGCCCTCCAGAGTAACTGGTTGGCCACTGCATGAGACGGGATGCTGGAGCATTGGTCTGGAAGTTAAGTAGGGTTGGCCATGGTTAGCACTTGATTGAAAGGCCACCAAAGGAGACCAGAGTTGCTCTGCAAAGGATGGCAAGGGCAGACCACCTCTGCTCATCTCTGGCCTTTATCTGACCTTCAAAACCCCATGAGGAGCTGCCCTAAATTAGTTGTGACTTGACGCCACTTAAATATTAATTATGAATATGATGCACATACTTGCAAATCCAGTTTGCTGCATTCATACTGTCATTTAGTTGTTCATTTAAAACAGTGTAGGTATGTACTGAGTACACGTAATACTGCAGGAAACTGGCTTTAATTTCCAGAACCTGATTCTTACAGTCGTATCACAAGAGAGGTTATGGCTTCATAAACTAGCCAGCTTTGAATATCGAAGCTGGGTTCCCAAGAGTTGCCAACTTTGTTTCAGCCGCATCCAAGGGAAATGTGGTTCCTCGCAATCCGGAAGGTGCGAAAATTTCCTCTTTCCATGTAAGGGATAAAGTCTTTACGTTTCTTGGAATACCAGTCTCCAAATCCATGCTGCATGGCAAACCACTTTAGAAACAGAAAATCGTTTGTAATGCAGTTTGTGTTGTGGAGCTCTGCTGTCTAGAGGGAGGAAAACCGGAGGGTCTGAGTGCTTGATAGCCTGCGGAGATGTCTCAATCGCCATGTAAGATCTTGCTTCTATTTTGGTTGCAGTTCCAAGCGTATGTTTCAGTCACAGCGTCACACTTTCTGTTGCTCTGCAGTTTAACACATGACCATGACATCCTGGAAGAGATGCAAAGGTTGACTTATTCATGCAAACTCCTCTCTCTGCCTTATGGAGTGCTGATATTGCTTGACCTGTCAGCAGCATTTGATTCTATTGATCATCGGATGTTATTTGACTGCTTGGAGCACCTTGCTCGTCTCCCAGGCTCTTTTAATATAGTTTACTTCTGATATTTTTTCTGCTTTCGCATTTTGTTACTGTCAATAGTTCTGTTTCTGATCCTTTTCCCGTACAAGCTTGTATACGGAGGGAAGGACTGTTTAGTAAATATGATGATACCTCTAGTAAGCGTCAGAACTGTAATCTGGACTTTATGGCTAGCTTTATCTGTGTTACCTACACTCGCATGTCCATTGGTTTAGTGAATACTCGTTCCTGTCTTCAGATGTAACATGCTCTTAGATGTTTTACAGCCTTTTAATTCCTGAACATAATTTTTAAAAAGCCATGCTTGAGGCTTTGGATTCCTTTTTGCCTTAAGTGCCATTCAGGGAAAACACAAGGTGGAGGAGGACTGCCGTTCAACCGATGCTTTAGATCTCTGATGATTATTCTTGTCTCTTTGGCCAAGTCACCGAGGCCCAGTGCGGATGGGTGGGGCTGTGGTAATGTCCTTTGCTTGGTGAGGGCTGATGCCTTGGGAAAATATATCCACATCTACATGAATTACCTGTTCCAAAAACTGGATGCTTGCCTCTACAAATGTGCGAGCAATTCACCCAGACTGCAATCCTTCTATCCAGGGCTTTTTTTCTGGGAAAAGAGGTGGTGGAACTCAGTGGGTTGCCCTCGGAGAAAATGGTCACATGGCCGGTGGCCCCGCCCCCTGATCTCCAGACAGAGGGGAGTTTAGATGGCCCTCCGTGCCGCCGAGCAGCGCAGAGGGCAATCTAAACTCCCCTCTGTCTGGAGATCAGGGGGCGGGGCCACCGGCCATGTGACCATTTAAAAGAGGTTCCGGAACTCCGTTCCACTGTGTTCCAGCTGAAAAAAAGCCCTGCTTCTATCCATTTTGGGAGCAGGAAGGAGAATGCATAGTGAGCAAATCTTGCCTAGTCCACGTGGTTTACCTGGTAAGACAAGATGTCATTTGTGCAGCGCCACGTGTATGCATGTTCATGAGACCTTGACTAAGTGAAGGAAGCTACTTTAGGTCCAATCTTGACTGACAGTTGATATAAACAGTTATACAGGCCTATATTCTAGGTGGGTACAATAAAACAATAGCTCTGTGTTTATAGGGGATATGGGGCGTGTTCAGTTATGGGTTTGTTGAAAATATTGCTTTGATCATTTTGAAGTATAAATATGCTGTTAAAGTATAGTGCAACTTAATCTTGAATATGTCCAAGTCTGGACTTTGGATCTTTTCTTTGAATTCTTTGCCCCTTCCTCCCCACCCACCCCCACCCCCACCCCAATCTGAAATGCTTCTGCTGCTGGCTCTCCTTGTACACATCTTCCCTTTGCAATTTTCGAAATATCAAGAATAAACAAATCCATGAGTTGACTTTGGAAAAATGTTCAAGCGATGCAGTGAAGCCTCTGACCATGTATGGAGGTTGGTTTGCTTGTTTCTATTTTAATCTGCCGGGCAGATAATGACATGTCGTGTCCTGTGCTGAACTCTTAAAAAATAATCTGCCAATTGGCCTAATGAGGGAGGAGGACAAAGGCTAAAAACACATGCTATCCTTCCTGCCATTAAAAGCAAAATGACTGAACTGGGCTTACTTTTTGCTGAATGGTGGGTCCTTGCTGGAAACTGTTTGGAAGCCAGGTATAAAAGTGTCAATGGTCAGCATTATTGGACGCACAGCGCTGTCCTGGCTGATTGACCCTGCGATGGCAGGCTTTTAGGAGGCAGGAGAAAGTGGGAAATAGGACAGCATCTAGACACGGGGAAATTGATTAATGCTCCACGGCAGGAAATTGGGAAGCAAAAAAAATTGACTGGCATGCATGTGTGAAAATATTTTTTAAAATCTTGGACTGCTGGTACT